>NW_020175192.1:3285089-3503957 GCF_003031525.2 Neophocaena asiaeorientalis asiaeorientalis
ACATATATATATATATATATATATATATATTTGTATATGTATATATTTAGCTATATCTATCAGTACTGCTTCTTTTGCTTTGTTGTTTACAAAACTTTCCAATCACAAAGTTAGATATATTTTCCTAGTTTTCTTTTTGGTCCCCAACTATTGGGTCTATTTTGGGAGTCTTTTCCTATTCCAATTTTTTTGTCTATTTTTTCTACGGCTAAAGCTGCACTATACTTGTCCTGGTCTTTCGTATGTCAGATCTCCAATATCATTTTTTTCCTACTTCTTTATCCTAATTCTTCTGCAGTCTAGGAAGTGACTCTATCTGGACTTCACACTGACCTGCAGTATTGATTCTGCTCTTGCCCTGCTGTGAAAGGTCTTCCACATTAAGCTGTGATATTTTTAATAGCTTTATTAACTCAGATCTTAATCAGTTGTCTTATCTCATCTTTGAGCTTTAATCCTCAGTCCATATTTTCTGAAATTAAATGGCCCAGTACAACATGCCACTTAAAACTTACTTCTAGTTATTGTGGTAAATATTTTGCAAAGATAAAATTCCTTGATGTCTCTTCCTTGGGAGTTCTTTCAATGTCTTCTTTTGTGTCATGTAATTTCTTTCTGTGCGCCACTCATCAGTTTAAGGCCTGCCGCATGTCCCCAGTGTGTGTGGACCAGCCTTGGATCCTTTCAGAGTCTACCCCAAACTTCTTAGGATCTTCTGATCCAATTTCAGCTGTAGGACTGAATGACAGACCATTTCAGTAGCCCAGCAGCCTGGGTAGGACATCTTGCCTTGGGGCCTGGGGCAGAGGAGTTTTATTTCTTCCTTCTCTGTGTTGGTAAAGCCTTTCTCTAGGGGGTCAGTCTTCTCTTCCTAGATTTCCAGTTGGTCCATCTTCCACTATAGGTTTCTGTATCCAACCAATCCGGGTGTAACCAATCTGGGAAAGAGCCCTACTCATCAGAGGGAATCTCCGAGACTCATGGTTTCTCTTGATTTATCTGCATTTAACCTTGACTTCCTAGTGAAGTTGCCCCCCCAGTTTTTCTGGGGCTCAGCCCTGGGACCTCAACTTCAGAATGTTAAGTGGGGATCTGCCAGGGCAACCTCTCCTCCTTCCTGAGAGATGGAACCCCCATCTCACATCGGGCAGACATTCTTGGGCAGCTGGGGAGTTAAACCTTTGATATGTTTTGTCTCTGCTCTAATCAGCTGCTCTTTACCCTAGAACGAGTGTAAATACCTCAAAAATTGGTGGCTTGTGAGAATCACTCTTCTGTAATGATCAGTCTGTTCCAGGTTTTCTTTTTTTCTTGTAGTTTTTGGCTTATGTTAGCTGGTTTCTGGAAGAGGTATAATTAGATACCTATGATGAAATAAGATGGTGAAGATTTAACTAGGAAATCAGCAATGGATCTTAAAGCTTATTTGAAATAACACATCTCCTGCCAGCCTCACAGCTGTGATTGGAGGATAAAATGAGAGGATAAATGTGAAAGGACTTTGAAGGCTGCTAGGAACGTTATGCAAATACAAAGTTGCTTTGTTACCGCCACATTTTATGAGACCAGAAATCAGTAGCCTTGTTGGAAGCAAATGTGAGTTGCGAGTTTTTTTAAGGAATATGTGATAATGGAAGATGGTTATTTAGGTGAAGCAGAGAGCCGTTCTATTTCTATGTGTTTCGCCCTCTCCTTTCACAGCAATAGATCAGAAATAGAGGTTGGTCTCGTTCTTTATCCCTGCAAAGAGAAGGCTGGCCTGAATTTCCACTTTAGACTGTTTCTTATAGCGCCAAGAGGTTGTTTCAGCCAAGGGAACTAATCTGCAGATAGGTCCGCCCACGCACAATGCCCAGCGATGGGGGCAAAGGCTTTAATTAAAACGGAAGAGTTGGTCATTTCTGGCCTATCTGGGAAGCTTAAAGTTGATGTGGTTTGAATGAAAGTAATGACTTTTGCTTAAAATGCAAATATTCATGCAAGAAAGAACCTGGGTTTGACGCTGAGTGCAACTGAAAGAGATTGTAATTCCTTTTTCATGTTTTCTTCCCCTGAAAGGAATGGTCCTTTTCCCTCTTGGAACTCCGTGAGGTATACATTTAACATATAAGGTAGATATTTTTTTCTTTTAAGCTCCTTTCAGTTGGCTTTTTAAGCTCTTAAAAAGTGTAAATTTTAGATATTAATGCATCTTTGAAAAAGTCCTAGGGACTTGCTATTATTCGTGTTTATTTGGATGTCAGTTTCAGAAGTAGCTTTCTCCCAGGGCTTCTCAGTTTGGTTGTCTGGACAGCACTTACCATCCCATAATCCAGCGGTCCACAGCCCGCTAGGGACAGGGCCGCACAGCAGGAGGTGAGCGGTGGGCAAGCCAGCGAAGCTACATCTGCCGCTCCCCATGGCTTGCATTACCGCGGGAACCGTCCCATTTTTCCCACCCCCACCCCGACCCCAGTCCGTGGAAAAATTGTCTTCCACGAAACCGGTCACTGGTGCCAAAAAGGCTGGGGACTGCTGCCGTAATCTCCATTCACACACACAGAAAGCTAAAGTGACCACACTGTGAAAAGTACACATATTTACCATTGAATTTGTACGTACCAAAATCAAGTTTTCAGTTTTGAAGTAGCACGTGCTACACTTGGGTTAAGTAGCCTCCTCTAAATAACAATTATTGCAATGAAAAAAATATGCATTTTGAAAGTTGATAAGGGTAGACGGAAATGTGGTCAGTTATATCAGTATATGTTAAACGCATTCCAGATCAGTGATGCTTTTTACTAATTACAATTATTTTGCATATAAAGTAGACTTAGTGAGGAATTACAAAGGCTTGCGCACTGTGAAGTTATTATTATTTTTATGTTAAAGATGAATGTGTTATAAAAAGTAAGAAGGAAAACCATCCAGCCTCCTTCTACCCTAATAAATCATGCTTTTTTTCCTTTTCCCTTGCCACTTCTTCTTGGTATACTTATGAATTTTTATTCAATTGTCATCGGGGGAAGGGTAAGCTGTGACAAAGCGAGAGAGAGGCATGGACATATATACAAGCCATTCTGAGTTTAGCATTTTCCATCCGACATTCATTACGTAGAAAGCATTTTTTCCATTTCCAATTGAACATAAGGGCATTGACGGTGGCTTGAACCCATCCCTGTTGTCAAAAATGTAGCTGTCTCCCAATTTATTTATTTATTTTTTGTTCCTATTTCGATAATGCCGCAATGAACATTTTTGCTCAAATTTAATTGTAACTTTTTATGGGGAAGGTTTTGTTTTTAGAATAAATGGAATGGAATTTCGGTGCCAAATTCCAAGCAATTTCAGATGGTTAAGGGAAGCTGAGAGGAGGGTAGTTAAGAGAAGTCATTTGGAGGAAGATGCAGTAGGTGACTCAGTGTCCTGTCAGGACAAAGGGGTGAGTGTACCAGGAAGAAAGGGGAGGACTGCTGGAGAGCTCCAGGGCTGAGGCAGGGCGAGCTGAGAGCACCTGGAACATTCTGCTGGGAACCTCTTTCCCTTTGTCAACCAACATGATTTGTGGCTTTGGGTTTGAATCAGACTCACTGGGACTCCGTGCTCCTCTCACTGGGGCGTGGACTGTCATTGGGGTTGTTACTTCCTGCCTGAAGTCAGGGTGGGGAGGCCTTGTCTCCAGCCTGGAAAAAGCAGCAGGGGGAAAAGAGAACCAGGCAGAACGGATGCGGCTAAATGGTGAGCCAGCACACCTCCCCCATCAATCTACAATCAGGTGGTGTTCGCCAAGACTCTGTTTCTTTTCACCCAGACACTGGGGCAAGGCAGTCCTTCCATCAAACCTGGAGGCTGGGAAGCTGAAAGAGAAGAACTAGCCTTCAATGAACAAAATCACGAAGAAGGCTCGTCGAACCCAGCATCGCTCATCGCTAATGGCTTCATACCCGAGCTGCCCTTTTACTCCCTTTTTCTTTTTTTTCTTCCAGCTAATGGGTTTTTACTAGTTTTGTCAAACTGCAAGTAAATAGCCTAGTGAACTCTGTCTTTGCTGGAAATAGTCTTTTTGAAAGAAATGGTTTATTTTAGGAAAGAGGAAAAAAAAGCCCAACCACAAAACAGGCTGCATTATGAGATTTCCAATTTTGCCATGATTTTGTTCCCTGGGTAGATTGACGCTGCAAGGACTGTGATAAGAAGTTCTTCTATGGTAACAAATGCAAAATTGAAAACCTACTTCAGCCCCATTTGAGCTCACGCTGTTATCACTTTGTCTTCTGACCAACTACCTGTCTGTGTGTGCTCTTCACCAGCCCAGGCTCTGTGGCCACGTTCACTGTCCTGGAGATTTTGACATCTTCTTTTAATTTTATTAATTTTTTGACTATAGCAGAATTCCTAATATTCCCACTACCCCTTACCTCCAAAAACCCCACAATCCTGTAGGAAAGGTGTACATTTTAGAAATCAACATATTTATCTGCAAAAGGAGAAGTGCTAGTTTGCATGGCATCATTCTCAAAAATATGCAGAAGCTAAGCAATGATGTTGAAATCGTCTGACACGGGTTCATATAGGGTTCCACTTCTCTGTCCTACCAATCTTCCAGGCAAACAAGACTCCAGATAACCTTGATTAAAACTTAAGGTAGTGCTTCCCTGGTGGCGCAGTGGTTGAGAGTCCACCTGCGGATGCAGGGGACACGGGTTCGTGCCCCGGTCCAGGAGGATCCCCCATGCCGCGGAGCGACTGGGCCCGTGAGCCATGGCCGCTGAGCCTGCACGTCCGGAGCCTGTGCTCCGCAACGGGAGAGGCCACAACAGTGAGAGGCCTGCGTACAGCAAAACAAACAAAACTTAAGATACAACCTAGAAAGGACTATAAATATATTTTAAAATCACACTTCAGTACTTTTTTATGTCTCTAGTATTTTTCATGTTCCGATAGCACTTTTAAACCCATTTAAAGACCATAGAAGGGTCCAGGGACTGTTTGGAAGCACAGTCTTCGGGCTCCAGGAAAAATGAAGGAATCAAAAAAGTGATAAATGAGGAAACCCAGACAGAAAGGATTTACACTACGTCCTGTAAACAAGATGCAATTTGCTGTGTATTCTCTGAAAATCACTTTGCCTTTGTGGCTAATCCATGAAGGCAAACCATTATTCAGGAGATTGGCTAGAACCCAATTGTAGAGAATGACAAGTGGAACCAAGGACTGGAGAAGAAGGAAAAAATCTCTGAGTAAAGGAAGGGGATGGGGGACTTGGACTCAGGTAGCAAAGGATTCAAGGAGAATTCATGCTATGGAGATCACCTAGAACTCGCAGTTAGGACTGATGCAGTCTGCAGTGAGCAATGTTTAGCATTATGTGGATTACAGTGTTACCTATACAATGTCACGTTTGATTCTCATGGAGACCCTAACAAGTATCATTGTGTTCATTTTGTACCTGGAGAAAGTGACACTCGTTTGGCTACAAATTGGAGTAAGTGACTTGTTCGATATCACGACTTGTTCGATATCACGACTTGTTCAATATCATGCAGCTAGAAAGTGGTAGGGCTGGAACTGGGGTTCTGAACTTCTGACTCTTTTATTGGTGTTTTCAGCCCACCATCCTGCCTCAGGTAGCAACTTAGAAGTTAGAACTGCAGTGTTGTTTAGAGGTGAGGGGAGTTTGGATGGGCTCTCACTTCAGCAAAGGAGGAAAGATAGAAATAAGAAGGGCAGGAATAGAGACGCAGACGTACAGAACTGACGTGTGGACATGGGGGTGATGTGGACATGGGGGTGGGATGAACTGGGAGATTGGGATTGACATATATATACTACCGTGTGTAAAACAGCTAGTAGGAACCTGCTGTATAGCAGAGGGAGCTCAGCTCGGTGCTCTGTGCTGACCTAGATGTGTGGGATGGGGGGGTGGGAAGGAGGTCCAAGAGGGAGGGGATATAGGGATACGTATAGCTGATTCACTTCGTTGTACAACAGAAACTAACACAACATTGTAAAGCAACTATACCCCGATAAAAATAAGTAAGAAAAAAAAATAACCCAGAAAAGGCAAAAAATAAATAAGTAAATAAAGAAGGGGTCAGCTTCTCCACACTGGACACAGAGCAGTCAGGACAGATGGAATTCATAGTCCTGCTAGCCTGCAGGAGGTGGGGCTCGATTTGCTCAGTTGCATCTGCCTGCTTGCGGGTAGCTTGGCTCTGATCAGGTTTTGGTTGGAGGTGCCGTGTGCGTGTCGCCATCCCAGGGCGGCGTTGTCCCTGGCTCCTTAGGGCAGGGCAGCTGCAGTGAGAGAGGGGCTGGGGACCTAGCTCTTCATCACAGTTGATCCTTGTATTATTCCCTCTGCTGACCTGGTCTTACCTTTGAAGACAATTAAACATTCACTCCAGGCTAAAAGATCCCAACGGTGGGCTTCCCTGGTGGCGCAGTGGTTGAGAGTCCGCCTGCCGATGCAGGGGACGCGGGTTCGTGCCCTGGTCCGGGAGGATCCCACGTGCCGCGGAGCGGCTGGGCCCGTGAGCCATGGCCGCTGAGCCTGCGCGTCTAGAGCCTGTGCTCCGCAACGGGAGAGGCCG
Organism: Neophocaena asiaeorientalis asiaeorientalis; assembly: GCF_003031525.2. Lineage (NCBI taxonomy): Eukaryota > Metazoa > Chordata > Mammalia > Artiodactyla > Phocoenidae > Neophocaena > Neophocaena asiaeorientalis. Next base: position 3,291,662 of record NW_020175192.1, read on the forward strand.
CAACAGTGAGAGGCCCGCGTACCGCAAAAAAGGAAAAAAAAAAGATCCCAATGGTTTTACCTTTCTTCATTAGCTCTGTTTTCTAATCCTGAAATTATATTGGCTTGATGACCTTGGGCAAGTCACGTAACCTATCTGAAACTTCACCCCATGGGACCCATAGGAACCTGCTCAAGTGTTTTCTTTTTTTTCAGTTTTAATATTTTTTAATTGAAGTGTAGTTGATTTATAAAGTGTTAATTTCTGCTGTGTAGAAAAGTGATTCAGTTACACATATATATACCTTCTTTTTAAAATATTATTTCCCATTATGGTTTACCATAGGATATTGAATGTAGTTCTCTGTGCTCTGCAGTGAGAACCTTGTTGTTTCAAGTGTTTTCTAAGCAAAGTCCTTTTGGGCATTTGCAGTCACTGGCTATGTGTCCAAGGATTCAGAATGCCTTCTCTTTCACAGTATCTGCTTCTGCTTTTTCTTCCCAGAGTCGAAAACATGCCAGTAAAGTCCGACTATATTACATGCTTCACCCCAGGGACGGTGGGTGCCCCGCAAAGAGGCTCCGATCAGAGAATGTGAGTATCTGATGCTACATGTTATCCTTGTATAATTTGTTCTGTTTGCTAAAAACTTTGCAGGTCTGGGAATCGCAGTTATGTCCAGCTTAGTGGGAAAGCTAAGTGAGTTGAAATCGTTCACATTAAATATTACAGAAAATATGACATGTAAGCAAGTCTTTTCCTTTTTTCCTGCCAGGACTTGCCAGTATGGGGTTGGGAGACTTTTTGATGGTACTGTGCTGGGACCTCACATAGAAAAGAACAGACAGAGGGGCTGAGACAGACAGAGGCTGGCTGAGTGGAGGCGGGCACCTTCAGAAGACATGAGCTAAGGGCAAACCTGTCAGAAAGATCAGATGCTTTGCTTTCTACATAATGTATGTTTCCTTTGGTGTGTAAAACAGAATGCCATTTGTTCATTTATAATGAAAGCTGTGTACATCTTGCAAACAAAAATATTCAGGGCTTTGATCAGCGTCACTTTTCCCTGAGGGAATGTTTACTTAGGGAAACAAATGACAATTAGAAAGTTGCTTTGAGGGTTTAATGTCAGAGCAAAGGGGTTCCCTTAGCCAGGCCAAGGCCAAGACTGATGAGAGAAATATTGCTTCCTCCCACCAGCGGACCCTTTTCCTAATGAGTGGAATATTCTTATCCACCCATGGCAGAGACCCTCCGTGATAAAAACTGCCGATGAAACACAGAAACTCCTCACCCTTTGAGGGCTGAGAGGCTGAGGATGTAGAATTCACACCCCACACTCTCACTGTGCTTGTGAACCTGTTTTCCTTCTGCTGCCATATCGATGCCAGTCTTATTAAAAATTAATACATGATCATCAAAGAGACTGGACAAAAACTGTACTTGTTTGTTGTCACAGAAGAAACAGAGAGAGAAAGGTAACTGCATGTGACCAAAGGCAGCAAGCAGCAGAGCTGGCAGGGTCACAGATTCTAAGCCTGTGTGTCTCAGCATCGCAGAATGAGGTGCTCACGTACAGGCTCATCTGGGTGCTGTGGACTTTTCTTTACTGCCCACTGAGGAAACAGAGACACATAAGCCACAGACCTGTGGCTTTAAAGAGACTTAAATATAATGAGAGAGGTTAACATTGTATAAAAAATAGCTCTGATGCCACAGTGTAGGTGTTTGTTAACATTTGTACAAAGCCCCATGGAGACAAATGGCGGGTGAGTCATGCCAGGACCATCCCACGAGGGAAGGTGTTACTGCAGGTTTGGCATGTGAGCTGGGGTCTTTGGGCTTGGATGGGTGGTACCAGATGGAGACATGAGAGTGAGGGGAGGACAGGTGTTTTCTTGGGTGCATCCCTAGCCAAAGAACCTATTAAGACACAGGAAAGTTGGCCTAAGTCAGCTTTTGTGTGATCTCAGAATCCTGTAACCACGTTGGAGACCCGCCCTCCATCAGCTGTCTATTAACAGAGAGAACAGAATTAGGTTTTTTATTTCCTCTTGAAATTATTCAGTGATGTCTCCCTTTATTCAATAGCCATTTAGCGTCTAATCCTGAGAGTCAGAAACAATAGAATTCACGGACATTTGACAGTTAGCTCTTTGAACACAGATTATTTTCTATCCACTCAAACTCTAATCATGAATGTTGCACTTATATCTGAGCTCCTAGCGAGTAATCCGTCAGGTGTAGGGGAGGAAAACCTTTCCTTTCTAGGTTCCTTGGCTGGTCTAATAATTAAAATGACATAAAACACATGAACAGAAGAACAAATTTCCTTTCATACATGGGGGAGCCCCAAAGATAGGAGACTCAAGGAGGTGACCAAAACAGGCAACTTTTATGCTTTTTAGACAAAGAAGCAAAGCAATAAATTTGTGAGTAATTGACACGACAAAGGCTTTTGGGCTTGGGGTAGCAAATTAGTGAAGGAATAACAAGGTTGGTTTATACAGGCTTCTCCTCCCCTGAATTCTGTATCTTTGGTGATACGGATGTCTGTCTCCTCCTGTCTTTTACATGGGAGATTTATTTCCTGCTTTCAGGGGTACAAAGGATGGTCAGAGTATCCTTCTTGGACCTTGCTGTTTCTTAAGTAGCTTCATTAAAAAAATCAATATGCCAAAGTGGCTTATTTTGGGGAGGGGTTATTTCTGCTCCCCTTCACAAGCAAACAGAAAGGGGCACTGTGACTCCAGCTGTGACCTTGAGGACACGATCTTTGCTGCTCTGGTCAGATCCATGTTTCACCCCACTCAGGCTCCGGTTCTGCCAGACTCCTTGGGGTCAGTTGATAGAGGGGAAGAGGTTCAGATTTTACAGAAAGAAGTGTTTGCAAGGGTATTTTACCAAAGGCCCCTTTGAGAACTTTTTCCTGGATTTTGAAAACTTAGCTCTACCAGTGATTTGTTGACTGAATCATTTTCTATGACGTGTTAATCATTGTCTGGAAGCAAATTAGTAAGTAGGAAAAGCAACATAATGATCTTTCTTTTTAAAAGAGATGGTTGACGCCTTAATAGGCTGTATGGACATTTCACAGGAGGCATAGATCATTTCCATTAGGCGTCTTGATGCATTGGATGCTGTGTGGAAGGTAACCCCAGCCCCTCTCCAGGACCCTGAGAGTTGATGTTGGTAACTATTTGGGCCGATTTTCTCTGGTACAGACTCACACCTAAGGGTTGAAAGACTAAATACACAAATCGACAATGGCCAGAACATATCTAAAAGTAGAACTTTGACCCACAACCTGCAGCAGCCAGTCCAGAAAACCAACCCATTGATATCCAGTAACTGGCCCAGAAGCCTGCCTGCTGTGAGTCAGACTTGTAGGAAGTCAGACCACCTCTCTAGTGACAATCCAGGAAATCAAAAAATAGCCCTGTAACAATAGGCCTCGAATGGCCAGGCCTGATGAATAGCTGACAGCTTCCCTAATTTCTGTCCCTGTTTCCAACTTAGGACCAACCAGAAAATATGTACCCCTAACCAATCGCATAGGCTGTCCCATTCTAGGTGGCCCACCTGCAGTTTCCCCAGGCCAACAGCCTCCAATCAGGGCACGGGTGAAACCCACCCCTTTTCCATTATGAAGCTCCTCTCCACTTCTCTGCTTGCCTTTGAGTCTCCTCCAAATGCAGGTGATGTTGGCTGGCTGTCTTGCTACGGCAAGCTCTACATAAATAGCCTTTCTTGTCCCCGTTTGGTGGTTGTTTATTTCCACAGGGTGGTAAAATGGGGATGAGGGTAAGAATCTCTAAAGTACAGATTCATCCTAAGACTCAACTGAACTAACCCGTTTATATAGCCCTTCGTTTTCAAAGTGCTTTCTGCAGGCATTATTATTATTTTTTATTTATTTATTTGGCTGCGTCGGGTCTTAGTTGTGCTTGCGGTGCACGGGCTTCTCTCTAGTTGTGGCACGTGAGCTCTCTAGTTGCAGCGCGTGGGCTTAGTTGCCCCGCGGCATGAGGGATCCTAGTTACCCGACCAGGGGTCGAAACCCACGTCCCCTGCATTGGAAGGCGGACTCTTAACCACTGGACCACCAGGGAAGTCCCTCTGCAGGCACTGTTATTACTGATCCTCTCTCTACCAGCACCTGTGATCTTGGGAGAATGTAATACTTTGGTCCACTTGCCTCTCCAGTCTTGCCCATTCTCCCACCTCCCCTGCTCCCAGGGTCTGTGGTTTGCATCCTAGTGTTACTTGATAGAGAACACTTTTATGCCTGCCCTGAATATCCAACAAAAGGAGTGTTTCTGAAAATAGAAAACTTGTTGTTGATTTTCCAAACCCTGACCACACATGAATCTTGGGCCTACAGTGATCCCTAAAATTGATGGGTAATGGCAGCCTGGGAATACACAGTAACTCGGAATTTACCTACAGATGAACAGAAGTGCCTGTTGTTTTTCCCAGGGCCATTGCCATTTCTATTCCAGGTCATTTGACCTTTTGTTGTCGTTGCTTTTTAAAAACTTAAATTCATTTCTGTCTTCTGGCCTTTCCAGCATTTTAAATTCCCTGCTTTACTCTTTAGAATCCTCATTTGGGTATTCTGTGTTTTTTCCCTGAAATTTTAGAGCAGGACATTTTCCCCTTGAGGCCACAGAGTAAAATTAAATGCGAAATAAATTGTTAGAGTTGATTGCCTTAGAGAAATGTTCAGGAATCCCACGGGCATTAGAGCCAAAAAGGACTTTAAAGATTATCTAGTCCACCGAGAGCCTCGGTTTTCTACCAATGGCCCTTTTTATTATCTTCTCACTCATGGGTCACATGCTTTGGAAAAAAAATTGTCTGCTTGGGAAATAGCACTTTTTTTTTCCTTCGGTACGCGAGCCTCTCACTGTTGTGGCCTGTCCCGTTGCGGAGCACAGGCTTCGGACGCGCAGGCTCAACGGCCATGGCTCACGGGCCCAGCCGCTCCGCGGCATGTGGGATCTTCCCGGACCGGGGCACGAACCCGTGTCCCCTGCATCGGCAGGAGGACTCTCAACCACTGCGCCACCAGGGAAGCCCTCAGCACAGTTTTATGTCATGTCAGAACTAAGATCATCAAACAGATCAGGATACCTTCCGTCAAGGTTTCAGAAAAAAAAAAAAACACAGAAGAAGAAAACCCACCACCACATAACACAGTGAGTCAGTATGGCCTTGGCGCCTGGGAAGGGGGTCTTATCATTGAAGGAGCACAAGCACTGGTGTCCCAGGAAGGGAGACATTTCATCTTTATTTTTAACATGGACATTCTTTACTTTTGGTCGCTGTGCCCTTTTCTTTAATAATTAAAGCAGATGGGGCTTCCCTGGTGGCGCAGTGGTTGAGAATCTGCCTGCTAATGCAGGGGACACGAGTTCGAGCCCTGGTCTGGGAGTATCCACATGCCGCGGAGTAATTCGGCCCGTGAGCCACAACTACTGAGCCTGCGCGTCTGGAGCCTGTGCTCCACAACAAGAGAGGCTGCGACAGTGAGAGGCCCGTGCACCGCGATGAAGAGTGGCCCCCGCTTGCCACAACTAGAGAAAGCCCTCGCACAGAAACGAAGACCCAACACAGCAAAAATAAATTAATTAATTAATAAACCCCTACACCCAACACCTTAAAAAAAAAAAAAAAAAGCAGATGTACGGTGTAGGTTTGATAGGCCACAAACAGGCTGTTTTATTTAGCATAAAATTCACGTTAACTGCTGTATAAGCCAGAATGACTTTCCCATACCTCAATATGTGAAAATTTCTTTTCTCACTACCATCTGGGCACAGGGGAGGGGTCCCTGATCTCTCCTGGCAGGACGGGGCAGGACAGTGTTTCCTGGAGAAAGTGACCCTGAGCTGATTCTTGAAGGGTGGGATGTGGATGATACTAATGAAGAAGGTGGAGAAAGGCCTCTTCTGAGTGTGGCCTCGACATGAGTGATGTCTTCAGGGAAACAATAGTCAAAGGTATTTCTAGATACAAAGTGCTAGTGGGTGGCTGTGTTCATCTCCTCGGGCTGCTGTAACAAATGGCCACAAACTGCTTGTCTCACAACAGTAGAAATTGATTCTCTCACAGTTCTGGAGGCTACAAATCTGAAGTCAAGGTGTAGGCAGGACCTCCCTCTGGAGGCTCTGATTGAAAGTCAGGTCCACGCTTCTCTCCTAGCTGCTGGTGGATGCTGAGAGCGCTTGGTGTTCCCTGACTTGCAGCCGAGTCACACCAGTCTGCTTTCTTCCCTGTGTGTATCTCTGGGTGTCCTCTCCTCTTCGAAAAAAGACCCCAGTCATTAGCTTTAGCACTCAGTATAATCCAGTGTGACATCATCGTAATTACATCTGAAAAGACCCTATTTCCAAATAAGGCCACATGTCTGAGGTGGACCTGAATTTGGGGGGACAGTATCCTCCCAGCACAGCAGTAGAGACAAAAGTGGAGATTGGATGGTAGACAAAGGTACAGACCCACACTATGCATAATATTGACATTTACTTTGTCAACGTTTTCCATTTTCTCGACTGGTCTGCTGCTGAATTCGTGGGGAATTCTCAAAGAGGGGTGCATATACTTGAGGGTGCTGTGTCTTGGCTTCCAGTTGCACATTTAGAGCTAGAAGTGGGGATTCTTTCCCTGGCTCAGCAACCTATTAGTTTTACAGCATTGCTTTGAGCTTTCTAAACCTTCACTGCCATGGTTTTATAATCAGGGATTACAAGCACTGCCCTGCTTGTTTAGAAGCTTCCAGTTTGCGAAGCTGTGTAATAAACCGTAAAGTGTATGTAAAATGTTCCTTCATGGGATTTAAAAAACGTATTTGTCTATTAGTTCCATTCTTTCATCTCTGCAGTACAATATACGACCTTCTATCTTCCAGTTAGGGGCAGGCCTGCTGTTCACATCTGGAAGACTCGAAGAGCAATTAGGAAATCCATAGGTGTGACTTAATATTTATTTATGTGTCTTAAGCCAGGGGTCAGAACATAGCCACCGGCCAAATGCAGCCACTACTTATTTTGTAAGGTCTGCAAGCGAAGAACGGTTTTTACGTTTTTAAATGTTTGGAAAAAATCAGAAGAAGAATAACACATCGTGACATGAAAATTACATGGAGTTCAAAAATGAATGCTCATAAATAAAGCCTTATTGGAACACAGCCATACTCAATCCTCTCCATACTGGCTAGAGCTCTCTTCACATCACACAGCGGAATTGAATAGTTGCAGTGGGGGACTCTCTGTCCCACAAAGCCTGCAATATTTACTCTCTGGCCGCCACACAGGAAATGTTTGCCCACCCCTGTGTGAAGTGGATGATTCTGGTGAAGGAGGAGGTGAGTTGTCATCCCTCTCCCTACTCATAGGAATGATCCCTTTGGAACATCCCAGACTCTAAAGCTGTCTTGTCTTCTGTTCATTTCCAGAGTTTCGTTTTGTTTAGGGCCCAGCAGGTTGAAGGTTGTAGGGTATCGTTCCCCACCCCTGAACCGGGAACTTTGTTGCTATTTTGTTTTGTTTCTTTCAATAGGATAGATTGAAATTTATGAACAGGTTATGTTGTAAGAATCAGTTTGAAGTCTGCCATACTGTGGAAACAATGAGGATGGTTTGTTTCTTCTGCCATCTTCCCACCAAACTGAATTTATGGTAACCAGGACTCCTGAGTTTTCTGAGACAGCCCTGATGTAGAATATTTTTTCTTGTCACTACAGATCAATGATATGTCCTGAAAAATCTAGTAGTTCCTCTCCAAACTGCACCCAACAGGGGAGTAACACTTTTGTTAAACAAACACACAGATGATAATTTAAATGAAAAAACAGATGTGAATGTCTAGTATGGCACTTAAGCTGCATATAACTTCCTAGGCCAGCGACAAGATCTGTAGCTTGGGACTCTGGTACTGAAGCTCATTTATACTAAATATATATATATATATATATATATCATAGTTATTACTTCCATCTAGAATCTGATTCAGAGGAGAGGAAAGAATTCCCCAAAATGGCAGCTATGAAAGTAATTTTTTTAAGGTGGAGGTAGTGTCATGTGTGTTTGATTACTGTGAGCCTTGTGGCCTCCTCCTGTACTCTGTGATCCCATTATTCTATTGTTATCCTTGGATATATCCTCTCCTTAGCAGATGACTTATTAAGCCCTTTTTATGTGTCAGGCCCTTTACTAAATACTTGGTATTTATTTCATTTGAACCTTACAAGTGCAAGTAGGACTCTTCATTGCCTCCATCTTAAAAAGATGTGAAAGCTGAAGCTTTGGTCAAGTATCTCATCCAAAAATCGTACACCTTGTAAGTGATACAGCCAAGGTTCAAACACAGTACAGTTTAGCTCTCGCATCTGAGCTCCGAATTACTATATATTCTTCATTTACTTAATATTTCATATTCATTGGCTGTCTACCAAGAGTCAGGTGCTGTGTTAATTACGGAGAATTTAATAGCAAATGAAACAGATACAGTTTCTGTTTACAGTGTTTACAGGATAGTGTGGGAAATGGACGCTAATGTAAAAAGTCATACAGATATCTAAATGAAGGAACGTAGTGGAAAAGTAGAGAATGGGAAAATCACAAGGTCTTTGGCATCAGAGAGGTCTTCTCTGAGTAAGGATTAGTCAGAGCAGTGAAGGGAGACAGGAGAATTCCAGGCACATGGAACAGCATATGCAAAGCTTCTGCAGTCAGAGACATCACAGCGTTTAAGGAATAATAAGAAAGCCAGCATGGCTGGAAGCCGTGCGGTGAGGTGCAGAGAATGGATTGATGGAAAGAAGAGTCTCGTCTACTTTGAACTGTCAAGTATCAGACTTTCAATTGTTTCCTGTGTCCATGTAAATCATCCATAAACAGTCTATCATAGGAGTAGAAAAGAGTTTTATTTGAGCCAAACTGAGGGCTATAGCCCAGAAGACAGCTTCTTAGATTACTCTGGGAAACTGCTCTGGAGAAGCATGGTTTTCAGCACAGTTTTATGTCTTGTCAGAACAAAGAACATCAAACAAGTCAGGGATACATTCCTTTAGGTTTTCAAAAAACCAGATCAGCACGCACACAGCGAGTCAGTATGGCCTTGGCGCCTGGGAAGGGGGTCTTATCATGGAAGGAGCGTGGGCATTGGTGTCCCAGGAAGGGGGGCCTTTCATCTTTATTTTTAACATGGACATTCTTTACTTCTGGTCAGTTCACGCTTTAATAACTAAAGCAGATGTATAAAGTAGGTGTGATAGCCACAAACGGGCCATCAAATTAAGCCAGAAGCCAGAATGACTGCCCCATACCTCAGTATGTGAACATTGCTTTTATCAACTGAAAGAGTATGGCCTTGGATGAGGGTGACGGCAGTGGAGAAAAATGAGCAATAAATAGATCTGAGGGACAATGAAGTAGGTAAAAATGGATGAAGTGGATAATGGATATGAAAGAGAAGGTGGTCTCTGAATGACTTCCAAGTTTAGAACTTACCCCACTGGATGGTTGCCGCTCCCACCGTACCCCCACCCCCACCCCGCCACAATAACCTTGAGGTTGTGACCCAGAGAGCAGAAAGATCTGAGAAGCAGGGAAGAACCTGACGAAACCCTTTGTCCATGTTGCTCCAGGCAGAGCAGGGCTAAAGTGGCGTAGAGGTGAATTTGCCCCCAGCCAAGGGGTATGGCGCAGCAAAGGAGAGGGACGGGGTGGGGGTGGGGCTTTGTCCTCAGAGCTTCTTCCTAATCAAGTCTTTCTACCTCTCTGATGGAGGGTGAGGACCCCCAGGGGCCAGCCCAGGGGGTGGAGCCCAGAGAGGCGTGGGCTAGAGGTGCCCTCCTGGTGTGCTGATATCCAAAGGCAGGACAGTGCGTTGAGTGAGTTCAAGACAGTCACCAAGGGAGAGGCTGGGGAGAGGACAGTTACCAGAACCCCGGTACCCTGAATGAAGGAGACCAGCAGGAAGTTATTGCAGGCGTCCAGAGGGGACACGGAAATTGGCAGTAGTTAGATAATACGCCTCTAGCAGGAGGACGGGATTATTTAAAAGGTGGGAACAGTTTAGGTGTGGTCGCGGGACCTGGGTCCAGTGACTCCCAGGGCGTCCATCCCATTCTTCCTTTGTTTAAAAGGCAGAGATGGTAGGACCCAGAGAGCACGATTTTAGACTTCTTGAGTGCGTGGGTTTTGCTTACTCACCTTTGTACCTTAGCACCTCACACAGAGGGGTTCCATAAATGATTGTTCGTATCTTCATAATAAGCTATTGCCCCATTGTTTTTTCTTGAAAACAATTAAGACTTTAAACAATAGTTTTAATAAAAAAATGATCAATTGTAGAGAAAGTCTTCTAGAACATTTCCATGAAATCATAGTTTAGTTATATACCTATCAAAGTGGCCTTGTTAAAAGAATATTTTGTGAAATTGGCTTTGTTCAAGAAAACCTGAGGGTTATGGACAGTTCCCACAAGAATCTTGACCAGGTTCTTGGTCCCATGGGGGTCAAATTCAAATAGGAAAAAATAAAGAAAGGGAGAGGCAGGTCCTTGGAGGGCGTGCTCTCATAGCACAAGCTGGTCCCGACATAAGTTGCTTCTGATAACCATCTGCACGTCCTGACTCCATCCTTCCCCTTGGCAAACCCTAGTGCCCTCTCAGTGGACACCTCTGCTGCTAGGCATTGCCTGCCTTCCCCTGTCTGCTTTTGGAGGCTAGATCCTATTTTATCAGAAATCAAGGCTGTGTGAGCAGGAGTTGGTGTGCAGCTCACAGAGGTAGATGTCCTTCCCAGATCCCAACCCCCTTTCAGCCACAAGACAAAAGGGACCTGATAGTCAGGAAGTCCTTCTCTGGAGGACAATCTGGTGCTGCCTCAGGGGTGAAGAGATCGATAATGCCTCCTGGGTGACCTTAAGGAATTTAAGGAAAAAAAAATGTCATGAAGAACCTAGGGGTAAGACGGGAATAAAGACACAGACCTACTAGAGAATGGACTTGAGGATATGGGGAGGGGGAAGGGTAAGCTGTGACAAAGCGAGAGAGTGGCATGGACATATATACACTACCAAACGTAAAATAGATAGCTAGTGGGAAGCAGCCGCATAGCACAGGGAGATCAGCTCCGTGCTTTGTGACCACCTAGAGGGGTGGGATAGGGAGGGTGGGAGGGAGGGAGACACAAGAGGGAAGAGATATGGGAACATATGTATATGTTTAACTGATTCACTTTGTTATAAAGCAGAAACTAACACACCATTGTAAAGCAATTATACTGCAATAAAGATGTAAAAAAAAGACTTGGAAGGGTATGGATCAAATTCCCTAGTGTGTGTCTTCTCACTTGGCACACCAATTGGGCCCTTGAAAATGAATCAAGATATTTTTGTTTAGGGTAGTTTGAATACAAGAATTCTGGTGACCACAGATTGCCAAGGAGCTGTTTGACCTGTGATAGTCTCTCTCCAGCTGATTTCAGCTCTGAAATGTTAGTTTCTATGTTGGCTTTTTTCGGGGTAGGTAGCATGGGTACACAGGAGCCTCCAGGCACCTCCAGGCACAGGTGACTCGCTGGTGCGTGACAGCTGGGATCTGCAGCTCTCTCCTCCCTTTCTGCTGTTTCCTCTTTTTAGGTGTCTGTATCGCAAACGTATCTTCCCTGTCTCAATTATTTTTTCCCCTGATAGGTAGATTTCCTTGGTTAACATTCTGGAATCTCACAAAACAGCAGTTTGTTTTTCTCTGAAATCCCAACTCTATCCTGAAAATTTTATCACTCATGTTTAATCAGATTTCTTTCCTTCTGTGTCTGGGTCCATTCATCTTCATCTCTTCCCTGGCTGCAGGGAGGGGTGTAAGGGCATCTTGCCTCCCTTCCCTGCTTTGTCCTACAAAGCCCCGTGAGTCTGTACCCTCGTGCAGCCGTGTCATAAATCACGCCTGCTGTCACCCTGTTACATGACCCCCAGTGCCCGTTCTGTTTCTCCTTTGTCACCTCTGGGCATTCCTCATGCCCAGAATATTATTCTTGCAGAACAAAGAAGTCTGTTTCCTTCACTACGTTCTGTCTTGCAACCGTTTGGCTCTGTTTAGGTTGATGTGTTCATTTAGGAATATATGTATATTTTTCTTCTTGCCTTAGTACCGGACAAGGGGTTGTGACATTGGAATACAAGATACATTTTAACTTCATGTGACCTAGATTTGCTGCAGGTCATGCTGAGACAATGATGAATGTCTCCTGATAAATACCAGAAAGCCTTGCAAAATACATTTTGAAAATAAGGATGATGTGCTGAGTTCTACTAATTTGCAGTAAATGGCTTTTTGGACTTGGATCCAGCAAACCTCACTCATGCACGTGCCCCATATCACAGACTGAGCTGGGAGCTCTGCACATGTGAGCTTATGTCAGTCTCAGAACATTTTCTCAACGTGAGCATTTACTATGCCTGTTTTACAAATGAGATAAAGAAGGTTTGGGGCAGGTCATCTAATTCTTTCTCATTCTCCCACTTCCCGGTGGCAGGCTTTGATGCATTGACTTTCTTTATTTTTAAGAACACACTTTCACTCCTGGCTCAACCATTTCATATATCGTTGACATTGTTAGTGCTAGGTTCCCGTAGAACATTCTTTATGGGAGTGACTCAAGGAAATCTTCCACTCAGAGCCTGCCGTGGGCTGGAGCAGTGTTTGGTGGGGCATCCCAGTCACGTTCTTTTCTCCGCCAGGTCCCTACTAAGGGTTGATGGCCTTACAGACCTACAGAAAATCTGAGGTTTTAGATGCTGGAGTGCCACCTGATTCAGTGTAATATAAAGGAAAAGTCACAGGCTTTGGGAACTTCCCTGGCATTGAACCCGGCCTTCTGCTAGCTGGGTGACCATGGTCAAGTTTTTTAATTTTTCTAAGACTTGGCTTCCTCATCTGAGAAATGCTGCCAACAACCCGTATGTTCCAGGACTACTGAGAAGAATGCATGTGATAATGTAAACGTGAAGTAGGGAGCCCCCCAGAGCCTGGTGGGGGAGAGATGCTCTACGCCTGTTACCTTCTTCTCCTTTCTAATAGCCCAGATGATGCTGAGTGTCTTTCTGCTGCTACATTTGGTAGGGGGAGAAACACATACAGACTGGTTAGAATGACCTAGTGGTCTGTATCCAGAACTAAACGCTGCTGAGAGGTACATTTTCTGTAGAAGCCCTAAGTGATGGCCAAGGAACTAGACAAACTGAGAGGAAATATTGCAGTGTCCAATAGCATTCTTGTTCGAAGGAACCTAAACTAATTCAAAGAGTGAAAAGTATGGTGTTGGTATTTGCACATCAGATCTTTGCTTGGAGGAACACTTTAATCTTGTCCTGACTTGGCTGCTATCCAATCCCCATCATTGAGTCTAAGCAGGAGAGAGCTGAGATGTTTGGAACAGCCGCAGTGACAGCAAGCACACCCCTCGGTCACATGCGTGGTGTGGTTGGTTGTACCGTATTCCCTTTCCTCCTGTTCATGGGTGGCATTATTCAGTCATGGCACAGCGACTTTAATATTAAAAATGCAGCCGTTTAAGCACGTCATTCTTGAAACTCCATCGAAACTCTGTCTGGAAGCACATGTGAGCGAATGGTGTAGGACTATTTCCTACTTGCAAAAGGGATTGTTCCTCTTGATCTGTGACATTGTATAGCCAAATAGCCCTGTAGTTATTTATAATTCCTCTATTAGCTTTGTCTTTTTGCCAAGTATAGTTAAAAGAAAAATTGTGTAGAAAAGGAGATGATTTTTATTGTAAATTCCTGATGGAAAAAGCCATTTTTTTCTTCTAAGTTATTAACTGGGTTTTACAGCTGACCTTTCAAGGAATGTCTATGGCTTCAGATACTCAAGAACTCAGCAAATATTGTCCTCTGTATAATTTAAATAGTCATTATAGTTTGGGCTATAAGCACTGAATATGTATTGTAAGACACAATGTTGGTTTTTTAAAATTTTTGATATTTTATTGTAAAAGAAAAAAGTCTGTTTCCTTTCTACACTGAGTGTTGGTTGACCTTTTCTTATTAAATTTCCTCATCACAGCTGTACATAATCCTAGAAGGTCACTGGTTGGCATTAGCAATCCCAGAAATGAATGGTCATGATGTCACATCTGAGAATTGACAAATTAGTTTGTTTGATCTCTCATTACCCTTCTATCCATTGCTGTAAGGGAGAATGGAAAAATTCAAGATGGGATTAAGGCCTGAAATTTCCTCATCACCAAGAAATAAAGAGTTGTGAGTGTGTCTCTCCTGTCCTTCCCTCACTCCATACAGACTTGGCTTTTTTTTTTTTTTTTTTTTTTTTTTTTTTTTTTGAGAATTGTGACATTACTGTCCTGGGCAGTAGTTATTTGCTTTCATGGCTAATGATGCAAAAAGGAGAAGGAAAGGGGAGAGAAAGAGAAAAAAACAGAACGCTATCAGGGCAAAAGTAAAGTTAAATCATAACCAAAGAATATCTGAGTTTGGAAGGGATTTCAAGGCTTCTCCGTGGAAGCCTTGTCACTTAGAAATAAAAGAGAAAACCTATAGTCCTTTCTGCATTTCACTTGGACTTCAAGAAAGGCTGAGAGATCTTGGACAAGTCACTAAACGTTGAAATAAAAGAGAAAACCTATAGTCCTTTCTGCATTTCACTTGGACTTCAAGAAAGGCTGAGAGATCTTGGACAAGTCACTAAACGTTCCTGGACTAAATGATCACTTGTTGCTTTCCGATCTTCATCAAATGTGATTTAAATATTCTCTGGAAACCAATATTATGATTCATAAATAAACTGGATCAGTTTATTTATTCATAAATAAACTGATTCATAAATAAATTGTTTACCATTAGAAATATTTCTTTCATTTTCTAATGCAATAATTATTCATCTGTATAATCCAGTAATAAATGCCAATTCCAGATAGTCAGTGGTGAGCAAAGCCAGACCCAGACAAGATCCCCCTGCCCTTGGCTGAAAATGGCAACCCTGATGAATGCGTGGTGAGTGGGCCTGGTGCCAGGGGAGCTCATGAGGGGAGATGGCCTGTCTGGGATCTGGCAGAAGGTCTCTCTGAGCAGTGATTCCTAAGTGACATCTGAAGCGTGCATAGGTATTCACAGGTAAGGAGGTAAGGGAAAGATCATTCCAGGGAGCAGGAATCACATTTATGAACATTTGGGGAGGGATGGAGAGAAGGTGAGCCTGGCAAGGGCAGAACAACGCAAGGTGTGGTGGTAAAAGAGGCTAGGACAGGCACTAAGTAGGAGCCAGACCGCTGATGCTTTTAGGGGAAGGCTGACGATGTAATGGACCATCCCAGCCCATCCCAACTGCGATACGTGTGCAAGTGAAAGGGCACGAGTAATAATGAAACCGGAAAAATAGGTGTAACCTACTACGTATGATCAAGGGCTCTATTTAAAATCTATCGAAAGTTTTCTTTTTACTTTACGTGGAATGAGAATCATCAATGGATTTTAAGCCATAAGGCGGAAATGATCAGATGTGGCTTTTGAAAATCAGTCTGTTGCAAAGTGGAAGAAAGGTTGAAGAGGGCCTCACAGGGGAGCAAGGGGCCCTGGCAGGAGTCTGTTGTAGAGGTTTAGGGGAGTTTGGACTGGGACAGAGCAGGTGGAGATCAGAAGTGAATAATACAAGAGAATTTAAAGTTAACGTCTTCAGTGATGGGAGGGTTGATTGCAGTAAGGGTTCTAATTTGTTTCCACCTCCTTGTATACACGCCCTTTGGCATCATTCTCCCAACCGGAACCAGGGCTAAAATAGGCAATTTGCTTTGGTAGTGGAGTAGTAGCAAAAGCATCGCAAGTAGAGACATGGAACACACGTGTCCACTGCCCCGAGACTTGTGACGCACTTGGATTCTGGCAACCCATCTAGGCCAGCTGACTGGAGGATGGGAGGGCACGGAGAAGGAGGTGTGGGCATCCCAGTGCAGGCTGCCAGAAACCTGAGACCCAGCCTAACAGCCAACTGCCAACGTGGACAGCAGGCAAGCCTGGCTCAGACAAGGAGAACCGCTCGGCTGAGCCCTGCCCGAATTGCCCACCTGTGGAATCTCTGACTAGGGCAATAGTTGTTGTTTCAAGCCATTATGTTTTGGTTTGGTTTGTTACATAGCAGTAGATGCAGAAGTTGTTACTGAGAGAAAACTCTGGAGGAAGACCAGATTTGCATAAACCCATTTGTTTAGACATGTTGATTTTGAGGAGCTATTGAGATATTTTGGAGGTAATGCCAACCAGGAGTGGGGAGAGGGGAGGAGAGGAGGGGACGGCAGGGGAGGGCTGGGGCAGGAGCCTGGAGACCTACTGCTGGAAAGACAGTGAGGCCTCAGAGGACATGCGGAGGAAGATGGGAGTGTGTTGTGTATGGGAGGCTTAGCTGGTTACTGTCAAAGTCATGGTAGAGGATAAAATCAGCTATAGAACAATATCTTTTTGCATTTTACTATTTCAATATTCCATAAGACAATACCAAATTGTCCATTTTCTGTTTCCTTAAAGAGGGCAAGTTGAATGATAGCCACTAAAAAATATGAAATATCCCCTTGCTTTCTTCCCCTCTGGCACATGAGGTGGAGGAGCAGAGGTTGTGATGACCTACAGGTGTAGGGTAAACATTCTCTGGCTGGAAATGGAGGAGCGTTGCCTGGCAGCTCTGGCTCTGGGCACCGTGTGTAGCAAGGGATAGGCTGCCTGTAATTCTTCTTCTGCACCTTTGTTCCCTCCCAGGGCCACTGTGCTTGACTCTCAGATACTCTCCTCCAAGCCTGGGCTCGGGAAAAGCTCTTATACGCTCATTTATACTAAGGTGCAAATGACTGATATGCCTGAGTCATTTGTTTTGCTCAGAAAACTAAATTTTAAACACGAAGAAACCTCTCTCTATTCTGGGAAATGCAGTTATGTGAATGTGGGGAAAATGTTTTCATATACCACTTCCTTGCATTACTGCCCTACGGTTTGCTTTTATATGTTGAAAATAGAGCCCCATGTTCTCAGATTGTGGACTTTTGGGTGTTTTCAGTCTAGAGCAAGCATGCCTCATGGACTTGTCTTTTCTCCTCACAGAAACCTGCTTCCCCTCCTATATGTCCTTTTACGATTTAATGATACCAAACATCTTCCATTTTCTCAGGCTGCAAACTATTGAAATACATTTAGCCCCACTCACCTGCACATTCCGATCCTGTGATTCTGCGCTGTCTGACCCTGCTCACCCCATCTCGGTCCCTTCCTGCTGTTTCAGAATGAGATCAAGCCGTCATCAACTCCCACTCGGCCTAATGCCTCTGCCTCCTTACCCTTGTTCTATGTCTGTCTTTGCTTCTATCCAGCCTAGAAATTTTGTTACAAGAATTGCCTTTCTTATGTCTTGGTCTGATCTTGTCCCATCTTCTTTATCTACCTTTGATGCATTTTCTTGTAGGATAAAACCTAAACTTCTCAACAGGGCACCCGTAGCCCCTCCTAATTTAGCTGCCTAACTAGGGCTTGCCTCCATCATTATTTTAGTTCGAAGTTAGGTAGGAATTGTAAGATACCAAGGGCAAGTCCGTCCAAAGGATTTCACTCTCCCTTCATTCCCCATTCCGTTTACCTTTGTGGAGATGCAATTCTTTTTTTTTTTTTTTTTTTTTTTTTTTTTTTTTGTGGTACGCTGGCCTCTCACTGTTGTGGCCTCTCCCGTTGCGGAGCACAGGCTTCGGACGCGCAGGCTCAGTAGTTGTGGCTCACGGGCCCAGCCTCTGCGTGGCATGTGGGATCTTCCTGGACCAGGGCACGAACCCATGTCCCCTGCATCGGCAGGCGGACTCTCAACCAGTGAGCCACCAGGGAAGCCCGAAGATGCAATTCTTGAACTGTGCCAGGGATACTATATCCAAGGTGGGCTTGCTCAGTCACTCACATGGAGGGACACTGGTGAGTTACAGCTGGGTAGAGTCCGGTGACTACATTCAGTAGAGGTGCTCCAGGTGACCAGGTCTGACTGCATGTGTTTTTTCACTTAGAACAGAAATGAGGGACCACTGGATACATTTTTTTTTTTCACATTTCTTTCACCTCATTTGGTACACTGATGAGCAGGGCCTCCCTGATATTTCATGGAAACATACAAGGAATGAAACATCATTTAGCCTGATGACTAAACCAGCTGGGGGTCTGCAGTGGGGTCATGCCCCTTGGCCTCTCCTCACCGTCACACCACTTCCCAGCTCCCAGTCTCCAGTAGGCTTGCCTTCTATCTCTACCCGCCACGGACCCAGAGTCCTTGGTGTGTTTCGATATAGAAATGGAGCTGGCAGACGCAATCTGTGCACCAACCCCTCCTGCTTCCTGTGAAAAAGAGACATCCAATCATGCAGTGCCAGGGAGCCTGGGCCCAGGTAGGAGATTGTCTCCAAGGGGTCCCTTAACAAGACCGTATTATCCCACCCCGTCACCCTTGTGGACTCAGCTCCTGGCGTTGATCCAAGGGAACTCTAAGATAGTGTCAGGTCAGATTCTCCTTGTTCCTGGAAGTGGTTACCATGCATCTTCTTTCTTTTTTTAAAGCTGGTCACCCTCCTAGAAATGAGTGCCCGTTCCCCCCCTTCTTTGCCTGAAGAACCCCATTTCTCACTCATGGTCCAGCTCAGAAAATACCTGCACCTCGAAGACCACCATCACCTGGGGCTCCTCTGCATTCCGTTTGGTTTCTTTCTGTGTGTGTTTCTTTTTTTTTTTTACTAAGGACTTCCCTCTCTATGGTAAGGTCCAGAAGGGCAGGGAGTATGTTATTTCCTTTTATTATTTAAAATTTTTTTTTGGCGGTACGCGGGCCTCTCACTGTTGTGGCCTCTCCCGTTGCGGAGCACAGGCTCCGGATGCGCAGGCTCAGCAGCCATGGCTCACGGGCCCAGGAGCTCCGCGGCATGTGGGATCCTCCCGGACCGGGGCACGAGCCCGTGTCCCCTGCATCGGCAGGTGGACTCTCAACCACTGCGCCACCAGGGAAGCCCTTATATCCAAGATACTTAGCACATGGGTGGTGAGTGAATAAATGAACAAGAAAGTAACACTTGGGTTTGAACCAGACCTCTGTCAGTGCAAAACATCATTTCTTTGCAAGTGGATTACTTGACCCTTAGGAAATGCTTAGTGGGACCCTCAGCCAGGGCAACCTTGGATCAGCTGTCTGGGGCGTCTGCCTGACATCTTGGGGCCATTAGGAAATACTCAGGAAGGAAGCTCCCTGTTCAGATGTCATCACAAATTACTGCTTTCAGGTGTTAACTGAAACGACCCAATTAAGCAAATGTTTTAAAGCCTTGAATTCTTGTTGAGTAGAGAAAAAGATCAATTATTCAAAGGCTGCTTTTAAAGAAGTAGGCCTTTGGAGGACACGGGAACCACTGTTACATTTTGCCAAATGGGAATAGCTGTGTTATTTCCCTTTCTGATTATAAAATGAGATACAGTGATTCTTGTTTTCTACATGGTTTTATTTATTTACTTAGTTTAGTTGCAAACTAAAGTCCCATCCTGAGAGATGTCATCCTTAACTGTATGATAGAAATCCTTTCTGGTTTCTTTACTTTGATACACCTAGAAATATATGTATATATAGAAAATATTTTGATAGTTGCATTTCTGTATACATATATACATCCATATATATGCATACATAATATTCATATATAAGCTATATATAATATTTACATATGAATTGTATGTTAACTATGTTATATATGTATTTTGGGGGCAAAAATGGGATAATGTCTGTGTCCTGCTTTTTTATGTAATAAAATAGTTTAGTCAAATTCCTATGGCAGCAACACAACACATATATCTTATTTTTAATGCTTTCTTTTAAATGTTATATTGAATGAATATTCTGAAATTTAATCAATTTCTTATGAATGGATATTTATGCTATATCAAAATTTTAACTATATTTTGGTCCACTTGTACAAGTGTTTACTTAATATCCTCCTAGCAGCATTTCTGTGTTACAGCCTTTTGATATGTAGTCTAAGGCCAAGGCTGTCGCCTGCCGGGAATATTGTACTGACGCGTATTCCCACTCTCAGTGCACGAAAGTGTCCATTTTAGTTCATCCTCACAAATACTAGATGTCAGTAACCCTTTCAATCTTTGCTAATTTGTTAGATAAAAATGAGATTTCACCATTTGGTTGATACAGCTTTAGTTACTGTGAGGTTTGATGATGACGTGGTTATGTCCGTCTTTTCTAAACATTCATAACTCTTTCGGAATTTCATAGTGTGTCATTTAGCCTTCACTCACTTTTACTTTTTGTTCTATATTATCCCCCTACCCATTTGTGAAATTGTTTTCTAGCCTTGAGTCCTGTACTGTTCAAATGAGGTTTTGCTAAAGGAGATGACACGCCAAACCAACAGAAGTAGATTCTGCCAGAATGTATGAAGTAGTTTAGAAAGAGGAACTGAAAATATGGGGGAGCACCTTTGAATGTGATGTCCCTGTAAGTCAGCTAGAAATTTCTGCCCCTGCTTCTCATTCCTTTAACTTTCCCCCCAGTCTGTTCATTTTATCTGCACAGAAGCTACAGCATGATTTATTTTATTTTCATTAATTAATTTTTTTTTGTGGTACGCCGGCCTCTCACTGTTGTGGCCTCTCCCGTTGCGGAGCACAGGCTCCGGACGCGCAGGCTCAGTGGCCATGGCTCACGGGCCTAGCTGCTCCGCGGCACGTGGCATCTTCCGTGACCGGGGCACGAACCCGTGTCCCCTGCATCGGCAGGCGGACTCTCAACCACTGCACCACCAGGGAAGCGCTACAGCATGATTTTTTAACCATGGAGTCATGGACTTTCAAGGGAATCTGTGGATAGAATTCTAGAGATTTGTGAAATTTGATGAGAAAAAAATTACATTTTTATGTGCACTGACATCTTGAGATTTAGTATTTCTTTCAATTATACATGTGAGCAACAAACCATAGTAATAGTAGCGATTCCTGACACCAATAAAAAACCATCAATATTTTGAAATCACATCACTGATGTTGAAAGCATCCTCTCTTTATTACAAAAACGTGAAATATTTTGTTGGTTGTATTTCACTACAGTTGGGTTATTCTGTAATCTTGTGCGTTTTGTTTTATGCACTTAAAAAGATTATTTTGAGAAGGGGTCTGTAGGTGTCAAGGCACACATAGGTTAAGAATCCCTGAGCTGGAGAAAGTGTCAAGATTACTGGAAGATTCTTACTTGTTCCTGGTTAAGGTTCCTCCTTTGCCCTGACCTCTCCTTTCCCTATATCATTCCTCACTCTCCTGGATCCCTGTCCTAGGACCCTGGAAACTTTTCAAGTGTTATATCAAATATATTAACATCTACCCTTGTTCCCCATTAAATACATTTTTATTATAAAAATTTGAAAGAATTATACTAATCGTATTTTTTAAATCACTTGGTTATGAGAAAGTTATTTCATTTACAACTGACTGCACTTTCTTGACAACTGTTGTACTTACTCAGGGGTTCTTGCAAAGCAGGCAAATCTAACATACAAATTGTTTTCTAAATTTAGTGAAATTTTTATGAGCGCTAAATTTAACAATTAATGAAGTTGACATAATGATACATTTTTGTACATTTAATTAAACATTTAACAATAGCAATTGTGCAGTTTGCTTTCCATATTTTGGAGCCAATTTTTTTAAAGTATGTTTTGTAGGTTCTGGGAAGCCCCTGGGCCCTGAGGCTGGTGCCTGTAGTGCCTAAAGGGATATGGTACCACCTGTGGTTGTAAATCAACAGCCTTTGTACCCAGACTTTTCTCAGACCATGTCCCTTCACCTCCTGCCCTTAACTGAAAATTCCCCACCTGGTGGGCACTTTCCTGCCACCATCTAATTCCAGCCTCATTCTGTCCACACACGTCACCCTACAGCTCTCCTTTAGCTGATGCCCATGGTCTGACGCTGTGAGGTCTTGGATCACTGAGTCTACCGTCCAGACACTGCCAAGAACAACTTTCACATCCTTGGAAACAAGCCATCCTGCATCCTGACCTCCTCTAGGCTCCTTTGCAGCCAGGTTTCGACTTTGTTTCAAGGTGTGGCCCCAGCTACCCAAACAACATCGTCATTTATCAGGAAGTTTTTACTTCTTGGGAACGAATGAAAGATCTTTGTCTTCTCATTGCCTTAGTCATATTCCTTCATTATTACATGGCACTTAACCTTTTCTGAAGTATTAAAATGCAACATAGAATCTTCTAATCACATAGGGGAACTTCATATTCCCCCAGTTCTCCAAGTCCTAACTCCTATAGGATACCTTGTCTTTACTGCATCCGTATCTCCAACACCTTAACCCTTTCCTTTTCAACCCCAGTGGGCACCTCTTCGCTTTACTTTTTTCAGTGCTCTTTTGCCAGAACCTTCATTGCCCCAGCTAGAGCAGCAACCGTGGTACTTATATTAATGACTAGCGCCACCCAGGGCATCCCATGAGCCAGACTCTAAGCTGAATGTTTCATGTGCCTTGTTTCATGTAACTCTTTTGTGGGTACTATTACTCTTTTCATTAAAAACAAGCAGCTGAGGATAAGATAGATTAAATAGCTTGTTTAATAGCGTATAGTTTGAAAGTTACAGAGCAGAGACTTTATGTCATTTTCCATAATCTATATTTATATACAGAGATATACCTGGATAAATCTGTATCTCTATGTTTATACATAGAGATGGATAATCAGACCTCCCTCAAATTCACTTACTCTCCTTGAGCACGTTTATGACGATTCCTCATCTTATTTACTTCCCACCCACCTGGCCAATGGCCCTGATGAAATATTGGTCAAGGTTACTAATGACCGACCTGCTAGTGACCAGTGTCAGTGAGATTTTTAGTCCTTTCTCATCTGATCTGAGCATATGACACCAATGATATTATTTTAAGAACTTTAGTTTCCTTGGATTCTATGACGTTGCTTCCTTCTCCTATATCTCTGACTTCTTTTCATTCTCCTTTGATGGCTTGCTTCCATTAAATCCTTAACTTCTCACATGCTTAGCAGTCCCATCCTTGGCCCCCATCACTTCTTTTTCTAAACGTTCTCTCTGTATCTTCCATTCGCTGCCATGGCTCCATCACCACCCCATCTCCCCACATTCCTTCCACTTCTAGACCTGTATCTGAATGCTTTACCGATCTCTCCCTCTGGAAGTCCCATGGGTGCTATGTCCTGTTGGAACTAAACCCATTCCCTGTCTCTCCAGTCTTGGCAAATAAGACCCCAAGCCAGACACCCTGGAGTCATTGGTGTTTTCAGCCCCCGCTTTCCATCCCTAAGGAAGTCCCACCTGTTGTATCGCGGGGCCCTCTCTGACCTCCGTTTTCTCCCATCGCTCCCTCTCTGGTTTCCATGTCCCGTTTGCTTCACTCTCCCTGTCTCTCACTCAGCTGGAGAGGGTCCCTCTAGAATGCAAAACCCACCCCTTCGTGATCTTTCCCTTGTTCATGCTGTGATCTCCAGTCTCTCTGTCCTTCTTGTGAGCTGCATCTTTTTACTTCTTACTTTTAAACTTGCTGTGAACTTGTAAAATACTCCCAGCAATTTTGGACACTTTTGGTGTTTACTGTTTTCCTCAACCTTGACTGTGCGTTCCTCTAAAGCAAGCATCAGGCCTCTTTTTTGTATGTGTCCCCAGAGCTTGTGCTGTACTTTCCTCACAGTTGGTGCTCAGTGAGTATTTACTGAATGAATGAGAATCATGGGATGCTACTCTGAGGCTGTCAGGTAAAACTTACCGCTGAAAGACATAAACATAGCAAAGCCAGGAAAGCAAATGTTTCTGGGTAATATCCAAAGTTGAGGGGAAATACCCACCATTTCCTGGCTGCAGTTTGCTCCTTGATATGGGTATAGATGATCAACAGGGTCCTTCCCTCTATGTCCTGTGTGTTTTCAGGCATGTTTTTTGTTTTTTTTTTTTTGCAGTACGCAGGCCTCTCGCTGTTGTGGCCTCTCCCATTGCGGAGCACAGGCTCCGGACGCGCAGGCTCAGCAGCCCTGGCTCACGGGCCCAGCCGCTCCGCGGCATGTGGGATCTTCCCGGACCGGGGCACGAACCCGTGTCCCCTGCATCAGCAGGCGGACTCTCAACCACTGCGCCACCAGGGAAGCCCCTGTTTTGTGCGTTTTCACGGTGGGTTCTCTGCAGAGGCCAGCAAAGGTTGGGGAGCCATCCTCATTTTTACCAGCAGGCCTTACATGTTTTCTTGGACTCAGGCCCTCAGCCAGCAATGTCCCCTGGTGCTGGCTTTCCTTTTTCCTTCCCCGTGTTCCCGAGGCTGTTGTGGTTGGAGTATTCTAGAAGCTCAAGCCAGGTGAGTCCAACTCTCCCCCATCCCACCTGATGTCTGGACCGTCAGAAGGTGGATGTTTTATTGTGTTTCTGCTGCTTCACGCTGCAGCGTCTCCCTATACACGGATGTGTTTCTTATCTTTTCTATTTGTTCTCCTGCATAATTCACCCGGGTTCTTAGCTTTTAAGCCCTGATTTCCAGTATCATCACAGCTACCGATGTACTGTGTGACCTAGGAAAAGTCGCTCAGACTCTCTGTGCCTGTTTCTCTTTCTGTGAAAGGAAGACGCTTTCCCAGTTCCCTTCCAGACATGCTGTTTTGGGCCTCTGAGTATTGCGGTGGCACCTGTCCATATGCCTCTGTCTACAGAGAGAGTTGCTAAACTCTGTGCTTTAGGAGGACGATTGCATACACTGGGCACGAAGTTTTGCACATTCTGACGGGCGGCTGCATGGAGGCCCCTTCTCTGTGAGGAGAGCTGGAAAAGTGGCTGCAACACAAAATGTATATTTTCAGGCTTCACAGTGGGTTACATTCTTGAAAACAGCTCTCAAATACTTTTTAACAAATTTCTAACTCATATCCTGTATTTTAGTAATGCTTTTAAAAAATATCTGACACTGTCTGATAATGGACTGTTCTCAGTGAGTATCTTTTTCAGAGAATTGGCTGTTACTCTCGTGAGCACCCAAAACGAATATTTAACTATTTTGATGAAAAGCCTCATAAAATGTATGAACCATTATCTTGTCCTCTATAAACAGAAGATATTGAATATAATTTAAAGTTCCTGGGTGGCCAAGGTCATCTCTTTTATTCCTTTATTCAACCAATGTTTATTAAACTCCAAATATGCATTAAGCATTGTGCTAAACGTTGGGTGTTTAGCATCTTCACTGGCAGATTTATCATCACCAAGGACTCCTTACAACGGCTCCACCTATGCAACTTGACTGTTGTGCTGTTACAGATTAAACCAGGAGTTTTGAGCGTTAATAAGGGAGGATTTCTGCCTAGAACATCAGATTTGGTGAGCAGTTCAGATGGTCACACGTGGCAGTCAGTCCTGCCTCAAACGGGCCTTTTTGTCATCTAGTTATGGGCATCCTCGCAAGAAGGAGTTGAAAATAGTCTGTGTTCTTCAAAAAATCAAACTCAACACGCTCTGTAATTTTTAGGTCACCAGAGATACTGATGTTACTGTATGATTGGCAATAAAACTTGGCTCAAAGCCCATATGAAATGTTTAGGGTATTTTTAAAAATCCTTGCACATTCCTCTAATTACAAAGCATTAAATGTTTGTTGCACCATTCGAACAAGAGAGCATTATTTCAAAAAATGTAATTTCTATTGTATTTCTAATGTCTTTAAAGGTATGTTAAGTTTTGGACAATTCAGATATCTTTTGGGGATTTCCATTATTGGCCTGGCCTCTGGAAGAGCTATCTGTAAATTATCTATTTATCAATTATCTCTAGCTACAATTATCCCATAAGGCTATTATTATTATAGCCTTGTGGGATAATTGTATTCTGGAAAGATTGACCCATAACGTAAAGTGGATATTACCTCCCCTTTGACTTTCTTTATAAACTTGGACATGTTTCTCTAAAGAGGGTGGGGAGAATTGACTGATGAGATTTTCTCAAGAGAGAGGGCTGATTCTTTCTCACTCAGCACCTTTCCCCCAGGGAACTTTCTCAGTAGTGGCTTTTTTTTTTTCCTTCGTGTGGAAATCATCAAGTTTGCGCTCAAATGTTCTAGATATTGTTTTATTTTGCAGAGTTTCATAAAGTTGACTGGGGTTCTCAGGCAGATGCCTATAATGAATTCCACATTTCCCACACTGGGTCTTCAACCTGCGGCCAGTACCTCCTCTTAGGGGCCATTGGAAAATGGGTGAGGGTGTTTGGGGTTGTTACAATGGGGTCTCCTGGCATCGAGCAGGGGAGGGTAGGCGGTCCTAACCATCTTGCAGTGTGCAGGGCAATGTTTCACAGGTAAGGACAGTCCTATCTAAAATGCTAAAAGTGTGTCTGTTGAGAAAGAAAAATTTTACTTTGGTGTTTATTGATTGATAGATTCAGCAAATGTTTACTGAACACCTACTGTGTGACACACACTGCTGTAGGCATTGAGGAGACAGTGAACAAACAGACCAAAGTCTGTTCTTGTGTAGTGGAATGTCCACTGTTCTTTGTTTTGTTTTTTTGGTTTCAGGAATTTGTTGTTCAGGTGTGTTTTGTTTTGTCTTGAGTGTAGAGATGGAAAACAATTGCACGGATGGCCTTACGTACAGAGGAGTTGGGTGGATGCCTTTCAGTGTGAACCCGGCTTATAAATTCTGTTTCTGGGGTGCCTTAAAATGATTAATTCCAATAGTCAGCACATCTGAGGGACAGTAGGGGGAAAAATCCATAAGGCAGAAACACACAACATGTATTAATGCTTCAGAGTAGCATTTAGTTCTGTGTTCTTAAAAAATGATAAACACCAGTGGTGTATTGCAAATTTTGACTCTTTATTTATGACCAGAAGCATACCTGAAGCTCAGAATGTCTTAAAACCTCCAGTACTTCTATTAAAGATTAAACTATTAGCAACTTACATCCCCAAATTTTTATTACAATGATATTATTATCTCAATAAGTGTATTGACTAATTCAAGAATGAGGGATACACTAGAACTTTGCAGTTCCTCAAAACGAGTTTTGTTTTTTACTTATTTCTCTAAAAATGTGTAAAATGATTGTCTATTTAATGTCAAATATACTACTAATGTAATTAAAGGTGTACCTCATTCTAAGCTTTCGAGATAGTTCTAGAAAGCTGTGCGTAAACAGATAACGCATTTTACGAGTCCCTTTTTATTGGTTTACATTTTATTTTGAGAAACGTTTGGTTTCGTGCCCTGACCTTTCTGCTGATCTCTCATCCTGCCTTTTCAGTGCCTGCATTTTTCTCTGGATTTCCCATCCCAGGTCAACACACTCTCAACTGAAATCATCACCTTAAGCAAATAATTTCCCCTTCCCACCTACTGTTACTTGACAGGAAGCATCACTGTTCTTCCAGGCTCCCAAACGCATTCATTCAGTCCCACTCAGCTCCTCTCCTTATGCATGCAAACCTAAAGCCGTGCTAGTGTCCTTGAAGATACTGCAAAGTTTAGCTGCTCCAGGCACGTACAACAAGCCTTGGCAACATGGGACTCAAAGACAATCTGCCCAAACACACGCTGTGGACACAGGGATCCTGATGTTACATTTCAGAAGAGTTCTCTCAATCTGGGTAATGAATAGATACCAGTACCTAGACAGGTTGTTCCCCTTGCTTCTTTATAGTGCTGATGAGAGGGTACGCCACGATCAATCACGCCTGTACTCCAGTAGGAGCAGTATTTCGTTTCCTGTACAGCCTTTTGTGCAGCTAAACATAAGAAGAAGTAGTGGGTTTTCAGAGCAGCCTCCAGGTCCTCTGTGCTAAAGAACTATTGAGTAACCTTTACCCAGAATGCCAAGAGGACGTTTCTGAACTGATCATGTCTATAGCTTCTGCTCTGAAGCCCCCACTACTCTTGCCCCCAAGAGTCTGGTCTGTAACTGGAACATCCAATACTTGTTCCTCATCAATAACCTGGTCTTCGTTTGGTCCTGAGCAAAATGTTTCTCTGATGACTGTGTTTTTCTTAGTCATGGCAGTGGTACCACAGGGCTACAGTTCCATCCTTCTAACAGGTGTGTGTGTCTGCATCTACCCCAAAGCCAGTGCTGATGGGGCCACTGAAAGACTCTTGGGAGGAAGAGCCTCCTCCCGTTTGAAACCCCAACTGAAAACGTGTGCCCAATTTGGGCAGCGCTGTGACATGTCCTAGTGAGCACAACTGAGCCTCCTTCAGACAGCAGCACGTGGGGCATTACCCAGCGGCACACAGGTATCACCCTGCAGCACGTGGGGTCAGTCCCCCCTCACATCTCTGCCAAACTATGGTGATGTATTGGTATCTGACATCACTGCTTTCAGTCTTCTTTCCCCATAGAAGATGCACCGCATTTCAGAAGCATATGTTGCTCTCCTTAAATAAGCATTCACCTTGTCCTTTCTCTTTACAGAACAGCTTAGTGGCTCTTGATTGCATGACAAATCCATCACACACTCCCTACCCTGGAATATACGCCTCTTCATGATTTGGCTCCAAATTACCTTTATTTTATTTTTTAATTAATTAATATTTTTGTTTGGGGAAATGGTTTTCTTTTTAAATTCTTTTTTAACATTTTTATTGGAGTATAATTGCTTTACAATGGTGTGTTAGTTGCTGCTTTATAACAAAGTGAATCAGCTATACATATACATATATCCCCATATCTCTTCCCTCTTGCGTCTCCCTCAATTCTTTTACATGTAGCTGTCCAGTCTTCCCAGCACCACTTATTGAAGAGGCTGTCTTTCCTCCACTGTATAGTCTTGCCTCCTTTATCAAAGAGAAGTTGACCATATGTGCTTGGGTTTATCTCTGGGCTTTCTATCCTGTTCCATTGATCTGTATTTCTTTTTTTGTGCCAGTCCCATACTGTCCTGATTACTGTAGCTTTGTGGTATAGTCAGAAGTCAGGGAGCCTGATTCCTCCAGCTCTGTTTTTCTTTCTCACGATTGCTTTGGCTATTTGGGGTCTTTCGTGTTTCCATACAAATTGTGAAAATTTTTGTTCTAGTTCTGTGAAAAATGCCATTGGTAGTTTGATAGGGATTGCATTGAATCTGTAGATTGCTTTGGGTAGTACAGTCATTTTCACAATGTTGATTCTTCCAATCCAAGAAAATGGTGTAGCTCTCAGTCTGTTTGTATCATCTTTAATTTCTTTCATCAGTGTCTTACATTTTTCTGCATACAGGTCTTTTGTCTCCTTAGGTAGGTTTATTCCTAGGTATTTTATTCTTTTTGTTGCAGTGGTAAATGGGAGTGTTTCCTTAATTTCTCTTTCAGATTTTTCACCATTAATGTCTAGGAATGCAAGAGATTTCTATGAATTAATTTTGTATCCTGCAACTTTACCAAATTCATTGACTAGCTCTAGTAGTTTTCTGGTAGCATCTTTAGGATTACGTATAGTATAATGTCATCTGCAAACAGTGACAGTTTTACTTATTTTTTTACAGTTGGGATTCCTTTTACTTCTTTTCCTTCTCTGATTGCTGTCACTAAAACTTCCAAAACTGTAGTGGTGAGAGTGGGCAACCTTGTCTTGTTCCTAATCTTAGTGGAAATGCTTTTAGTTTTTCACCATTGAGAACGATGTTCGCATATGGGTTTGTCATATATGGCCTTTATTATGGTGAGGGATGTTCCCTCTATGCCTACTTTCTGGAGGATTTTATCATAAATGGGTGTTGAATTTTATCGAAAGCTTTTTCTGCATCTATTGAGATGATCATATGGTTTTTATCCTTCAATTTGTTAATATGGTGTATCACATTGATTGATTTGCGTATATTCCTTTATGCCAGGGTAGATGGTTCCTGTTTTCTACTTACAATCACTAACTGCTAAAACCCTGCTAGCTCTGAGTCTCAGCTAGGCTACCATCTTCTTTGAGAAGCTTTCCTTAAATTCCCTGCTGGAAATGGCATCTCCATCATTTTAATGTTCATAGCATCTTGTTTTCACCTGTCACCTCCTAGAACTAGCTAATTATTAATATGTGTCTTCAGGGGTGTCAGCTCCTCCAGGGCAAGGATCACGAGTTACTGATAGTCCAGAGTTCCCCACTCATGGGGAGGCTTGGGAAACGTTTTCTGAATGAGTGAATGAATGAATGAATGAATAGTAGCTGATGAGTAAATAGAAAATTCTTTATCAAAATGAATAACTTCCTCCTCATGTAGACATGCTCTCAGATTGCTTTTCACAACTAATAGTTCTTCAAATGGGGCGCACCTGTAATAGTTATCGGCAATCCATGTATATGTCATTGTTAATGAAATCTGAAAATTGTGCCTAAGTTTCCCCAGAAAGTAACAATCCTTTTTTGCCTGCCCCTGAAATTGCCCTAACACGGTTTGTAATAAGCTTTGACTGCCCAACAAACCCCAAAGCTTCTGCATTTCAGCAGTTTGTTAACAGGCTCCTGAATAATTCTAGTTAATTCTGTAGAATACACAGGATTCACTTTGAAGTGTATCTTATTAACACAAGTCCTGTGAATTAACATGGTGCCTAGGCATGCATTGCAAATTAGATGCAGTTACCCTCTCTCCTGGCAACAAGTTTAAAATGTGGAACATAGTAGCGTTTCAAGGCATTTTTAAGTTGGAAGTGAAATACACCAGAGTTTTGATTTTTTCAAAGACAGTAGTGAACCTACTGAAGGTCCAAAAATGGGGTCTATTTTGCCCACTGACCCCCTTGTAATAATTTTCCCTCAAAGGTGCGTTGGGGACTCTTCTAAAAGAATGTCAATGTACTTCAACTCTGGGAAGAATTTTTTTTTGAGTTAAGAGCATGAAGGTCACGCTCAGCCTCTGCCTGCCAGCTGTCCCTGGTCCCCGAATTCTGCATCCCTCTTCTTCCCACAACCAAGGCAACTGGAGCCCATTTTGGGAAGAGACGGTGAAGATCCATCCCACAACTCTTTTTTTTTTTTTTCCAAGTTAATATTTTATTTTATTTTTTTATATAGCAGCATCCTATTAGTTATCTATTTTATGCATATTAGTGTATATATGTCAATCCCAGTCTCCCAGTTCATCCTACCACCCCCACCACCCCCTCCCCGCCCCACCCCAATACTTTTGAAACCAGCCTCAGTCATGCTTGCTTCAAGACTTATCCTGGCATCATGGACCACTGGATACTTTGGCTAGGTGTTAAACCCTCCTAAACTCTCCTCTTGTCCTGTGCCTGAGTCCCATCGTGGTGACTTAGTTGCCATCTAGGGCACTCTTGGCATCAGTCCTAGACATGAATCCAGCTCAGTGGCTTGGGCCCTGCTCCCTGCTGGCCAACTGTCCTAATGCCCAGTGCCTCCTTTCTGCTTGGGCTTCTGAGGGCCGCAGCCCCAGGACCCTCACTCTGTGTTCCTGGCTCTATTTGATGCCAACTGTATGTCTCTTGCTGTATGTCACCTGCCCCAGTACCTCCTACTGGCTTTGACCTTCCTGTTTCAGGTCCTCTTATCGCGACCCTTTGTATATAAGCTAGATCTGTTTGCCCTTCCTTCAAGAGGAGCTCTTTCCCTGGTGTTTCCCTAGATGCTTATGATGAGACCCCTGCCAGAACTACACCAATCAGACCCTCCAGGTACACACTTGGATCTGAACCCTTTCAGGGAGAGCAGGTTGGAAACCCATATAAACAGAAATATACAACGTGTACAAATCAAGTATCGTAAGATTATTTTATTTATTTATTTATTTTGCGGTACGCGGGCCTCTCACTGTTGTGGCCTCTCCCGTTGCGGAGCACAGGCTCCGGACGCGCAGGCTCAGTGGCCATGGCTCATGGGCCCAGCCGCTCCGCGGCATGTGGGATCCTCCCGGACCGGGCCACGAACCCATGTTCTCTGCATCGGCAGGCGGACTCTCAACCACTGCGCCACCAGGGAAGCCCCATTTTCTTTTTTTAATTAATTAATTTATTTTTGGCTGCGTTGGGTGTTTGTTGCTGTGCGCGGGCTTTCTCTAGTTGCCATGAGTGGGGACTATTCATTGCGGTGGCTTCTCTTGTTGCGGAGCACAGGCTCTAGGCGCGTGGGCTTCAGTAGTTGTGGCACGCGAGCTCAGTAGTTGTGGCTCACGGGCTCTAGAGCACAGGCTCAGTAGTTGTGGCGCAGGGGCTTAGTTGCTCTGCAGCATGTGGGATCTTCCCAGACGAAGGCTCGAACCCGTGTGCCCTGCGTTGGCAGGTGGATTCTTAACCACTGCGCCACCAGGAAAGCCCAAGTATTGTAAGACTATAAAGAATTGTTGTGAACGTATTAGGTTAGGGAAGTCAAACAGGATCACCATACGATGGCATATTCATGCACATCTGTATAAAAGTTTCTATTTTTATATGATGCCATTTTAATAGATGTGCCCACCTTTTCAAATGAGACATGCATATATATATACATACATACATCTCAATTCATCCTTAATCACGGTTTTATTTCTATATATTTTAATCGAGTGTTTGTATGTATTAAATCATTTGTGGAAATAAAGCAGAGAATCCTAGGCTGTTTTACCTTTCAGCATTGGGTTATTTAGTATTAGAGAGACCATGTGGATGATTAACTGCAACATGAGGTTATTTTGTTATTTAACGTGACTGACTAGAACACGTTTGTATAGCTAATAGTTTCTTAGACTTTATTTCAGAACTTACTATACATGTACTATAGGTACTTCCAGCAGCTTTTGCCTCTTCTAGCCTCAAGGTGAGAAGCAGTGCGTACTTCTCTCATTTGGATGCGAGATTTGAAAGAGATAATTAACTATCCTGCGAAAGATTTATGCTCCACCTTCTGGAGTACAGAATCATCACTGACAAGTGACTGCCCAGCTGGAGACATCACTGTTCAGCCCTTCCTACATTTAGATGGGTCACAATCATCTCTCTCAGTGATGGGACATGAACAGAAGTGATGCACAACACTTTCGGGAGAAACTTTGAAAAGGAAATAGTGTAAAAGTTAACAGTGTAAAAGCTAATAGTGTAAAAGGAACTAGTGTAAAAGTTAATAGTGTAAAAGGAAATAGTGTAAAAGCTAATAGTGTAAAAGGAAATAGTGTAAAAGTTAATAGTGTAAAAGCTAATAGTGTAAAAGCTAATAGTGTAAAAGTTAGTTAATAGGCGAAGACATCTGCAGTCTATTCAGACCATGGAACATGAAGGAAACGTGAAGGAAAGAGCTACTGATTCATGCAGCACATGGGTGAGTTTCAAAACATTGTGCGAAGGAGCCAAACGCAGAAGGATGTATACGGCGTGATTCCATGAATACGAAGTCCAAGACTGGACAAAACTAATCGCTGGTGACAGAAATCAGAAATGCCTGATAGACTGACTGGATGAGGGGTCTAGGAAGTTTTCTGGGCGAGGGGAATGGTTGGCCTCGGTCTTGGTTGGTGATTATCACACGGGTGTAGCAGTTGTCAAAACTCACTGATCTGAACATTTAAAATCTGACCATTTGTGTGTGTAAATTATACATCAATAAAAAGACATGCTCTCCCTACTCTTTCTTTCCCCATCCTCCACCAGAAGCAGTTTCATCCCCCAGGGGACATTTGGCAGTATTTGGAGACATTTTTGATTGCCCTCCTTCTGGCATCTGGTGTATAGTGTCCTATGATGCTTCTCAACATCCTACGATGACAGGGCAGCCGTCAACAACAGAACATCGGCTGTTCTAAAATGTCAGTAGTGCCAAGGTTGAGAAACCCTGCGTTAGCTGATTGCAGAGGGCTCTGAGTCCCCAGAGAAGGCTGAACCTGCGATATGGAAAATCATGGCCACCCACTGGCCAGAAACCGCAGAAACATTGGATGTCATGTCAGCAGGAAACGCATTTTCACTGTGTTAAGGCATTGAAATATTAGGGTTTGTTTGTTTTAGCGGCTAGCGTTACTTTAATAGATCAAACTTTAAAATGTTGATACCAAGAAAAATGCTTATTGTCTTCCTTATTAGGACACCTGAGTGAAATTTATCTTAAGTCTTATTATCAAGCAAAGCTATGCTTCCTTTAAATAATTGTTGTGATTTTATCTCAAGGGCATTGTCCGTTTTGTAACTTACCGTGTTTCCTTTCTTGTTTCCTATTGTAGAGAACTTAGAACAATTTTTAGGTGGTTCTTAGAAGCAACTCTCCAGGAACATATGGTTTGCTTTTCTACATGCTCCCCTAGCTTCTATCTTTAATGTTTTCCTTCCCTTATTTTCCACTAGCACCGATTCCAATGGCTACTTATTTTCCCTTTTGGTATTTAGATTTGTTTTAAGGCTAGCTCATATTCTTTGTGTAAAAATGCAGCTTATAAATATAAAAACATATGAATAAAATATTTATCCAAATACCAATGTTCCTTTACTTAAGGTTTTGAATTAATAATGATTTTTGTATCCCAGACCTTGAAGGGAGTTTCATTTTGTCTTAACCTCTTAAGGTCCAGAGAGAGAAAATGATGTGTCCAGGTTCCAAGTTCATAGTGATAGTTCATGGAAGTATTTTTTTTTTTTTTTGCGGTACGCGGGCCTCTCACCGCTGCGGCCTCTCCCGCAGCGGAACACGGGCTCCGGACGTGCAGGCTCAGCGGCCATGGCTCACGGGCCCTGCCGCCCTGCGGCATGCAGGGTCCTCCCGGACCAGGGCACGAACCCTCGTCCCCTGCATCGGCAGGCGGACCCTCAACCATTGTGCCACCAGGGAAGCCCCATGGAAGTATTTTAATCTTTAAAATAGAAAGTATTCTCTACTGTATAAAGTTCTGTGTGTGTGCATGTATACATATATATGTATATATAATATATATAACTTGCTCTTCACTAATTGGACACGGCTTGTGAACTGTTTTAGTGGTGAAATGGGATCTGTGTTAATCAACAACAGACATTGTTGTCTACTTAGCATACCTCTTCACTCTTTTTCCTTTTGATAGAGCCCCAATTTTTTTTACAGACCCACCCTTCTCAGCTAAAGCATAAGCTCAGGGGAGAGAGGCGTCATCCAGGACCATTGAGCTGCATGAGCTGTTTGTATATTTTGGAGATTTATTCAAATTTATTTATTTATTAACTTACTTATTCCATCATGACTAGAGGAAGCTGGTCCTGTGACTTGTCAGTCATTGGTTTAACACAGGAGCGTGTACAATTGTTCTGGCTACTGAGATACAGGGTAAGACAGCTGAGGGTGGGTGTGGCAGTTATGGGAACAATTTGACGCAATCTTAAAAACAGACATAAGGAAAGATTGTTCTGTTGCTGGACACTGTTGTGTCAGTGTGAGATGACTGGAATTCTGCAGCCATCTTAGTGCCACGAGGAGAGTTCGCCTGAAGCACACATCAGGCTAAGTAAGCATGGCTGGCCAGAAAGAGCAAAAGAACCTTGAGCTGCCAGGCCACTGACAAAACTAACCCTGGGGCTAAATTATCTCTCAACTTACGAAGTGAGAAAATAAATTCCTCAGGCCAGTTTGATTCGGTGTTTTCTTTTACTTGCAGTTAAAAGCAAGCTTTCAAATTATCTTTTTCTGCATTGGGTGACCTAGGGTGTCCTTAATATTTATACGATTCTTACAGGTGGCATCTGGGCTCATGAGCTAGAGAATGTGAGTCCTTCAGCTCAATCAGAGCTTGCCCTAAGAAGCTGATCTCACTAGCCCATGCACCTAACATAGGGGTCAGCAAGCTTCCTCTGTGAAGGGCCAGAGGTAGGTGCTTGAGGCTTTAGAGCCATGTGGTTTCTGTTGCAACTACTCAGCTCTGCTGCTGAGTGCAAGACATAAGCAAATGGTAGTGGCTGTGTTCCAATAACGCCTTGTCTTCAGAAAGCAGGCAGTGAGCCAGACTTGGGTAGTGGGCCATAGTTTGACTTCTGACCTAAAATACATGCTCAGCCAAGTGTGGGTGATCAAGGTTCATGGGGACAGAGCGGCCACTTGCCTGACTCCCATTTTCTCCCCTTTCACTGGCACTGTCTGTCCTCTGGGGAAAGAGCTATCTGCAGTGAGATGATGGGAAGAGCAAAAGTCAAGGGAGAGAAAATTGAGAAACAGCAGATTTATATAATTGACAGTCGACTTAATCAATTACTTAATAATTGATGGTTGGCTGCATTTTTTGGAAACCGTTTGTCTAGAAAAGCCCGTGAACTTGATGCTGCTCGATGAAAGAGAAAATCACATCTGGAGAAGGTTTCCTCCCGTCCATCTGCTTTAACTCAAAGCATCTTTGACCAAAGAAAGGCAATGCGATCCGCCTTCAGAGTTTGCGCCAAGGCAGGTGCATCTGGGTAGTCTGTGCAGGAATGTTGTCCTAATTAGGGAAACAGGAAAGACTTTACAGGGTCCTCCCGGACCAGGGCATGAACCCTCGTCCCCTGCATCGGCAGGCGGACCCTCAACCATTGTGCCACCAGGGAAGCCCCATGGAAGTATTTTAATCTTTAAAATAGAAAGTATTCTCTACTGTATAAAGTTCTGTGTGTGTGCATGTATACATATATATGTATATATAATATATATAACTTGCTCTTCACTAATTGGACACGGCTTGTGAACTGTTTTAGTGGTGAAATGGGATCTGTGTTAATCAACAACAGACATTGTTGTCTACTTAGCATACCTCTTCACTCTTTTTCCTTTTGATAGAGCCCCAATTTTTTTTACAGACCCACCCTTCTCAGCTAAAGCATAAGCTCAGGGGAGAGAGGCGTCATCCAGGACCATTGAGCTGCATGAGCTGTTTGTATATTTTGGAGATTTATTCAAATTTATTTATTTATTAACTTACTTATTCCATCATGACTAGAGGAAGCTGGTCCTGTGACTTGTCAGTCATTGGTTTAACACAGGAGCGTGTACAATTGTTCTGGCTACTGAGATACAGGGTAAGACAGCTGAGGGTGGGTGTGGCAGTTATGGGAACAATTTGACGCAATCTTAAAAACAGACATAAGGAAAGATTGTTCTGTTGCTGGACACTGTTGTGTCAGTGTGAGATGACTGGAATTCTGCAGCCATCTTAGTGCCACGAGGAGAGTTCGCCTGAAGCACACATCAGGCTAAGTAAGCATGGCTGGCCAGAAAGAGCAAAAGAACCTTGAGCTGCCAGGCCACTGACAAAACTAACCCTGGGGCTAAATTATCTCTCAACTTACAAAGTGAGAAAATAAATTCCTCAGGCCAGTTTGATTCGGTGTTTTCTTTTACTTGCAGTTAAAAGCAAGCTTTCAAATTATCTTTTTCTGCATTGGGTGACCTAGGGTGTCCTTAATATTTATACGATTCTTACAGGTGGCATCTGGGCTCATGAGCTAGAGAATGTGAGTCCTTCAGCTCAATCAGAGCTTGCCCTAAGAAGCTGATCTCACTAGCCCATGCACCTAACATAGGGGTCAGCAAGCTTCCTCTGTGAAGGGCCAGAGGTAGGTGCTTGAGGCTTTAGAGCCATGTGGTTTCTGTTGCAACTACTCAGCTCTGCTGCTGAGTGCAAGACATAAGCAAATGGTAGTGGCTGTGTTCCAATAACGCTTTGTCTTCAGAAAGCAGGCAGTGAGCCAGACTTGGGTAGTGGGCCATAGTTTGACTTCTGACCTAAAATACATGCTCAGCCAAGTGTGGGTGATCAAGGTTCATGGGGACAGAGCGGCCACTTGCCTGACTCCCATTTTCTCCCCTTTCACTGGCACTGTCTGTCCTCTGGGGAAAGAGCTATCTGCAGTGAGATGATGGGAAGAGCAAAAGTCAAGGGAGAGAAAATTGAGAAACAGCAGATTTATATAATTGACAGTCGACTTAATCAATTACTTAATAATTGATGGTTGGCTGCATTTTTTGGAAACCGTTTGTCTAGAAAAGCCCGTGAACTTGATGCTGCTCGATGAAAGAGAAAATCACATCTGGAGAAGGTTTCCTCCCGTCCATCTGCTTTAACTCAAAGCATCTTTGACCAAAGAAAGGCAATGCGATCCGCCTTCAGAGTTTGCGCCAAGGCAGGTGCATCTGGGTAGTCTGTGCAGGAATGTTGTCCTAATTAGGGAAACAGGAAAGACTTTAATTCTGAAAGTGCTTGTCTGTCACATTTAGCGAGTGTGCTGTTTGAGATAATCGTGAACTCTGTCAAAAACAACATGGGGTAATGGAAATCAGGTAAAAGATTGATCTAGGAAAGTACCAATGATGAGTATCTGTTGGGAAAAAAGAGAGGAAAGGCAGAGTGGAAATTGGAGGATCCTGGTTACATGATCTAATGAGTAACATTGCAAAAATTATATGGTTGTGTACAGCACGTATTCAGAAGAATGTTCATTCATTTTACAAGTCCTTCTCTTATCTCTCATTCTCCCTGTTTCTTCAAATGCAACGCTGTCTCTGACAGTAGGTGGAAATGAAATGATGATTTTGAGGGAGTTCCTCAGTGCACGTAGCCATGGAGCAAGAGCTTCCTGGTGGCTCTTTGATGGGTCCTGCTCTGTGACCACCAGGCAGGGTCAGAAAAGCTGCTGCATCCCTGAAAGCATGAAAGCATGATGCTTTCAAGCAGCTGCCCCTTGCACCCTGTGTAGAAGAGTATACGTCGTATCACCCTCATATATGCATATATCCAGTGCCCTGGTGGAGTCTGATTAATACAGACACACACAAAAAGAAAACAGAACGAAAGAACCTCCCCTTAAGAGGCACCCCAGGAAAAACGTTACATTAGCTTAGCTTCTAATGAGGTTCTCTGTCTCTTTGGGGAAAGAGTAACCACAGCCCTGCGAGACATGAATTCCTCTACCTCTTCGCTATCGCTCTCCCCTCAGCCTGACTGGCACTTGACAATTAATTGAAAAGCCTATGCTTTTGAGTTGCTGCCAGGTGACCGAGCAGGAATGAACACACTTACAGGTGTCTCGGGAAGCGCAGCTCTGCTGCCTGGGACTCCTGAGACGACTCCCCGCTGTGGGCCCTCTCACGGCGAGGCCCCTGGGAGGCAGCCGATGATCACAAAATGTCCACTTGCAAGTCATGCAGTGATGGAAAGGAGTCGTCGTTTCAGCTTCATTGGTGGAAGTGCAGACAGATTCAACAAGACTTCTGATGCTTCGTTAGTAAAACTGTTTTGTAGATGAACACGGGGAGCTAGGAGTATCCTGTCACCTCTTCCTCCTGGGACCTGAGCCTCTTTTTGTCCTGGGTCCTGCCTACCTGTCCACTTCATCTTCTCCCTCAAGTGCCTTACTCTGCATGTCTTCCCATTTCCAGATTGCACCATCTCCTTTCTCATCTCTACATTCATATATGCTTGGCAAAGTCGTACTCAGCCTTCAAAACCCAGTTTAAATATTTCTTCCTGTAGGAAGGTCCCAGCTCTCTCCAGAAGACTTATTCTCTCTGCTGTGCCTCCCCTTGTCTGTGATAGAACATATCAGAGTGTAGTGAAATCAACTGACCTGATTATATGTCATTCTCTCTCCTTCCACTGGAAGTTCTTGAAGGTCAGAGTCTGTATCTTACTCTCTCTGATGCCTGGCATATAGTAGATGACTAATAAGTATCTGTGCACATGAGTCAGCCCATGAAAGGCTAGATACCATCTTAAGACATCGTCCAATGATTTACTGAGCCACAAAACCGGTTAGAACAAAATCAAACACTGACAGAGCGCATCACCTCTGTGCAAGCTAAAAGCCAAGAAAGTAATTTTACATGCTGACTTCCCTTGAGACTTGGGACCACCACAGATACCACATCCAGCTCCTTGAATGGTTTTGTCACTCCTTCCCTTCCCTATCCTATTTGGATCATATTATCGAGGGTCAGCCTACCTGGATTCACCTGCGCTTCCCGAGACACCTATAAGTGTGTTAATTCCTGCTCAGTCACCTGGCAGCAACTCAAAAGCATAGGTTTTTCAGGTAATTGTCAAGTGGCAATCAGGCTGTGGGGAGAGCGATAGGGAAGCCTTAGGGGGATTCGTGTTTATCCCAGGGCGACTTGCTGGGCAGAGAGTCGAAGGAGAGCATGGGAAGTGGCTTTCACGTCGAGACAGCAAAGGCACAGGAAACGTCAACCCACAGGACGGGAAAAAGCTGAAACGTAGACTAGGCAGGGCAGCTACCTGGCTCTCAGGGGCGCACAGCCAGGTTCAAGGGCAAGGGCGCTTAGCACAGGACTTCAGGAGGCAGCTTTGCACATGGGATGGCAGTAGCAGTCATTGTCAGAGTGCATTTTCAGATGTGACACTTCCAGGACAATCTGCTACCCCCGTGGAGCACAGCCCCCATCCACCGGCTGTGTCCTTCTTCAAGATGAGACGAAAGGCAAAAAGCTAATCCCTGCCCCTCCCCAGAAGGCACCAAAGCACAAATGTATGGGGTTCTAACAATTCACTTGTGAATCTCTGCCTGGAGTGTGGAACCCTTCTTCCGTAGAAATAATACTGTAGAGGCTGGTTTGATTTCCACCTGGTCCACTAATTCTCATCAGCCCGTGAAGTAGCTGACGTGGAGCATGGATAGAACCTTCCAGCTGCACCTAACCAATCTTAACGATACGCCTTCCAGAAGGTGACTGTGGCCTCAGATACAGATGCACATGCTCCCCGGCTCTCTGTCCTGACTCAGGGGCTTCTGGGCCCTTGGTACCCACAGGCTCCAGTCTGGAGCATCGGTTAGTACTTCTGTGACCGCCTTGTCGCCTCCATCTCCAGCTTCTTCCTGAGGGAAGGTGTGCTTGCAGGTTCAGTCAGGTGGGGAAGAAATGGCGTCGTCCTGGCCGTGTGGTGGGGTCTCGGACTCCTTGGGAAACCGTTTCTTGGATGCGGGTTATCGTGTTGAGAGTGTGAACGTCGCGCACTGGGAGTGAGTGCGCGTGCGTGTACGTGTGCATGGGCCTGCGTGCGCGCGCGCGTACCTGCATTGCGTGCGTGCGCGCGCATGCGCCTGCTGTCTGTGCTGTGAGTGCGCATGCGCTCGTAGGTCGCGATGGACGAAAACCATGCGCTTCCGTGCAGCGGGTCCCTTCTGCGTGTGGATCCCCGTCACTTCCCTGGTGCTTTGTGCAGCCTGTACATCTCCTTCGTTTACTCCCGCTCACGGACAGGACGGTCGTGTGTTGGTTCCAAGTCTGGCTTTTCCCCTTGGGGTTTCATCACAGTTTTATTTTTGTGGCTCACAGGAAAAAAGGGAATCGTTATTCACTTTTTGGAAAATAATTTGAATATGACTTTGTTATATTTGATGCCATTTTACTTGTGGCCACGTTTAGGGCTGTTTGTAAAGAAAAGCCGAGAGTGCTACCAAAAAAGCCATTCCAGGCATAGAAAGAGAGGCGGCTGTACGTTGTTTATGATCAGACTATGTACTTATCTGGTTATGAATACAAATTCCCTACCCACTAAGATGCTTCTAGCTGATAGTTCTAAAATGCAGACACATGGTTGGCTTTAGGATGCAGCTCTATGGTTCAAGAAACCTCTACCCTCAGTGTCACCTGAAGGCTTAAAAATAGCTTTCTCATGGTATTTGCTATTTTGCCTCTGATCCTATCTCCCTCTCCCCTCATCCCCACATTCAGATCGTGCTATCAGGAGACAGGGGCTTCTGAAAGAGTCTACCTGATGATTCTGAAATTGTACCTGGCCTTTGATGTCCCACTCCCTGTCATCCTTTTCCTGTAACTTGGATGAGGGCAGCAGGGAGAAGGGATGCCGCAAATGCTTCTGACCTCAGACCAAGACTTGTATTTATCCAAAGCAATCATAAGACTTCTTAGAAAATTAGAAACTCGATTAAGAAAAGTTTGGGGATTCTTGCCGTGAATGGCAGGCTAATCTTAGGACCTTTTGTACTCAACAGTGCTGATTGTCACAGTCAATAGTGACAACAGTCACCTGAATGAGATTGATTTCCTCTGGATCATTAAGGATGCTGGTGTTTTCCAGACAAATCTCTGAGGCTTGAATAACATGGGCAAGAAGTTGATAAGAATCTTCGGATGCAGAGATTCATTATGAATTTGGAATTAGGGAAA
Source organism: Neophocaena asiaeorientalis asiaeorientalis (assembly GCF_003031525.2). Taxonomy (NCBI): domain Eukaryota; kingdom Metazoa; phylum Chordata; class Mammalia; order Artiodactyla; family Phocoenidae; genus Neophocaena; species Neophocaena asiaeorientalis. The sequence goes on from NW_020175192.1 coordinate 3,333,782, forward strand.
GGTGAGTCCACTGTGGACCAATGATGGTGTAGATGGTGGCTTGGTCCTCTGTGGAGGACACGCCGAAACAGTCTCCAGGTCTCAGTTCCAGTCCAGAATCAGCCTTGAGGAAGGATGGGCTGCTGGGGGGCCAGGGCTTGTGCCCTCTGGCTCATGGAGAACAGTACATGGGGTGGGGGGGCCCTCGCCCTGGGCCTCACTGTCTGTCCAGGTCCACATTCCCACTGCTTTCTCTAGTGTGTTCCTCAAAGCCGTAACAACTCTCGTGCCAACTTCTTCATTGAAAAAAGAAAAAGAAAAAATATCCCCGTGGTATAACGCATTTAGGGAGAGAGCCCTCAGGCTTATTTCTGGGCCTGACCCATTTCCTATCTGGAGGTGCCTCAAGAATCAGACATGATTATTTGTTTCTTCCTCATCTGAGCTTTCGGGTCGGTGCCACAGTTGAACCTTAGGAACGTTTGTGTGTCAGAGATTTAGAGGAAGAATATCGTGAGAAATTGGAACTTGAATTCACAGGGATATGAGAGACGATTGCTTCCACTCAGGAAACCATTTTCCTGCACCGGCAGAAACCTTATTACAGAGCAGGGCTGAGAACCATGATATAGATGGGCAGTTTGCAAACTTCGCTTTTGGCTAAAGGGTTTTGTTTGTTTTGCTCTGTGTGTCTCTCTCTTTCTCTCACTGTTGTGGAGGTGAGTTGGGTGGGGAGAGAGTGTGGGAGACCGGTGAGCTGATAAAGACACAGTAACTGTTGTCAGAAGGATGGTCTCCAAGGCACCACGGGGGATTTCTGTTTTTTCTGCTGCCCAGATCTTCTTCATACTGTAGCCTTTGAATGAACTGGTAATTAAAAAAAGTAAATAACTACAGTTTCCTAAACCATTTGTCATCCCAGCCATCCTGAAGATATCGTTACAAAGAGCTGCCCTCGTGACACACTGGCTTACTTTTATCTTCAGAAATAGGAACCAGCAGGGCTTGGTTAGCTTGTCCAGTCCAAATAGATATCTTGTTCTGACCCCAGGCCTGCCTAAGCGGGTGCCCACGTTTGAGTCAGGCCAGTCTAACCTTTGAGGCAGGCTGGTGACAGGGCATGATGGGTTGCTTGATGTTTAGAGTAGAATTGCTACCAGTTTTGAAACACAGGATGCTGTGTTAGTTAATTAATAGTTATTTATAAGCGGATCTTCTATGCGAAGTTCTAATCCAGAAGCTGGCAGAAAGGAGTAAAAGAGAACTGAAAAACAGAATGCCAAATGCAATGTGGTGTCCTGGATTGGATCCTGGAACAGAAAAAGAATCTGAGTGGAAAAACTGGTGAAATCCGAATAAAGTCTATGGTTTAGGTAATAGTAAGGGACAGATATTAATTTCGTAGCATTGAAGAATATATCATGGTTATGTACGATGTTATCATTAGGGAAAGCTGAGTGAGCAGTGTATGGGTACATTCTGTACTATCCTTGTAACCTTTCTATATATTTAAAATTATTCCAGAATAAAGTTTATTTAAACAGAAAATAAAAAGGAACATACCACTGAAACTTCCAGTAACCTTACTTTACTAAATTCAGTCCCTGCTTGAGGCTGAAAGATTCTCTGAAGTTATAACTCTCTGAAGTTTTTTCAAGAAATACACATTTTTAATTGAATGTTTTAGTTTGCATATTTCCTATTAGAAAGTGTTCCTTTGGTCTGGCTTGCTTAGTTGAACTGACACAGAAAGGCTAGTGAATATGTGATTTGTTCTGACCTTTCTGTACAGCCTGCATCAGAGACAAGCACATAGTAAATGGTAAATGAGATTCTCAGAATACCTTCCATCTGGCCCCATCAGACGGGGACTTAAGGGCCTTCGGTGTGTTCGAGGTTTAGTAGCAAAAGGATGATTCCAACCTACTGGGAAAAGACGGTATTACTGAACAATCGAAGATAAACTTACAGGATTATAAAAGAGAAATAGAATGTTTCAGCTAGTCTCGCTGTTAAAAGTTCTCAGAACTTTTCATAGGAGGACAGTATTTTATATCCAGAGAGGTTAACTCACCAGTGAAACAATTTCACAATGATAGGACTGCTGGCAGTTGAGGAAATAAGAGGGGAAAGCAGATGGGCGTGTGGTCTCCAAACCAGTCTAGAGAAAGTGTTCATGTCCCAACTCCTACCCAGTCTAACCAGCTGGAAACTGGGTAGGTGTTGACATCTTGAGGAGACCTTGCTTTTAAAAACCTCCACAGAGCACAAAGCATGAATGAAGAGCTCCTTTAAAGGGTAGACGTTTGACCCCCTATCCAACCGACACTCCCTTAAGTAAAGGGATGCAGAGTCTGAGGAACGACTCCTGCAGTAGATTTAGGACATTCTTTTTTTCTTAAAAATTTAATTTTTATTTTATATTGGAGTCTAGTTGATTTACTATGTTGTGTTAGTTTCAGGTGTACAGCAAAGTGATTCAGTTATACATATACATATATCCATTCTTTTTCAGATTCTTTCCCCATATAGGTTATTACAGAATATTGAGTAGAGTTCCTTGTGCTATACAGTAGGTCCTTGTTGGTTATCTATTTAATATGTAGTAATGTGTATATGTTAATCCCAAACCTCTAATTTATCCCTCTCCCCCCCAACCTTTCCCCTTTGGTAACCATAAATTTGTGTTTGAAGTCTGTGAGTTTGTTTCTGTTTCATATACAAGTTCATTTGTATCATTTTTTTAGATACCACATATAAGTGATATCATACGATATTTGTCTTTCTCTGTCTGACTTCATTGAGTATGACAATTTCTAGGTCCATCCATCTTGCTGCAAATGGCATTATTTTGTTCTTTTTTATGGCTGAGTAATATTCCCCTGAGTATATGTACTGCATCTTCTTTATCCATTCCTCTGTCGATGGACATTTAGGTTGATTCCATGTCTTGGTTATTGTAAATAGTGCTGCAGTGAACATTGGGGTGCATGTATCTTTTTGAATTATGATTTTCTTTGGATATATGCCCAAGAGTGGGATTGCTGGATCATATGGTAGTTCTATTTTTAGTTTTTTAAGGAACCTCCATACTGTTCTCCACAGTGGTTGAACAATAAATGCTGGAGAGGATGTGGAGAAAAGATAACTGTTGGTGGGAATGTAAATTGGTAGGGCATTCTTTCAATGGAACAGAATCACCTGGAGCTTGGTCCCGTGGACAGCATCACTGATGCTGCAGGTCTGGGATGGGCTCCCGGGAATTCACATTTCCAGCAAGTTCTCAGGTGATACTGATGCTGCAGAGCTGGGTGCCACAATTTGAAGATCTAGACTTTCTTTTCTGAGTATTCATGGTGAATCCAGTGGAGATATTTATTTATTTTTCCTTTAAAACTGTCCATAAATTTTTTTCTTTAGGTCTGATCCTTTGATTTCATTTCCCCAAGGCTGTGGTGATACCGGTGGGAACTGGGGTATAATGTCTGCTTCCGACTGTCTTCTCTGTAGACAGTTGAGACCGGGAAGTGGCATTTGGGGGGGGTGCCAAAGACATAAAATCACAGGTGTTTGTAGATTTGCATCCCACATCTTGCCTCCTTGACAGTTTTCCTTCATGACTTGTAGGGTCAGGGAGTTCCTGGACCTTAAGCTTATTCAGAAGTCTGCAGAGGTAAGAGACTTGACCCCCATGGGAACATGTGGAAATAGAGGTCATGGACAGGGGACCCGGATATTGAGGTGGGTCATGCTAGTTAGAGATATTCATGTAGATCTGCCCCATCTATTGCTGAAAGAGTATCTCATCTATAGATGCGTGATCTCTCCCCTTTTAACTGAAAATTTCCAAGATAGTGGAAATCATGATTTGCTCACATTTTATTTTAAAAAATATTTTTTTAAAATTTTACTTCTTTTCCTACTGTATAGCACAGATAACTGCATTCAATATCTTTTAATAAGCTATAATGGAAAAGAATATGAAAGAGAATATATAGATATGCATAACTTAATCACTTCGCTGTACACCAAAAACTAACACAACAGTGAAAATCAACTACAATTTAAAAATTTAAAAGCGATTTCACTTCTTTCTTAAAACAAGAAAGGAACATATCAATGTGGAATGTTTAGACAATTTACAAAGGACAAAGAAAGAAATTTTATGAAACCGTATATACAGAAAATCTTTCTAACATTCAGAGACATGTCTTTCTAGTTTTTTTTTGTTGTTGTTTTTTTTGTTTTTTTTTTTTTTGCGGTACGCGGGCCTCTCACTGTTGTGGCTTCTCCCGTTGTGGAGCACAGGCTCCAGACGCGCAGGCTCAGCGGCCGTGGCTCACGGGCCCAGCCGCTCTGCGGCATGTGGGATCTTCCTGGACCGGGACACGAACTCGTGTCCCCTGCATCGGCAGGCGGACTCTCAACCACTGCGCCACCAAGGAAGCCCTCTTTCTAGTTTTTGTTTTCACTTGTCTCTTTTCTCCCTTGTGTTATGTCTATATGAATAAATAAAATGTATGCATACGTATGCAAATATTGCTTTTTGTATGTGGTAGCACGTGGACCATGCTGGTTGTTGCCTGTAGATGACTTTCCATTGCATACAGCGTAAAAGCCAATGTCTTTATTATAACTTACCGTTTGCACCATGTCCCCTTCCTGGTCATCTCCCCGACCTCATTACCACTCCTTTCACTCTGCTCCAGCTACGCCAGTCTCCTTGCTAACCTGTGAGCACCGTGGTCACCTCATGCTCAGGACCTTATTACTTGCTGTTCCCTCCACTTAGAACACTTTTCCTCCTTGTATCTATCTGCACGACCAATCGTCACTTCTTTCAGGCCTTTATTCCACAGTGAATAAGTCCCTTCTACAGTGAAGTCTCTTCCACAGTGAAGTCTTCTAGGACCACTTTATTATTTTGTTTGTTTGTTTTTAATTTTATTGAAGTATAGTTGATTAACAATGTTGTGTTAATTTCTGCTGTACAGCAAAGTGATTCAGTTATATTGATGCATATATATATTATTTTTCACATTCGTTTCCATTATGGTTTATCACAGGATATGGAATATAATTCCCTGTACTTTACAGTAGGACCTTGTTGTTTATCCTTCTTATATATAATAATTTGAAACTCCCACTCCTTCCCTTCCCCACCCCTAGGACCACTTTAAAATTTCACATCTCCTCTCATTATTTTCTCTGCCTTAGGAATCATAACTAACATATGATGTATTTTACTTATTTATCTTAATTATTATCAGCTTCCCCAGCTAGGATATAAACTCCATGACAGGGCTTGTCACCTGGGTTGTTTCCTGCACTGTCCCCAGTGCAGAGATGACACTCCATAAATACTTGTTTAAAAATCTCTAATGAATGAGCTTAGTAATGCATCAGGAATCATATTCCATGTCTGTAAATATCTTCTATCATGACTTTAATAGCTTTGCTTTCACTTAATAACTTTGTATTCCATCATGCCCTTATATAAACATGCCACAGTTTATTAAACATTAGTTCAATAACCAATATACCACCATTTGTTCAAAAATTGTCCTCTTAATTTCAGTATATACATTTTTGCATTTAGCTGTTATAATCAGTGCTTCAGCAAATAACCTTGTATGTATTCACTCAGACTCTCATGATTTCCTTAGGATAAATTTCCAGAAAAGAAATTTCTGGTCAAGAAGAATATGTCATTAAGATTTTTAATGTTGAACTGTTTTTTATTTTATCCTTAAAAAGTTTAATCCATCCTACGATTATATGAATATTTCTGTATATTTCTTCTCATTATTATATGGCTTTATTATTTTTCCCAAATTATTATTCAATCTTCCAATTCCATTTATTTAATAACGTCACTTTTCTCACTGACTTGAAATTTCCCCTTATTTTATCCTAATTTGAATTTATTCTTTAGTTGTTTCTGCATTTATTTTGTTTCATTAGCCTTTCTGTAACAGAAACCTACCCTAAAAACTCTTAGAGTTTATGTTTTTCATATTTGAAGCTAAATCACTCCTAATTTTTAATGTTCAAAATTGTCTAAGCTTTCTTCTGGTTTTCTCTTGCAGTAGAAATTCAGATTTCTTTTTCCCCAATGTCCAGTGGTTAAACTTGTGTTGAATTTGTAAATTAATCTGAGAAGAAATAACTTCTCTTGGTGTCCAATTGGCTAAGTGTCTAATTCCTTTCTTAGAGCCATGATGAAACGTGGCTTGATGGGCACAGCTCCTGGCCCATCCCCAGTTTCTGCAAGATCTTCAACTACAGTTAAGCCTTGCTTTCTGAGTAGCATCTTTTCTTATCCTTGCTGCCTGGTTTTCTAACACTAGGAGTGGCTGCCTCAGTTTAAAGCTATGAGTCCCAAGATGTTGAGCCCCTGCAGCTGTCCCTGCCTCTGTCCCTATAGCCCATCTTTGTGGCTGCTGGGATGGGAAGCTACACCCACCAATGTATAATGGATTAGTCGCGTTTCCTTACCCAGCTGATAATTATGAATAAGTGTCACAGAATGGATGCAGATAAATGACAACTAGTAAATGATTTGTCAGTTCAAGAAGCCATATGATAAAGTATAGCGGTTCAGTTTTTGTTGTGGTTGGTACAAGTCTGAATTTTGGGGAAGGACAGTGAGATGTAGACAGTATATTTTTATCTTTTGTTTTATGGGTCTCGTGAGATGTGACCGTGGGTAGGTGTATAATAAAAACAGTAGCTTATTCTTAAATATAGCCTTGTTCTGGGTCAGGCCCCATTTTAAGTACTTTGCACCTACAAATTCATTTAATCCTCACTACTACCCTATGAGGGAAATTCTATTATTATTCCAGTTTTACAGCTTATCTCAGTTGAACTCCTTCTGCCTTATGGCAAGTGGAAATTCAGTTTAAGTCCTGGTATCAGGTGGTCTGTCAAATTAATTTTTAGTGTGCATTTCATCTCTTTCACTCTTCATTAGTATTTTAGAGTTATACTCAGGGAGACACTTAGGGCTGCTAGCCAGGTGCATTTTAAACTGGAATACATCTTTTCAAACCATTCATTAGAAAATAAAACACAGATACAAAATTCTACCAAAAAAAGATGTTTCACTTAATGAATTTTCAGGCAGACACCCTACAACCACGACCCAGGTCACTCATCCCAGGAGCACCTCCATTTGCTCCTTCCTTATCTTGACCCTCTTTCTGCCATCAAAATAAACTGCTACCCTGACTTTCCCAGAACCATTTCTCAGGTTTTTGTATAGTTTTATGACAATGTGTGCATCCCTAATTACCAAAGTTTAGTCTTGCCTAATTTTTAAAAACTTGATGAATTTGTTCTTATTTCACGGTTTTCTTATTTAATGTTTATCTTCTTCTTCTTCTTATTAGTTCCCTGACCGGGGATCGAACCCGTGCCCCCGGCAGTGGAAGCGTGGAGCCCTAACCATTGGACTGCTGGGGAATTCCCTGTATTTGTTTTTATTGATTTGAGTCTTCAGTTTCCTTCTCCGTTTTCTTTTCATTATAATTTACCCATAGAAAAAACTTGGGGGCACTTGACCTACAGAATTTTCTAGAGTGTAGGTTTTGCTGCAAGTGTATTTGTGGTTCCATTCAATACTTTTCTTTTATCTTGTCTATTCCTTGCAAACTGGCAGATGCATCCAGAGACTTGATAAGCTTTGGGATTGATGCCTTTGGCAAGACTGTAAATGGTGTTGGGTTCTTTCATCCAAAGACATGATATGTGATTGTCTCTCTTTTTGTGATGTTAGCAGCTGTTGGTGCTATTAATTCACTGAAGCTTGCAAAAATTTTTTCTTCTATCATTTTTTCATTGATTAGTTGGAATTGTTTTGAACAAGCACTTTTCCTCATTTACTGTTTGGTACTCTGTGTTACAGGTCTTTTAGAAAAGGCAGAAATATTGCTTTATTCTGTCCTTTTAATTAGCAGTTTTCCAGTTAAGGAATTGGGTTCCCTGCAGAGGTGACCGAATAGACTTTTAAGACATACTGTTATGAGTGCGTGGATTAAATGTATTTCGGTGTGTTTCGATCAATTGCAGTTGAAGTTCATCTTTTGCCAGTGGGAGCCTCTTCAAGTTTGCCTCTGAGCCATTGTGTCATGACCGTGGTCATCTTTGATAGCTTTCTTGTTATCTAGTATGGCAAGATAGTCCAAGCTCATCTTGTCCACTTCCTGGAATCAGCTTCTTTTCTCCCAAAAGACTGTGTTTCTTTTAGTGGGAATGCTAGGATTCCCACTAAAATTCAAGATTGCTAGGATTCTGAGTGCTAGGGATATTGTACTGGGTTTGTGATTGGATAGAACTAAGAAAGATGTGTGTTTCCACAAGACCTCACCAGTAAAGACTGATTTTTCCAATTTTTCCAATTCAGTCATGATTTCAGGGTTTGTACTCACCCTCCTCTATTCTTCTGTTTACGTTTTCTTCTGTTTACCTTTCTTCTTGATTCCCAAAGACACAGGAAATGACAAAATTTGAATGTCCCACGATTATTCATTTACTCTCTCCAATATCATAGACATAGCATGCTACAAATAACCATACTATTACTACATCACTAATATATTAACTGATAGATATTTTCTGCAGCACATATTCTCCCCAGTTTGAATAGTTATATACTATATCCACAGTATCTGAGCATATAGACCCTGCATACTATACTTTCTCCCTATTAACCCCCTTTATCTTAATTTCATAAGTAACCATATACACTACACAACCACTAGTCTTCTATTGATGTCTCTCTAGTCATTTCAGCAGATACAGTAGGAAAGGCTCATGAGAACAAAGTTACCTGGGTTCATCCCTGTTATCACTTTGGACCGTTTCTATTGAAATGTCAGGTTTGCTGGATATAAAAAAAAATTGGGCTCACCTTTTTTCTTGAGAATGTAAAATATGTTAGTCCATTTATTTTTGGAATAAAACACTGCAGTTGAAAAGTCTGATCATGATCTAATATTGTTTTCCTTATAAATAAGTCATTTCCTTAGAGGCTCAAATACTTTTTTTTTTTTTTTTTGAGGTACGCGGGCCTCTCACTGTTGTGGCCTCTCCCGTTGCGGAGCACAGGCTCCGGACGCGCAGGCTCAGCGGCCATGGCTCACGGGCCCAGCCGCTCCGCGGCATGTGGGATCTTCCCGGACCGGGGCACGAACCCGTGTCCCCTGCATCGGCAGGCGGACTCTCAACCACTGCGCCACCAGGGAAGCCCTCAAATACTTTTTTAAAATGTTACTTTCAAGTTCAGTAATTTTCCTGGAATATATTTTAGTATTGGCTGCTCTGAATTGACATTCAGAGTATGCTCTTTTAATATATATTCTTTAATTTTAATTTTAGAAAATACCAACATTTGCTTTCTTTTATTTCACTTTCTTTTCCAAGGTCTCTTATTCATATATTGGCTCATCCTTGTGTTTCTTCAATTTGTCACTTACTATTGAATCTCTTTATATCTCTACTTCCTTAGGATTTTAAGTGTTTTCCTTAATTTTACCTTCTGTTTCTCTTAGAGAATTATTCATTGTGTTTATTCATCTTGTTTCTTCTAGTTTAATCTTCATTTCTGAAGTGATTTATTCTTTTATTTCCACTGATTTTTGTAGTTCTTATAGCTAATTTGTGAATTTTCTCGTTTTTATGTTGTCCTTTCATGCCTTGTATCATTTTCTTAAAGTGTCTTAGTTTGCTTTAAAATAGAAGATTACCATTTGATTTGTTTTGAAAGCATTTGTTTCTGATATGTTTTCATTTTCTGTAAGCTTGCTATTTTGCTCCTTTTGAAAATAACTCTTATGGAATGTGATTTTCATAGTTTTCTCTCGCTCATTATCATGTATTTGTCTCTTGAACTTTTACAAGGAGGTGTGATTCAAGGTTGCTTTTCTAACTTAACAGAGCTCCTTTCTTTTTACATTTTTGGCATGAGTATGTTTAAAAATACAATAGCTTGTTTACTGAATATTATTGTCTCTTTTTCACTCCTCCATGTCTGTCTGAACCTCTCTTTTCTTTGTCTCCATTGTCCTTGTTCTGACCGATTTTTAAAAATTTTTTATTTTATATTGGACTATAGTTAATTTACAGTGTTGTGTACAGCAAAGTGATTCAGTTATACATATAAATATATCTGTTCTTTTTCAATTTTGTTTCCCATTTGGGTTATTACAGAATGTTGAGCAGAGTTCCTTGTGCTGTACAGTAGGTCCTTGTTGGTTATCTATTTTCAATATAGTAGTGTGGGGCTTCCCTGGTGGCGCAGTGGTTGAGAGTCGGCCTGCCGATGCAGGGGACGCATTCTATCTTCAGCAGTGTCTTTTCGGTATACACTTCTGTCCTGGTAAGAAGTCTGATGCATTGCCTTGAAAGTTCCAAGGGGCAAGACTGTGCTTGCCTCTCCCGCCTTACATAGACCCTTGTACCTACCTGCTGTTGGGATGGAGCAGGTCCTCCTAATTTCAGCTGCTGTTCTCACATGCATCTGCCATGCTGTCTCATGAGGACTTACTGGCCGCTGAGGGCCCTCCTGCTCTGAGGTCCTGCAGGTGCCCCATGCCTTCACTCTGTTTTCCTGCACAGAGGCTTACACCTACAGGCCTTCTAGATCTTGTTGTTTATTTTTATTCACTTGTATTTTGAAGTTCCTGGGACTACCTTGTCATTTAGTTTTGTTAGAAGTGCTGTCTTTGGTTTTTCCTTGTTAGGCTTTTGAGTTCTGTGTCTATTTGGGGATTTAGAGAAAATTTAAAACTGTACCACTGTCGCCAACATCTTCTCAGAATCCTCATTTTATTTTGCGTGCATGTATTTTTTCAATCATCAGCAGATGTTTATTGAATGGACTATAGCAGGCCCTCTTACAGACACTGAGGGTAGAGCTGTGAATAAAACAGAGTTCCTGGCCTCAAGAAGCATACATTACAACGATAGAAGGCAGGGATTAAACATGAACCCCTGTAAATAAGTGAGGAAAAGTCAGGTATAAATAAATGCCATGAAAAAGATAAAATAAGATAATATGCATCCATCCCCCAGTCTATCTGAATATGTATGTATATATGAATAATATAATTACAATATTATAATTATATGTTATATTATATACATAAATATGTGTATATACATGTGTGTATGTATATATATATATATAAACATTAACTTTGAAAAGTACTTTCCAAACAAAGCATGTTTCCATATATTGTGTTCTTTTATCCTGACTTTTACCTCATGAATAGACAGACAGGGCAGATTTTATTTCATACATAACAGGGGAGAAATTTCAGACTCAATAATTATGTGACATCTCGAACATTTAAAGCCAGGACTTAAACCAGCATCTTTTGAATGCAGATCTGCTCCTCTTTAATTCAGTATTCTGCGTTTTTTTTAGGACGTCACACAAAAGCACCATGCTGGGCCCTGGGGATGATACCTCTTTAAACCAAAGAATGAACGATCCAGTAGAGACAGTGAGCTATTTGCTTTGTGGTGTCAGGTGTGTGGGGAGAGACCTAAATGAAGTTGTGCAGCAGTGAGGGAAGAATGAGATCTCTTGGTGGTGGGCTGTCTTGGGGAAGCCTTGATGAGGGACATGGTATCTGAGTGACCCTTGCATGTAGAGAGACTGGGGAAATTCTAGGTGGAAGGAGCCATATGAACAAGGACATGCAGGGATGTACTCAGGGTGGTTGTAGGATGGGGGGTTTATTCCTCCATTCAAGCTGTCATGTTCCGGGCACTCTGCTGGGGCAGAGACAGAAAGATGGACAAGATAGGGGCTTCCTCTTCTGGGGAGTCTGCTGCTGTCCAACCTGATACAGAAATGGGACCAAAAGCACTGGATCCTCACTCACCTGCAGCATCCGACAAGGGCAGGCGACCAGGCTATGAAGAGCAGAGACATGGAGAACAGGGACCTCAGGCCATCTCTTGGCAGGTTCCTTTGTGTTCCTGACCTTGAAAAAATCAGTTTGCCTGGGGCACATTATGTGTGAAAAGCAGTGGAAAAGTGTGTTGAGAGTTACGTGGTAGCAGGCTTTAAATGTTATGATAAGGAATTTGTTTTTAGGTAGTAAAGGGCCCTTGAAAGCTTTTGATGAGACAACTGACCTAAGATGCCAGTGCCATATCATGGAGATAGCACTGCCTTGAATTCAGTGAGTCAAGGACTCAAAAATCAGTTCCCCCACGTTCTAAACACATGACACATTGGAGAATTTATGTAAACACTCTGGTTTCACTGTCCTGATCTGCGAAAATGGGAATTCATTTATTTATTTATTCACTGAGCCCTTCATTCATTTATTCATTCATTTTTTAGTTCAACTAGTATTTAACAATTACTCATTATGATCTAGAACTATGCCATCCAACCCAGTAGCCACTGGCCCATGGAGCCACTGGACACCTGAAATACGGGTAACCTGAACTGACTTGTGCTGCAAATGTAAACACCAGATTTCAAAGTCCTGGTAGGAGAATAAGAATATAAATGGCTCCTTAATAATCTTTATGTTGAATACGTGTGGAAAGGAAACTAGTTTGAATATATTGGGCTCAATAAAGTACGTATTTAAAAATTCATTTCACAGGTTCTTTTAATTCTTTTAATATGACTATTAAAAGTTTAAATGTGGCCATATTTGTGGCTTGTCTTACAGACTCTAGGCCAGTGCTGTTTGCTCTGGGTACTGGGCACACAGGATTGAATACTTTAGTGGTAGGGGACAGGTAAGAAATAAGTTATTTAAATAGCTAAACCGTATAATTTTAGAATGTGAAGTAAGTGCTATTAAGGGTATAAAAGAGAGGCATGCCGTGGAGAAGGACTCAGGCTTGAATGGTGGAAGTGATCAGAGAAAAGACTATACAAGTGGACTGAGAGACAGAGAGAAACTGTTTGGGGGTGTAATTGGAGGACAAGTTGACAGGATGTGCTGATGGGTTGTGTTTGGGGGATGAGGGAAAAGGGAAGACAGAGATAAATCCTAAGCCTGTTTTAGAGTTACTATGAAAACTAAGTGTGGGAAAATACATAAAGGCCTCATATGGCTCAGAAAAGGCAGCCGTGTGGGTACGTGGGGTCTGAGAGTTTGGATGGTGAAGGTGAATAGGGCTCTCTGAAGGAGGGCCTCTCTGGCATGGGTGGCATTCAAATTTTAAGGCCACCTCAGCTCTGTCCAATCTTCAAGTGGTGTCTCAGACGGGACATACAGCTTTTCCTTTGGAAGGTTCTAGATTTTCAGAGCTTTTAGCCCTTGGTCTCCCCCTCTTCCCTCCTGCCTCTCCCACCGCCTTTGTTCTCTGTGGCACATCTATTCAATGGTGACAGTTATGTTTGCCCCTTCTCTTTGTTAGTGGGGCTTATCTGACTTATGTGCTTGTCCTGTCTCAGGGGCTCTGGCTAATTTCTCCGTTTGGGGGTCTCGTAAGTACTGTTACCATCTGTTTAAATATTTCTTCAGTGACTGCAGAAACAAACCAATGCCTTCCAAACACCAAAAGCACACAGACAATTCTGCATCTCTCCCGGGGAGACATCTTCTTCCTCTCTTTCCTTTAGTGTCAAAAGGACCACTTTCCCCAATCCTATGGAAATGGAGGGATGGTTTCCATCCAAAGGATGGGTTGTGTATCTCTCTAGTCAACACTGGGACACGAGGCTCATGCCAACTTTCTTGCAGACACTGTAGCTTCCTCTTGGGATATCTGGTCACCATCCACTTTCCTGGCCAGCAGGACACATCCTTGTTGTGTGGGCAAACTCCCATGATAACATACCATTACCACTATGTCCATTTCAGTATTGAGTATGAACTCCATGCCCATTGACTTTTTCCTGAGACACAGCAATAATGCTGGGAAGAGAGCAGGGGAGAGGTGATTTTATGCGGAAAACAGATGTACATGACCAAGTTAGAACTGGTTCGTGGATGGCCACTTCACATCATTCATTCAGCAACTATTTATTCCGTGTTTATTGAGTCTCTTCTATGTAATTAGACCCACAGGAGGCTCTGGAGATGGGGGTTGGGGAGAGAGAATCACTCCTATAGTTCTTGCCTTCAAGATGGTTTTGGAGAGATGATCCTAATAAAAAAAATGCAGATGACACAATTAAAGAAATATACCTAATCAAAGCTTAAGGCACAGATATTCAGGACGGGGAGAGGTCAGCCACGAAGACGTAGTTGAAAGTTCACAGGAGTCCTGGAGAAAATGGACCGGCATCTGGGTGTGATTTGAATAGCCTGGGAGGAGAGAGGACAGCGTGACCTAAATGGAGGGGGACAGGATACATGAGAGAGAACAGTGGGAGAAAGATTGCTCAGGGCCCTGCTGTCAGTCAGGACGCATCTTCTAGGTCTTTCGGTCTCAATAAAGTAGGAGAGAAGGAGAAGGAACAGTCTTTCCTGCTTACTGCCTCTTTTCAAAGTTAAATACCAGACGATAAGCAACGACATGCATAACTCTGGAAACAGTTGCATTTATTGGACATTTCATCTTACTGCACGGTATGTGCTGGGAGATACAGTTATTTCTGGCTCTAGCAGGGGGTGTCAGGTTGCTCTTGCCTTTAGGTGTAGGTTAATAGCAGCTGCAGTTAGAGTTCCATGGCAGCCACGAAATGTCTTTAGCTAAAATGGACACCAGTGATCAGAATTACAAGGACTTCCAGCTAGTTCTGAGACATATACTACAAGGCAGTCCACACGAACAAAATATTTTTTATTTTTCCCTTTCTCAGTGGATTTGCCTCCAAGCAGAAGATGCCCAGAAAAGAAAAGTTATGCTTCAACTGTAGTATTCCTTTGGGCTTTTGGAATACTTAAATGCATCTCTTAGGCTTTTTTTTTTCCTTTAAGTTTTATTGAGGTATAATTCAGATATCTTACAATTCACCGATTTAAAGTGTACAAATTCAAGGGTTTTTAGTGCATTCGCAGACCTGTGGAACTATTACCATAGTAAACCATATATTATCCTCACCAGAAAGAAACCTTGTACCCATTAGGAGTTGCTCCCATTTTCTCTCACTCTCTCTCCCCTTTTCCTACTGTGTGGCAATCACTAGGCTACTTTCTGTTTTTATAGATTTTCCTATTCTGAAAATTTCCTACAAATGGAATCATACAATATACAGTCTTTTGTGACTGCCTCCTTTGACTTAGCACAGTTTTCAAGGTTCATCTGGGCCGTAGCATGTATCAGTGCGTTATTCTTTTTATTGCTGATAATGGGCCATTGTATGGATTATGGCACATTGTGTTTACCAGTTCTTCAGGTGATGGGCCTGTGGGTTATTTCCACTTCTGGGCTATTATGAAGTATACTGTTATGAATATTTATGTACATGTTTTTATGTGGACATATATTTTTATTTCTCTTGAATGAAATATACATTCAATTCTCATTTTTCATGTAGTTATGTGCTGTAAAGTCACCAGCTCTGAGTTAGCAAATGCTGACCCACTGCTTCTAGGGGAAATACAGGGTTACGTTCCTGCAAGCCGCTGGTCCCAAGACTTTTGTCAATCTATCAATACATAACCTCATTTTATGTGTTTCTCTTTAAAGATGCCTTATTTAATATACATTTCTTACAAATAATTGATTATACATAGTTCTTTTTTATGATAAAATTAGCTGAGGAACGTTTAATAGTTTCCTGACTCTGGGTAACATGGTACATTTCATTGACTTTTAGCCTCGCAACAAAGCTGTCCATTATGCTTTTTTATCGGCTGTTATCTTGTGAATCCACACATTTAGCCACTTTTCCAGATTTTCCACACCTATCATCATGCAGATATGACTTTAGCACTTTCTGGATAACATAAGGATCAGCGAATTTTCTCGTCCTTATTCCAGATGTAAAGTATTGTTTATAGATTAACACCAAACTCAAACAGCCAACATCACTATGAGTCACTCCTGAATGAAGCTGATCTAACACGTGTATTTCCTCTGTAAGATGCATCGCAACCTTCTTGTGGTTGAGAACGCTGTCCAGCCCTTCAACATTACTCTTGGGGGTCATTTGAAGTGGTGAAATCACCAGGAAAAAGCACAAAAATGCAAAAAAAAATGTGGAACTGAATGGGCCATAAAAAGAACACTTGTTTACAGCATGAGAGGTGAAACAAGAAGGCAGCGTTGCCTTGTTCAAGCTCAGCTGGGAACGTGTGTGTCAGGTGACTCAGATTTTTTGCCACTGCGTGAGTCTGCGAATTACCACAATAGCACCACAAGTGTGGATTTGGGGGTTACAGATAAATATTTGCAAGTAGGTAAATTTGCAAATGCAGGTTCCCCCCACTATCTGAAGGTGGAGCGTTCCTGTGAAACCTTTCGTAAGCTGAAATGGCGTAAAGCGAAGAAGCGATTAACTTAGGACACACCTTGCTAACGGAGGAACAGATGCTCACAGGGTGTGCAAAGCTATGGCAGCTTGATGCTGAGATGCTGTGTAGTTCCCGGGGAGGGAGCCTGTGGTGCTCCTCCGGCTGCTGCGGCTGTGTGCTGCCCCTGTAACAGCTCAGTGCAAAACAAAAGCTCAGTGCTGTTTTCACTTTTCTCCCCAAAAGTCAAAATCCTCTTGGGATTTCTTTCAGTTAGTGGAACAGGTACTAATTGGAGATCTTCTGTGAAAGCGAACTTCCGAAAAGCGGGGGAGACCTGTATGTGCCTGTAAATGAGGAGGACTGATCGTATCTAGAACCGGAATTGCTGGGTGGTACGGCAGCTCCACGTTTCAACTTTTGAAGAACTGCCAGATGGCTTTCCAGTGTGGGGCGGTGACATTTTACACTGTCACCAGCAGTATATGAGGGTTCCTAATTCTCCACATCCTTGCTCATGCCTTTTATTACCCATCTTTTAAACTCTAGCCAGCCTAGTGGTTATGAAGTGGTATCCCACGGTGGTTTATTTGCATTTTCCAGATAGTGATTCAAGCATCTTTTCATGTTCTTATTGGCCATTTGTATATCTTCTTTGTAAAAATGTCTATTCAGATCCTTTGTCCAATTTTTCCCTTTCAGTTTTATTATGAGATAATTGACATGCAGAACCGTTATAAGGTTAAGGCGTACAACATAATGATTTGACTTACGTACTTCCATGCATCATGCAATGATGACCACAGTAAGTTTAGTGAACATCATTCATTTCATATAGATACAAAATCAGAGAAATGGAACATATTTCTTGTGAGGAGAACTCAGGATTTACTCTTCTAATCACTTTCATTTTACCATACACCGATGTTAATTATATTAATCATGTACCTGACACCCATGGTACTTATTTAGCTTATCACTGGAAGTTTGTACCTTTGACCTCCTTTGTCACCATACAAAGATATCACATTATTATTAATTTTCCCCCACTACACATTTTATCCCCTGACCCATTTATTTTGTAACTGGACATTTGTACCCCTTGATTTCTTTCATCTATTTCACTCATCCCCCAACCTCCCTCCCCTCTGGCAACCACCTGTTTGTTCTCTGTATTCATGACTCTGTTTCTATTTTGTCATATTTGTTCACTTGTTTTGTTGTTCATTTGTCTTATTTCTTCGATTCAGCATATAAGTAAAATCATACAGTATGTGTCTTCGTCTGACTTATTTCATATAGCATACCTTCTAAGTCTATCCATGTTGTCACAAATGGCAAAATTTCATTCTTTTTATGACCAACATTCCATTATGTGTATGTGTGTGTGTGTGTGTGTGTGTGTGTATGTATTATGTCTTCTTTATCCATCCATTCATCTGTTGATGGGTACTTAGGTTCCTTCCATATCTTGGCTATTGTAAATAATGCTGCAGTGAACATAGGGGTGCTTGTATCTTTTCAAATTAGTGCTTTGGTTTTCTTTGGAAACCCAGAAATGGAATTGCTGGATCATATGGTAGTTGTATTTTTAATTTTTTGAGGAACCTCAGTACTGTTTTTCATAGTGGCTGCACCAATTTACATTCCCAACAACAGTGCACAAGGTTCCCTTTTCTTGTGAACACTTGTTATTTATTTTCTTTTTGAAAGTAGCCATTCTGACAGGTGTGAGGTGATATCTCCTTGTGGTTTTGATTTGTATTTCTCTGATGATTAGTGATGCTGAGCAACTTTTCATGTGTTTGTTGGCCATCTATATGTCTTCTTTGGGGAAAAAAATGTCTCTTCAACTCCTGTGCTCATTTTTAAATCAGTTTTATTTTTCAATTGTGAGTTGTATGAATTCTTTATATATTTTGGATATTAACCTCTTATCAGATATATGATTTGCAAACATCTTCTCCCACTTGGTAGGTTGTCTTTTTGTTTTGTGGACAGTTTTCTCTGCTGTGCAGAAGTATTTTGCTTGATGTAGTCCCATTTGTTTATTGTTGTTTTTTGTTTCCCTTGCCTGAGAATACATATCTAAAAAGAGATTGCTCAAACTGATGTTAAAAAGTGTACTGCCTAGTCTTTTCCTAGGAGTCACTACAGATTCGTTATGTATGCTGTTTGCCTGATATATCTTTTAATTTTTTTATTTTATTTTTTAAAACTATGCTCATTTTATTTTATTTTTTGGCCATGCCCTGTGGCATGCGGGATCTTAATCCCTGACCAGGGATTGAACCCACGCCCCCCTGCAGTGGAATCATGGTGTCTTAACCACTGGACCACCAGGGAAGTCCCGTCTTTTCATTCTTGTCGTTTCACCCATTTGTATCACTATATCCAAAGTGTGTGTCCTCCAGACAGCATGTAGATTGGTCATGTTTTCTGTTTATCCAGTCTTAGCATCTCTCTTTTGATTAGACTATAATACCGCCACAGTTTAGTGTTATTATTGCTATAGTTGGATTTATGTTTACCATTTTAGTTTTTATTTTATGTATGAATTATGTCTTTTTTATTCCCTTATTTCTCCTTATACCACTTTCTTTTGCATTAAGAGAACATTTTGTACTATGCCACTTTAATTCCTTTAGAGATTTTTCACTGTATTATTTGAAATTATTTATTTAGTGGTTGCTCTAGTGCTTACACATACATCCCAACTTATCAGAATCTACTTAAGATTTATACTGACTTAATTTTAGCCTAATATAGAAATATGACTCTTGTATAGCAGTCTTCTCTCTTTCCATTTTTTGTGCTATTTTATATATATATATATATAATATCTATGCATGTCACAAACCCAATGATATATTGCTATAATTACTACTTTATGTAATTTTATATCCTTAAGGAAGCTGAGAAATTAGACAACAGTGTATATTTTAGTGTTTGTTGTATTAACCTTCTTAGTTACTCTTTATGGTTCTTAACATTAGTTCCTGTGGATTTGAGTTACAACCTGGTGTCACTTCCTTACTGTATTACAGGTTTGCTCCCACCTACCTCCTTTGTGCTATTATTGTGAAGCATATTATATTTCTATATATTATTGGCCCAACTATACAAGTATATACATGTGACTCTATATACTTTTTAAATTAGTTAAGAGAAGAAAGAAGACATATGCATTTATGTTGTCTTTTATAATTACATAGCTACCTTTAATGGTGCTCTTTGTTTATTGTTTCTTTTTATGAGATTCAACTTATCGTCTGATGTCATTTGCTTTCAGCCTCAAGAACTTCCTTTAGTATTTCTTATAGTGTGGATCTGCTAGGAACAAATTCTCTCAAGTTTAAAAAATCTACGAATGCCTTTATTTAACCTTAAATTTTGAAATAAACGTTTTGCAGGATGTAAGATTCTTGGTTGATAGATTTTTTTCTTTCAGCCTTTTGAGTATGTCATCCCACTGTCTTCTGACCTTCATTGCTTCTGATGAGAAGTCAACTGTTTATCTTATTTTGGTTCCCTTGTCTGTGATGAGCTGTGTTTCTTTGCTGCTTCAAAAATTTCCCCTTGTCTTTGGCTTTCAGTGTTTTTACTATGAAGTATTTGGATGTAGATCATTTTGCGCTTATTCTACTTGAGTTTTGTTGAATGTCTTGGATGTGTAGATGAATGTTTTTCTTCAGATTTGGGAAGTTTTCAGTCATTATTTTTTGGAATATGTTTTCCTGCTCCTTTCTCTTTCTTTTCTTCTTCTGGTATTACAATTTTATGCGTATGTTGGTGTGTTTAAGGGTGTTCCACATTTCTCTGAGTCTCTGTTCAATTTTCTTCATTCTTTCTTTTCTCTCTTTTCTGAGTTGCACAATCTCTATCTTGATCTATCTTCAAGTTCACCGGTTCTTTCTTCTGCAAGCTCAAAACTACTGATGAGCCCCTCCAGTCAATTTTTAATTTCAATTACTGCGCTTTTTAACTCCAGAATATCCATTTTATTCTTTTTCATTATTTCTATTTCTTTATTGATACTCTCTACTTTATAGCATATTGGCATCATACATTCCATTATTTAAGCATGATTTCCTTTAATTCTTTGAACACATTTTTAATCATTTTAAGTCTTTGATGTTGCTTTGAAGTCTTTGCCAGATAAACCTAACATCTGGGCCCTCTTTTTTTTTTTTCTCTGTATGGGGTACACTTTTCTGGGTTTTTAAAAAATTTTTTTAAAATTTTGTTGTTGAAAACTTGATATTTTAGGTAATATATTGTAGCAATTCTGGAAACTTATTCCCCCACCCTCTTGGGTTTGTTTTTGTTCTTGATTGCTTATTTATTTGTCCAGTGTCTTTGCTAGATTATTTTAATTATATCTCTCCCCCCCACCATGATATGCAGCCACAAATGTCATTGCTCAGAGGAACAGCCTTAGGAAAGAGCACAGTTATTGTGGGGTGACGGTGTTTTTGCAGGACTCTATTTGACTGTCGCTTTCCCTGATCTTCTCTGTTAAGCTGTCTGCCTCTGCTAGAATCATACCTAGCTCTTAGGCTTTGCTAATTGCTGGATGATTGCTCTTCTGTTTCTGCCAGTGCACGGTATAAATTCTGATCAGATTAAATTCAGTCCTTTTTGTAGCATTAGTTTTTGAGGCAAGTCTTTGAAGTTTGTTCTCACTCCGGGAAGGCTCGCCTTAGCTGTCTTTTTCCCTGGTTCTTTCTGATAAACTAGCTGGGCTATGGTTTAGCTTATTGCTGTGATGGAGCTATCAGCTTTCTCTTAATCGCTTACCACCAAAACCTCCACTGTTTTTGAGAGCATCCTCTAGCATAAACCTTCCCACACTCTATTTCAAACACAGTCAGTTCCTCTGGGGAGAGTTTAAGAGCTCTCTGTTCTTACAGCCCCCCTCTTACCACTCTGTTCTTATGGAAAAATCTCTGAGCCACTGCTTTTCTCAGAGTGACATCTCTGCTTTATTATCTGGGCAGAGGTGGCAGCCTCTGGTCTTCTTAGCTTGTTTCCCCTGGCACAGAACCTCTTTCCTCCAAGCAAACTGGGGCATGGCCAATCATGGTTCCAATATTCTTGGCCTGCTATGCCAGGGAAAGAGCTCCTGTCCTATGAGTAAGAGTGAGGAAGAGAGTACCTGATCTCTGTCTGGGCTACATTGCCAAGAATTTAGTTTCTACAGCTTGGAGCTAAAGGGGATGTGTTGGTGATCTGTTCTTCCTGATATCTCTTAATGGGGAGCTGATGGGAGAGGGAACACTAATTTCTTGACCACACACAGCAGAGTTGACCTTTTTTTATGTTGAACTGGGGGGTCAGTAGGGAGGGAGAGGTTGTCTCTGAAGTGCTGTAGACTCTCACTCTTCTTACTGAGAGTTAGTATATTTTCTTAAATAGATATATATTTTTTAAGTTGGTGTTTGCTCTTAGGATAATTTTCAGAGACTTTAAAGTTTTTTATTTTTAAAAAAAAAGAATTTTCACTGATTATGTTTATTTTTCCAGGGAACAATTTCACAGGATTCCTCACTCTGATACTCTGAAATAAAAGTCTCTCTCTCAGGCTTTTTACACTCACTTAAAGTAAAGGAGAATGAAGACAGTTATTTGAATTAAGTAAAAAAAGTACAAAAAAAGAAAACAGAATTTTGAGACTAGATTTCTGGCCTAGTCAGCAGCGTTTTTTCACCTAGATGGAATTCTTCTGAAAAGTTCTTAACTTTGCAGAATGCTTTGACTAGGCAGCCTTAGGACCCTCCACAAACTTCTTTTTCTTTCAGCCATGTGGACACTGCATTGAAAAAGTCCCACTGAATGTTTACCTCAAGTTTGAAACCCATATTTTAAGACAATCTTGGATTCCCCTTAATTTACTTGGTAGTTTGGGGCCATTCTCACCTCTTTAAGCCAGAAACCTTAAATGTGTTCACTGAGGTCAGTTTATCAACTTTTATGGAATTTCTCCCCTGAGCCATAGAAGAACAAGGCTCTGGGGGGCAGTAGGAGACTCCAGGAACAATGCTATGATCTGTAGTTGCAAGGAGCTATGAATTTAGGATGTAGATAGCCAGGAACACACAATTAAATTCCGGCAGTTTCCAGGCCCTTGGTTAATATTGAGATTCTTTCTGGGTAGTTGCATCTCCACCAGGGTCATTAGAGGAACCAGAGATGGTGGCATCGTGTGAGTTACACTGACCTCTTTAGTAACATATCCTATTAAAGATGTCCTATGGGCCTCAAAATCTGCCTAACTTCTCAGGGCATCCCAGCCCCTCTCTTGTCAGACAACAGCTAAACTTTCTTTGACCCTCTTCCGCAATGATGGCATAATTACATCCCATGATATATTTTTGCATAACAATTGGTTCTCTGCTTCTATTATTCTTTGATTCTTCTATATTAGGGGTCCACGGTACCAGTCCATGGCCTGTTAGAAATGGTGCCGCACAGCAGGAGGTGAGCGGCAGGTGAGCCAGCGAAGCTCCATCTGTATTTACAGCCGCTCCCCATCGCTCGCGTTACCGCCTGAGCTCCGCCTCCTGTCAGATCAGCGGCGGCATTAGATTCTCATAGGAGCACGAACCGTACCGTGAACCGTGCACGCGAAGGATCTAGGCTGCGCGCTCCTTATAAGAATCTAACGCCTGATGATCTGAGGTGGAGCTGAGGCAGTGATGCTAGCGCTGGGGAGCGGCTCTAAGTACAGATCATCATCAGCAGAGAGGTTTGACGGCACAGAGACCATAATAAATCAATTGCTTGCAGACTCCTATCAAAACCCGATCAGTGAGTGGCAAGTGAAAACCAGCTCAGGGCTCCCACTGATTCTGCATTCTGGGGAGTTGTATGATTACTTCATTATATATTACAAAGGAATAATAACAGAAATAAACTGCACAATAAATATAAAGCGCTTGAATCATCCCACAACCATCACCCCCCAACCCCGGTCCATGGAAAAATTGTCTTCCACGAAACCGGTCCCTGGTGCCAAAAAGGTTGGGGACCGCTGTTCTATATTGTGATGTGAATGAGATTGCCCAGCAGAGCAGAAATCTAAGAATATATATTAAAACCATGATGAAACAAACATAAATTTTTGGAAAATGTTGCCCTAGTTGAACCCTCAAGTTAGTTTATAAATTGTTGAAAATTCTGGTTCTTTTTCTGGCCAACTTCCTGTCAGTCTGAAAGATTTGGGCTGACCATAGACCTCCTTGCATTACCTGTCTCCTCTTTTGACTTTGTATGGCATGCAATTTACTAACCTCACAAACCAACCCTCAACTCCTCCATTCATCCAGTAAATAACTGTAGGACCAACTGTGTGGCAAGCATTGTGCTAAAAGCTGGTGCCTCAGTATCAATTTCCTTGACCTTAGCAATGTCCTTCTTCCTCACAAGGGGAACAAATATGAAAACAAATAAACATCATGACTCAGTGCTCTATTATAAGAGAAGTACGTACAGGACACACAGAGGATCCTAAGATCAGTGCCCACTTCTGCAGGGCAGTAGAGGGAGACAGAAGAAGCTTCATCTCAAGAAGTGGTGGTTAACCTGGGCCATGAGAACAGGTTCTGGAAAGAGGAGATTAGACGAGAAATGATGAGGAAGGACATTCCAGGCACAAGAAAGGCTTGAAGATGAAAATCCACAGAAATAGGCTCATTTATATTACTAGCCTTTTTACCTTACAATTGGGAGAACGTGGGTCCAATAGGAGACTATATGTCTTTGATTACAATATTTCTCTTTCATTTTATACCTGCCTTTTCCAGTTCTCCTGGTCCCAACCTCCTTAATAACAAGGAGTAGGGTTATATTCCTCTAACACAGCATCTCACACATTTAGGAGGTCCTTAAAAATGTGTTGGGTGAATGAATACCGTAAGCCCACTGGTCATTATCCAGTTTAAGGGCTGTCCTTTGCCCCGGAAACGAGTTCTGAATACACTTCATATAATGACAGCAGCCACTTTGCGTAGAAATGTCTCCACCTTAGAACTCCAGGCAGAGAGGGGCAAGCTGGGCCGGCAATTTTGCTAAAAGAGGCAGGAGGGATGCACATGGTCTGAACAGCTGTAGGTTGTGAGTTAAGCTTTGGCTAATAATCTTCTGCCTAATTTTAAGAAAAAAATTAGGTGCTTTGACCCATATTATGCGTAAGTAGGTGAAAACGGGTAATTCAAGCAACCACTTTCACCTTGACAACCTTCCTTCCCCCCCCCCCCCCCCCCCCCCCCCAGACAAACATCCTGTCACACAGAGTGGAAAGTGCCGGTTCGTGTCTCTCAGTCCTCCCCTGTCCACTCCTCATTTATTGGGCTCAAAGCCTTCAGTAACCCCCTGGTTTGTATTTCCCGGTATTCCTAGCTCTACCCCATACATAGATCTGGGGCATCTCCTGGGCTTGGCTGGTGAGGTCGATGCGGGGAAGCCAACTCTTCTCCTATTTCCTGCCTGGTCCAGTCAGCTCCACCGTAGACCAGACAAAGGGGTACAAGTATTTATGACTTCATTTTAGTTTTTTATTTTTATTATTTTTTTAAATTAAAAAAAATGTTTTTGGCTGTGCCACAAGGCATACAGAATCTTAGCTCCCCGACCAGGGATTGAACCTGCACCCCCTGCAGTAGAATCGCAGAGCCTTAACCACTGGACCGCCAGGGAATTCACTTTTTAGTTTTTTATTGAGGAGAAAACCTCGGCTTGAAACCCTCAGCAAGGGTACACTCGGTGAGTCCAGCCTCGATGTCTACCCAGACGTCCCGCCCTGAGGTTTGTGCCTCCCTAGGAGACCCCTTTCGGGAAGACCCTCCCCTCTCCATAGAATCCACCTCCTTTCACCGACCCCCACTCCAGCCCCTAGCAGTACATTTCTTTCAATCTCACTCATTAGCTGTGGTAAGGGGGCTGGGGAGATGCTAAGATTTAAATGCTAAGGTCAAGAGAATAAATAGCTGTAGGTGGGACTGCAAATCTCAGAGACTCTTATGGCGTCTCTCCCTTTCCCCGATCCCCGAACTGCAGCCCAGCCTCCTGGTACATTCACACACACAACCACACACTCACACACACACACACACACACACTCTCTCTCTCTCTCTCTCTCTCACACACACACACACACACACACACCCCGCTCCTCCCAAGACTGACAATTGTCAGCCATATTACCAACGAATGCCTTAAGAAGGAAGGAGTTCGTTTTCTAACTGCCCCATAATTTGCAAGGCAACACTCTCCAGCAGTCTGGACATCTTATCATTATGCAGAAAAATACAGAATTCCCTTTCTCAGTCCCATCCCCACCCTCATCCTCGTCCCCAGCCGATTTTATTTTAAAAAAATTTTTATTGGAGTATAGTTGCTTTACAATGTTGTGTTAGTTTCTACTGTACAGCAAGGTGAATCAGCTATACGTATACATATATGCCCTCTCTTTTGGATTTCTTTCCCATTTAGGTCACCACAGAGCATTGGGTAGAGTTCCCTGTGCTATACAGTACGTTCTTGTTAGTTACCTATTTTATACATAGTATCAATAGTGTATATATGTCAATCCCATCTCCCAATTCATCCCACCCCACCTTCCCCCTTGGTATCCATATGTTTGTTCTCTACGTCTGTGTCTCAGAATATTTCTGCTTTGCAAATAAGATCGTCTATACCATTTTTCTAAATTCCACATGTATGCGTTATTATACAATATATGTTTTCCTCTTTCTGACTTACTTCACTCTGTGCCAGTCTGTAGGCCCAACCATGTCTCTACAAATGACCCAATTTCATTCCTTTTTATTTTAAATTGCACTCCTTGGGCCTGCCGGGGATAGGAGAAGGGGCTATAGTGGGGCAAGATACTCACCCAAGGCTGCTGCTTTAATAAAGAGATGCTCTGCTACTGCTGTTCCATTAAGGAATAGATTAACTTCTTATCTGAGAGCCTCCTTTACCCTCAATTTCTAACTAGGCAGGAGGGGAGCCCATGGATTAATCTTCCCCTCACAGAATATAGGTAATTGATGATCTGTGAGCACAGTAGCCAGGTCACATGGTCTGACAAAGGATTTATTTTCTGCAAATCATTATTCATTTTCGTGAAGTCTTACAAAGGAGTAAAAATCAAGCTGGATTTAAGTATTTTGTGCAGCAGTTAATGAATCACGTCCTGAAGAAAAGGAAAATGACACAAACTCTCTTGGAAAATTCAGCCAGCATGGTCACCGTAGCTTTATGATATGGACTCAAATTAATTATGCAAAACAGTCAATCCCTTAAAGAAATCTTTAAAAAAATCTTGAACAGGGGACCACGTATCCTGGTGAGGCTAAAGTGGGTCAAAGGCAGAGCTGAATGCCAAATGATAATTTTTGCTAAATAATTCAGGCCATGTGAACTCTGATATTTTACTTACTTTGATGCATATAATGGAGGAAGTGAGAGACCCCGTTCCTCCCGGTGCCAGGTCCCATGCGTTTACACCTGTTGTGGGCCTTGGTTTTCTGCGGGTGGTTCGTATCCGCCCATTTGTCCTGTGTTCCCAGTGCTGGCAGTAGTGGTCCCTATTAAATATAGGTTGAAGTTAGCAACTGAGAAAGTTTTGATGATTATCATGGAGAAGAAAAAAAGAGATTGCAGAGCAAAGACAATACAGACATTTCAAGAAGAAAGTCTATGGTAAGTTTCACGTGGAACAGAACGGAATGCGACAAAAACATCAGAGGCCTTGGGGCTCTCGCTAATGTTCTTTTCATCTCTCTCCCTCACAGGGAAGCGATGCCGACATGGTGGATAAAAACAAGTGTTGCACCCTCTGTAACATGTCCTTCACCTCCGCGGTGGTGGCTGACTCACATTATCAAGGCAAAATCCATGCCAAAAGGTTAAAACTGTTGCTAGGAGAGAAAACCCCATTAACGACCACAGGTAGGTGTCTGAACAGTGATGGCGGGGAGACACTGAAATCCAGTGCCCGTCCCGTTCATCAGGCTCCCTCTTCACGGGTGGCTGCCAGGATGAGAGTGGATGAGAGGAAAACCTAAAGGGATGAGCAGGTAGCCCAGCAGAACTTGTGCTGTCATAAAACTGTTAGATCCAAGTTCTGGTTCTCTCAACCTGGCCCCTTCAGATGCGTAATTCAGCAGTTTGCATCTTCGGAATGGCTGTTTCCATCCTGCGTGATGTTGTCTGTCATATTTATCGTATATTATGTAAGATAATCGATCTATTATGTAAGGAACACTGTCCTTTCTAGTTTGGGTCTGTAATAAGTAGGGGTGATGGATAGTGTATTGTATACATATTGCTTCCCTACTCAATCCTGGAGAATGTTCTCGTCTTCATGGGGATACGGAGGAGGAAAATGGGAGTCTTTAAAAACACTTTCATGTGCTGACACCGAGGTGCACCCACCCTCTCCCCCCAGATGACAGTTCAGTCATCTTTGTAGGGAATCTTGTGATTCAAGCCTATTAACTTTCACAATAAAAAGCTTAAACATTGGGCTTCCCTGGTGGCGCAGTGGTTGAGAGTCCGCCTGCCGATGCAGGGGACATGGGTTCGTGCCCCGGTCCGGGAAGATCCCACATGGCGCAGAGCGGCTGGGCCCGTGAGCCATGGCCGCTGAGCCTGCGCGTCCGGAGCCTGTGCTCCACGACGGGAGAGGCCACGACAGTGAGAGGCCCGTGTACCGCAAAAAAAAAAAAAAAGCTTAAACATTGATAACAGATCATTTGACCCTCTAGTTTTTTAGAAGTAACTAAAAAAAGTTCTTCAGAAGTCTATTAAGTCATAGAACTAAATTACTACAGTTATCATTTAATCAAGATAGATTATTTGGACAAGATTTACATTGTGGCAAAGCTGTTACGAGACTAGGTGATATTCCCAAGAAGTTGAGGGTATATTTCATGATGTTGCCATTTTCAGTGCAATTACAAGGTAGCAGTGCATTGTACCTGGCTGCCTAATGCATCATGCATAAATCGTGGGTGTAATTATTTTTTCAGTGGTATTTTTGAAATTGAAGAGAGTCTAAAACAATACTTGGCTTTTATCCTCACTGGGGTTTTTCTTAAGAAAAATATCTGCTTTTACCTGGAGACGAGCAAGGGATCTTTTCACTGCCTTTTCCTACTTAGTTGAACTAAAGACTGTTGTTTTTGTAAAGGTGGCTATGACATTCAGACAGAGGATGGCGTTGCAAAACACACTGAATTTGGAGACAAGCTCAGCTTGGTTTAGGCACGTTGTGTGTGTTGACATTTGATAAGCAGGCACTTGGTCGAAACTCTTGATTTTTGCTCTCTAAAAGGTTGGATACTCACCTTGTAACCTACTCCCCCCCAAATCTCTTAAAATAGACACCTCAAAGAAACAACCACTGGAAAGTTTTTACCTGTTCTCCATGAATGTGTAACTAGCCCATTTGTTCTCTCTGCCTAAGCTTAGTATTGCTGTTAAAATTAATTTTGGAGGTGGTGATGGGAGAGAAGAGGCTATATCTTTGTTTATCACATTAATTAGCAAATGGGAGTTATTATTTCTGTAAAAAAAATCACCACCAGGCAAAAAAAACAGTTCTTTGTGAATTTCAATACATCCTTAAGATAACCGAGCATCAGTTTGTTTTTCTGAGTTATCCTGAGTTGTTAGTTGCCATCAATATATTCCAAAGGAAAAGAATCTAAAATACTTGAAATGCAGCGTTTCCTTAATGACTTAGTCTTGGTGTCCAGGGGGCTGGCCCGGTCCTCACTGTGACAGTCATCAAGCTGCTGGGTGGGTGAGGAGGGAATGGGGGTGGGTGGGGGGAAGGTAGCACGAGCTGTTAGCTCGTGGCTTGGGCTATGGAAACAGATGCTGGTTGTCTTTTCCCAGCATCTCCCTTTCTTCAGCTTAACCTCTCCATTCTCCTCCAAAGCTGCTTTGAGCAGAAAGGATCTTGGAACATTGATAACTTCAGACAGAACTGGAGAGCCTGGGAAGCTACATTGGTCCCTGGGCTGGCGTTGTTGTCAAGCCAGCTGCTGGCAGGGAGCAAAGGAAGCAATGTGTCCTCCTACAGGGAGGTGAGTCATTAGGTACAAGTGTAAGCAGAGGGTAGGCATTACGTCCTGAGGCACAGGACAGGGGTGGAGGGCCTGATAGGAGGGTGGAATCCAGCAGTGGAGAGTCTGGGTACCGAGATCCTGCTGAGACTCAAGCAGGGTACCAGCATCAAGAAAGTCGGGCAGGTGGTAGCAGGGTGCTGGCTGCAGTCCTGGGGCTCTAGGGAAAGAAAAGGCTGTTCAGAGCATGGCAGGGCACCGTCATTTTAGACCAGAGTGCTGGGCTGGAAACCAAGTATAAGGACACATCAGGAACCCGGTTTGCCAGACCTAGGATAGAGGTTGAGGCTTGGTCTCCAGCAAAATGCAGTTACTGCAAATGCAGGATAAGGACCAAGAGGCAGCAGAAAAGAATACCCAGGCCACGGGCTTCCTGAGCCCCCAGGTGCGGCCCCTTCTGCTCCTTCGTGGAGTCGGGATTGCCTGCCATCCGCCCTTGCCGCCCGCAGCCGAACCCAGCAGTGGTGCCGAAGGTTCACTGTCTGCTCATCTCGGAACTGCTCTGCCTACTCAACCAGATGGGCTTGACATTACTTCTATCGTGAAAACAAACGGGAAAAGCAGAACATATAACTCATAAACAACTGCATTCAGAAGCAATCTCCCCGCTCCGCTGTGCTGCTGAAGCCTCCCCTCCATGAATGCCAGGCTCTTGAGTGGTGGCGATCTCTGGGTACGAATAATTGAAGCACAACTCATTGCTTCTCCGAGCTACTCCATCTGATGAGGGTGAGCCGTTGGTATCTGGGAATCATTACCTTTCCTCCTACTCAAGAGGCATCAGCTGGGGATCCTGCCGAATTACACAGTTTAGGTTTGGCTTGCCTTTCCAGATGGACGTGTATTTACTAGAATTTCTGAGATGCTTGGCAGGGCCACTAGAACAAAACCCAGTTCCGGATCTTGTTTGCTAGCGTGTTGTGGAATCTCTGCTCCAGTTCACGCTTTTCTAGATCCTTCTGTAAGATGAGAGCGTGATGAGGACTCAGGACCCACCACATTCTCTAAGCCTTGGCAGACTTCAGCGTGGAGGTCTTGTCCAGATTGGAGGCTAGATTAGGCTGCCGTGGTCGTGTCACTGCCACACTGTGGGAAGCGTTTCGAGGTGACTCAGGGGACAGAGGCCAGAATGGTGAAGGGCATGGAAATCCTCTCACTGGAGGGAGACGAAAGGGAGCGGGGTTGTTTAGCACGGAAAAGAGATTACTCAGAAGGCTGTCATGGGAAAGAGTCACGCTGTGTGTGTGTTACCGAGTCCAAGTTCGCTCTGCTCGCCGCGCGACAGGCCGATAAATCGGAAACAAGGCGTTGAGGCAGGGAATACGACTTTATTCGTAAAGCCGGCAGACCGAGATTATGGCAGACTAAAGTCTCAAAATAACCGTCTTATCGGGGTTTGGATGCCAGTTTATTTTATAGCACAGAGAAAGGGAGGAGATGAGGAAGTAAAGTAAAAAGGCCGTAAGTTACGCAACTATCCCCTGGAATGGCCAGCCTCCGGGAGGATGTGTTAATTTCTTCTTTCTTGCAGCCATCTACAGGTGGAACAGGGTCCAGAGTTTCCCTGAACGAAACCACTTCGGTTTAACATTCAGGCAGAAGGGCAGGTTCCCCAAGGCAGGCCATTATGTAGAGACAGTACCCGTTTAATGAACAAAAGCAGCGGAAAGCAAAGGTTAAGGCAAAAGAAACAGATCCAACACGGAGTCCAGTTTGGCTCTCCTCTGTTGTGTGTGTGTGTGTGTATGCATATGTGTGTGTGCACACATGCGTGTGCCTGGATGCAACAGATTCAACCAATGAGTAGGTGGACATTAGGGGGTCAGATCTGAGCTCTAGATAAGGAAGGCTTTATTAATGTTCAGAGACACTTAAAGGTGAGCTGTGTGTCGGGGGGCTGCTTTTGAAGCAGAGGCTGGCTGACCACTTGGCAGGGCATTTCCTGAGGGGCTGCCACCATCATGACATTAGCCCAGAGGACATTTAATGTCCCTAGTTTACATGGTTAGCCTAGATGACATTTAAAGACCTTCCGACCCTGAGATTCTCAGCGGATGCTACCTACAGGCTTGACCCACTGACATAATATGGCGGAAAAAATCCTAACCTGGGAGTCAGGAGACAGAAGTGAGGCCCTGGCTCGGTCTTGTCGCATCTCCTTTAGTAGCTCCACGTACTTTTCAACCTTAGTTTTCCCATCAGTCGTCTATTTCTTGTACTGGATGCATTTACGTCACTGGCCCTTTTACAGAGCAAATGATAGATTGAAAAGTGCTTTGAAAAGTAGAAGGTCTTGTGTTCTTCCCAGGTGAGCCTTTGGTGAGTTGATGGGGGATAGTAGGCAGCCTGACCCCTTTCCTCTATCGGAGCCTCTGACGTCCGGGTTATGATTAACATGGGGTTATTCAAACTCTGCCTTGGGAGGAGCACAAGGGTGCCCGGGATTGGGTCTCCTTGGAGATGGACCTTTCTGGGCTGAGTTCTGTGAACCAAGGTGGGGCCTGGCCCAGGAGAGGGGAGCAGTGCTGGTGCTGGTGGGCCGGGGGAGCAGGGACTGTGAACTCATGGGCAGGGGGTGGCCACAGAGCCAAGGACACAAACAGGCTCTGGCGTTTAGGAAACCTGTCAGGAGGAGAGAGACGCAGCCACCAAGCTGAGGGCAGGACTCTGCATCTGGGACTGAGGACTGGCAAGCAAATAGAGGTGACAGTAAACCTTTTTCAAGACAAGAACTCGGGCTTCCCTGGTGGCGCAGTGGTTAAGAATCTGCCTGCCAATGCAGGGGACACGTGTTCGATCCCTGGTCCGGGAACACCCCACATGCTGCGGAGCAGCTAAGCCCGTGCGCCACAACTACTGAGCCTGCGCTCTAGAGCCCACGAGCCACAACTCCTGAAGCCTGTGCGCCTAGAGCCCATGCTCTGCAACAGGAGAAGCCACCGCAGTGAGAAGCCCACACACCGCGACGAAGAGTAGCCCCCGCTCACTGCAACTAGAGAAAGCCCGTGCACAGCAACAAAGACCCAATGCAGCCAAAAATAAATAAATAAAATAAATAAATTTATTTTAAAAAAAAGAAAAGACAAGAACTCAATGTCTCTGAAGGATCAGATAAGGAACTAGACACCAGAATGAAGGCCCAGAAGAGAGTGCCAATCTTAGGTATATGGAAGAAGCTGTGTGATCAGAGTGGAAACACAAAGGGCTAGAAGATTGATCTAAACCTGCTCACAGAAGGCGGGGATTGGCCCTGGAGGCCCCTCACAGGAGCCGGGTCTGTAGGTGAAGGGGAGAGCAGGGGAAGATGAGGAGCCAGGTGGATGGCTCCACTCGGGGCTCCTGTACCGTAAGCTGTGCTGGACTTTCCCCGTGGCTGCCTGGGTGCCCTGTAGGGGTATATGTTCACTGGCTGCAGGTCTGCCATTGGTGGTGCCCCAAGGGCACTGTTACTGCCTGGAGGAGACCAAATAGTGTATCCAAATGTGCCCACTTCCTAATCCCTAGAACCTGTGAATATGTGTTACATGGCAAGGGGCAACTGAGGTTGCCTATGGAATTAAGTTTTCTGACCTCCAGAATGGTGATATAGTAAAACTGTGCTGCTTTAAACCATTAATTT
Source organism: Neophocaena asiaeorientalis asiaeorientalis (assembly GCF_003031525.2). Lineage (NCBI taxonomy): Eukaryota > Metazoa > Chordata > Mammalia > Artiodactyla > Phocoenidae > Neophocaena > Neophocaena asiaeorientalis. The sequence continues at coordinate 3,366,901 of NW_020175192.1, forward strand.
TGTGGGACTTTGTGACAGCAGCCAGAGGAAACTAACACACCTGGGCTAAGTAAATACTTAGCCAAACAGGGCACTCCTTTATGTATACTTTACTTATTTCACCTTGGGGAGCCTCAAATTCAACATAGGGAACACTGACGTGAGTTTTCAGAGACTTGCCTGAGGGAAGGAGGTATATCTTTGTATCAGGGCCTTACCCCCAAGTATAACTTATTACTTCGCTGTGCAAAAGCCACTGCTGACTTCGTCCTGTGTCAGTCAGACCCTACCCTTTACTGGCTGAGGACTTCACCTGCCTGGACTGCCCTTTCCCAATCTGTACAATGGGTCTAATGCTGTTACTTATATCAAAGGCGTTCCACAATGATTATAGGTTCTGATTAATAAATGCAAAGTACTAATTACAGGGCCACGTAGAGCTCAGGAAATGTTTTGCTCTGTTTGCTTAGGAAATGAAGCTGTTTTTATTTACCCTGCTCTGAACTCCAGGCCATATAATTTTGCTCTTGAAATACTTTATTGTCTTGTCATCCATGGCTGCTTCCGTTGGGTGAATCTGCTTTACCAAGAGCACCTCCTGGAGGGGACAGGGCTCCACACTCTTGTTCTCCCGCATCCTCCCCGGACGCAAGCTTGCCTGTCTTCCGTGTGCTTGAAACAGAGAGTGACAGCCAGTGTCACCTGGTGTTCTGTCCCTGCCTGAGGACAAGTACGAGTGCAGATGTAGGGGTCAGGGTACAGGTCACAGGAATCTGGGGAGAAGATGAATCAAAACAGCCAGGGAAATCTGCCAAAGGAGACATAATCCAGCGTGACTGGGTAGAGAGGGAGGGTGGACAGGGGCTAATAGGACCGAGCAGGAGACCAGATTTGAGCAGAGGGCAAGTCAGAGGATGGGAGAAGTGGGGCTCTGTGCTGTGTGCAGGGAGGGAGCCATTGGTGGTGTTGGCCTGGGACGTCCAGAGTGTGGACTAGCTGAGTCCAGAAATCAGAGGAGGAAGAAGCATAGTCAGTGCAGAAGCTTGGGGTGGGGCAGAGGTGGGCTGTGAGGTGGGGAGAGCAAAGCAGGGTCAGGGTGAGAGAAACTCAGAGGTTAGGAGGAGGGGCTGAGTCAGGGCTCCAAGGGCCATCGGGTGCATGGGATGGAAGCAGGGCAGGGCAAACACAGAGCTGCGGGATTCTGCAAATCAATTTCTGGCTCTGTGGTCCCACCTGCTCCAACCTCATGTGACGCCACAGGACACCAAGCTCAACGGGTAATTGAAGATTCCACTGATGCCATAAGAGGGGCTGTAGGAAGTCCTACTGGCTCTTCTCAACCAGCTCCAGTCCCACTGACTTTCTGGCCAAAGGTAGTTCCTGCTGCATCAAGCATGGGACATTGTTGGCCGTCGATTCACCCAGCAACTCTGGCATTCTGGGACAGAAAATTCCACTCTAAGGGCTCATAGAAGTAGCTTCTCTACAGAAGCTGGAATTCCCTCACCTGGTACCTGCCTCATGTGAGTTCATAACTTGGAGGTTTTAGTTCATTGTTTTCCTCGCTCAGTTCCTGTCACCCTTGGTCCTGGGAATGTAAAGGTGGATAAGACACCACACGCCCTTCTGAGGCTCGCCGTGGAGGAAACGTGGGCCCTTGGCTACAATGAACAACACACCGTGAAGATCTATGGATACACAGGATCTATTGAAGAACAGTTAGAATCATTGCAGTTGGAGAGATCTGAGAAGAATTTAGGATGAGAGTCGTCCAACTAGGGCCTTAATAACTATATAACCTATGGTGTGGGGTGTTAGGAAGGGCTCTCAGTTTCTCACAGGAACCCTTTATCTAGCTCAGAGTTTCTAATCTCGGTGGCGCTGACATCTTTAACTGGCTAATTCTTGGTTAGGGGAGGGGTGCCGTCCTGTGCGTTGTACGATGTTTAGCAGCATCCCTGGTCTCCACCCACTAGATGACAAAAGAGCCCCACTAGACATGTGACGATAGGAAACGTCTCTAGACATTGCCGGATGTTTCCTGGGGGGCAAAGTTGACCCCAGTTGAGAACCGCTGAGCTAGATCAGGTTTAGCAAACTTTGGCCCGAGAACCACATCTGACCTCTTACTGCCCGTTCTGTGTGGTCTGCAAGCTCCAAATGGTGTTTATGTTTTTAAGTGGTTTAAAAAAGATCAAAAGAAGTATATTTTGTGACACATAGAAAATTCATATTTCAGTGTTCCATAAATAAAGTTTCATTGGAACACGACCGTGAATACCTGCGCTCTGTCTAGGCCGCTTTTGTGCCACGATGGCAGAGTTGAATCCACAGAATCCACAAAGCCTAAAATATTTGCTCCGAGGTCCTTTATGTGGAAGGTTTGCCCACCTCTGATCTAGACAATGAATGATCTCGGGGAGAGAGGCGGCGAGGAGAGAGTGGTGGTATTATAGGTGTGTGTGTATAAAATGAAACATTCCCCAGGACCACACACCTTTGAGAAGCTGGGGAGACACCGGATGGGAGTTAGCGGAGAGATCAGGACAGATGGGGGGAAGTTAGAGAGACGAGCCTTGGGGAGGTACCTTGAGAATAAAGAAAGAGGGGAGGCCAGTGGCTCCCTCTTGTTGAGATCAAGGAATTCTCCAGAGAAGCTGCAAGATGTGAGTGATAGCAAATATCTCCACTAGGCCTGAAATTCAAAGACATTTAGAGAACGAAAGAGATGAAATTATAACCAGATTTTATCAAAACCTTCATATACTTATACCTCCTGATTTTGAATTCTTATTTGAAATCTGAGGTCTGATCTGTATAGTTTCCCAGGGGTGCTATAACAACGTCTCATAAACTGGGAGGCTTAAAACGATAGAAATTTATGCTCAGAGCTCTGGAGGCTAGAAGTCTGAGATCAAGGTGTGGGCAGGGCCTCGCTCACACTGAGGCTCTGGGGGAAAATCCTTGCCTACCTTCTGGAGGCTCCTGGCAGTCCTTGGCTTTCTGGATCCTTCATCCCAATCTCTGCTTCCATTGTCACATGACCTTCCTCCCTGTGCATGTGTGTGTCCTTTCCTCTTCTCATAAAGATACCAATTATTGGATCTATGGCTCACCCTAATCCAGTCTGGTCCATCTTAGTCTAAATAATTATATCTGCAAAAAACCCTATTTCCAAATGAGTTCCCATTCTGAAATTCTGAGCGGACATGAATTTGAGGGGAGACACCATTCAACACAGGATACAACCACCTTTATTTAACTGAAGCCACTGGCCCGGAGATTATGATTGCTAGCTAGTGATTTTTCCCCTTTCTTTTTATGACCAACCCATACAAACAAGATAATGGAAATAAGAATGAGACTGAGTTCTGACTCAAAACCTTAAAGAAAATCCTAAAAGGAAACATCCTTTAACTGTCCTTTAAAAAGTTTTCTTGAGGAAAATGTGAACGATTTAGAAGAAATTTGAAGCTTAGAATAAAAACTTTAAACTACAGGTATTTCCCATTGTCTACCATTAATCAAAGTGAGATTTAAGATTACCCATAGTGTATATGGTTAGGTATTATATTTAGGATCAACGGGAACATTTATTTGTGTTTGTGGCAGAGACATTGCTCATCCAAATACCCTTTGCTTCCTACCTTCCCCAGACTTTCAGTTGGTTGGGAGTAGATGTCTTAAGACTGGCCTACAGGGTGGAGGAGGGCCATTCAACCTACAGTAGACTTTGCAAGAGCAAAAAAGAGGCCTTTATTGTGATACTTGGGGGCTATTTGTTACTGCAGGAGAGCCTAATCCATCCTGCTTGATACATTGTCCCTAAAAGTTACTGTTTCACATGTAAGCTTTGATGAATACATCCATCATTCTTAGCCAGAATGCATACTGAGCACTTTCTTTTATATAGTTCTCAGACATCACTGGCTTGACAGGTAACGGCATCACATTTAGCAATAAGCTTTCTTTCATTTTTTGGCCCGTAAGAGTTTGAAGTTGCTGTAGTGTGTGTATATCTTAACCCTAGAAGATGGATGGAGAACAGTTCTGACGTGCCCCAGAGGCATCCTGGCATTACCTCTGTGTTGATGACTGCACATACAACACTTACTGGCACATAGTAGGCATTTAATAACTGAAAATAGATGACTGAAAATTGGAAGCATGGATTAGAATAAGGATAGGCATTTAAATATCTATAGCTTGGTTTTCAAATTGTTACCTTGGCCATTTAAATTTGAGTTCAGTATGATGTTCAAAGGCAGTGGTTTGCCAATTTGACAAGTGGCATGCCTGGCCACTTGCTTGATTTAAAAAAAAACAAAATTGGTGAAACACAGAATAAAGCAGAGGGCAAACATAGGCTTGGAAATCAGACTCAGCTTTAAATTCTGGTTCTATCTGTGTGAATTTTACAAGTGATTTTAAGTTCTCAGCCCTCAATTTCATACTGGTAAGATTATGGTGATACTGAGATTATATAATTATTATAATAAAGGAGGAAGAAGATATATCTAAAATACTTACTATAGTGCCTGCCACATGCTTAAGTATTGAATGAATATATGATTGTGTATAATTACTTACATAAGTATACACAAACACACAATCCTCATTATTTGTGGGATTTTCTATCTGTGAACTCACCTACCCACTAAAATTTATTTTTAACCACAAAATCAGCACTCATGGCATTTCATGGGCACTCACAGATGTGTGCAAAGTGGTGAAAATTTGAGTTGCCCCATGTGTATGTTCTCAGCTGAAGGGAACACTCTACCTTCGAAATTTCAACCCTCATACCGCAAACAAGTGCCTTTTTTGCAATCTATTTCCTGCCAGGTGTTTTGCACTTTTGTGCCTTTTCTTGGAAATTTTGCCATTTAAAATGGCTCCCCCGGGGCTTCCCTGGTGGCGCAGTGGTTGAGAGTCCGCCTGCCGATGCAGGGGACGCGGGTTCGTGCCCCGGTCCGGGAAGATCCCACAGGCGGCGGAGCGGCTGGGCCCGTGAGCCATGGGCGCTGGGCCTGCGCATCCGGAGCCTGTGCTCCGCAACGAGAGAGGCCACAGCAGTGAGAGGCCCGCGTACCGCAAAAAATAAATAAATAAAATAAAATAAAATAAAATGGCTCCCCGGGACGGTCCTGGAGTGCTGTCTAGTTTTCCTAAGTGCAAGAAGGCTGTGATGTGCCTTACGGGGAAAATGTGTGTGTTTAGATAAGCTTTATTCAGGCATGAGTTGTAATGTGTTGGCTTTGAGTTAAATGTTAGTGAATCAAAAATATATATTAAAGAAGGTGTCTTTAAACCAAAGCGCACGTAAAACAAGATTCTATATTGACCAATTGATCAGAATGTGACCAGAAGCTCGCAGGAACCTGACTCTATTTCCCCAAGGAATACTCGGTCGGTATTTACTAATTCAGTATTCTTGGAGAGTTTATAGGGTATAACTACCACGGATAACAGGAATCAACTGTCTACATGACAAAAGTTACTTTATATTCATTACATTTATAAACTGTAGCTTTCAAAAAGTCTTTTCATCTCTCAACAATGAAGCAAAAATAGATCGTATTTTAAAAGATCCTGCCCTGTGGTAAAACTGTAGTTGAGCAGGCTGAATCTAACCTAATGATAAAATCAATGATCGTAACTGACAATTGTTAAGATCTTATCTCACCCTGGATTTCCCACCTCCCGAAAAAAAAAGATACTATCTCAGAAATATCACCTTCATTGTTTCATTTAATCTTCGTAATAAATACAAAATATTATTAGCTCCATTTTGTTGATGAAGAAACTGAGGCTCTATAGGGTAAGGTGACTTGCCTGGTGTCACATAGTGAAATATACAATCAGAACTTGAACCCAGGATTTCTGATTGCATTTTCTAAGGCTTTTTTCCCTTGATCTCTAGGTGAGGATAAATAATTCTTCGTAAAATGATCTACAGACATTTGCACCCCCAAGACTCTCACTAAGATGACTGGAAGCAATAAAGCCGCAAAGACAGTTATTTCTACACCTTCAATCAAGAATGTCTCTCAGTTTAAAAAAGTAAAGCTCAAAAAGAAAAAGAAAAGAATTTCTCATTTGTGGGAACAGTGAACCACTGTGTGGGGAAAAAAATAGACAAGCAATGATCTTGTCCACTCTGCTTGTCCCATGTGTGGGTGTATTTATCGTATATTCCTCTTCTGAAATCTTGTTGCTTGTCTCCTTTTTTCCCCTTATTTCCTATTGAAAATGAGACAGAGATTTAGAACTTTTCCATAAATTTCTATGGCTGATACCCAATTGCTTATTTGAGTTCTCTGTTGAATGAATAAAGAAAAGGGTATTCTGGATCTGTTTGAAACTTAAATAAATTCACGTTTTGAACAATATATGCATTTCAGATCCAATCAGTGCCTCGTATTTGCATTGACGATTTTCTCCACCACGGCAGTTCTATCATCCGAATCAGGTTATTTGGTGTGCCTGGCATAGCCTGTCTAGATTTTAATAGATGCAAACAATAGTTTGTCAAACAGGCAGATCTTCGTAGTGGTGTGTTTTCTTTTAAATTAGGAAATCTGGCTTGTTCTAAGGCATTGTCCTCACATCAGTGCACCTGTTCCGAGGATGATGGCATTTCTTTGGCTTTTCTGATGCTTATAAATGCAACAAATAATAAATTCATAGAGTTGCAGAACTGGAAGGCTCTTAGCAATTATTATATCAACCACCTCATTTTCCCGATGAGGACACTGTAGTCTAGAGAGATGACATTATTTGCCCAAAGTGATGAAACTGGTTGATGGCAAAGAGGCTTCTCTTCTTTTGCAGTGATCTTTCCCTGGTGTCACACTGTCAGGAGAAAACACACAAGTCAGGCCGCTGACTACCCTATAAGAATCAGGTTTTAAATGAATTAGCATGAGAGGTAAGCCAGATTCTTTTGGTCATGCTTTTATACAGTGGATCGTTAGAGGCTTGGAACAATGATTAGATCAAGGCTACTGTCTTTTTATTTTATATTTGATGACCAGTAAAACAATGCATTGGTTATTGGGTAGAATTAAAGATTTCAACAATGAGGCTACCTCCCAGCTGATTTTCACAAATCTTTTAAAATACCACAAGCTCACTTTTCTCCTCTGGGTGATCCAACAGCAGTATAAGACAGTTGATGATTTCGGCAGCTTTTATGATGCGGTTATACCTTTATTCCAGAAAGTGTTCTTTGACACATTTTTAGGAGGGAATATAGTAGACCAATAAAACAATCAATTTTCTGTGCTTATTCTGAAACTGTCAATAAGAGGCATGGTCAGGACTTGGGATCCACACAGGATGCGTTATGATTCAGAAACCTGTGAGTGAGAGATTTTCTGGCAACAATTCTTAAATTATTGACTAAAGACAAGGACCCTAAAACTGTCTAGTTTATGAAATCGAGAAGGCACTTGTAAAGTAAGCATTCCACCTAAAATAATTGGTAGTAAATGTCCCAGACTGTCTTCTCATCCTCTGAAACATCTATATATTTTAAACATCAGGCTTAAAAGTCTTGCTTAACACTCAGTTTGGTTTTTTCCATCATCAGATGCAGTAAGTGTGAATTACTGGATAATACTTGAGTGCCACAAATATTAAATGTCTTTATATTTAAAAAATCAATTTACAAGACTTCTGTCCTCTAGCCTTGAAGCTTGGTGAGAAAGCCAGTCTTGGTCATTCTTTGGGGTACCCTCTCCGTCTTCAGGGCCACACAGGGGCCTAGAAGCATGTGGGTACCCCCAAAGTGGTCCCTCAGCCTGTGGGATCTGCCTACTTTCTGATCACCCAGGAGGCTGCTGGGTGCTGGGCTTCCACAGGTTCAAGGTGAAGACCCAGGACTTCCTCAGAAGTGAGTCTCACTTTCCTCTCTGCCTGTGCAGACTGGCATATTCCTCCAGGTCAGTGACTTTCCTCGGTGATTTCAACCCCTCCGTGCCAAGCTAGGCTTTCAAAGAGAAGGCCGTGGTCCCATTGTAGACATTCCCGGGACGTCCTGCCACCTTGGACACACAGGTCTCTATCCATACGTACAATCCTCTTTTTTCCTAGTCCCAAGCAATCCCCTTCCTGACATCAGTCACACGCCTCTGACACTTAGATCCCTTTGCCTCTCAGCCAGCCCGGAACAAATGCATGGGTTCCTTCTCTCGTGGAGGTGAGGAAAACCGCAACTTCAAGGCTCTCATGTTGGAATGTGAAAGAAAAGCACCTTCCCTCTTCATGAAGTGAGTCTACAGGAAAATAGACAGTTTCTCCAGGGGTTATCCTGCATTATAAATTGTCATGTGATCCAGACACCAAGCAAGTTTCCCTGTCCGAAAACAGGTGGATGACCTTTCATGCTTTCTTACTGTATGATCAGCCTTCAGAGAAGCTGCTTCTCCTGTGTAGGATTTCCTGCTAAGTGACTCTCTTCACTTGTCTCATGGGCACACGCTAGTTTATGGCTTTAATGGAAAATCCATCTAGGTTTTCCAGAGGATGTTGTCGACTGTGAGAGGGCAGGAGTTGCAGCCACTCTTATAATTAGCGAAACTGGCTAAAGACGCCACCTGGGACCTCCAAGTGCAGCCCTCAAAACCGAAAGACACAAAGGTCTTTGGAAGCCAGGAGCCCTTGGTCACTGGAAGGCATGATGGCCACTCTGTCCCACCTGCTGGAATCAGTTACCCGGGCAGCAGGAGTCTGGGGTTAAAGGCCTCCTCACGAATTCTCACTGTAATTACCTCTCGATTAGTGCAAAGTGCTAATCATGGCATCTTCATTTTGCTTTTCAGTCAATAAAGCGGATGAAATATTAATACTTGAATTTTCATTTTCAGATAGTGGAACTAATAGATCAAGAATGCTGGTGGGCAAGGGAGGCGAAAACTAACTCTGGCAATGGTGTCCTTGATCTTTCTTAATACCAAGGGGAGGGGAGTTTTACTCAAAATAATTCAGAAAGAAAGATGTCCGTATATCTGTTTAACCCTGATGATTTAATATTCAAGAGTTTTGTTTTTTGGAAAAAAATGTTATGTTTCATCCAGAGACTAGTCATACCTAGAAATTCACAGAATCTGGACTTAGCATCTTATCTATCTGTTTCCAGTAAGGTTCCATTTCATTCTAAGTCCCAGTATCTGGTGTGATTTAAACACTCTTCCCCTCCACCACTGGGTATTAATAATGCTCACATTCTGTAAACCTCCCTCAGGTCCCCATCCCAGGGCCAGGAAGCCTGATTCACGTCAGGCATGAAGTCCCTTAAGCTATCTGTCTTCCAAAGGCCTACTGCTCCAGATTCAATCTTTTTCCCTCTTTGAGCAGCTTTGGAAAACAGCTGGCCGTTGGTCCAAATGCCCTAGTCATGAGTCTCAAGATTTATAAGTCTGCAGCCTCCTTTCTTCTGGTTCAGCCATTCCAAATCCTTTAACCATTACTGATGCACCGTTCTTCCACGAGCCATCTCTCTGGCTCTTATGTATCATTCTACAACGTGTGCCGTTTACTTTGATAACCAGACACTTAAAACAAGCTACCTGAACATTAGGAGGGAAAAAGGAAGTGTTTATTTAAAAACGAACATCTGCAGGAAAACAGCCAGAAAGGTGTCTAGAGCCTGTTACACCTTCCTTCTGACAGGAGGGGGTTGGAAACGTGCTCTGGGAGACCTCGTGCTAACCCGGCAAGACTCTGCCTAGGCTCCAAGTTCTAAATTCCACACGTCATTGTACAAGATCCCACTTGAAATTAAAGATGTTTCCATTCCAGGAGGGTCGGAGTGGTGCTGTATGTCTCATGGGGAAGACGGTGCCAGTTATAGTGGAATGGATGAGATAAGGAATCACAGATGCTTGGTAAGGTCAAGGTGAATGTGGGGTCCAAGCCAGATGGTGCTCCTTCAGTCCCACGGTTCCCAGCCCCGGCCGCACGCTACAAGCACCTTGCAAAAGTGCTACTGATGACGCGGATGCTGAGCCCTGAGCCAGGGGATCCTGATTTAATTGGTCTGGGTTATGGCCTAGAGTCCATAAGTATTCAACTCCTCCCAGGTGATTCTAACCCCTAGCCAGGGATGGGAACCACTGAATCCTAATTCAGTGCTTTCCAAATTTAATTTGCCTGTGAGTCATCTGAAGCTCTCATAAATGTAGGTTCTCATCCAGTGGTCCAGGACTGGACCTGAGATTTGCATCTCCAGCAAACTGCCAGGCGATGTTGATGTCCTTGGTCCTTGGAGCACACTCAGAGTAACACGTTTTAAGAGGCTTCACACTCCTTGGCTGTCAATGGCACGCTTGTCCTAAAAGTTCTTCAGCTGAGAGCTCTTCTATTCTCTCTTACGCACTCCCTTTTGGCTGTGTCTGCCTGGCAATTTATGGTCAAAACCATAGTTAAAGGAATGATTATGGATGCTACATCTAAACGATTCGGGCTCTGAGTAGCCTTCTGTTTCCGCAGGAACTGGATTGCTTGATGATTTTCTAGCATTTATCTTCGAAGTCTTATCTAGCCTAAAACCTCTTCCTTATGTACGATCGTCCTCTACCCAGCAACCTCACTGCTCAAGATCAGAAGCAGTGGTGTAAGGCCGTGGTCCTTAAACTCTTTGGGGCTGGAGAACCTTCTTGCTTTAGCTTTTAATATTCTGGATTCTCTTGATCCAGGTATTAGGGGGCAGCTCGCATGATGGGGCCGGGTAACCGCATCTGTTTCAGAGTCTGACCTCTGGAAGTTCTTGGGTTGCTTTGAGGTTTATAGAGCTGACTACCAAGAGTGCCAAATCTTAAGACTTAGCAGTTTCTAAGTGGGAGTTAATACAAAGTACTTTATTTCTAGATTATTTGGATTAACCAAGTAGATACATGCAAGATATATGCAGAGCTAATATTCATAGTTTTAAATACAAAGTAGAGGCAATTTTCATAACTTGCAAACTCTGGGTTATCGAGGTCAATGTTACCTTTAGGGATGTGGGCTTAAGGTAACTCAAAGCTGAGGCTGGATGGAGAAGCCAGGAGATGGCTTTGGGGCCGCGAGGGATGCTGCCTAAGGGTAAAGAAGAAAAGGTAGATGCATGTGTTCTACTCAGGGGACGGTATCAGTGCTAACTTCCCTAAAATTACTTCTAAAGTTTCAGCTTCCCTCCAGCCCAGGCCAAAAGGCCACCCTCTTTCTCTGTCTTCCTCCAGACTTAGCTTGCACTTTATCTCCGCTGTGTTTCTGGCACTGATCACTTTTCTCATCTTTGAATCCTCTGTAAATATTCATAGGCTATAAGAAACGATCCAGGAAGCTGGCTCCCTGGTTGAATAGCTGATGCCACTGGATAAGTAAATCATTCCCATCCCTGAGCATGGCGTATGGATCAGGTGACGCCGGAGAACGATGGCAGAATGAAAAGAGCAGGAGTTGGTATCCGTTCCCAGGGGTCAGCTCATCGGCCCTCCCTCGCCCTCTAACAATACTGGCTGTGGTCTGCGTGATGCTCTCCTGCTCGCCACTCTAAGGATGGCACCTGCTGGGGGCAGGCATGGGGGTGGCAGTGAGTCGAGTCTCTCCCCCAGAAGCTGACTTTCTGCCTCTCAGCTGAGATTTGTGAGGAGAGGCACTTCGAGCAGTGCCCAGTTAGCAGGTCATTAATACTTGCTCAAGCAATGAGCAAAGTATACAGTAGGATGTCATAACTCTTTGTGTCCAAACAACTCAATGAGTATTTATGTCCTAATGACTTAGCAGCCGTGTGCAAAAATAATGCACGTGCATTGAAAGAAGTCTTAATTTTGTACTTTATCCTTAAATAACCACACTGACTAATGGATGCGTTTGCCTGTTGGGCACTGGGTAACTTTTCAAATCTTTGAGTTAGACTGGACTTTGTCAACCTCATTTCCTGTTCCCCATTGATTGGTTGGATGGATTGGAGGTGCACAGCAGCCTCTGGAAGTCCAGCTTCAAGGGAATATGAGCTCACTGAAAGGACTGTAGCATCTCGTGCTGAAACTGTGAATTACCTGGAGATAGTGGTTCCCACGGGGTCTGATGGATTCACGATGCTTTCTCAGGATTTTAAAAGATCGTATCGGCTCTCCTGTGTGTTCACTGCACCATCCAGGGAACCTCTGCACAGAGTTTGAGAACAGAGGTGATAACCGTAGATTTTGAGACTGAACTCAGAGGGAATAAAGCACCTTAACTGAATAGTGTTTGAAAACCAAATGCCACGAGTGTATTGTACCCACAAGGCAGCAGGGCTTTTTAAGATCAGTCTGGACAGAGAGGATGCTATCACATCATCTTAGCAGAATGTCCTAAGGTAAAACCATGATTCCTTCTCTTACATAGATAGCTTGATGGGGGAAAAAACTAGTCCCCTTATTCCACAAGCCTTGATTTAACACGCACTGGTTCTGGGCACCTGGGATACCTCAGCGGACAAAATTGATAAAGATTCTGTCCTCCTGAAACTTACATTCTGTCCTCCTGTTTCCAATGCGTAAAAGAATGTGGAGTACCACAGCCTTAGGGTTCTTTTGTCAAACAACATGAGAAAGTTATAAAAGGGCTTTTATTTCCTCTGAAGTTCTATTTAATGGCTTATTCTCAAAGATTAAGATTCTGCAGAAAACAGGCATCCTTAAGATATTTAGAACCTAATCAGTGACTGAACCAGAGGGAATTATTCTACATTAATGAAAATCAATAACCTATGAATAGGATATTAATGAAGACTGATGGTCTATGAATGCAGTGTGGGTGAGGAAGCAATTCTCACTAATAGGCTGTTTATACTTAGACTGTTGATACAAAATTGAATTGGAACGATGGTTCTGGTAAGTCACCCTCATCTTTGTTTATTCTCAGGAAGTGTTTAATAGTACATACTTTGGAACTTGGGGTATTTGATAGTGTTCTTTAATTTCCTTCCTGGCATCGAAGAAATAGCACCTGGATTTTTCTATCTTGCAGCTTCAGGTAGCAGTATTCACTTCCAAACGTATCAGATGAGAAGGAAGAGAGATACTTCCTTTTATCTAAATCATTAGAGCCACTTCAGGGTTGGCTGTGGTGGGAAAGGAGTTGCCCCATATCTTTTGGAGAAATAGGAGAAGCTGGAGCTTTTATGTGATATTCTGACTGAGTTAGCTTTCTCACAACCTATCCCACCCCCATCAAAAATAAATTAATAAATAAATCAGTGCAAAGAAAATCTTGTGAGATTTAATCTGAGACCTTGTTGTGGCACCAAAAGTCCCTTAAGCAGTGTTTTCTAGACTTTGCACTAAAAGAAGTTCACATGAAATGTGACCTGTATGTAAGATGAAAAATAGAAATGTTTTTCCCCTGCATCGAGGGTTGTATGAGTATAAACCACACCACTCATCATCCACAACTTAAAAATAACCAGTGCTAAGATTTTTATTTATAGCCTTCTAGCCTTTATGTGTAGTTTTATATGTCTATGTGTATAATTTAATAAGTAATTTGGTTTACATCCCACATGTAACCTCCATCTTTTAATTTATATTATATCCTGAATGTTTCTCCAGGTCACTAAATCTAAGACTATAGCGATCCACAGTTTATTTAATTCATCCCCACTTATGGACATCTAACTTGTTTTTAATCCTATCAAGTAAGTTTAATGAAACCATCAAAGATTTTAAATTTAGCTATCACAAGCCATTTATTAAAACATGAAAATCTCCTGAGTTGATATTAACTGAAATTTACTAGTTCTTTTCTTCATTTATTCATCACATGTTCATTGAGCGTTTATCATCTACACAAGAGGCACTCTCCTCTGTGAGAAGTACAGAGGAAGTCTACGTTTTGAGCTCTAACTTTGCACAGTTTGCGTGGAGTTGAGGCATCTACCTGCAGAAGAGGCTGGACTGTTTGGAGGCTGAGCTGTCAGTGTGTAGTGACAGCCACTCCTCAGCCGGGCACTAAATGGTCCAGTCACATTGAAGTGTCAACTGCATTTGCGAAAAAACAGTGATACTTGCCGAAAAATTCCTCCTGTCTTTCTTTCTTTCTTTATTTATTTTGTGGTACACGGGCCTCTCACCATTGTGTCCTCTCCCGTTGCGGAGCACAGGCTCCGGACGCACAGCCTCCGCGGCCATGGCTCACGGGCCCAGCCGCTCCGCGGCATGTGGGATCTTCCCGGACCAGGGCACGAACCCGTGTCCCCTGCATCGGCAGGTGGGCTCTCAACCACTGCACCACCAGGGAAGCCCCCTCCTGTCTTTAATTTGATTTAGGATAGGAAGAAAAAAAAGAAAGGCAGTTGATCAAAGGGACTGGAAATCAGAAAAATGATTTTAGAGAACATGCATATTTCCAAAGAATCCCTACTGAGAACAGATGCGGAAACCTAGGAAGTGTGTCCTGACTCTGTGGTTAATTTGCTTGTTTATTTGGCCTGTTGCTCCCTTGGCATCACTGGGAACTGGCTGACATTGAAATGTGGTGCTGGGCCTCAAGTCAGAAGGTCTGGTCTTCGCTATTTCCTTTGTTGTTTATTAATTAGGGGCCCTACGCTGGTTGATTTATCTCCCTGAGCTTCAAGCTGCCCCATTGGTCAAACTGAATTTGAGGGCAACTCAAATTTTTAAAAATACATGGAACAGATGAAATAGAATAAACTGCATGATATCACAAAACTTGGAAGAATTAGTAATGTAGATAAGAACCCTTAGGTGAGAAAAACACATGCTTTTTTTTTTTAATGTATTATGGACTTTTATTATTTTTAGAGGTTAGTTTCCATTTAGTTATTACAAAATATTGGCTATTTTCCCCGTGTTGTATAATACATGCTTGAGCCTTTCTTACATCCAATAGTTTGTAACTCCCACACCCTCCCCCCCATATTGCACCTCCCCCCTCCCCACTGGGAACCACTAGTTTGCTCTCTATATCTGTGAGTCTGCTTCTTTTTTGTTATATTCACTAGTTTGTTTTATTTTTTAGATTCCACATATAAGTGATATCATACGGTATTTGTCTTTCTCTGTCTGACTTATGTCACTTAGTATAATGTCCTCCAAGTCCATCCATGTTGCTGCAAATGACAAAATTCTGTTCTCTTTTTGGTGGCTGAGTAGTATTCCACTGTGTGTGTGCATATATATATATATATATATGCACACACACATATATACATGTATATATGTATGTATACCACATCTTCTTTATCTGTTCATCTGTTGATGGACACTTAAGTTGCTTCCATATCTTGCCAACTGTAAATAATGCTGCTATGAACATTGGGATACATGTATCTTTTTGAATTAGTAGAAAACCACTCATTTTAAACTGAGTCCATTTTCGGGATTATTTTGAAAGCCCCCAGATCCTTTGTAAGAATGTATGAAAGAGGGGGAGAGAAAAGGAGGAACAAAGAAGAAAGGAGAGAGAGAGAGAGAGAGAGAGAGAAAGTGTAGGAGATAGAAGGTGTTATTGAAAGTCTCACTTGTGGAAGTATGAGAGTTGAAGGGCGCCCTGTGACTGTGAACTGGAAGGCAGACAGGCAAGTGAGAACACCATTTCCTGGAGGTTGTGGTACCCCCTTCTCTGGCAAAGGACACCCACTTAGTGACCTAACAAGTAAACCTTTGAGATCTATCAGTGGATCCTGTCTGCTTGGTTGAAAGAGAACCTTTCCAAACTCTTTCCTAATTCTTTTCTCCAGTGGGATGTTAAATCAGGTCTGATCCCAGAGGTTAGGGTGACCAACTCATCCCAGTTTGCCCACAACTTTCCCTGTTTTAACACTGAAAATCTCATGTCCTGGGAACCCTCTTGGTCCCAGGCACACTGGGATCGTTTGTACCCTGTCAAAAGCTGAAGTGAGGATTTGGATGCTATATTCAGTGAATCAGAGTAATGGTTTCCTGTTTGAAAGTAAAGTTTCCAGAATGAGATGCATAATTTGTACTCTCTGAAATGTATAAAGATAACCTTGTGGAAACCAGCGGCATCAGAGATTTGCCGAAAGTCACACAGTTCAGGGGTGGTAGAGTCCAACCCAACCTTGATTTTCAATTTTGATTCAAAGCTATTTCCATTCCCTTTATACTACTACCTTTGTTTGCCTTTACAGGAAATAGAAACTGGGTTTTAGTTGGTGAAGACAGTTGGAAACAGAAAAATTAAACGTTGGTGCTGCACCAGGAGAGTAGGATTAGTAAAGAGGAAAAGCTACCATGCAAACACAGCATCAAACTACTTTCTTATGTGCAAGATAAGATTCTTATCCGATGAATATTCTATAGTGTATTGCTCCTGCCAGACTATGCTGTATAAGGTATCAATTGATGAAATCAACTCTGAAATGTTTTTTAGGGCCCAGTTTAGAGAAAAGTGAATTATGCTTCAAGAGTCAACATTTATTCAGACTGCAAATGTTTGACATGTTTTCCATTTCTATCAAAAACAATAGATGGCTATAAATCCTCAGAAATTGGTAAGGGTGCAGGAAACTTTGGAAGAAAGATTCAATTTCCTTCAGAAAAGTAAATAGAAGTCCTTTCACGTTACAGGTCAACTGCATATTTGTAGCTTTTATTAGCATTTCTAAGTCATAGCAGAATGATTCTGGGTGGCTGCCAGGATGGTACAGCCCCAGTGTGAGTTTTACCATCACATGGCGATGTATTATTGAATTTGGCAATGAGGTTTTTAAGAGACTTCTTGTTTCTCTAAGTCCCTATAGAAATAATACCATTTGGTTTCATCCATAGTAGCTAAAAACTTCCCTATCTGATGAAATCTCTGGGTAGGTAGGAAAAGGCTTTCTAGATATTGTGACAATTCATTTCCTGAATTAAAATGTCATTTAGCAAGTATTTATTTGTATATCGGTTATTTATTTTTTATTGAGGTACGGTTGATTTACAATATTGTGTCAGTTTTGGCTGTACAGCATAATGATTCAATATTTTTGAAGATTATATTCCATTTTAGGTTATTACAACATATTCGGTATAATTCCCTGTGCTGTACAGTAACTTATGTATTACTGTTGCTTATCTATTTTATGTGTAGTGATTTGTATCTGTTGATCCCATACACTTAATTTGTCCTTCCACCCCTTTTTGGTAATGACAGGTTTGTTCTCTATGTCTGTGAGTCAGTTTCTGTTTTGTATAAACGTTCATCTGTATTATTTTTAGATTCCACATATAAGTGATATATAGTATTTGTCGTTTTCTGTCTGACTTACTTCACTAAGTATAATATACTCTTCACTAAGTATGATAGGTGTCTCCATGTTGCTGCCAATGACAATATTTCATTCTTTCTGTGGCTGAGTAATATTCCATTTTATATATATATATATAAAATAGACGTGTGTGTATTTATATGTGTGAGTGTGTGTGTGTGTGTGTGTGTGTGTGTGTGTATATAGAGAGAGAGAGAGAGAGAGAGAGAGTTGTGTTCATGTCTTGACTGTTGTAAATAATGCTGCTGTGAACAATGCAGGGGTGCGTGTATCTATTTGATGTAGTGATTTTTGTTTTTTCTGGATATACACCAGACTGGAACTGCTGGATATATAGTAGCTCTATTTTTAGTTTTTTAAGGAACTCCATATGTTTTCCATAGTGGCTACACAAATTTACATTCCACCAGCAGTGTACGAGCTTCCCTTTTCTCCAACATTTGTTGATGATGGCCATTCTGACAGGTGTGAGCTGATACCTCATTCTGGTTTTGATTTGCATTTCTCTGATAATCAGTGACGTTGAGCATCTTTCCATGTGCCTGTTGGCCATCTGTATGTCTTCTCTGGAAAAATATCTATTTAAGTCTTCTCCCCTTTTTTTGATTGGGCTTTTTTTTTTTTTGATATTGAGTTGTATCAGCTGTTTGTATATTTCAGATAATCACTCCTTATTGGTTGCATCATTTGCAAATATTTTCTCCCATCCCATAGGTTGTCTTTTCATCTTGTTGATGGTTTCCTTTGCAGTGCAAAACTTTTAATTAAGTACCCTTTGTTTATTTTTGCTTTTATTTCTTCTGCTTTGGGAGACTGATCCAAGAAAATATTGCTACAACTTATGTCAAAGAGTGTTTCACCTGTGTTCTCTTCTAGGAGTTGTTCGGTTTCATGTCTTACATTTAGGTTTTTAAACCATTTTGAGTGCATTTTTACATATGGTGTGAGTGAATATTCCAATTTTCATTGTTTTACATGTAGCTGTTCAGCTTTCCCAACACTATGTGCTGAAGAGACTGTTTTCTCCATTGTATATTCTTGCCTTCTCCGTCATAGATTACTTGACCGTATAAATGTGTGGGTTTACTTCTGGTCTCTCTGTTCTGTTCCACTGATCTTCTTGTCTGTTTTTGTGCTAATACCATGCAATTTTGATTACTGTAGCTTTGTAGTGTAGTCTGAAGTCTGGGAGGGTTATACCTCCAGCTTTGTTCTTTTTTCTCAGAATTGCTTTGGCAAATTGGGGTCTTTTGTGCTTCCATATAAATTTTACGATTATTTGCTCAAGTTCAGTGAAAAATGTCCTGGGTATTTTGATAGAGATTGCATTAAATATGTAGATTGTTTTCAATAATATGGCCATTTTAATAATATTGATTCTTCTAAGCCAAAAGCATGGGATATCTTTCCATTTCTTTAAATCATCTTCGACTTCCTTCATTAATGTCTTATAGTTTTCAGCATATTGGTCTTTCACTTCCTTGGTTAAGTTTATTCCCAAGTATATTTTTGATGTGATGTGATTTTATTTTTTTTTTTACTTTTCTTTTTGATATTTCATTGTTGGTGTACAGAAATGCAACAGATTTCTGTATATTAATTTTGTATCTTGCAACCTTGCTGAATTCATTTATTAGTTCTAATAGTTTTGGGGTGGAAACTTTAGGGTTCTCTATATAGAGTATCATGTCATCTGCAAATAGTGACAGTTTTACCTCTTCCCTTACAATTTGGATACCTTCTATTTCTTTTTCTTGTCTAATTGCTGTGTCTAGGACTTCCAATACCATGTTAAATAGAAGCAGTGAGAGTGGGCATCCTTGTCTTGCTCCAGATTTTAGTGGGAAGGCTTTCAGCTTTTCACCATGGAGTATTGTGTTGGCTGTGGGTGTATCAGTTATTCAATCTAAAAATAAAATCCACATAAAAGTGATTTGAAAGCTTAGTGAGTTGATCAGATGGTTCATTAATTTGTTATTGAGGTTCCAGATCTCAGCTTTTCCTTGGAATAACCCTAATTTTCATAGTCTTGCCAGCTGCACTCCACATCACAGGGGCAAAGAAAAAACAGAAGGCATTGCTATATTGCATGATGACTAATGGGCCATATGAGAGTTTAAATTTGTTTTCTTCTCCAAAAGATTTGGAGCAGAATTTTTTCTAAAATTAAATTATGTCCCATATAAAATACAAAGATAACTGAGGTCTAGAAAAAAATTCCTTGGCTTATTAAGAAGTATGAAAAGAGTTCTTAGCGGTATTGAAAGGAATATTGGTTTTGGAAATTAAGGATTTGCTTGGACTCCTGCCTTTACCATAACTAGTTACCTTACCTTCAGTAAAACTTTGGCGTCTCTGAAGTCCATCATCTGAGAAACAGGATAATAATCCAACTCATAGTTATTGAAAAGATGAAAGCAACTTGTATGTTGTAATGCATAAAAGTTATTTTTGTCTTCTGTTAGTAAACTCTTCCAAGTTAGATTCTCTTTTTGTTCCTGGACCCAAAATAACTGTAAGCTCACAATGAAATATGTTAATAGCTGAGGCTATGCAATCTCAAAATAGTGATAGTATGTCTTTGTCACTTAGATAGCAACATCTGCTCTATAGTGTTTGTCTTTCGGTCTTTTAAAAAAATATTGTATTTTCAGTGTCAATTTTAGCAGGTATGGATTGAAAATAACCTCTCACAATAAACAGAAATAACTGACAATAAAATTAGCATGATTTCGTCAGTTGGTACAATCCATGCAACTGACAGATCAGCTTCTATCACTTTGACAAATCCTTTACTTACTAGTTATTTCCATCTGTAGCACACAAATGTTTAATTCATTCATTCAGAATCTTTCAAGTCGTGATTGTACAATGTTTACTTCAAGTTTTGGCTTTGATTAATAAATCACTCCCTTACCTCTGAGATCTTTTTTTTTTTTTTTTTTTTTTTTTTTGTATGCGGGCCTCTCACTGTTGTGGCCTCTCCCCTTGCGGAGCACAGGCTCCGGACGCACAGGCTCAGTGGCCATGGCTCACGGGCCCAGCCGCTCCGCGGCATGTGGGATCTTCCCGGACCGGGGCACGAACCCGTGTCCCCTGCATCGGCAGGTGGACTCTCAACCACTGTGCCACCAGGGAAGCCCCGAGATTTTATTTTTAAAAAACCTTTCTTTCCTCCTAAAGGATGGTTTCCTGAACTATCAGATGGAACCATAACAAATTGCAAACTTTGGCGCAATAAGTTAGGAATTTTTAATTGTAGCCCAACTTCAAAAACAAAGGCTGGCAAAGATCATTTTTCCTGATCTCAGTAAATTCTTGGATTTTTGAGCTCTAGAATGAACGGGAGAACCTTTCATCTTCAGCTGTTGAGGACACGTGCACTCAGGAAGGGACTAATGTGGCTTGTGGTTCTCTCTGGTTGTTTTTCTCCCCAGCAGCGCCTCTGAGCTCACTTAAACCTCCGAGAGTGGACACTGCTCCAGTGGTCTCATCTCCCTATCAAAGAAGAGATTCAGACAGATACTGTGGGCTCTGTGCAGCCTGGTTTAACAACCCTCTGATGGCCCAGCAGCATTATGATGGCAAGAAACACAAGAAGAATGCAGCAAGAGTTGCTTTGTTAGAACAGCTTGGGACAACTCTGGATACGGGGGAATTAAGAGGTAAGAGAAACTCTTCTGATTTCTGCCACAGAACTGGGCTTTCAGAGAAAGTGTTTTCGTAAACTGGGATGATTCTTCCTATTGCTTTGCTTACTAAGGACAATTCTAGGATCCTCCAAAAGGAATAGAAGAAAAAGGAAATGAACAGAAAACTAATTTTTTCCATCTCCTTTCTTTCAAAGTATTTGTGATTGCCATATTTTTATTGACTATGTTTCAGATCAAAACCACCCACTCATGAACCAGAGTTTTTCCTTCTGCTTTATCTTTAAACACCTCCTGGAATGAATGCTTTTGTACACGAGCAGTACAAGAGCAGATGCAAAAAAGGCCAAATGGTGTTATCTTAAAAACTTTTGTGCTTTTATGAATTCAGCCCAAACAAAGCAACACATTGGCTCCATTTCATGGATTAAATTAAGCCCAAGGCCTTTTCATGGGCATATCTAGGAAGCTGAGGTAAGACAGTGCTGTGGACCACTATAGAATCAATACCTGGCTCCCCCCATCCCCCATCTGATACGTATTTTCTCGGTTGATGGAAACCATGGAGCCTTTGAAGTTCGTGTGAGGTTTCACAGAAGTTGCTGAGTGGAGACTTGGAAGTCAGGGTGAGGATCAATCCTATGGATTCCTGAGGAAGCCACATACCATTCTGTGGAACCTAATAGAATATTTCATCATCAACAGCCATTTAAACATTTTTTGATCACCTAAACCGTTTTGATCAATTGATGTTGGCAGTGTAGAAGTAGAAATGCATTTTCTCAGAAAAATAATTCTGCAAAGGGTGCTCTACTATACCTCAGATATTTTATGGTTTAGATATACTTTTAGGAGTTGACCAGGCGATCATCCATCATAATAGCTGTAATAGCAAAATTTACAAGTCAGTTCTGAGAATGCAACCTGGGTTCCGTATGTAGAGCCTGCAATTCTTATTACCCTTACCAGGCTATGAGCCTCCAAGGGAAAATAACCTGGTATAATTCTAGACCAAATAAATGGGACAGAAGATCTTGCTGTGTGACCTGACAGGAGGGACAGGTCACTTCTGATCATGTTGGTTGGGGAAGACTTCACCAAAGAAAAGGACTGGAGTTGGAACTAGAAAGGTGGGTGGTCTTTTAGCAGGTGAGAAGTTATCCCATGTGAGCAGAATCATATGTGTTTAGGCAAAAGAGAGGAAAAGATAAGCTGTAGCTGGTGAATAAACAGATTATCATGGAAGAAGCCTATCATACAGCATAGATTTAAGACTGCAGGTCCATTAGGAGATCTATGGAGCTTGATGAGAGACTGATTTTTCCAAGATAATGATTAAAAACAGCAAATGAGAGCAAAGAGGAAAAACACTATTTTTGTGGAGGTTTTCTAGCTCTAGAGAAACAACATGGAGCTTAATATTTCAGTATGTTGGATCACGTTGCAAATGCTTTTGAATTGTTGGTACTATTGCTGTCTGCTGGGGAATTTCTTGTGTTCACAGTCTCTGTCTTGTTAAAAATACAGGAGGAGTATTTTTTAGCTGAAGGCCTCCCATGTCTCGCTGTTCCTGGCAGATAACAAGTCTGCTCAGCGACTCCTTCATGGCAGGAGGCACTGAAGGAGAAAAATAGGGCTTTATTTATGTTTTGTGCCAGATATTATGACTTGTAGAAGAATTATTCCTAGAGCACATTCTTCTTGTCTGTTTTGAATTATCGGTGCTGCATCTTTTAGGTACAGCCATGTCTTAATGACTTGGGAGTCTGAATTCTGTAACATCTGAGTGGTTTGTCTTTTATCCCAAAGACAAAAAAGGCTGCTCTTGGACTTGATAACTCAATGTGATTCTGACTCAGTAGTACATGAAACGCGATTAGCATCGAACACAGCGTCCTTGAAACCAACCTTTTCACCCACCCCAGGTGACATCTTGATGTATATGTATTCAGGCATTACATATTGCAAAAGTTTAGGGAATAAAGCAATGATGATAACCTAGCATGTTTTAAAACACACGCGCGCGCGCGCACACACACAGTCTCCTATTTCTGGAACGCTTCTAGTGCATGGTCGATCAATTAATAAAGGCAAAAATGCTAACCAGTAAATACAGGCATATCCATAACTTTTAAAAAACTGGTGTCAAGCAGCTGGAGGATGGCAGTGTCACAGGCTTCCTCTCCTTCTTAGCACTTCTCAGTTTTTAATTTATTTTATTTTATTTTATTTTTTTGGCCGTGCGGCACGTGGGATCTTAGTTCCCCGACCGGGGATCGAACTTGTGCCCCCTGCAGTGGAGGCATGGAGTCTTAACCACTGGACCGCCAGGGAAGTCCCAGCACTTCTCAGTAAAACACGACATCATTTACCGGTTTATTATGGTTTTCCTGATTTCTCCCTACTCACCCTATAAACTGTTAGCAACTTGAAAGCAGGAATCTATGTCTGCTTTGCCCACTGATGTGTTCAAAAACACCTAGAACAGTGACAGACACAGAGTAGGTACTCAATAAAATTGCTGAATGAATGAATAAACAGAGAAAGCAGAATTTAAAAGTCACCTAAAATTCTGCATTTTTTAACATGGCAATACTTTTCATTTCCAAAAGGATCCTGATTGAATAATTTTTACAAGACATTATTTATGATCTTTTCTTCTAATTTAAAAAGACGATGTATATTTTATATATTGTGAAAAGCAGAGATATTAAGTGTTATATAGTTCACTGAGTGTAACCCACGCTCCTACCAAGATCCATAACTTTTCCATCACGACGTCATTCCCACGGGCCCCATCCCAGTCAATCCTAACTTCCCATTCCAGGGAACCAATTTTCTTATTTCTTTCACCAAAATTTAGTTTTGCCTGCTCTAAAATTTCATATAATTGTCACAGAAAGTATGTATTTTTCTGTGTCTAGCTTCTCATATTTTTTTTTTTTTCTGGCGGTACGCGGGCCTCTCACTGTTGTGGCCTCTCCCGTTGCAGAGCACAGGCTCCGGACGCGCAGGCTCAGCGGCCATGGCTCACGGGCCCAGCCGCTCCGTGGCATGTGGGATCCTCCCGGACCGGGGCACAAACCCGCGTCCCCTGCATTGGCAGGCAGACTCTCAACCACTGCGCCACCAAGGAAGCCCTCATATTGTTTTTGAAACGTATCCATTTGTTGCGTAAAAAGCAGAGTAGCCCCTTGCTCTTTATCACAGAGTGGTTTTCTCCTAGACAGAAATCCCACAATATGTCTAGCCATTCTCCTCTTGACATTTTTGGGGCTATTTTGAATAAGGCTTTCATGAACATTCTTTTTGTTGTTGCTGTTGACAGATGTTTTTACTTCTCTTGTTAAATACCTCGGAGTAGAATTGCTGGGTCATAGTCATAAGTTGGGTGTATTTTTAACTGAACAAGAAGCTACCAAAATGTTTTCCAAAGTAGCTGCATTATTTTGCACACCCTAAAGCAACATATATGAATTCCATATCCTCACCGACATTTGTTTTTATCAGTCTCTCAAGTATTAGTCATTCTAGTGGGTGTAGGAGAGTATTTCATTATGGCTTTAATTTGTGTTTCCATGTTGACTAATTATGTCAAACACTTTAAAATGTTGGTCATTTGTATATCTTCCTTTGTGAAATGTCTGTTCATGTCTTTTGCCTATTTAAAAAAACTGGCTGTCTGCCTCTTTATTTAATTTTTTTAACATCTTTATTGGAGTATAATTGCACTTTTTGATGATGGCCATTCTGACCTGTGTGAGGTGATACCTCATTGTAGCTTTGATTTGTGTTTGTCTAATGATTAGTGATGTTGAGTATCTTTTCATGTGTTCGTTGGCAGTCTGTATATCTTGTTTGGAGAAATGTCTTTACATCTTCTGCCCATTTTTGGATTGGTTTGTTTGTTTTTTTGATATTGAGCTGCATGAGGTGCTTGTAAATTTTGGAGATTTATCCTTTGTCAGTTGCTTCATTTGCAAATATTTTCTCCCATTCTGAGGGCTGTCTTTTCGTCTTGTTGATGGTTTCCTTTGCTGTGCAAAAGCTTTTAAGTTTCATTAGGTCCCATTTGTTTATTTTTATGTCTATTTCTCTTGGAGGTGGGTCAAAAAGGATCTTGCTGTGATTTATGTCATAGAGTGTTCTGCCTACGTTTTTCTCTAAGAGTTTTATAGTGTCTGGCCTTACATTTAGGCCTCTAATCCATTTTGAGTTTATTTTTGTGTATGGTGTTAAGGAGTGTTCTAATTTCATTCTTTTACATGTAGCTGTTCAGTTTTCCCAGCACCTCTTACTGAAGAGGCTGTCTTTTCTCCATTGTATACTCTTGCCTCCTTTATCAAAGATAAGGTGACCATATGTGCTTGGGTTTATCTCTGGGCTTTCTATCCTGTTCCATTGATCTATATTTCTGTTTTTGTGTCAGTACCATACTTTATTGTTGAGTAGTAGGTAGAAGGTTTTCATATATTATAAATACAAATCCTTTGTCAGGTATACCCATTGTGAATATTTTCTCCTAGACTATGACTTGGCTCTTCATTTTCTTAAATAATGTCTGGCAAGCAGACACTATTGAATTATCAAAGTATAATTTCTCTTTATTTTCTTTCATAATCATTGCTTTTTGTGTCCCATCTAAAAAATCTTTGCCTACACTCATGATCAAAGGTAATCTTGTATATTTTCATCTACAAGTTTCATAATTTTAGCTTTCACATCTAGAATTATGATGTATCTCCAATTAATTTTTGTGTATGGTGTGAGGAAGGGGTTGAAATTCATTTTGTTTTTAGATATTTACCCAGTTGTTGCAGCAAATTTGTAGAAATTATTATTTTTTTCCTCATTGGATTTTCTTGGCACCTCTTTTGAAAATCTATTAATTGTGTGTGAGTCTATTTCTATACAATCTATTGTGTTCCATTGATTTATTTGTCTATCTTTATGCCAGCACCACACCGTATTTATTTATAGCATTAGAGAACTTTTGATAATAGGTAGTGCAAGTTCTCCAGCGTTATTTTTTTTCTCAAGATTTTTTGGCTGTTCTAAATCCTTCACATTTCTTTATAAATGTTAGAATCAGTTTTTCAGTCTCTACATAGAAAGTTTGGTGGAATACTGAATGGGACTTCATTTAATCTATAGATCAATTTGGGGAGATTTATTTAAATGACTCACAATATTGAATCTTACAATCCATGAACATCATATATCTCCCTATTTACTTCTTTCTTTAAGTTCTATCAGCACTATCACGTAGTTTTCCATGTAAAGATTTTACACATTATTAGTTGAATGTGGCCTTGAGTACTTTGTGCTCTTTAACACTATTATAAATTATATATATATATATATTTTTTTTTTTTTGCGGTACGCGGGCCTCTCACTGTTGTGGCCTCTCCCATTGCGGAGCACAGGCTCCGGACACACAGGCTCAGCGGCCATGGCTCACAGGTCCAGCCGCTCCGCGGCATGTGGGATCTTCCCGGACCAGGGCACGAACCCGTATCCCCTGCATCGGCAGGCAGACTCTCGACCACTGTGCCACCAGGGAAGCCCTAAATTACATTTTTTGAAATTTCATTTTTATGTGTTTCTTACTGACATATAGAAAATACAATTAATTTTTATACATTGACCTTGATTCCTGTGACCTACACATAACTTTCTACCTATTATTTGTATATAATTTAATAGCACAAAAAAACCTCGTACCTTTTGTATTTTTTTGGTATCCACACTATTTAGTCATTGGAAACTCTACAGAACCGTATTAGCTTTCTGGCCTTCCTTTGCTTCAAGCGGCAAATCAAATTTTTAAAAAGGAAATTATTCTTGTAGATTAACAAGGGATTTTAAATGGGATTGGCCTAAATAGTTATTAATGTGAATAACCTGGTTACTGACTCAAGTTTAGTGATATTTGTTCCAGAAAGTAGATGACATCTGTCTCTACTTCCAACTTTTAGCTTAATAAGAAAAACGGCCACCTCTTTCTGAACATGGAGTCCAATCTAGAAAGCAAAGGAAGTTATTGAATTATAGAATTATAAACTCCAATGGACAGAAAGTGCTTTAGAGGTTTTCTTTGTAGTTCAATTTCTTCTTGCTAGCATAAAACACAGATATAAGGCAATTTCTTATGTAGAAACAGGGAGAGTATAAATTATGAATTTAGAGCTCAGTGGAAATAGAATATTCATTTTGCAGACATTTATTATTTATTCTTCTAAAAGTGTTAGGATGAGAAGATGCAAGTTATTTCATTGTTTCGGAGGAAACGAAAACAGAGCAAAAGAATTCATTTGAAAATTTCATAATGTTTCTGAGCATCAGACGCAGACAGTGCTGGAAAGGACATCAAACATCATGAATTTTGCCCCTTGTTTTAACAGAGCAGGGTTCTGGGGCCCAGAGAAGTGGGGTAACTGTCCCCTTCTAAGTTATGGCTCCTGATTGGAGGTGCATCCATTTCCAATGACTCCTCATTGACTAGCTAGAACTCTGATGATTAACTCTTTTGTTTCAGAACAGTTAAGTTTGGGAACTTATGTATATTTTAGTATTAAACTCTCTTTGAATTCAAGTATAGAATGGGCACAGTTCAACTCTCAGCTTTCTGGGAATGAATGATTTACAGGGTACATCCTATACTTTAACAAAAGAGTTTTCTCCACCTTCATGACTCCATCTCAGTTAGAGAGAATCTAGAAAAGGCAAAGAAATCATATTCAATTTTTCCAGGGGCCTGGGATTGAGAAGCAAAATTCTGTGAAGAGAAAGCTATTTCTAGAGAGGCTGCTAGAATTGATGACTCCCTCTGTAATGCAGCTTCTGCCTTTATTGGAGGGAATGGGGAATCATTTCCAGGGGTTACAGAAAGCTTACCCAGGACTTCAAATCATAAAAGTGGTATGTGAGTGAAAATGAGAAGACTTTCCTCAAAACAGACAGAACACGGGAGTGAGAGAGATTTACTTTTTGAATTATTTCTGCTGTGGACTTTCAGATCATCGTGGGTTCCTCTAAATATTAGTTTGGCCTTTGCCCACGTGGCAGGCGGTAGACAGCTTGGCCGTATCATTCAGTGGCCCTCCTCCACCTTCAGGTCACCTAAGGTACCTGTGCAGGGGACTTGGGCACTGGGGCTTCTCCAAGACCAGGAAAGGAAAGGCAGTCTAAGTCAAAAAATGAACAGTTTCCAAAGGCAACAGGTGCAACTATTGCTGTGTGACAATCACCCCAAAACTTAGTGGCTTAAAACATGGTAAACATTTATTATCTCTCAAAGTTTCCAGGGAGGAATTTGGGAGTGGCTTGGCTAGGTGATTCTGGCTTGAGGTTTCTTATCACTTTGCACCTGAGATGTCAGCCTGGGCTGCAGTTCTACTTCTAAAGGTGGTTCATTCCATTCTGGAAAACAGAGTCGTGGTTGCCGGTCATTGGTGGTGAGGGGAAGAGGTTGACTACAGTGGGGCCGTAAGAGGGCATTTGGGGGTTGTGGAACTTGTCTGGAGCCTGATATGGCTTCCTGGCTGTATGTGTTTGTTTGTCAAAACTCACATAACTTTATCCAAGGAGAGAGTGGGGAGAGTGGCATGTCAATTGCAAAAGCCAAATAAAAGAAGAAAGAAAATGTGAGTCACTCATATGTTGGTAGGAGGCCTCTGTTTTTCTCCTTGTGGGCCTCTCTCAGGAGTTTTGAAGGTGCTCGTGCTGTGGCCCTGGCTTCCTACAGAGCCTCAGGTGAAAGCCATCTTTTCTAGGATGCTCCAAGGTCACATGGCCTCGCTTCCATCACCTTCTGTTGGTTAGAAGTCAATGCCAGTCCCTATTCGAGGGGTGGCTGGGAATTCAACTCCACCTTTGAAGAGGGGACTACCAGAGAACACGTGGACATTTTTAAACCACCACAATCAGAATGCAGGTGGACACCCGACCCATGTGACAAATACTGTGCTGTCATACCCTTTGTAGACTTGGGAGTGGAAAACATCTCATCCACAGGAGGCATTAATATACGCAATAAACACAAGTCAAGGATTTCATTAAAAAAATCTGATCGAGATTTCTGCCTATTCTCATGAAGACCAGGTCAACAGAAAATAGTTTTTCTGAGGTCCTCTGCCCAAGACTTGATGGATGTGACAGCGGGAATCGGCAAAGACAGGGCACACTTTCCCAGCTGAAGGTTGCTTGAGAACCTCCATTTGAGTTTTCAACAATCCTTCCTTCATCTGACAACCATTTTCCCTTAGGACATGGCCACTCCAATACGCTTGGGGATTCCAGAGTTTTGGGGAGCAAATTAATTGGAGTTAACAGTTTGCTCGTGGGCTCCTAATCTCCCTGTGAGATGATAGAAGCAGAAATTCTGATCAGGTGACTCGAAGTCAAGACTTGAGAAACAGAAAGCTTGTTATGTGTTGATTTATTTCCTCTTTGATGCCTTCTATGATTTTTTTTCATTTATTCTCCACTAACATTGAGCTCCTATCTGGTACCAAGCACAAAGTGCTGGAAATTCTACGGTGAATGAGAAGAGAAGGTTCCTATTGAGAAGAAGCAGGAAATAAACAAGCAAAATACATTTAGCCTGTGACAAGTGCTAATGGGAGGTGTGTTCCTTTAAATGGGAAAGTTAGTGACAACCACTCAGAGAAGCTGACATTTTGAACTGTGACCTGAAGGCTCCTGACACGAAGCACCTGCCCCTTCAAGCAGAGGTGCTGGCAGGTGCAGAGGGCCTGAAGCTAATGAGAGGAGAGGGGTAAAAAGTGAGATTGTGACCTAGATGAGGTCACACTGCATAGGTCAAATAGGTCATGGGAAGAAGTTGTGATTTATTCTAAGTGCACCCAGGTGTTTGCATCTCATTTTATTTGTGAATCCACATGTTCCACCTTTTCTCTACTTTAGGGCTTTGGTTCATTTCCATTCCGGGTCACCAGCTCTTCCCTCTGTCCAAGAGCAGGTCCTGCTTCTGTCATTCCTGGGGACGCACCCTTTACCTGCTTCCTTTGTTCGGGACTACATTTCTCAGATCACAAGCAGGTTTTTCGGGTAGCAGCCCATTCTGGCCGGAGGTCCATCATTCATTCATGGTTTTCAGGACAAAGAAAAAGCTCTGGAGTTCCTTTAGTATGAAAGTCCTACTGACCAAGGCCTCTTTAACAGTTTTGGGGGAGGGGGGGCATGGGGGGAGAACCGAAATTTCTTGACGGTCTTGGGGAGGAAACCAAGCTCGGGAGGAGCATGTTGGTTCCTGAAAAAGAGCAGGGGAGTTAGAAAGAGATGCATTAGGTGCATCCAGGCATGTTTGGGCAGCTTCTTCACAGGAAAATGGACCTAACAAATCCCCGTTCAAGTCTTCATTTCAGAACAGAGGATTCTGGCCACTGATTGAGCCTTGTTTAAGTGGGCAAGTAAGAGAGCCCTGTGAAGGTGACAGTGGGCGTGGGAATGGAGGTGGAACTCCCAGGTGGTGCGATCAGAGGCGTCAGGTGAACCTTGAAGGATACTGGAAGATGTGCAGGTCAGGCAGCTGAGTGGGACCGCACTGCCGGCTGAGGACGGACCTCACGCAAAGGCCTGCGAGCTGGAGGGACAGCAGCGCCCCCTGGGGGAACTGTGTGGGATGGCTGGAGCTTAAGGCCACTTTTGGGGTAAATGGGAGAAGCACCTTGAGAAACAGTCAGATCATGGCGCCGGTTGAATACTTCCAACTGAGCCCTGAAGGTTATGGGGAGTAACTTAAAGATTTTTGGCAGGAAAGTTACGTGTTGATATTTGTATTTTTGAAAGAGATGTCTACAGACAGCAGTGTGGAGCCTGGATTAGAAGGGAACTGGATGGGAGGCAGGGAGTTTTATTGGGAGGCTACTAATTTAATCCAGTGAGAAATTATGCCAACTTGAGCTAAAGAAAGTAGTAGCAGCAGGAATATCAGTAAAGGGAGAAAATGAGGAACAAATTGGATGTGAATTCAACAGAATTTGGTGGACAGTTGGTCCTCCAGAGCCCTTGACAGCTGTGCCTTCCATGTACAGGCAGGGCCTGCCCATGATTGACTCGCAACTGCATACCCAGATCCCATCAGAACCTTCTGCTGAAGCGCAAATCCCAGGGCTGGGCATTTGGTGTTATCTGTCCTGATACTTTTAACCCAGTCGTGGTCTTGTCAAAGTTTCTGGAGTGCAGGGTCCATACCTTCTTATTCTTTGTATCTCCTACGGTATGCAGAACAACGTATCGTTGATGGAAGGTCCTGAATGGATGCGCAGGATCTGAGTGGTCTCACTCCTGTTAACCAACTCCAGTTTTTCTGGTACACTCAGAATTATGGGTCTCAAACAGATGATTGAACATTTCCCAGTGCTGAATACTTGATAATAAATTACTATGTCAAGTAAGGTGTATTTTTATTCCATTTAATAAATTAAAACAAAAGCCTTAGTTCATTCCTTATAGGAATATTTTCAATCTCTGAAAGCTGTATGTATTTTATCTAGTTGAGAATCAGCAGAAAATAGGACCTTTAAGCAGGTATGATAATTATAGAACGATTGAATGGTAGGGGAAGAGGTGCCAGAAGAAACTGCTCAGCTTAGCTTACACCTGGTCCTTTTTGCATTATTATTTTTAACGTGTTTTGACACCCCAGCTGTTGCATCTAGACTCGCTCTGATGTTCAGAGCCCATGTTTTGGGTTAGATAATTAAACTGCTTAAATGGCTCATGTTCCTGTCATATTATTGGAATGGGAAAGTAGGGTGATATGGAAGAGATCATTTCCATTCATTCATTCATTCATTCACTCACTCATAGTTACTAAGTATCTATTATGTACCGGGCTCTGTGTCTGAAGATTTACGGAATATTGAAATGTGTGCGACTCATCATCCAATCTCAAAGCTTTCAAAGTCTTGAGAAGAGCAGGGAGAGCAAAATAATACATTTATTGAAATAAATATAACACCAAATATGAAAAAATAAAATCAGAGCTTAAAAGCAACTCCAGCATGATGCTTTGGGAATTGGAAGTAGGGAAACAATGACTTCCAACCTGGAGTTAGCATCAGGACACATGGAAACTGATGACCGGTTTCTTTAGAGCGGACGAGTCAGCATGACTAAAAGTGTAGAGAGATGGCAGACGTATGAGCACGACTAACAATCCAGTTCACTGGAGTCAGTGAGATAAAACTGAGCAAACGGATCGGAACCAAATTGTAAATAGCCTTACGTGTCAGGCAAAGCTGAACTTTATTTGATAGCCACTGACATTTTTTGGTTTTTGGGTTTTTTTTCGAGTAGGATGATGACCGGTCTTATCTGTGCTTTAGGGGGCTAACTCTGTGATGGATTGTAATGGGGGGATTCAGGAGGCCAGGAGACTGGATAGAATTTATGCGGAGGCCTGTGTGAAGGCCTGGAGGGGCCCAAGGTCCAGCAGGGGGAGGGAAGAAATGGGACCAGTGAAAGATACACGTATTTCTCTTTGCTCTGTTCAGCAGACTTCCCCACGTCAGCCAAATGAAAATCAGCCAGAGCATTAGAATTCTCAAAGACACCTTGGCGAGGCCTTGGGAACGCTCAGAGGAAGAATAGAAATTTACTGAGTAATACGGGTAATGACAAATTTCTGTTCACTCTCAAATCCAACAAGAAATGAGTTGATGAACATTCATGGCAGTCTGTTTACATCCCGTAGGGCCATTCTTTCTTCAGCCGAGACAGATTTTGGTCCATTATTGCTTTTCATGAAGCTAATGAATGGAACACTGTCTGAAGAAGCTGGGTTAACTCTTCATCATCACTGACTGGGTTCCAGAATGGATGAGCTTGGCTTTTCAAACGGAATCATTCTGTCTCCACGTATGCGTTGTGGGCAAACTCATCAAACAGAGAACTACAAAGCCACTTGGATTTCTAATTTCAGAGTGGGCTGATACCTTGGAAACAGCCTTAAATTTGACACATGGAGACAGTGTCCTTGGTTTTGAGATGCTGACCAAGAAAAGGGCAAAAGCAACGTCAAAACACACCCACCAAAATTCCAGGTTACTTAAGTGTTCTTTAGTTGCCAATTTTGGCTACATTGAGGAAGCTGACAGTATCATGTGAAGATGCTTTCCTTCCTCAGTGCTCTAAGGCTTCTCCTCAGTATTGATCGAAGGTCTCTATTGTTAGTTTAAGCTCCAAAAACAGAGATCAGAGATCGTATTTTACAAGAGCTCAGCATGGTGTTTTCCTAAGGTTCTGGGAACACATATCTGCCGTGCTGGCTCTTAAAGAGCTGTGGGCTTTGGTAGTGGCTCTGTTAGTTGGGCTTTGTATTCAACAAAATAAGGGATGCTTTGGGAAAAGATGCAAAATCAGGAGAAACCTGTCTTTTAACAAGTGGGAAACTTTTCTTTGTTTCTAAAATTATAGCTTTAACTGCACACAAAAGAGTAATCACAAGTCAATTTTTTTCAAAGCTGCTACCGATAGACCTAATTTTCTGCAATAGATGGGATTCTATAAAGTGGTCTGTGAACTGAGATTAAGGTATACAAATGTCAGGTTTACTCAAAGGAGAGCCTACTGACTGATGTTTTTGTTCACTGTCTTATTTTGACTAATATTTAATGGGCACTTAGCGTATAACAAGCATTGTGATAAACCCTGGGGTATAAAGATGGCATTGCCCTGAAATATAAAAGACATTCTTCCATCTTCAAGAAGTCCACAGCAATATTTTGAAAAGCGGTTTACCTGAAAATCTCTGGTGTATCCTGCGTACATAAACGTATAGAGATACAGGAAGGAAAACACACCCACAAAAGCGTAGTGCGTTCTACACGTTCGATCTATTTTTCAAACAGCTTCTGCTACCGGCAATTATCATCTCATGTGAACAGTTCCCCGAGAAACTGGGGATTTTATAGTTGACGTTGATGTAAGGGAAGAAGCACTAGGCATCCTGGTAAATTGTGTCTGGAACCTTTGTATGGCTATATGCCCAGGGTGGAAACTGCTACATGCAAATGGAGACAGTCAATCCTATAGATGCTTTGCTCTAATGGAATCACTTGAAAGAAAGATCTCTTCATTTATTCACCCACTGGTTGGTCAACGAATCCTCATTAGGTGATTATTATGTTTGTGTTATATGTTATCATGCTGGATATTGGGATGCAGTAATGCACAAGACACAGTCATTGACTTCCGGAAATTTCCACGCTTAATAGGAAAAGCAAGCATTTTAACATTATTTTTAAAATGTATTTAAAATTCCCAAACGATTTACATGTCCTTACTCTATGAAATGGGAAAATTTTCCTTAAAATCTTGGAGAAAACATTTTCATTTAAACATATACAATAATAAAACTAAAGATTTCCTCAGAAATATGGAGGCTGGTGGTGTGCTGCCAGTAGAAACATTATTTACCAAAACAGATCTTTTATTTGAAAGGTATGTATGATGCCTCCGTTAGCTAAGTGGGTTCTTAGACCTGGGTAATGAACAAAAATACGCCATAACTTGAGTTTGGAGTCTATTTTTGCAAAGTATGCCAATGTTACATTTACTAAAATAGCTACTGGACCAGGGGAGCGGCAGCATTGCTTTTCACTGATACCAGCTGGCTAACTGTTAACAGATTCGAAATGGGTTATCAAGCACTGCTGTTTTGTAAATAAGAGTCTTGAGTTTTTATGCTGTTACGTGTGAAAGAGGGGCATCTATCGCTCACTACGAACCCTTTTTTTTGGTGGGAGCTGTGGTTTCACAAAGTCCTGGTTACTCATTAAGGTTTGGTGTAATGGACTCAGAGACAGAAACCCTGGAGTTGAGTCCTGTCTCTGTTAAGTAGCTGGGAGATGTTGATGGGTCACTTCATCTCTCTGGGCCTCAGTTTCCTCTCTTATATAATGAAGGTGTTGGGCTGGTCATCCACAATGTCTCTTTAGCATCACCTTCCATCTAGTTTCCATCCCAACCGTCTGAACCACAGAGGAACACTTTATTGTAAGTCCATGTGCTTGGGGTGTGGACAGCTGAACCTCTGGAATAGGATCTGTTAACAGATTGTCTAAGACCGGTTTTTGTGATGAAAATAAATGTTCTGTTTTGTTTTGTTTGCGGTACACGGGCCTCTCACTGTTGTGGCCTCTCCCGTTGCGGAGCACAGGCTCCGGATGCGCAGGCTCAGCGGCCATGACTCATGGGCCCAGCCGCTCCGCGGCATGTGGGATCTTCCCGGACCGGGGCACGAACCCGCGTCCCCTGCATCGGCAGGCGGACTCTCAACCACTGCGCCACCAGGGGAAGCCCTTCCTGGCTTTTTTGACCTTCGGATGCTTTCTTTGGGCTGGTGAGAGCTCTCATTTGTCCTGGGGTAGTTCCAGGTTTATCAGCTATGCTGGTCTTCAGATATGCGAGGCCTTTTTTGCCCTTACGATCCCATAGTCCCATCTGTGTAAACCAGAATCACCAGGAGGTTCTGCGTCTGGTCAGGAATGTTGGGAATGGCTCAGAACAGGCGTTTGGCACACAGGGAGTCCAAGTATCTCTCGTGACCGAATTCTGGAACAGCCGGCTGGGTTGTGGGTTCGTAGACCCTGTCTTCACCCCCCAGTGACCCTGACCAGCCACCGGCTGTGAGGTCTCATGGGGCCATTCCTGGATTGGGGCCTGTGGCTTGATCCATGGACTTCCTTGTCCCCAAGCAAATCTCTAGGAGGTTAGAACCCAGAGTTGTCTAAGTCTCTGCTCGAAATCGCATCAGAACCAGAGTTCTCCCGGGTCAGGGGGAGACAGAGTGAATAATAAAGCAGGCAGGTAGTGAGGGCCACCGTAAACTTCTCAGGAATTCCTTCAGAGGCATTTCTGTCAACCGTACCCTTCTGAGATCTACATTTCCTTCATGTTCCTTCGAGGCTGTGTTTGTCTGTTTTGTGGCCGTTTCCCCCTTCATTGTTATTTAAAAAATAGAACAGTTTGTATACACGTCAGCAAGCAGAAGAGTGTTTAGAATTTTTTTTCTTTTTGGCAGATGAAGTATGGGAAGCAAACGCCTTCCGAGGTTCTAGTCTAGATATGTTATCAAGTTGAGAGCGGCCCTGCGTGCCGGAACTCTTAAACGGGTCAGCTGCTGTCACCCCATTTTTCACACAGTGCCCAGGAGACAGGTTTCCAACAGGCCACTGTGCGGCCAACCTTATTTCGCAGAGAGGGAATCACTGAAGTCCCCGGAATTTAGGGCTGCGTGGGTGGGACCTGGGACAAGGTGGTGGTAAGGGGGGTGGACAAGAGGACGAGGCTAAGGGTCCAGCCCGCCCACCCGCAACTTTAATCAGAGCAGTCCAGTATTTATGTGTTTCTAGGTAGTAGCTGTGCGGCCTTGGGCCACAGCAGGTTCCTGTGTGCCAGAAACCATTCTAAGTTCTTGAGGTTGTATTAGGCATTGAACCCTCACACAGTCTAGGAGGTAGACAGATAACTATCCCTGTTTTAGAGATGAGCTCAGGTAATTTGCTCAAGATCATAGAGAGACAAAGCCAGGACACAAACTGGGCAGCTTGACTCCGAGCCCATGTCCTTACTCTCTACCAGTTTGCCTCCCAACTGACGTGGGGTTGCTCACACCCTCTCTTTATCTACCTCCCATGTTGGCCTCTGCACTTCCCCTCTGGCCCTCTCCAGTTCATCCTCCACAGAGCGGCTGAGTGATCACGAAGTGCACATCTTATCAGGTCAGTCCCCTGCTTAAAAACCTCAGTGGGGGCTTCCCTGGTGGCGCAGTGGTTGAGAGTCCGCCTGCCGATGCAGGGGACGCGGGTTTGTGCCCCAGTCCGGAAAGATCCCACATGCCGCGGAGCGGCTGGGCCCGTGAGCCATGGCCGCTGAGCCTGCGCGTCCGGAGCCCGTGCTCCGCAACGGGAGGGGCCACAACAGTGAGAGGCCCGCGTACCGCAGAAACAACAAAAACAAAAAAAAAAACCCACCTCAATGGCCCCCATTTCTCTTGGGATAAAGCCCCCCTTAATTTTTAAAAATTACATATGATTTTTTTAAATTCCTCTTTTTAAAAAATTGAGACATAATTTACACGTCACGAGAGTCACCATTTTAAAGTATACAATTCCGTGACTTTTCATGTGTTCGTGAAGTTGTGCTGCCGTGAACGCAATTTTAGAACGTTTCTTCACCCACAAAGCCCCATAGCATCAGCGCTTATTCCCCGCTCTCTCCTTGCCCCAGTGCTGGCAACCACTAGTGTACTTTCTGTCTCTGTGAACTTGCCTATTCTGAATATTTTGTATAAAAAGAATCATGCAGTGTGTGTCTTTTGTGTCTGGCTTTTTTACTTAGCGCACTGTTTTTAAGGTCCATCTATACTGCAGCATGTATCAGGACATCATTCTTTTTACTGCTGAATCATCTTCCATTGTATAGGTCACCTCTGTGTATCCAGTCAGCAGCTGATGGATATTGGGGCTGTTTGCACATTTTGACTGTTATGAATAATACCACTTTGAACATTCACGTAAAAGTTTCTGTGTAAACATATATTTCCAGGTCCCTTGGGTAGATAACTAGGAGTGGTATTGCTGGGGTATACGGTAACTCTACATTTAACTTTTTAAGAAACTAAAGACCCGTTTTCAAAATTGGCTGTGCCATTTTCCATTCCTACCAACAGTGAATGAGGGTTCCAGTTTCTCCGCATCCTGGTCAGTACTTATTACTATCTATCTGCTTGATTTTAACTATTCCAGTGGCTGTCAAGTGGTATTCCACTGTGGTTTTGATTTACGTTTTCCTAATGGCTAATGACATTGAGCAACTTTTCATGTGTTTATTGGACATTTGTATATATTCCTGGGGAAATACCTGTGTATATCTTTTACCAAGTTTTTAATTGAGTTGTCCTTTTAGTTTGGGATTGTAAGAGTTCTTTATTTAGTCTGGATACTAGACTCTTATCAGATATACGATTTGCAGTTTTTTTCTTCCACCTGTCAGTTATCTTTTTAGTTTCTTAATAGTATCCTTTGAAGCACAAACGTTTTTAATTTTGATTGTTTAATTTATATGTGTATGTACATCTATGTGTGTGCATATATATATATATATATATATATATATATATTAGGTATGTATATTTTTTTTTTCGGGGAGTATCTTATGTAAAGAATCATTGCCTAATTCAATTGTCACAAATTTACCCCAGTGTTTTCTTCTAAGAGTTTTATAGTTTTAGCTCTTCCATTTAGGTCTTTTATCCCTTTGGGGTTAATTTTTTTATAGGTTTGAGGTAGGGTTTTAGCTTCATTCTGCTACACATGCATATCCAGGTGTCCCAGTGACATTTGTTGAAAAGACTATTCCCTTATTGAGTTGTCTTGGCATCCTTTCTGAAAATCAATTGACTACAAATGTATGGGTTAATTTCTGGACTACAAATCCCATTCCATTGATCTGTATGTCTATCTATATTCCAATATTCCAGTACCAAACAATCTTGATTACTGTAGCATTTTGAAATCAAGAAGTGTCATTGCTCCAACTTTATTCTTTTTCAAGACTGTCTTGTCTATTTTGGGTCCCTTCCATTTCCATATGAAATTCAGGGTCACATTGTCAATTTCTCTAAAAAAGAGAGCTAAGATATGATAGGGCTTGTATTGAATCTGTTGCTCAATTTGGGGAATATTGCCATTTTAACAGTATTAAGTCTTCCAATCCATGGTTACAAGATCTGTTGTATTTAGTTAGGTCTTTAAAAAATTTCCTTCAATAATATTTTGTAGTATTCAGTGTACAAGTCTTGCACCCATTTTGTTAAGCTTATTCCTAATATTCTTTTTCATGCAATTCTTTAAAAATTTTTTGAATTTTATTTTATTTATTTTTTTATACAGCAGGTCCTTATTAGGCATCAATTTTATACATATCAGTGTATACATGTCAATCCCAATCTCCCAATTCATCACACCACCATCGCCACCCCCCTGCTGCTTTCTCCCCTTGGTGCCCATACGTTTGTTCTCTACATCTCTGTCTCTGTTTCTGCCCTGCAAACCCGTAACATCTCTATGTCTTCTTTGGAGGAATGTCTATTTAGGTCTTCTGGCCATTTTGGGATTCGGTTGTTTGTTTTTTGTTTGTTTGTTTGTTTGTTTGCGGTACGCGGGCCTCTCACTGTTGTGGCCTCTCCCGTTGCGGAGCACAGGCTCCGGTTGTGCAGGCTCAGCGGCCATGGGTCATGGGCCCAGCCACTCTGCAGCATGTGGGATCTTCCCAGACTGGGGCACGAACCCATGTCCCCTGCATCGGCAGGTAGACTCTCAACCACTGCGCCACCAGGGAAGCCCCTTACTGCTATCTTTTTGCCAACACACACACACACACACACACGCACACACACTTCACTGGGTAGATACCTACTGAATTTTCAGATCTCGCCTTAGATGAGCATCTTCTAGGAAGCTGTCACAAGAATGCTTCCAGGCTGGGCGTCCTTCCTCAGCTCCCCATAGGACCCTGCACTATGGTTTCACTTCACAACACTCCTCACAATGGTTGGCAATTACCTTTGCACTTGTCTCTTTCCTCTAGGCTGAGAGCTATGTGATGGCAGAGACTTTGTACATAGTTTTATCACTGCAGTGTTAACACGTAACCAGTGTTAACTGGCACTTGACATGCACTAAAGAAGTATTTGTTTAGTGAGTCGGTAAGGGCCCCCTGGGGTATTCCTCATTATGCTTGTCTCATGGATATAAAGGGCCCTGACATACTTCCAAAAGAATATGGTTTTCCAAGTGTAATTATAAATTGATTTTTACAGGCAGAGACTCCTTTGGTATGTGAACAGGTAATGTCACCCATCTATCATCACTCATAATAAGGCAGCATCACTGGCCTCTCTTTTTTTTTTTTTTCCATTTCTAAATGAACACAGAAGGCAGAGTGCAGCTTCTGAACTCCTTGAGCCTAGTCCTAATGTAGCGTGTGGCAAGTGCTTGGTTAAACAAGACTGGGAAACCAGCCACAGAGAAATGGACAGGGATTCTAAAGCTGCCAGGAAATGTATACCTGTGCCTCGCGTCTCAGAATAGAGTGTAATGTCAAAGGCATATCCAGACAAGTTCCAAAACTTTCCCCCAGACAGTGACACACTCACCAAGACTCTAACAGGAGAACAAGTAGATAAGTTCTGACATTGCTCATCCACACCTTTATTTTATCCAGAGAAAACTGTGGTGTCTTTCAAATATCTTTCCTTGGGAAGCTAAGTCAGTCATCTTACTTTCGTGAACTGCGGCCCAGATGTGAGGTTTCAGACCCACCAGAATGGGAATGGATCTTCCCATTCTGGAAACATCAATGCTCTTCCTCTAAACCTGATAGTGTAGAGACGTCGCCTCCAATCCTCCTTCCTTAGATAAGGAAATGGAGACAATATTAATAGCCCTCCTCTCACAGATAGCTTTTACAGGAGAGAGGCTAAAACTGCCACAGCATTGCCAGATTTTTCTCCTGAAGGAAGGACATGCTCGTGTATCAGGTTTAGAAGGAAAGTCTTTTATTTTCGTACTGAATGGGGTGAACTGGAAATATTTGTCCTAAAAAGATGACCCTTTTTGGCCAAGTGAGGGAAGTAGGAAAGCTGAATACACTGAAGTATTGATACGTGTTTTCTCTAGTCTTCTGGAAGCC
This sequence comes from Neophocaena asiaeorientalis asiaeorientalis, assembly GCF_003031525.2. Lineage (NCBI taxonomy): Eukaryota > Metazoa > Chordata > Mammalia > Artiodactyla > Phocoenidae > Neophocaena > Neophocaena asiaeorientalis. Next base: position 3,407,521 of record NW_020175192.1, read on the forward strand.
ACACTGATTGCGTATATGTACTACCTCTCAGCCATACTAAGGAGGATGACTAAATGTTTAATATTTTTCCTACTCTGATATCCCAGGATAATTATTTTTGCGTATCCTATGTTATTTAATGCTTACCCACCGTAACAGTAGGCTACATGGTGGAGGTATGATTTTTTTAATGGCCCCTTGTTTTGCCAGATAAAATATAAGATGATCAGATAAATCTGAATTCCAGATAAACAACGAATAATTTTTAGTATAAGTATGCAATGAGTATGCAGTATTTGGGACACACTGATCCTAAAAAATTATTTGTTTATCCAAAATTCAAATTTAACCAGGCATCCTATACTTTCATTTGCTAAATTTGGTAAACTTAATGTCATGCCTAATTCTTCAGGCCAAAATATCTTTAAAAGTTTGAATTTCAATGACATAAAGAGAAAAAGACATCTTAGACGAAGAAAATGGTTTCGCTGCCGTTTGGCAACATCAGCTTTGGTTGTCAGGGATCCTCAAATTTGCAAAGTCGTTAGAAATAAATGACTAAAAGTCACCGATGCTTCTTTGTAAATAATTCATTTCTGTGCACATTATTGAGTCATTTAAAGTATGTAAACATTTCTGAGCTTTTACTTTTCCTGTTCCTCTAACAAGATTTGAAAGTCACCTGAGCAAAATAAATGTAAATGTAAATGGGTATACGGGAAAGACAGAGGACAGGAGAGGGGAGTGACTTGTGTTAGCTTGAAATTTTTTCTTTTTTTTTTTTAGAACTCCTTTCTCACTTGAGTCCTTCCCTGCATCTTTCTCTTGTATAATAATGTATATATATATGTATATATATATATGCACACAAACATATACATAATATTACATATAGATTTATATAGTATATACACTACATGTATTTATAAATATATGCAAAAATAAACAATACATTTATGTATATTTGTACATTGTTACGTATGTATTATTACATATATATTTATTTATATAAAGATCTTTTGCTTGTTTGAGAAAAGCACCTGCCCTCAAAACAATGAGGATCAGACCCAGGCAAGCAGGAACTCAGATACTGTTTTTCCGTGATTTCATCTGTGTGTGTGTGTTCTTGCCTTGTCTCACTCTTCCCCTCCCTCTTTTTATTTTCCATATAAATGTTATTTAGGAAAATCCAGCCTTATCTTGGCTGAACCTCAGAGAAACAGCGTTTTGTCTTTCCACTCCACCTCTTTGGAGGATTTTTAGAAAAATCCTACGACTGAGAATGGTGGAAGCTCTGAAGCTTAAGAGTTGCTCCCCGACCCTGATCCCTGTGTGAGTGTGGGAATTCCCTTGTGGGCATGGGGACCCCGTGTGGGCGTGGGAATCCCAGTGTGGACCTGGGGGCCTTATGGAGGGCTGGGGATTCAGAGCCTGCCTGGGTATATTAGCCCCAGCTGGACCTTCCCAGCTCCCAGACTATCTCCACGCTCATTCAAAACCCTGTAGAAAACTTTACCAGAATAGAATTTTCATATCCCAAATTTTCACATCTATATCTGAGCAGTCACGGATGAGAAACAGAGTTAAAGAGAAGAGTCAGGCTGAAGGCATGGATCCTTTTAAAGAGTGGCCAGCCAGGATTTCTCCATGACCCTGTCTGTAGCTTGCGACCTTACTGTCTCTGGGCTTTGCTCAGCTAAGAAGCAGCAGTCATAGGCCTGGAGGTTTGGGTGCAGGAGGGGGTGCCCTGCCATCACCAGCATAGAGTCACTGCAGGCATAGACTGAGCTTCCCGTGACGGCGGGTAATTATTCATTTCTATGTAATGACTTCATGCTTCCATGTCAGACTGATGACAACCACGTAATAGACTGAACTCAAAAGCTTTTCTGTTGCACTTCGTATTTATAATGTGCTTTCTATTCGTGAGCATCTTTTTATTCTTCCAGATACAACCTTGTATACTGACTCAGAGTTCCCCCGTTTAATAGAAATCCGAACGGCATGTATGTTCGTTGCTGACCTTGTTTATGTTCCATTTTCCCCAAAGCACCAGAAGCTTTTCCTGGGGCCTTTCACACCCAGGCACAGCCTGAAAACTGCAAAATTGAGAAGTGGGTGAAGTTTGACCCAAACACTCGCCCTTGTTTCTTGGGATGCCTTTCCTGCCCTCTCAGGGACTCTCCCGCAGCGCCCCTCTTGCTGGTCCTAGGCCTCTACCTCTCCATCCTTAATTGTTCCTCATAACACAGATATTCTCCTGTCTGATAAGCACTTATTTACACTGGAGAGGGGACTTCAATGGAGCTCCTCCTAAGCAGAGAGCCTTTTAACCCTCACATCAGCTGTGCAATGGAAGACTCGATCCCTCATTAAATGACTGTGAAGTAAAGACAGATTGAAAATTTGGTGGTGGCGGCCTGAGTGTCTTCCCAACATCCCCAAATTCCAGCATCCTGGCACACCCTGCTCCATTCCTTGACCTGGTACCTCGTGTCCTGGTGAGTCTGGAAAGCAAGGACCTTTCCATCCAACAGTCACATGAGTGGTTCAGGGGTTCTTTTTTTTTTTTGAAAGGAAGTTCTGTTTTTAAATTTAATTTTATTTATTTATTTTTGGCTGCATTGGGTCATCGTTGCTGTGCGCGGGCCTTCTCTAGTTGCAGCGAGCGGGGGCTACTCTTCGTTGCGGTGCATGGGCTTCTCATTGCAGTGGCTTCTCTTGTTGCAGAGCATGGGCTCTAGGCACGCGGGCTCCGTAGTTGTGGCTCGCGGGCTCAGTAGTTGTGGCGCACAGGCTTAGTTGCTCTGCGGCATGTGGGATCTTCCCAGACCAGGGCTCGAACCCGTGTCCCCTGCTTTGGCAGGCAGATTCTTAATCACTGTGCCACCAGAGAAGTCCCTCAGGGGTTCTTAAAAGCAGACATTTGTCCAGGACTTCATCACGATAGGAATTGTCTCGTGGCTATTTCTGCATACAGCTTCTATTACTGCAGAGGACCCACCTAATAACTATTTTGATATGGCATTGGAGGGATTTCTCTTTCTAAAGTTTAATTTTAATAATCCTCTGAGTCCCGTTAATCTCTCTTTTGGGAGAGACAGGGAGTGGCGGGTGCCAAACCATAAGGAACTGCATGTTGACCTCTTGTTTTAAGTCACTTTATCCAGATCTTGGTGGATTCAGACTTGAAGGGAGGAATCACACAGTTACTGGGGTGTCAGCCTCTTCAAGTCTGAGTCAGCCTCCTTGCCATTAATTCTGATTTGGCACTAAGCAATTCCCACGATAACTTCTGCCTTTTCTCTCTGAAAGGGCTTCCATTCTGAGAATAATCTGAAAATAATTTCATGTTATTTTATTTTGGTCATATGACTGTAGTGTTCCTTCTGACCCCGTCTCCAACACCTGCAGTTTGTCTGAGAAATGTCACTTTGAGACAGAGGAGACATGTCAAGAGTTCTGTGTACCCTCCTAGGAATCGCAGAATTGTGTCTTATTTTTATCAGTTTTATATTATATTTATATTTGAGATTCAGACTTCCTTCCTCTCTCTGGAACTTTTGAAGGTGGTTATTTTTCAAGAACTACACACTTGAGTCTCAGCTAAAGAAGCAATTACTTTTTCAGGATACCTAACTCTGCATTTGGCCGCTCTCACATCAGAAAAAGGCATGGGGACTACCTCTGGAGGGAGGTGTTTTTTAAAAAAAATGAAAGGTTTTCATTAAAAAAAAAAACTTGGCAATTGCGTCTTAGGAACTCAGTGAAATTAAAATTGATCCTAGGGCCCCAATCCCTCATAAAACATTCCTCAATGCCCCCAAATATACGTGTTAGACTGAGACTTGATTGTGACAAAAACTCTCCCCAAGCCATTGATCCATCATCAGTGCTTTCGGGTAGGTACTCAAAGTGCCACTACTTAATTACAAACTCCCCTAGACTATGCCACTGGTGACTGCCACCTGTTTATAACTTATAGCTCCAGAAGCTTTGGCAGGCATAGCAAATTATCTTTCTCTTCTAAGTTGTTGTTTGCTTTCCTGAAAGAAGAATAGAAGGCAGCCGAAGAAATGTGAAGGCATTTAAAGCCGACCTTCGAAACACCAAAGAAAGCAAAAAACCAAAAAACATTGTGAGGCCTTTTTGATTGTGTTTGTCAGAGTAAATTGAGCACTGGCTTAAAAAAAAAAAAAAAAGGATATGGACGTGTAGAACTTGAAGCCACTGTTTGGCTTTATGTCAGAGATCCTGGTTTTTCCCAGAGTGAAAGCTTTCGTGTACCATACTTCAACCCCGGCTGCTTGGCCAAGTCTGTTTTTCAACTGCAATCAGTTCTGTGAGTGCAAGCCTGTTTCTCAAGAAGAAAAGGCGTACAAAATGTGTATGTGTGTGCGTTTACACCCTCAGATGTCTACTAAGAAATGTTCTCATGTCCATTAAATGAAAAGGCGATGACATATTGAAAAGTGTCAGGGACTAGTCACAGGTTCTTTTGGAAATGTCCTTAATTTTGACTGCTGGACTTCCTTGCAGTTCTGCGCGGCATCTCTTATAACATTGGCTAAGAAGCTTACTCAGATATCTGGAACCTTCAGAAAAGGGCCCGGGTCACTGACACTTATTCTGGCAGGTGGTGATGGAGGTCCCCAGAAGATGTCAGAACTCAGCCATTCCTGCTCTCAAACTTTACTAATTAGATTACAGTTTCTTTGACTTAGTAAGCTCCTCTTTTAATTTTATTTTATTTTTAACTTAACTTTTTTTAAAAATTGAAATATAGTTGATTTATAATCTTGTGTTAGTTTCAGGTGTACAGCGAAGTGATTCGGTTATCCATATACATATGTGTATCTATCTGTACTCTTTAAGTTCTCCTTTTTAAACATTGCTTTTCAGAACACATGCACAAAGGCCATGTCTGTTAGCCACTTATCCACAATAGTGAATATTTTCACGGCCGTGACACCAAAGTTAATGAGGGGAATCACTGAAGAGGCAGAGGAATTTTTCGAACAGTAAGTGATAGAACAAGGGGGCAAACCCAAGACGTCCAAATTAAAGTCTGGGGGCTCCTTCTGCAATGGTGTAGCCACTCTTTCAGTGGGAATCACTTTATTTTTTTTTTACTTATTTTTTAAATCGTTGTATATTTTTATTTATTTATTATTTTTTAAATTTTGGGGGGCTGTGCCGTGCGTGCAGCATGCGGGATCCTAGTTCCCTAGCCAGGGTTCGAACCTGCGCCCCCTGCAGTGGAAGCTCAGAATCCTAACCACTGGAACTCCAGGGAAGTCCGGGGAATCACTTTAAATGAATATTTCGTGTACGCCTACCTAGTCTACTAACAGGGAATGGAGTTTTGATTGCTTGGCCAGGGGATGGGATGTCTTAGAACACATGTACGCCCGGGCGCTGGGCTGCAGTGTGTGTGAGTGTGTGTGCATGTGGTGGGCTGGGGTGTCCTTTAGAGAGAAGGAAGTCGCAGAGAGATGAGGACGCAGCAGGGCACTGTCTGGGGAAGCAAACGGAGGCAGAAGTAAGACAGAAGGAAGCAGTGACCAAACTTTCCCGAGTCCTTCTCACCACTGTGTTTAGGTCTCTGGAGAAAGTAATGATCAAGATTTACTGAACAACATTTCCAAGCCACCTTTTATTTGTCGGTGCCTCGGCTAAGTGGACCTCTCGGAAATCATACGAATGGAAATGCTTTGTACAGGTTTGGGAGAGAAAACCTAGGAACACTATCCGTTCATCAGATTTGGGGGAATTTCGTTCTCTGTACTAGTAGCCGAGCAGTTTACACAAGGGCCGCTGGGAAATTGCTGCTCTTCCCTTTGAAAAGATCATCCACCATCTAAAAGGGCAGACAGAATAGAGCCATATGACTAGCCTCTAGGTATATCTCCATGAAACTCCTACAAATGTGTACAAATTAATATACTGCAAATGATCACAGGGTCATCTGTATCTTTTCTCTGTGTGGATGGCTTCCATCCTTAGATGCTTTTACACACAAGTGGATTGTGGGAGATTATTGATGTTTGAATAGTTTCTTGTAAAGTGATCAGAGGTATTATGAATGCAAAGAAGGTAACTGAGCTTAAGAAAACCATATTGAATGATGCCCCCAGAAAGGAAACTTTTACCTGCAAACAGTTCACATTTCCTGCCCAACTCCCCGTGTATAGAACCAGAGCTTCTGGAGCCTCTTCATTACATGTAGAATAACTGCTTGATGCATGACATTACTGCCTTACTTTTACATTTCTGGCTGAAATTAAGGATGTGGAAATAATCTTTCTCTAGAACTGGTGGTGTAAGGAGTGTTTCTGAGCTGTGAAAGGTAATTTCTTAGAGGTGACAGCAAAGAGAAAATATTTTTCCCCAGCTGTTTAAGGGAACAAACCTGGGATAAACACGAATTCATTTGCACTGTGCTTAGATGCTTTCTTGTTTGTCTAAACAAATAGGGTCTTTTTCATGCACCTCTAGCTGCTGGGCCAAAAAGAAAGAAACTTTATTGAGTCCAATGATGTTTAAGGCTTAGTTGTATCTGATATTTAAACAAACCTTTTAGGTAATGTCCATCTATGGGGTACTTATTCATCCCTCTTCTTTCGCCCCTGCCCACAGCAAGAAATCATCCCAGTCCAAGAGTTTTATAGATTTTTTTGGCAAGCCATGCTATTTTCTGTCCTGCTTATTACCAACTGATAACGTAAAAACAATGCTATCGCAGAAATAAGAAAATAATAAAAGAGAACATTTTTTTAACTTTACTTATTTTTTGGAAAAAATATATATGCCATTGACACGTTGTGCATCAGTAAGGTATTAAGGAGTGAAATAAGAAAAAAAAAGTAAAACTTTTAAAAAGAACAATCAAACTCTTAAAGGTAGGAAAATGACTTCGTGGACATATGCACAGGTACATGGACACAACATGTGTGTGTTAACAGTGACTGGGGTTGGTGGGGCTACTGTAGCTCTGGCATGGCTCAGGTCCTGATACATATCTCACTGTAGCCCCATTTTCCCTCTACACTGCCAACTATTCCTCACTTTTTTTTTTTCGGCACGCGGGCCTCTCACTGCTGTGGCCTCTCCCGTTGCGGAGCACAGGCTCCGGACGCACAGGCTCAGCGACCATGGCTCACGGGCCCAGCCGCTCCGCGGCATGTGGGATCTTCCCGGACCGGGGCACGAACCCACGTCCCCTGCATCGGCAGGCGGACTCTCAACCACTGCGCCACCAGGGAAGCCCTATTCCTCACTTTTTAAGCCCTTTTCTTCTGATAATTTACCCTCTCCCACAATTACTTAAATGCTCAGAAACAAAGTTTCCCCTTATTATCACTAGCCTGATTCATTTATCTCCTCACTCAGTATCTTTGCACGGCCTGTTATGGGCAAAGCGCTGTCATGGCACTCCAGGAAGTACAAAGATCACTTATACTCAGATCTTAAGCTGTACCTACTCTTCAGGATTTATAGAATGTGAATCTGTACGTGTAGAATACTACAGGGGTTGGGCCCGAGACTAATAATAGACATCACTGTGTCTGAATATTGGTCCCTTCCTATTGGGTGGTGTGAGCTTGGACAAGTAACTTAGCCTCTCTGAACCTCAGTTTCTTCATCTATAAAATGGAACTGATATCGATTATACTCTACATAAGAGGTGTGTGAGGTTTAGAGAAAATCTATTTCAAGGGACCCATGTTAGGCCTGACAGGGAATATGATGGTCTCAATGAACGTGAGCTGTTGTTTTACTGATGACAGATGTAACTATGGAAGGCAGCATAGGCATTTGAAGTACAAACAAATGTGCTGGGGATTTTGGAGCACAAGTAGCATATACAATTGTCCTTAGGAATCTGGGGAAGATTGGTTCCAGAACCCCTCCCCATACCAAAATCCACAGATGCTCAAGTCCCTTATATTGTATAAAGTAGCATAGTATAGTCAGCCCTGTGCGTTCTTGGGCTCTGTCTGTGAATTCAGCCACTCTCAGATACGGTGGACCGACTATACTTCTGTCTGGAGAAGGAAGAAAAACGCTGTGTAGAATGTGGAATTTAGTCCAGACAAGAGAGAGTTTGCATGAATGCCACTGACGGATGGACGTCCCAGATGGAGGAAGCCACGCGAGTGATGTGAAACTTTTCACATGGAGCAGCAAATCATTAAGTAGGAATTGAAAATAAGTTTTTTGGGGTTATTTTTGTTTGTTTGTTCGTTATTTGTTTTGCCAGGAAGTAGAATTTGAATAGAAAAGGAAGACTGAAAGTAAGGCTTTCTCAAGTAGACATTATCGTATGCTTCCACGTGATCTGTCATAGAAATACAATCTTCTTTCCATTGTGCGATGGATCTTTATCACTATGTATTTAGATTCGAAGTAGTAGTGATTCTGTATTGCATAGATTTGTGTTGGCATTTTCCCTCGTGGTTGCTCCTTGTTTTCATTCTAAGTTACAAATAACCCAGAAGCAATGTTGACATCCTTGTAGTTTATTAGCGACATTTTCAAATTTCCATCTCTCTGGTCCAGATTAGTGACCATGTTCTTCTGAGGCTCATGCCACCCGGCTACCAACTTCTAGACCTTCAGCTCTCCAGTAATTCCTCCTTTCCACCCAAAATTTCATGCCCAGACCACAGCTTTCTAAGCTCAAAACAGTTTCTTAATTTCACTATAACTATTCACCATGTGGTCTCATAATATAACAGAGGAGAGGGCTGAGTCCTCTTAGTTCTGTCATTTATTAGCAGTATGACCTTGGATAACTTACCTAGCCTCTTTGATAGTCATAGTGAAGACTTCATAGTTATTATGAAATGAAATAATGTATGTGAAATGCTTCACGCAATAGTCGGCGCATAATAAACCTTCCAAGATCTTACTGTTCAGTGTTACGACCTTCAGTCCCTTGATCCATATATACCATATTATCAACTTTTTTCTGACTTCATTTCTTTGATAACCTAGACTTCAGCCTGCCTCCCCCTTATCAGTACCCTCAGGTCCCTTGCCCTCTTGTGTTTACCCCCCCTCAGACAGGCTGTAACCTGGAATCATCCACACATCTTCACATCCTTTCCTGTGATCAGGATGTGAAGACACCAATGGGAAAAATCACCTAAACCTTGGGGCGTGATAAATTGACACACTCCTTCCTCAGCTCTTGACTCTGAGCTCAATCCTCCTGTGTATCTCTGTGTAACGTTCTTTCCCGTTCCCTGTGGACGGTTCAAAGCTGACAACTTATTTCAAGCCTCTTCTTAACGTCCATCACCTTCAGTCTCAGTGGTGGCTTCTGCTCCCACCGCAGAGACAGAAGTGAGACCTTCCAGCATTCAGTCCCTTGGCCTCCTGCCGCTGCATCTGTAGACTAACCCTCACTTCCTTCCCTGTCCTCTCCGAGGACTCCCTAAGAAACAGGGCTGTATCAATTACAAAGCCTTATTAACACACCTACTTGTGAACACAGAGAGTGCTTAGTACCGTATAAGAAAAGAGATGATGCTCTCATTAGATTTAAAGTTGAAGAAGCAAGTTGAAATAATTTGAATATGAAAATCAGCCTAGAAAATATTGAAATCTCACAGGTATAAGATGTTTTAATTCTATTCCGGGCTTATACATAGCAGAAAAAATTGTAATGGCAGAAATATTCTAATTCAAATGATAAGTTGAATTACAGTAGTGTTAATAGATGTTAATGAATGTTCATTTTAGGAGTGTGTATGTCTTCCTGGTCCATAAAGTCAGTAAAACAATGAATATTTTCTCTCTCTTTCTCTGTGTGTGTATATATACTTACACACTTATAAAGACACACATATATGTATGTATATATAGACTTTTGAGTATATATGTGTGTATGGGTTTGTATTTGTGTATATATTCTTATATTCTTTTGTTTATCTATGCATTAGACTCTAATGCCTAACTCTACTGCAGGTGTATCTGAAATGTTCTAGTTACATAATGAGGTGATACATTCTCAGTGTGCTTAATGCCCTTGAAAATCTCAGCCTTTCTGGTAGACTATTCCACAGCAATATTCTTGAGGGAAATACATGTCTCAGATTTTCAAGGACAAACCAAATGTCAAATCTCCTGATCCATTCGTTGTTTGATTATTGATTGGTTCAATAATCACTTACTGAGAGTCTGCCAGACCAGGCACGGTTCAGTGGGGGAGATAGGTACAAAGGTAGAGAAGAGCAATGCGATTTTATACACAAAATCATTTGGGAAAACTGCAGAGGGAACACAGAATTCAGAGTGGGGTGATCAGGAAGAGCTTCACAAGGTCAGCTGTGCTGAACTTTGTTTTGGCTCCACCTCCTCAGGCTCCCTACTGGCTGCTTCTTGCATATCTGATTCCAGCAATTGAAGCGCCCCAGGGTCTATTCTTATCATCTATTTTTTTCCACCTATGTCTTCTCCCCCGATGCATTTACCCAGTCCCTTGGCTTCAAATACTCTCTTTATTCTGATGACGGACAAATTTCTTTATCTAGCTCTGACCTCTTCTCTAAGTTCTAGACTGATGTATCCGGCTGCCTGTTCTACATGTGCACTCGGGGTCTAATAAGTATTTCAGCCTTAACAGGTCTCAAGTGAGCCAATATTCCCTCCCGCCACCACTGCCAGCCCTGCTTCCTACCTTGTCGCCAGAAATGGTACCACATCCTTGCACTTACTCATGCTAAAACCCTGATAAGGGTCATTATTGATTCCTTTCTTTCCCTCCAGTCTCACATTTGATCCATCCATAAATCCAGTTTTCTCTACTCCAAAACAAATACCCACAGTCTAGCCGTTTTTTTTTTTTTTTAACTTTTTGGCCACGCCCCACGGCATGTAGGATCTTAGTTCCCCGACCAGGGATCGAACCAGCGCCGCCTGCATTGGAAGTGCGGCGTCTTAACCACTGGACCACCAGGGAAGTCCCCGAGTCTGGCCATTTTTAATCACCTCTACTGGGACCACCCTAGTCAAAGCCACTTCAACTCTCCCAGACCAATGTTCTTCCTCTTCCCATAACAGTCAGAGTCACACTTCTAAGGCATAATTTAGAATTGCATGTCCCTGAGAAAACACCTCCAGTGGTTCCCCATTGTAACCAAATGAAATCCAAACTTGTAGTCAGAGCCAGTAAGGCCCACTCTGTCTGGCTTCTGCCTCCCCTCCCTCTGTCCCGCCACTCTTCCTCTTCTTCACTATGTTCCGAATCTGATCTTTGCACCAGACATGCCAAGCCTGGTCCATTCGCAGAGCCTTTGGAGTTGTTGTTCCTACTGCTTGGAATTTTGCTCTCCAGATCTTCACCTTCTCATTATTCAGGTTGCAGCTCCAATGGGACCTTGTCAGAGGGATGCTTCTCAACACTGTAGGAAAGGCACCCCTGCTCCATCACTCTCCACCCCGTTACCTTGTTTCGGCTTCTTCATGGCACTTGGAAGTATCTGCAATTACCTGATTTTTCCCCACATGCTTAATATCTGTTTCAATTCATCAGAGTATAAGCTCCCTGGGGCAGGCACTCAGTGCACTGTCTTCACAGCCACATCTTCAGTGGTTGGGTCAGTGCCTGGCGCGTGGGAGGTGCACAGTTGATGTGTGTTGATTTACTGACTGACTGCTAGATTCAACCAGCTCTTGCTACTTTGCTTCTTCTGCAACTAGGTGAAAAATGGAAGATTCCCTCATAGGAGAGAATCCCTTTATGTGGTTCAGTGCCTTTCTCTGGAAGCATGCAGGAAGAGGATGTGTACTGAGATCTGAGAAGAATCTATGAGCACTTTGAGGTATATTCACAGCTAATCATTCAATCAGGTATTCCCTTATTCCACAAACATTTCTGAAGAATTAAATGTGTGCTGGGCACTTGAGGCTCAGGCAACAAAGGCAAAAAAATCGAGGTTTCTACCCTTAAGGTGCTCATAATTTGGTAATGAAGGTAGACACTGTCTTAGTGAGCTCGGGCTGCCATTACAAAATACCAGAGACTGGGAGCCTTAAACAACAGAAATCCATCTCATACTTCTGGAGGCTGGAAGTCAAAGACCAGGGTGCCAGCATCTTCACCTTATGGTGGCGGCTCTTTTGCTGGTCTGCGGATGGTCACTTTCTTGCTGTTCCTTACCTGCTTGTGGACAAAGAATGTCACCTGCCATATCAAAGGATGTTGCTGCCATCAAGCTGTCACCGCAGCCTCGAACTTTCCCTTACCCCGCCAATGTGCACCCTGAGGGGATTCAGGATGGAGAGAAACAGGATACTGGCCCTTGCATCTTCTCATACATAGAAAAGCACTAAATTCATTAACTTGAATTTAATGAATCTGGTTTTCTTTAATTAACAGTGATCTTCTGATGTTCCAACTACCTGGTTTTTGTTGCAAAAACACCTATAGATCCTGGCTTCTCCCTTACCTCTTCAGAGCAGTCTCTCCCTGAGAGGCTGCCTCCCAGGCTTAAGTCCTCAGAAACTCTACCACATACAACAAAATTCTCAACTTTTAGGTTGTGCTTTTTTTTTTTTTTTCAGTCGATGTGCCTTTCCTCAGTGCATGCATATGGAGAGAAAGAGATTTCTTTCTCTCCTCTTATGACCACTGGTTCTATCAGATTAGGACCCCACTTTTATGAACTCATTTCACCCTAATTACCTCCTAAAGGCCCCATCTCCAGATACAGTCGCACTGGAGTTAAGGCTTCTACATATGGATTTGGGGGGGACACAACTCAGTCTGTATCAGATCCATACCCAGGTCCTTGCAATACACCAGCAGAGGAAAACGCAGGATTCTGAAGGCGCCCACAGGTACAGGCAGTGTGAGTGCGGTGAGCAGACCCACGCACTTCCCCAAGGGTATTGATATTGGGCTGATGATGAGAGTCTGGCAAACTGGTGTTTCTCCTAAGCCTTGAGTGTTTGTAGGGGACAAGGGGCCACCAATCACAGAAGCCTCTCCCATTGGAGTCAAACATGTTAGCACTGTAGCTGCTTGGATGGGGCAGGCTGAGGCTCTGTTAGTTCTGGGGTTTGTTATGGCAGGGTGAAACTTGGAGGAAGAAGAATTGTTTATTTCATCTTAGAATTGATGTGACCTGTCCGGGATCCCTCTGGTTTTAGAACTCAACATGTCTCATGCCCCTGTGAGATGGATTTCCCACAACCAAGAGCACTGTTGTTTTCTGGTTGTTGCTGGAATGCTAGATGCCATCTCTTGTCCCCTTGTGCCGTGCTATACCCTGGCGGTCTTGGAAAAGAGAGATCTGGGGTCTGCAGGCTAGTGATGACCACTTCCTCCAGCCAGGCTAAGCAAGGCCAAGCTGAGGCAAAACTGCCACATCTGTCTTCTTGGCCTCTTGGTTCCTCTTCTGAGTAACTTGCATATTAGTAAAAATGAAAATCACCGAAATAATTAAGTTACCAAGTCCAAACTCATCCTGCCCACCACATGACAGGCCAATAAATCAGGAGACGAATTGTTGGGACAAGGAATAATGACTTTATTTGGAAAGCCAGCAGACTGAGAAGGTGGCGGACTAATGTCCCAAAGAACCATCTTGCCTGAGTTAGAACTCAGGCTTCTTTTATACTAAAAGGGGAGGGGGTGTGGTTGGTTACTGCAGACTTCTTGCTGTCAGAATCCTTTGTTCTTGCATCTGCCCACATTGGTCAGGCCATGATGTTCCTGTAAAACCTCCAACAAGACAAATGTTACTCTCTGTCCTGCAACTTTGTATCTCTATATGAATGGAGGACTGTTATACCTTTAAAGGTCAGAGCCTTGAGAATGGGCTACCCTGGTATTTCACGCTATAGGCAACATTCTTTTACAAAAGGTGCAGAGCCAGTGTGACTAAGCATAGGCAACAGAGCACAAAAGTTCAAGTAAAAGGAGCAGATCTGATATGGAGTCAGATTTGTTCTTCCCTAGTACAATTATCCTAGGCATTTACTAGTATTTTCTTATGCGTTATCTCACTTTTATCCTCATACCCACCCTGCAAGGGAAATAATGTTAGTCTTGCTTTTCAGATTCACAGAGGAGCACTTAGAGTTACAGTATTTGCCTTGAGAGGCCTCCAAGTCTGCCATCTTGTCACCATGTCACATTGTCCTAGTGCTACGTGCTACCCCACTGTGCCACCATGAGGCCAGGCACTCAAGTGACAGCTGCTAATCTCCAGCTAGCTTCTTCTGTTATGTCAGGGCACCCTCCCTCTGTCTGTGTAGCATCCCGTGGTTATGAAACCGAGCAGGACCCTATGGACCCTTCCCAGAAGAGACCCCACTATCCCCGCCCCCCACCGAGTCCTCAGCCTACTTTTTGTCTGTAGGCAAACTTTAATAAAAGAATAAATTTAATCAGAGACATGAGAAAAGACAGAAACAAAGGGAAATCAGTCAAATAAGACCCAATAACAATAGCTTAGTTATTAAATAAAGTCAAGGACCTTTAGTTCCTCCTCAAGGACTATAGATAATATTCTGGGCCATGTCCTGTGAGCTGTCTTGTAGGTACTGAAACCCCCGCCAGGTGGAAGAAGTTAACTACATGATGAACAGACTGTAGCCATGACATAAGCTGCCACAATTCCAAGAACTGGCCTCAGAGAAATGGGAGCAAACCAACTCTGGAACTGAAGTTTAACTGGACTTAAAACAATCAAGATGATGCGGATCAGACCACGGCATGACCAATTTCAAGATGACTGTCAGAGCTGCCTGTGCTGTTTCTACACATAATCCCCTCCCTCCACCTATACACCCCTGAAGCTCCCCTTTAAAAGCTCTTGCCCACTGATTGGCAGTGGGGAGTTGGCCTTTGGACAACAGTCCACCTTCTCCCTGGTTGCCAGCCTCTAGAATAAAGCAAACTTTCCTTTCCACCAATCTTGCCTCTCGAATATTGGCTTTTGAGCAGCTAGACCCGACTTCAGTAACAGTTAGAGTGTCCTTGGTGGTCCCCCAGTCAGACGGACGGCTCCCTGAAGCCACACGTGCTGTTTTATTTCTCTTGCTTCCCAGCCCTTAACACAAGAGTCCAACACATTGGTGAGGGAAGCGGTAAATGTTTGTCAAATGAAGTGTTAGTGCTAAGTATCCTCTTAGAATCCTAACATTTGAGCTGGCCTTAAATACCCTCTTTAGCAAATGAGACAGAAACTCGGAGAAGTGAAGGATTTATGCAAAGCCGCCCAGTTAGTGCCACTATTTAGAATAGAACTGATTCTTGGCCCAGTGTGCTTTCATCTTTGTAAGCATGTATCAGCCATGCCAGGTTCCTGGAAGTCTACAGCCTCAGCCTCGGAGGGGCCTCCTCGTAAGTGGTTGAGAAGACAGGTATTTGGGTCCATGGTCCTTCCCAGGTCCTTCCCCTTCCTTCAATGGTGTACCTTACACACATATTCACTCTCTTCACCGTTTTCTTTGGGCAGATACAAGTGTAAACTCCGGATGTCTGAAAAAAACTATTTTGTTTCTTCTGCATTTCATATGCTTAAATTATAAGCCATAGTGATTGGTTAGTGAAAAGAATTAGCAGCTCGTTTATCAATTGAACTTTCTTTTGTGTTTTCATGTATTGGTTGGTGATGGGCAGTTTAAACATGTTAAATACTTTGAAGTGACTCTTACTACTAAGCTTCTGATAGCTGTTATTTTCATAAATGGGAGTAGAGTTTCTATTTTTACTAAAACTATACAAAATATTCAATATTTATAGTGCCTTTAAAATAAATTCCCTGACCTTGTAACTGGTGTGTTGCCTCCCACACAACTGAAATTGAAAAGCTTTGGGTAAGCTTTTACCAAACACGATTTGACCTGCTTTGAACAATTCAGAGATGGCACAAAGAATCATTAGAATAATTAAACTTAGATGCGGAGTGACACTTAGAGATGTGGTCTAAGTTGTCCACTTTACAGAGGGGAAAATCCAAAGAGACACATGCCATGTTTTCCTGATTACACACCCCCCACCATCACCACCATTTCCCATTGACCTTGAAAGCAGAGGCCTCTGGACCACTTACGGATGTGGTACAAAACATGCCCAAGGGCAGGGCCGGAGGAGTCGATGCCATTAGCTCAGGGATGTCACATCATGTCACTATTGTTACTTATTCCTTCAGCTCTAACCTTGTGACTTGAAATTCCCAGTCCTGCCTGGTGCCACCGGGGTGACTCTCTCTTCTTTCCTCTGTCCTTATTATCTGCTCCAAATTCTGAATCCCTGAGTCTTTGCAGATTACCAGCTGCTCAGACCTGGACCCACTTCAAAGCACCAGCTCGTGGAATTACAGCCTCTTCCAGCCATTTTCCTCCAGATTAGAGAAGGGGTTTAGGGCTATCTTCAGGCTCTTGTATCTGCATAAGTGTACGGCACAGGCTTGAAAGAAGCTTGAGCGGCAAAAAGGCTTGCCTGAGAAAACCACTAAGAGAGAAACCCGTTTTTGCACATTCACATACAGATTGTGTTAGGCACCGTAATTGCACAGTTATGACCTATCAGGGCCTTTTGTTGTGCGATGACTCAAACAGAAGCAACAGCAAACCCCAGTGGCTGGACCAAGAAAATAAAATGTGTGAATGAGTGATGGGAGCGAGGAATCGTCGGTTGGATAGTTTGTGTTATAATAACCTATGGTCGACTTTACATTGGGAGCATCTCAAAATCTGAAACAAACATGTCTTCCTTTGACCTAAGTCCTTGCTTGGCTATTAAACAGGAGTCCTAGATCTTGTAGGAAGGATCCTACAAAAATGGTCTCTAACAGTGGAATAAACTACAAAACAGAAACAGTCTCAGAGACACAGAGAACAGACTTGTGGTTGCCAAGGGGGGAGGAGGGAGGGAGAGGGAGGGAGTGGGAGTTTGGGCTTGGTAGATGCAAACTCTTACATTTAGAATGGATAAACACAGGGTCCTACCGTATAGCACAGGGAACTAGATTCAGTATCCTGTGATAACCCATAATGGATAAGAATGCATAAAAAGAATGTCTATATGTGTATAACTGAGTCACTTTGCTGTACAGCAGAAATTAACACAACACTGTAAATCAACTATACTTCAATAAAAAAAAAAAAAAATCCAAAAAAAAGTAATGTTAGTCAGGTGGTAGATCCCCTATCCCCGGGCAGGAAAGGCCTCGCTTTGTCCTGGTACTGTGCCCTGTGGCCATCAGCCCTGCCATGCTCTGGGGAAGGACAGAGTAGGAGGGGGGCTTCTGACAGTTCCCACATCAACCTTAGCTCCAGCTTCGACTCTCTTGTTGCTCTAAACACCCAGACTTTTGTCACTTTAAAGTGTGCCTCTGCCATGACCCTCTGCCATGACCCTTCAGCATAGAGAGTGACAGGACGGGTCGGGGCTCCTGCCCTATAGCAGTTCTCAGCCTGCCACCTTCCTGAACAGGCCACGAGCCCAGACACTTCCATATCTTGGGATTTCTCGGAACACACTAAGTCCCCTACATACGAACAAGTTCTGTTCCGAGGGTGCATTCGTAAGTCCAATTTGTTCGTAAGTCCAACAAAGTTAGCCTAGGTACCCAACTAATGCAATTGGCTATAGTATTGTACCGTAATAGGTTTATAATACTTTTCACACAAATAATACATAAAAAACAAACGCCACAAATAAAGAAAACATTTTTAACCTCACAGTACAGTACCTTGAAAAGTACAGTAGTCCAGTACAACAGCCGGCACACAGGGGCTGGCATCGAGTGAACAGGCAAAAAGAGTTACTGACTGGAGGAGGGAGAGCAGGTGGGAGATGGTAGAGCTGAAGGGTCGTCAGCAATAGGAGATGGAGGGCAAGCTGCCATTTCACTCATGCTTGACGATGATGGAACGGAACGCACGATCGCATCTTTGAAAGCTCGCAACTTGAAGGTTCATGTGTAGGGGACAATGTATTCAGCTAGTGAGAAAACTCTAGATTTCTATGTTATGACAAATAGCCTCCAAACGCTGGGATTTTATTTGGCTGATGGCCTATTGTGTTTCTACTGTACGTTTTCCTTGTAAGTGATTTCACTCTGAGAAACTAGATTGACGTGTCTTGGGCTGTTGGTAATGGGCTGGGCTTCAAGTCTGAAAAAGACTCATAATTACAGGGCATGCACTTGGGATGTTTGTGGTGGACGTGGTCTCCCTTGATCCCTCTACTCTCTGCCAGGGCATGTTTCTTCCTTCCTGGGGAGAGAGGTGCCCGATTCACCCTCCGTGCTCTGCTTTACCTGTCAGCAGTGCGGAGCTGATGCTAAGAGATGAGTGAGATAGAATCGTTGCCCGGCTAGGGCTCTGCACTAGATGTTGCTAGTGTCTCCCCGGCCCTCCATCTCTCTGACACCTGCTTCCTTGGACCTTGCCACCGCCAGCTGCCCTGTCTCCCCCTCCGTTACCCCAAGGACTGAGCAAAAGCTTCTGTCTCTGCTTCTCTCCCCTCTTGCCTCTCCTGTGGTCCCCACCTGGGCTCACGGCCACCCCCCATCAGTGTCTACCTTACGGGCACCTGTGTGTGAGCTCTGCCTGCTTCCAGCCTGCATCCCGCCCAACATGGCATAAACACTGCGGGTGCCGAGTGTGCCCCATCCAAGTAGAGAAGACCAAATTGTCTGCTTTTATTATTTTATGACCTTTTCTCTTCTACCCGCCCCCCTGCCCCCCACCATCTTCCTGACTACAGAGAGTTTGAATGGGCACATGAGGTCAAGTCCACTTGGGGCCAACCCTGTTGACGCTCTTCCCACATCACCCCCCACCTACGGCGCCTCAGTGCATGTCACCTTGACTTCAGGCCGTCGCCACCAGCATCTCTTTGTCTAAGGGCTTTCTCTGGTCACCAGAGTCCACTTCACTGTCCCTGTGGCAGGCTGAGATCATCAGAGGATTAATACTTCTGCCCCTTCCCCCAGGAGCCTGTCCTCAATGACTGACTAGGAGTTGGTGTATCCTCACCCCTCAGATGGGATTACTCTCTGACAGAGACTTTGCACACTCACTCCTAGAGGCCCCGGTGGGGTTCAGCCTTCTTCTCAGACCTCACTTACTGGGGAACAAATCCTTCATTAACCGGTTTCCTTACCCCTTTCCCTACTGCCTCATTAGTGTTTCCTGGAATTGTCTTCAGAATAAAATTCTTGCACTTGATTCCTTGAATCAGCCAGAGAAACCCAAGCTCAGATGCCACTTAATAGCACGTCGGGGCATGAGGCAGGAAGCTGTGTCTTTCAGGCTAATGCATGGTCAGCCTGAGTGAGCTAGATCCTCACTTCTCCTTTCCATCTTTAGTGTGGCTCTGACCATTAAAACTTGTAATTATTTTTTTTCTAGTTACAGGAAAAATGGGATGTGCTCAATCAAAATGACCACACAATTTCAGTTTTTACATTAAACAAATAAGTTAGGAGCTTGGATTTAAAAGTCTCAAGAGACAATTAAAACCCTCGTACTCAAGAGTGTCTGATTTTCTGTCCACACGAACTGCATCCCCTTAAAAGATATTTAAGCCATGGTTTCCTTTTTAAAATCTGGAGCATCTGTTAGACACTATGAAATATACTTGGTGTCAGGAAGTATTATTTATAGGTGCGTTTTATCCGCAGACCCTCTGATAGAATTGTTTGTGAGTGTTTAGCCTCTCAGAGCAGTGATGTAGAAGATAAATACCAATAGGTCCCGCAGGACTCTGTTATAAATGAAAACACTGCCGCACATTGCCCTTGTCCTGGATACCCCAGGACAAAGAATTTTTTTTTCTTTGTTGGAATTGGACTGATGTTTAAAAATACTTCTAAGTATTGAATCTGAAGTCATATTAAAATGGTACTGTTCCTCATGGTGTGTCGGCTCATTGCCACACACCCAGATCATGGAAACCTAGTGCCTGGAGGTTACTGTGTAGAAAACAATGGCAATTCTTTGGAGAAATGTCTATTTGGGTCTTACGCCCATTTTTTGATTGGGTTGTTTGTTTTTTTGATGTTGAGCTGCATGAGCTGTTTGTATATTCTGGAGTTTAATTCTTTGTCAGTTGCTTTGTTTGCAAATATTTTCCCCCATTCTGAGGGTTGTCTTTTCATCTTGTTTTTGGTTTCCTTGGCTGTGCAAAAGCTTTTAAGTTTAATTAGGTCACATTTGTTTACTTTTGTTTTTATTCTCATTACTCTAGAAGACATACAGATGGCCAAAAAACACATGAAAAAATGCTCAACATCACTAAGTATTAGAGAAATGCAAATTGAAACTACAATGAGGTATCACCTCACACTGGTCAGAATGGCCATCATCACAAAATCTACAAACAACAAATGCTGGAGAGGGTGTGGAGAAAAGGGGACCCTCTTGCACTGTTGGTGGGAATGTAAATTGATACAGCCACTATGGAGAGCAGTATGGAGGTTCCTTAAAAAAAAAATAAACATAGGACTACCAGATGACCCAGCAATCCCACTACTGGGCATATATCCTGAGAAAACCATAATTCAAAGAGACACATGCACCCCACTGTTCATTGCAGCTCTATTTACAATAGTCAGGACATGGAAGCAACCTAAATGCCCATCGACAGATGAATGGATAAAGATGTGGTACGTACATAAGATGGAATATTACTCAGCCATAAAAAGGAACAAAATAGGGTCATTTGTAGAGACATGGATGGACCTAGAGACTGTCATACAGAGTGAAGTAAGTCAGAAAGAGAACGACAAATATGGTATATTAACGCACATATGTGGAATCTGAAAAAAATTGGTATAGACGATCTTATTTACAAAGCAGAAATAGAGACACAGACATAGAGAGCAAATGTATGGATACCAAGGGGGAAGCGGGGTGTGGGATGAATTGGGAGATTGGGATTGACATATATACACTATTGATACTATGTATATAATAGATAACTAATGAGAACCTACTGTATGGCACAGGGAACTCTATTCAATGCTCTGTGGTGACCTAAATGGGAAGGAAATCCAAAAAAGAGGGAATCTATGTTTACATATAGCTGATTCACTTTGCTGTACAGCAGAAACTAACACAACATTGTAAAGCAACTATACTCCAATAAAATTTAAAAAAAAAAAGAAAAAAGAAAGAAAACAATGGTGATTCAACTCTGACCAGCCAGGCTGTCTCAGTCATGCTTTCTAAAAGTGGAGATTGGGGTAGAATTTCTGAGAACATTCTAGTGCTCTGATCTGTGCCATGTGCCTTATTTGTTGTATTTTTAATCTCACATCAGTTGTCAGCAGCAAAGCTAGCTATGGGACGAAAGCTTCCTTTTGGAAAAGACAAGACATTTGTCTGGTCTTGGGTTTCCTCAGTGGCTGGCATATTCAGGAGACAGTTTGCCTCTGTGGACATAATTCATGGTACATCATCTCGCCCTGAGTGATATAACCTTTTGTTGTGTGGCACTTCTTCTGAATCATCCTGTAAGCTTATGGATGGTTGGGACCCTGCCTCTGCTTTTAAGGATCCCACATTGCATGTCCCATGCCATTTACTTAGCTAAGGCATTGTAACCACAGAGGGTGTGTCACAGATATTTGTTCAAAGAGCACTCATCATATTCTTGGTCCATAATTTGCCATTTCATTTTAACTTTATACACATTTCGTAATTCCTCAAATCCAAACGATGGTGTCTTTTTGTGTAGTGATCCCCCGTTCTAGGATAACATTTAGACTGTATTCTTAGAAGCTGTGTCTGCTACCAAAGTTGTACCATTTTTCTAGATAACATTTAGATTGAACCATTGGAAATTGCCAGTATTCAGCCTTTCATGTGCATTGGTTTCATCCTGTCCAAAATACATATCTCTAGTCCTGGGAATTCTGATTCATGAGTCTGGAATGAGGCCCTGAAATGTGTATTTTAAGAAACTTCTTGTGTAGATCAGTGTTTTACAACTACTGTCCTAAAATCTTACATTGCCTTTCCCTGAATTCTAGTATAAGAAAAATTCACATGGGGAACATTCTGTGTATTTTTTTTAATTTTGTAAAAAATATATAATATAAAGGATATGATTCATTGCATTACTTTATGACTCTTATGTAAGTATCGTCATGACATCATGACAAATTCCTTCCAAAGCTCAGGCTCTAGTCAGAGTTGAGATACTTTTTCTTGATAAATGTACTTCCAATTGTTATTAACTTATGAAACCTATTATGTTTCTTTCTTCATTCTGGCTGCTAGAAAACCTAAGGTAGAATTTTGTAAAATGAACATAGCATTCCCCCAACAGACTCTTAAACTACTTTTTCTTTTAATACTTGCTGCAGAAAAAGGAAAGTAAGCCAAGCCTATTTATCTTATTGAACATGGCCTTTTATTTAAAGTTGTGCAAAATCTTTTTTAGAAGTTTTCTTAGTCCTGGGTTCCCTAGAAAACAGAGCTCAAGGCAAGGATTGAATGTCAATGCTTTGTTTGTCGGGTGCAAGCCCAGGGTAGCAGAAGTGAGGAACCATGGAGGGGATGCAGAGAAGGATATGATGTAATGAAACGTGATGCATTTCTGTGTGAGCTGCTGCTTCATGATGGGCTGTGAGAAGATACAGAGATGACCCAGCAGGGCTGTCAGTCAGTATGTGGAATGCCACTGGGCTATCTATCAAGGAAGCTTACCTCAAAAGAGCCCAGGAGCAAGGGGGAATTCCTTTGTCCAGATCTATCCCATCTCTGATTTTCTTTGGGGGAAATTGGCCGTAGAGAAAGCTGCCTCGCTCATGCTATCAGGTTGCGTCACCCAAGCTTTCAGAGGCTCCTCTGGGATGCCAGACTCCATGCCCTGCAGCGTGACGTTTCTTTCAAGTCCAGAAGTGGCCGATGAAACCAGTCACCCAGTGCACGTGCCTGGCCTGGTGCTCTCAGTAAGACCAAGTGACTTCCTGGCCCGCAGTGGTGGCATCAAGTCCAGGAAACTGGCCAGTTGAGGAAATCCAAGGTTGCAGATAAGATTTACCTTTGCTACATGAGTAGATAAGGAAGTCAGGAGCAGGTTACAGATGTGGGGTGGGAAGAGGCAAGAGGGAATGAACATCCATAGCTGGATAGGATGGTGAATGTAGGAATCTTGGGAAGAGGGTAAAGCTTATTTAACCAATTTAAATGGGCAGGTGAAGAATTTCTAGTTTAGAGAATGATTGGGTACAATAAACCAGAATATAGGGGATGAGAGAAACAGGTTTATTGGGAGGTAAGAGGATTGAGTGGGTTGAGGGAGTGAAGACTGGGACGTGAGACTGAGGTGCCTGGGGGTCACTCAGGTGAAGATGCCAATCAGCCATGAGATACGTGGGTCCGGAGCTAAGGCGTGAAGCCAGGACTGACCGTATGGACTTCAGATCACCAGCACAGAGGTAGAAGCTGGAGTCCTTGAGTGGGTAAGATCAGTGATAAGTGAAGATCAAGGAGAAAAGCCAAGCACAGAAGCTTGAGGAATATCAGTGTATAAGGAACAGCTATTGTGTGTACATGGGAAGGGGTAGCAATAAAGGAAACTGAGAAAGAGTTGCCAGGAATATGGAATTCGAAATTTTCTATGTGTGTCACAAGTGGCTTCTTTGACGTAGAACCTGCGTTTCCTACCCACTAGTTGCGTTGACACACAAATGAACCTTTGGGCTGCAATATTGCCCCAGAGCGCTAGTGCGTATTGTTTAGCATAATAGACTCATGGGAGAGAGAAAAGGAGAGATTAGGAATGAGCGCTGATTGAGTATCTGATACCATGAACTGTGCTGGGTCCTTATATATGTTGCCAATTCATTGCTTCACAATAACCCTCCAGAGTGAATGAAATGATCTTTATTCTTGCAAAGCAGGAAACTGAGCCTCAGTGCGTCCTGACAGTAAGTCACGGGACTGGGAGTGAAACCTCAGGTTTGTTTGAACCCAAAGCCCATGAACTTGCCCTCCTCTGGACTACCTCTGCCTTTCAACCGTGACAATGCAGGTCTGACCATTAAAAACGCTTGCTGAAAAATCAGCTCTCTAGGCTATAGGGAGAGTTCCAGACCTTACTTCCCCAGTTTACTGTGGCACTTAAGCTGCTTGTCTGTAAAGCTAAAATAGATGATAGTAAAATTTTATTTTTAACCTCTCTTGAGAAACCATTTGAACATTCGAGACTTTTACTTTTCATCTTTACTGGTCTCCCTTACTAGTGCTCAGAATAATGAACATCCTACGTTTTTGTTTTTTGTTTTTTTTTTTCCAGAAGGAAATCCTACATTGATTTGGCGTAGAAAGGAATAATTGTTTTCTAAATGTGATTACATGCACCAGACAATAAGTTGAAGTGTGAATTTCAGAGATCAGATACATCCCACAGATAATACGCACAAATTCTAGGCAGACACCGTGAATGATGACACATTGTTTTCCTTTAAATGGACCACAACCCAAAGAGTGTTGTAGCTGATGCACTAGGCTGGTGGTTTTGCCTTGAATAGATTTTCTGCATTTGAATGGAATATTTATGCTTTTATGCTAAAATAAAAGGGCACAGTCGAGTAAGCTATTACATGGTCCATTAAAACTACTTTTACGTGACCCTCTATAGCAAAAGATTCCACAACTGGTGCATTTGCCAAAGGAACTTTTCAATTAAGCACAGACCACTTGTTCTTGGAACTCAAAGGAAAGTGCAGATACCACCTTGGTTCTTTTTGAAAATGCTAATTGTCTATTTATGTGGTGATGAAGAGAAATTTCCATAACAGCCGTCACACACATAAGCTGAGACCAGCCAAGTAATGCAAAGGGTAAATCTGGTAACTCAGTTTGAAAATAGGAGAAAGCCTAGTCTAGGACCAACCTGGGTTTCGCACACAACCTCCTTTTCTTACTGCCCCGTCTCTATCTTTCCTTTCTGCTGTTTACAGAGCCTGCACATTTGAATCCAAGACATACCAACGATTCAGAAATGCACAAGGCACCACCTCTTTCTTATTTACAGTCTCAAGAAAACATGGCAAATGTGCCAACATCGAATTCTTATTTCTGTGTAAAATCCAGGCACTTTTCCCAAGCAGAAAAGATAACAGAATTAAATTGTATTCATGTCATTTATGAAAGAAATGCTTCCTGCTTTCATCCACATGAAGCAGACGACTCGTCTTCCCTTAAGTGGTTCAACTGGCAATCGAGCTTTCCAGACAGACGCAAAGAAAAAAAATGTATATGATTTGGTGGACCATCCACTTGATTAGGATATTTTTTGTGTGATTTTCTTTGGATATCTCCACATGGGATGAATTCCAACCCTGCATCACTGCTTCACCCAACCCATTTTTGCTTTGCAGTGTTGTGTCTACCTAAGGCATGATGTGCTCACAAAGGTTTGCCTGTTTGATCCAAGATAAAAGTAAGCAGACACCCAGGTGGTCTTTGTACATGTGAACGGTATTTTGGGTATTCTTTCAATTTAGTCGCGTGTGCTTCTGTGAATAATCTCTCAGTTTCCTGGATTTATTGTATACCACGCACGCTCTCCACACTCTGGATTCAATAATGAGTGGGGATTTATTTGTGCATTCTTTGTAGTTTTGTTTGTTTTCAAGGATTGACATTATTGGAAGATACTTTTACTTCTTAAAAAATATCTTTAAACAGACTATGTCGAGTTCACCAATTGGAATCTGTTCAAATTGCTGTGCATTAATTAATCTTCTAATAACGATAAAGGTTGGAGATGCTGCCTTACCTTGGGACTGGTTGACTATGTTGGGACAGAGTAAAGGGACTAGGGCTTGGAGCTGGCCATTAACACAGCAGATTCTGTGACCTGACTTCTCTGAATCAGGTCTTGGGGCTCTGCTGGCTCAGCTAGAACCTGGGACATCTCAAAGGGAGCTGAGGGAACGGAAAGGACATGAAACTTGGGGTTTCGTGGTCCAAAGCTACAAGAAAAGTTTGAAGGGATGGCACACCAAAGTGTGTTGAATCAGTTATCCATCAAGGAATCGAGAAAGTGAGGGGAGGTAAGAAGAAAATTGAGAAGAACTCAGAATAAAAGGTCTGGCTTTGCTATTTTGTCACAGCGAGGTGTCTCTGGGGTTTGGCCACATTCCAAGTGCTGGTAGGTGATCAGACTGGCCAATGTTAGTGCCTAACTGTGGGTTTGGGGTGTAAATTCTCACTGAAAACACGAGTGGTGGTCAGCAGGTTGCTGTCAGGAAAGTACTAGCCAGCCACAGGGATGCCCGCTGTGAAGCGAGGGATGCTCCCGTGGGCAGGTGAGGCTTTGAGATCTAGAGGCAATGAAGAAACTCCACTTAATTAAAGCAATTCTGCTCAAAAAGTACTTCATGGCCGGTGATGCTCTGAGAACCAGTTTTTACTGGTCTGCAATGAGATAAGCATAGACATTGAGAGTACATGTTTAGAAACTTTTCCCCCTAACTTTATAGAGTCATTTTAAATATGTTGAAGCTGATAATAAAACTCTGAGCTGGTGTTTTACATGCCTTTGCTTTCATTTTATTTTCCTACTAATTTAATTTTTATTGGATTTCACAAAAGTGCGGTCTGCAACATATTGAAATTTAAAAGTCAATAAAAACAAAAAATTCTGGTTCTTTATCACAGATATTTTTAGAAGCACTGAGCACGTAAAGGGAATAAAACAGACCTCAGAGGCCCCAGTTTTCCCCTTGCCTTTCACCTTTGCCCCCTTCCTTGCTTCTCTGCTATTTACCTGCCCCCTTCCTGGGAACTTTGGAGACCTGCTAAATTACAAGGCTTACTAAACCTGTCTCGGAAAACGCTATGCTGCTGGTTTTTGGTACCCAGACTGCAAGTTTTGGTTCAAGTGGAAAAGGGCTGCCTCGGTCCAAACCACTAGGAACCATCCTCAGCTTTCCCTTGCCCTATAATCCTGACCCTGTTTCAACCAGGTGTCACCTGATATTCGGTTCTCCCTGATGGCACATCAGATGAATAAAGCCTTTCCTTCAACAACTGAAAATATTCAAGCAATAAAAGTTGCCGGGAGTGAGAGGCATTTTCAAGTTGAGGGATGGAGGACAGTCTTATCCTGCTGCCTGTCTATGTTACGAGCTTGACATTTAAGTGCTCAGCTATAGATTAAATAGATTTTTTTCCAAACCCACCTGGTCAGAGGGACAAAAGTTTTACTTAGCTTCCACCCTGCTGGAGTTCTGGAACTGGCGGGAAGGATCGAATGGCTTGCTGGTCTTTTTTGTGGGCAGTTGGAAGGGGACTGGGACAGCAGGGGGACCGACACGAGGAAATAGCGCTTCTCCAGTGTGCTCAGGCCTCACGAGGACTCAGGCATCACGACCAAGCCGGGAATCTAGTCTCCACACTTGGGGTGAGGTGGAGTTACACAACCTAGATGTTGGGAGCCCTTCAGAAGCACAATTACCGGGATCAGAACTTCCTTGTTTCCTCCTGACTAAGGTTGGCTGGCAGGGGCTCTTGGGACTGCCAAAGGTGCGGCTAGGTGTTAGGTGTATGTGTGTGTATTTGTCCGTTGTTAAGGGCAGCTGGGTCCACCGTGATGGAAAAGGAAGGATCTGCGGGCTGGTACCCAGGCAGGACCCTCTGGCATCCTGTACTGAACTGTGTAGGAATGTTTTAACTGGCTCTTTTTTATCTTGGGAGAAGTTAGAGATAAGGGTTAGCACAGCTTAGGCCAGAAAGGAGGTCGGAATAACAGAATATCTGAATGTGATGGAAACTTTACTTTCCTTATTGTTGACTTTTGTCCTAGCAGGAATGACAGATGTCCAATTTATGGAAAGAAGTCAAAAAAGAGCTTTATCCATCACCTTCATTCTGCCTCCCAACATCCCCCACACACACACATACACACCTGTTGGATTGCACAGCTATTTTGTGAGCAGCCCTGTGAGCAGAGCTCTTTGCAGGTGCAGATGTAGGTAAAAGGATGACCGTCCTGAGATGCCATCGTTGCTTCAAAGCAGTTTTTAGTTTAACTGGGGAGATGAAAACATCGAAAAAAATAGTGTGCTAGTTTGAATAGTTCAAGACCAAGAACATTTGCAAACTCTGCGTGACCAGGAGAGACCATCACGGTCCAAGGAATCCCGAGGGTGACTCGGGCACTGAGCGTAGTGAGGGAGGGCAGGCAGAAGAATTGTGCTGGGAACTGAGGGCTCAGCTGGACTGAGTCATGCTTCCCCATGCTCCTCCGTAGACAGTGCATGCTCAAGCAATCTCCATCCTCCTGCATCCTCCTTCCAGATGTCTTCACCCCACCCTCCCATCTGCCTCGAGGCACAGCCCTGGGAGAGGAAGCCATGCCCCGGCACACACAACTGCATGCTAACGCAGGTGCCAACTCTTAGGTTCAAAGCAAGCTGATGGGGCTTCCCTGGTGGCGCAGTGGTTGAGAGTCCGCCTGCCGATGGAGGGGACACGGGTTCGTGCCCCGGTCCGAGAAGATCCCACATGCCGCGGAGCGGCAGGGCCCGTGAGCCATGGCCACTGAGCCTGCGCGTCCGGAGCCTGTGCTCCGCAAAGGGAGAGGCCACAACAGTGAGAGGCCCGCGTACCGCAAAAAAAAAAAAAAGCAAACTGATGATTCCCTAAAATGGTATGTTGTCAGACGAGGTGTGCCCCTATTTTTACCGAAGGGAAGAGAATCTTAGCTCTTTTAACCGTGAAGACCTGCTATATTAGGAAAGCCCTTCTTTGGCAAAGTTCTTCCCAATTTTACCTTGGAAATCGAATTCTTCAACTTCTTGAAAGTCAGCATAGAAACATTTGTCTATATGTGTATGTGTGTATGTATATGTATGTATACGTGTTTATGTGTACGCGTTTATGTGTGTGTGCATTTGTGTATGTATGCGTGTGCATTTGACCGAGTCCTACTGATTAACTGTAATTATAGACCTCAATTGAATACCTACTATGTGCTAGACCCTATGTTGGAAACACATAAATGAATCAGACATTTCCCGTTCTCCATGGCTATAACCAAGTAATAGAGGAAGCCGGAGTGTTATAAAATTAAAGTGCAATGGGGTAAAAAGAGGAGAAACGATAAAATATATTGCAATGAGTGAATCTGGGGCCCTAAGAATTCGTTTTAGAAATACTTTGGAGTAGAAGGTCAGTGTCAGACATTTGTAAGATTTCAGAAAATCTCAAATTTACAACTTTTCATTGATTTGCCTATGTCTACTGACCTTATTGAATTAACTCTTTTCCAATCAAAATTTCCCACCAGATTGTAACTATCGACTAAAGAATAGTCATTTGTATTGGCTGGTCAGGAAAAATCCTGTAACAATTCACATACCTGGTGATAGTTAATCCTGGAAACTGTCAGCTGGAGTATCTAGGCCTAATGTTTTATTTCTTTTCCTATACACATTCACATAGAATTCCAAAATCAATTCACTAATATACATGGTACCTTACTTTCATGTTCAAATTATGCATATAACATACTGGCATGTAAAAACGTGAATTGCATGTGTTCTTTTTTGTTTAATCTGTGGTATAATCTTATATCATAAAACTCAGGGAATTTTTAAAATATACTCTCTGCATCTTCAAATACTTCCTTTTGGAGAGGCACATTAGAATCTTGATGGGAGGAAGAGAGCGTCATAGTTACTGTTGAAACTCTCTCCCTTCCACAAACATTGGTTTTAAATAGCCGTGAAACTCAAATAATAGGTCAGTGAATTTTCCCATCCAGGTAACCAAAAGAAAGGACTGTTTTGGATATTTCTCTAAAGATTAAACATATCTTCATGTTCAGTTTCTCTGATTTACCTTTGAATGATTGTACATTTCATTCGTTCATCCATTTATCTATTCCAATATTTACTGAGTGCTTCTATGTCAGGCACTTCTCTGTGCTTGGAACAGAAAGACAAAGATATGTGCCTTTTTGAATGTTAGATTTTAAAGCAGCATTACAGAAAATTGTTTTAAAAAGTAAAATCAATAATCTGATAGATGGTGTAAGTGCTATGGAGAAAGATGAGAGGAAAACAGACAGGAGTAGGGCAGGAGGTTTGCAGTTTCATTAGGGCAGTCAGGGAGGGCCTCATGAAGGAGGTGATCTTTGAATGAAGCTCTGAAGAAGCTGAGGGCGAGCCACACACAGCCCTGGGGATGATCAGACAGAGGGGGTAGCAAGGGGGGGCCCCCGAGACAGGAGTGTGCAAGGCAGAGAGCCGTGGGAGGCGAGGCAGAGGCAGTGGAGGAGGTCCAGCCAGAGTGACAGTGTGATGCCACTGTGATGGGAGCTATTGGACTGAAACATTAACAGGATCCTTCTGACTGCTGTGCTGAGAATGGTCTAAAGTTGGGGAAGAGGAGAGAAGCAGGGAGACAGGTGTGGGGACCATTTGGAATCATTCAGATGGGAGATTATGGGGGCTTAGACTAGGGTGGTATCAGCAGAGGTGTCAGGGATGGATTCTGGATCTATTTTATCCAGAAATTCCACCTCAGGCTAGGGACACAAAAGAACTGAAAGCCAGGACTCAAACAGATAAGTATGTGTACAGCAGGCTCATAGCAGCAATATTCACAATAGGCAAAAGGTAGAATCAACGTGTCCAAGGACAGATGGATAAACAAAGTTTAGTATGTCCATACACATGGAATATTGTGCAGCCTTTAAAAGGATGTTCTGACACATGCTACAACTTGGATGAACCTTGAAGACACGATGCTAAAGCCAGACACAAAAGGACAAAATCCTGTATGATGCCACCCATGTGAGGTACCTAGAATAGTCATATTCATAGAGACAAAGTAGATGGTGGTTGCCAGGTGGGGAGAGAGGAAAAAAGTTGTTGTTTCACGGGTACAGAGTTTCAGGTTTGCGAAATGAAACGAGTTCTGAGGATGGAGGGTGGTGATGGCAGCTCAGTGATATGAACGTACTGAATGCCACTGAAGTGTACACCTAAAAATGGTTAAGATGGCCAATTTTATGTTACGTGTAAATAAATTTTACCACAATCGAAACAATTTCTTAAATGTCAGAGTACGCTCTGGATCTGTTTTGAAGACAGAGCCAACCCAGTGTACCAGGGAGCTGGATGGGGTTGGAAGGGGCTTGGAGGACGACTCTGAAGGCTTAGCCAGTGCTTACTGGACCTGATGCAAAGCATTGTGGGAGGAGCAGTTGGAATAGGAGACAAAGAGCTTGGTGTTAGACGTGGAGACATTGCATAGTTAAAGCTCTCTTGCTTTTCCTCTTTTGGGGGGAGAAAGGCATATTCTGTGCTCGTCTTTGGCATTTTATGAAATCAGGGCTACTACTCTGGTCCAGGACACTACCTTTTCCCATCTGAATGGTTGTAATTGGTCTCTACACCGTCTCCCCGCTTCTGCTCTTGTTCTGCATTTAGACAACTCTCAGCATAGCAGTCAGAGTGATCCTGTTGACTTTCGATCCAGTGGCTGCCATGACACTCTGATTAACGGCCTAAGTCACCACAGGGGCCACAGACCCTCGCATGGTCTTGACCTCCCCCATCGTGTGTATGTACCATTAATCTTCTTTATCCAGGGTAGTTATTCTGTAAATCCCCCCACCCCAAAACTGAATTACAAATACTGAACTATCACTACTAGGGGAAATATGTATACCTACATAGGTTCTGGTATCAATTCCAATGCTGGCAAGGAGTTCCCCACACCAACAAGCAATTCTTGAGACACCAGCTGGGTGTGCTACTATTCAACTAAACTTTGACGCCATTTCAGAGACAGCACCAGATCCCATGGGTTAAAGGTACAGTCCATCCATACTGCCCTCCCAGCCCCACTTAAGATGCCGGTCACAAGGCCAGGTTGTTACCTATACTTGTGCCTCTGACCCACTGGCTATCGATTGGAGGTTCCGATGACCCCTTCCTTGGGTTTGATTAATTGTCTAGAGCAGCTCACAGAACTCAGAGAAACCTTTTACTTACTAGATTACCAGGTTATTATAAACAGATATGATTCAGGAACAGCCAGATGGAAGGGATGTACGCGGGAAGGAGCTAGGATCTTCCATGCCATCTCCAGGGAAGCCAATGTCCTCACATCTCCACATGTGCACCAACCCAGAAGTTCTTCTAACCCAATCCTTTGGATTTTTATGGAGGCTTTATCATACATAGGCATGATTGATTAAATCATTGGCCATTGGTGACTGATTCAACCTCCAGCCAGAAATCAGAAGGGTGGGTCTGAAAGTCCTAAGCCTCTAAACACAAGGTTGGTTCTCCTGGCAACCAGCCCCATTCTCATTAACATAACAAAAGAAAACTTTCTGCCCTCACTTTGGAAATCCCAAGGGTTTTAGGAGCTCTGTGCCAGAAACAGGGGTGAAGGCCAAATATATGTTTCTTATTATAAATCACAATATAACAACGCCTATCATTTTACCTGTATACATATCTCACATAGATTAGAATCTTAACAAACAACTCAGACCGGTAAAGCCTATTTTCCTTTTATTCAAAAAGGGAAAATGAGCTTTAGAAGTGGTAAGCAACGTGCCTGAAGCTGCCCCATGAATAGGGGCTAGAGTTGAGTTTCGAATTCCATCAACCGGCCCTGAAGCTGGAACTTGTTGCCTGACACTGGTTGTTCCCCACCACCTCCATCCTCTGTTCGTCTCTGTGTGAGAGCTGAAACTAGGAAATGGAGTATCACCTGTTCAGCCTCGTCAGGGAATGTGCATGTGGGCTGTTCTGTACGTGTCTGAGAATGACCACAGAGCATCACCAATATTGATTTGGGGGATTACAGATAAATTTTAGTAGGTAAGTGAATTCACAAATTCAGATCCACGCATTATAATATAATATAATGATGAGGAGATATATCTTTATATCTATTTATCTGTATATATATTCTATTCAGGTACATCAAAGTCTCCTGGGAAGTCAGTTTGAGCATTTGGAAAGGAATTGCGGCTCTCACCAGAGCTGCTGCCCGCTCAGCATTTGTAAGGGCCCAAGAGAGCAAATAGTATTGTTAACAAAGGCTGCTAAATGGAAGAATAAGAACAGGTCTTCAGATGGATCCTTGAGTGCACGCCTTAAGAATAAAAAAGATGCAATTACACAACTTCCAATATACGCTTCCACGTTTTCCTTTTTATCTAACTTATGAACTTGGCCAATTACCTATTCAATAGCCTCAATCGCTCAATTTGAGAACAAGGCAGGCAAAATATATTGAGATCCACTGTCAACAGCTTCCTAAGAAGTAGTTCATCTAATGTCATATCTTCCATGTTTTCAAAAAAATTTTTTAAAAGAAGAGAGATAATTTTTCATTCAACTCTGTGCCAAGCAAATATATAGGATGATCAGTATATAAGGAAACATTTGACCTGTCAAAAAAGATGTGTATAAATAGCATCTGTAGAGAAGGCAGCTTGCCAGAATAATTTGAATGTTCCTCAGGATGCTAAGAAAGAGAACTCTTTCTAGAATATTAAATTACTCTGAAATCTCGCACTCATGAGTTAGGTCTTTATTTTTGTTCAAAGCAAAGGCTCATTGTGGTTAAAAATAGCAATTGTAGCTTACAATTATTGAGCTGTTTGGTTCTTTTCTAAGTTGTTCACCTACATCAAAAGCTTTAATTTTCATATAGCCTTTCTGAGGTAGGTACAATTATTATCTCCCTTTTATTGTTTATGAAATAGAGATTCCTAAGGGTTAAATAACAAGCTTAGATTGAAAGAGGGAAAAATACGTAATTCCTCCTCCCGAAAATGATTGGTACTTTATTCTCATGCCCTCTGTTTCCCACATCCGCAGGCCCCGATATATTTGAGAATTATTGAGTCGCAGGCATTTTCTAGATTTTTTTTACAACGTTTTCTTTTTCTAAAATCAACATTTATCTATAAATCGTAAATTTTGCTATTCTCTATTACCTTGTAAATCAAACAAGATTGGGTGTGCTTCTGTAATTGGGTGAGGCTACTGTGATAATGGTATTGAATGGGGATGTCTCTTGCCATGTGTCCTAGAGAAAAGTCACTTATTCAAGGCACAGTGGGGCCATATGTGTCAAGGCGTTGGTGTCAGGCTGGCCAAGGGGAGGGCAGGGCACACACTCAGGTGGCTGCAGAGATTTGAAGGCTACTATCTTCATAAAGGTCTCTCCTACCCATCTGGTGAGGCCTGAAATTCTACCTTTCATATTATTTTCTTCAAGTGTTGAAGGCTTTTTAATTTCAAACATCCCTATTAAAAGGCCAATACTGCAGGAAGCAGCAGACAGCCGTGACTTAACACAGGGTCTGGCAGGCTGTCTGCTGAAAGCAAGATAAAGACCCAGCCATGTGAGATAGATGTTTACGAGCAGGCAAGAGAGATTAACAAAGAATCAGAGGACACCAAAGGTAATATTCATGTACCAGACGGCCAACTTGTGTGTGAACGATAATGAAAGAAAGAGGGAGAGAGAACAATTTCATTTATAATGTGATTCAAAGGAGATACTGACAATTAGGACTTCTTTTTCATTCATATTTCACCTTTGAATCCTTCTTGGACTAGGTCTCTTGAAAATGACCACAAGTGCTCCTACTGCTTCCTGGGGCCTTTTGGTTGACCAGGGTAGTCGGGACAGCTCCAAAGCAAAGGTCGCTAAGGATGCATTCAGACCTCTAGCCGATAACAAAAGAGTTGACGATCACTGTGTCCTCAGCTGATGCAGCTAAAAAGCCAATGCCATGATCCTTTGACAGCTGTGGACCTATCAGGACTACTGACAGTTCTTCAGGGAAATCACAGGGCCTGTGATTCCCTAGCCCTCAGGAAGGAATGAGAGATGGCCTGGAAGACACATCTCCACAGGGCAGAGAGAGAAGGGAAGAGACACGTGTTTCCTTTCCTGTGCACCCTTTCCACCAGCCCTCATGAGTTTAATTTAACCCATTCGAGTTTAGTGTAACCCATTGTTGATGCCATAATTCACAACTTCACCTTAGGAGTTCAGTTTACTTTATGCAGGAAACAATATGTAATCAAAAATCATATTGTAGAAAAAAACACGTTTATGACAACACTTTACATGAAAAACATATAGCCCTGCTAAGTTGTTAGTTGCCTGTATAAGTTGAGATCTATGGCAATGTCGTGGGACCAAAAGGAAAAACACATTTCATGTTCCATAAATTTCCATTTGTATCACATCAACATCCAGACCAGGAAAAAGCTGTTTCACCCGTATGTTGTTATTTAATATATGGTTACAGATCCCTTGAGTACCTTTCAAATAACAGATGACTTCAGAGTAGGTTTACTTACTTCTGTTTCCTTTGCATTTAATTCAAATCACAGAAACAAAAATGAGTTCAATTCTTTGGGTTGCTTGCAGTTTGCTAATAGCCATCATAATACGAGTGGTCCCCTCCAAAGCTAAAAACAAGGTTGTCTGGGGGCTGCTCAAAGTATGAAAATATATAGGGACTTCCCTGGCGGTCCAGTGGTTAAGACTCCACACTCCCGGTGCAGGGGGCGTGGGTCCAATCCCTGGTCGGGCAACTGAGATCTCACATGCCTCACAGTGCGGCCTAAAAAAAAAATAAAATTATCATCTATCCTTTGCCACATAGAATACATGTGAATCTTTTTCTGATCGAGCAGCTCTTTAAATACTTAGAATGAACTACTCTGTCAATTCTGACTCTTCACAGTAGGGTGACAATTTTCTAGTCCTTTCTTGGGTCAGGCATCCAACATGGCTAAAATTGTCTTTTAATTATGGGGAATACATTTAGCCCATAGCTTTAGGTTTTGTTTGTTTGGAAAGAGCTTATGAAGATGTAAAGCCATTTGCTTCCTGATTCCATTTTCAAGGCTTCACATAAATACTATTTAAACAGAGAAAGAATTGTTTTAGGAAATGTGTGTTCTTTGTTTAATTGACTGTCAGATATCTTGCAGTCTGTGCCAGCAAGCCGTGGGATGAATTCAAAAGATGAAGCATTTAAATGTTCTGAGGGTCATAATGATTCTTGTGTGGAGTAATACGGCTCTTCTTTATCTGGTACTGCAGCCAGCCCTGATCCTAGGAGGTTTCCTTAGTTGACACTCACAGGGAAGAGATGCTCCACAGCGCAAGTCTAAGATCGGACATGGCAACACTCCTCGTGTTATCCTATGATGGGTGGCATGATAGAATGCAGTGGTTTTCAAATTCTTCTCCACAAAGCCCAAGGTCCCTTACTTGGGGTACCCTAAGTGCTATGCTTGGAGTTTGATGGCCTCACTGCTGTTTGAAAACCCTAACCCCCCTTTCAACTAGAGCAACTGTGCTTTATCTATTTTATGCATTATTTTCAAATTAAGTTGTTGGTTTTTTTAAACAGGATTCTTCTGCTTTTCTTCCTTCACTCCTATGTTTCGTTTAAAAGCCCTAGTGTCATTATTAAGGTCACTAGCGTTGAATTCAGAAATAAGTAGATTTAGGTCTCCTTGTCCACTTGCTAGCTGTACGGCTTTGATGTCTTTGAACCATGGTTTTCTTATCTAGAAAATGGGCTAATAATGTTCATAAAGTGGTTTTGAGGATTAAATATGATAATAATGTCTCCTTGGGCTTCCCTGGTGGTGCAGTGGCTGAGAGTCCGCCTGCCGATGCAGGGGACGCGGGTTCGTGCCCCGGTCCGGGAAGATCCCACATGCCGCAGAGCAGCTGGGCTTGTGAGCCATGGCCGCTGAGCCTGCGCATCCGGAGCCTGTGCTCCGCAACAGGAGAGGCCACAACAGTGAGAGGCCCACGTACCGCAAAAAAAAAAAAAAAAAAAAAGGATCTGTGAGCTGCTTTGTATTTGCAGCTATATTCCCTAAAGGAATAGGTGGAATTCATTGAGCTAGAACTTAATGAGGATAAACAGTATAAAAAGTAGAGGAAATGAAGATTTGGCTTAGCAGAAATCTGGGTACAAAAGCCTTAGAATTGATTGCTAGCAGGTTCATTATGTGTATAGATTACAGTGTGTCAGGGTTGCCAGACACACATACATAAAGCTTTAAAGGTATTGGTAGAATTAATGGTGCACGAGAGCTGTGGAAGTCTTGCTTTGTACCGATGAAACCACACCAGGGGCTTGGCCTTCAGTTCGAGGGTCATAGTTTAACAATGTCATCAACAAAGAGGAAATGCCATCCATAAGGTAATAAGAGATGATATGGGGAACTTGAACCTATAGTGAAGAACACTGTCAAAGTGCCAGTGGACTTTCAGCCTGGTAAGCAGAGCCTCAGGGGATGTGATAACTTTCCTCAAGTATTTGATGTATTTGAAGAGACGGGAATAAAGTGCACAAAGCAGAATTCAGGACAGTGGGTGTTTGAAAAAGGACAGCCTCCAAATGCAAGCAGACACAAACCATTCTGCTTGTAAACCTTCATGCGACCCCCATGGGGTTTTGGACTAGACCGATGGTTTCTCTAAAACTTGCCCCCTGGGGAGCTTTCCAAAACATAGATTTCCAGGTCCCACTCTAGATGTACTGAATCACAGTCGTCTGGGGTAAGGCCTGGGATTTGTGTTGTTAATAACTCCCACCTGATTCTCTAGTCACCAGTGTGGACCAGATGAGTTCTAAAGAGCCTTACATATTTCTGTGACTCTATTCCTCCTGTCCCAGGAGGGCCACATGCATGGTGTCAGGAGCAGCTTGAGCAGAAGGGATGGGTTCAAACCCAGCTGTGTCTCCACCTAGCCCTGTGATTTTGACTAAGTCTCTGTACCTCAATTTCTTCATCTGCTAAAGAAGGTTAACTGTCGTGTCTGCTCCTAGAATGTTGCCAAGAGTAAATGAGTAGATGGGTAAAGTAAGCACACCAATGCTTCTGTATGGCATATATAAGATAAGGATTAGCTATGATTTTTTTAAATAAATGTATTTATTTTATTTATTTTTGGCTGCGTTGGGTCTTTATTGCTGCACGCAGACTTTCTCTAGTTGTGGCGAGTGTGGCCTACTCTTCGTTGCGGTGCGCGGGCTTGTCATTGTGGTGGCTTCTCTTGTTGCGGAGCACGGGCTCTAGGCACGTGGGCTTCAGTACTTGTGGTGCACGGGCTCAGTAGTTGTGGCTTGCGGGCTCTAGAACGCAGGCTCCGGGGTTGTGGCACCCGGGGTTAGTTGCTCTGCGGCGTGTGGGATCTTCCCGGACCAGGGCTCGAACCCGTGTCCCCTGCATTGGCAGGCGGATTCTTAACCACCACTGTGCCACCAGGGAAGCCCTAGATATGATTTTTTATACTGGAAG
Organism: Neophocaena asiaeorientalis asiaeorientalis; assembly: GCF_003031525.2. NCBI lineage: Eukaryota > Metazoa > Chordata > Mammalia > Artiodactyla > Phocoenidae > Neophocaena > Neophocaena asiaeorientalis. The sequence goes on from NW_020175192.1 coordinate 3,445,821, forward strand.
ATGACACATCCATTTACTAGACAGTCTGATTCATGAATGTTTAGGAAGTAGAGGAGAAAGAAATAACTCAAAACCAAAGACTTTATTTTTTTAACTTTCATATCATTAATCATCTTTCAAAATGTTTCCAGCTTTAGCAAGCATTATAATACAGAACATGTGCAAACATTTCTTGGAGAGTTGCAAGGTTATCAAAGCATAAATAGGAATATAAAGTTTACTTTCTAGGAATGTAAAACAATAGAAGTTGTAGGGAGGAAATGAGGATAAACCGAAGTCTCAGGTTTGCTGAGATTTCTGTCTAGAACCACATCCTTCTGGCTTTTTTTCCTAATAAAACGAAATATGCAGATTTTGGGTATATAATCTGATGACTTTTGGGAAATGAATATACCCTGTAACTACCATCCCAAGATACAAAACAGTTACATTACTCTGGAAAATTCTCTTGCGTCTCCTGCCAGACCCTCCCCATCCCAGAAGGCAACATTGCTCTGAATTCTATCATTACAGCATAGCTGTGCTGTTGTGCTCTTTTCTGTCTGACTTCTTTACCTACACATTATGTTTTTGATGCTAATTTATGTTGTCGCATAAATCAGTAGGTTTTGTTTTGGTTTGGTTTGGTTTTTAGTTTCCATGTATTATTCCATTATATAAATACATCATAATTTGCTTATCAATTCTTGCATTGATGAACATTTAGATTATTTTGAGTTTTTGGCTATTATGAATAAAGCTGCTATAAGCATTTTTGCAGAAGCCTTTTTTTTTTTTTTTTTTTTTTTTTTTTTTTTTTTAGTGTCCCCTGCATTAGCAGGCGGACTCTCAACCACTGCGCCACCAGGGAAGCCCAGAAGCCTTTTTTTAATCCTAAGTTTTTGTTCCTTTTGGGTAAATGCCTAGGAGTAGAATTTGTGAGTTATAGTCTATCTTTATAAGAAACTGACAGTTTTCCCATTTTACATTCTTCTGTATGTGAATTCCAGCTGTTCTATGTGGTTATTTACATTTGGTAAATAACCAAATGTTATTTATGTTGTTGTTATTTATGGGGTTTTTTTTGGTTTTTTGCGGTACGCGGGCCTCTCACTGCTGTGGCCTCTGCCATTGCGGAGCACAGGCTCCGGACGCGCAGGCTTAGCAGCCATGGCTCACGGGCCCAGCCGCTCCGCGGCACGTGGGATCCTCCCGGACCGGGGCACAAACCCGTGTCCCCTGCATCGGCAGGCGGACTCTCAACCACTGCGCCACCAGGGAAGCCCCTATGTTGTTTTATTTGATGTTAGCACTTGTAGTGGGTATGAGATGGTGTTTAACTGTTCTTTTAATTTACATTTCTTGGTGACAAACGATGTTGAGCATCCTTTCATGTGTTTATTAATCATTTTTATGTCTTCTTTTATAACATATCTGATCAAATATTTTGTCCTTTTAAAAACTTGGATTGTTTGTCTTTTATTTATTGATCTGTAGGAGTAAATTATATATTCTGGACAGAAGTCCTGAACAAGATATATGAATTACAATTATATTTTCCCTGGATGTGGCTTACTTTTTGGTTTTCTTGATGGATCTGTTTATAAGCAGGAGCTTTTGATTTTTGTAAAATCCAATTTATCTGTTTTTCTTTTTTATGTTCACCGTGTTTTAATTCCTAAGAAATCTATGCCTATACCAAGTTCATAGATGTATTCCTCCGTATTTTTCTAGAAGCTTTATAGTTTTAGCTTTTTATTTATTTATTTATTTTTGGTTGTGTTGGGTCTTCGTTTCTGTGCGTGGGCTTTTCTCTAGTTGCAGCAAGTGGGGGCCACTCTTCATCGCGGTGTACGGGCTTCTCACTATCGCAGCCTCTCTTGTTGCGGAGCACAGGCTCCAGACGCGCAGGCTCAGTAGTTGTGGGGCCCGTGTCCCCTGCATTGGCAGGCGGATTCTCAACCACTGCACCACCAGGGAAGCCCCTAGTTTTAGCTTTTACATTTAAGTCTGTAATCAATCTTACTTTTAATGTATGTTGTGAGGTAGAGGTTGATGTTCATTTTTTTATTTCATGCATTTATTCAGTTATTCCAGCACCATTTGCTGAAAAAACTTTCTTTCCCCCATTGAATTGCCCTGACACCTTTGTTGAAAATCAATGAAAGTGGTCAAAAGGTACAAAATTCCAGTTATTAGATAAATAAGTACTGGGGATGTAATGTACAACACCCTGGCCATAGTTAACATGGCTGTATGATATATTTGAAAGTTGCTAAGAGTAGATCTTAAAATTTTTCATAGCAAAGATGATTATTTTTCTTCTTTTTAATCTATGTGAGATGATGGATATTAACTAAACTTATCGTGATAATCAGGTAGCAGTATACGTATGTCAAGTCATTACAGGGTATACCTTAAACTTAAACTTACACAGAGCTGTATGTCAGTTGTATCTCAATGAAAGTGAAAAACAAAAATTGATTCTTTGGGTGTGGTCTAGTTCTGGGCTCTCTGTTCTGTTCCTTTGATGCATTTTGTCCATTCTTATGCTTATGTAACACTATTGTGATTGACGGACTTTTATAAGCAAATCTTGAAATCCTCAAGTGTGAGTCCTCAAACTTTTTTCTTTTTCAAAATTATTTTAGATACTTTGATTTCCACATAAATTTTATAATCCACTTATCTCTGTAATCCTTTAGTGTTTGATAGAATTCTCCAGTGAAACCCTCTGGAAGAGACTGTTGGAATTTTGATTGAGTTTTCATTGAATCTATAGGAGAACTGATATCTTAAATGTATTGATTCTTTTAGTTGATGAGTATGGTGTATATATCTCTGTATCTATTTAGGTTCCTCTTAATTTCTTTCAGCAATGTTTTGTAGTTTTCAGTCTTGTACATCTTTTATTAAATTCATCCCTAAGTGTTTTAAAATATTTCTGATACTGTTACAATGGTATTTTTACAAATGTATTTATCAGTGGTTTGCAGCTCTTTTAAGCATGCAATTTTTTCTGTTGGCCTTGTGTATTGTGACCTTATTAAATTCACTTATTCTAGTAGTTATTTTGTAGATCCTTTAGGATCTTCTATATAAACAATCATATCTTCTACAAATAAAGACAGTTTTACTTCTTCATTTCCAATCTGCAAGCCTTTTATTTCTTTTACTTTTCCTATTGCACTGCTTAGAATCTACAGTGCAATGCTGAATATAAATAAGAAAGACATCCTTGGCTTTTTCCTGGTCTTAGGAAACTTCAGTATTTCACCGCTTAATATAATATTAGCTATAGGTTTTGATAGGTGCTCTTTATTATTAATTATTAATTAAGGATGTTCTTTTCCAGTAGGCTGAGAGTTTTGAACATGAATGGATGTTGAAATTTGTCAAATGCTCTTTTCTGCATCTATTAAGCTTATGCTATTTTCTCATTTTGTCTTAACAAAGTGAATTATATGATTTGATTTTTAAATGTTAAACCAGTCTTACTTCCTGTAACAAACAAACTTGTTTATGATGGAACTGTTATATGTCTGTATGTATACATACAGACAGAAATATCTTTATCTATAATGTGATTCTTACTAGTTTTTAAAGGATTTTTCTGTCAAGTTCATGACAGATATTGGCTTGAAATTTTATATTCTTTTATATTCTATCAATTTTTTAAAAAAATTAGTGTTACGTTACCTCAAAAACAAGTGTGGAAGTGTTTCTTTCTCATCTATTTGCTAAAAGAGTTTGTAAAGTTGATACTATGCAACTCTTTAATGTTTGTTCGAACAAACATAGTGAAATCCTCTGGGTCTTTCTTTGTGTGAAAACTTCGGACAATAAATTCAGTTTCATTAATAGATAATAGCTACCCTAATTTTCTATTTCATCTTGTGTTAGTTTTGATAAGTTGGATTCTTAAAGACATTTGCCCATCTCATATACTTTGTCAAATTTATTGGCATAAACATATTCATAATGTTCTCTTATTCTCCATTTAAAACTGTCTGTAGTATCTGCATTAGAAACAATTCTTTTATTTTAGTAATTTGTTGCTTTTTTTTAAACCTCCATGAAACTTTTTAATGGTTAATACTTGCATTAATCCTTTCTAAGAGCGGATTTCGGTTTTGTTATTTTTTCTGTACTCTGTTTTTTATTTCATTGACTTCTCTTTATTATTTCTTTCCTTCTACCTGATTTTGTTTTAGTTTTCTTGTCTTTTTCTACTTTCATAGCATTTAAACTTTGACCATTGATTTTAAACCTTTCATCCTTTTGAATATAAAAGCTATATATTTTCCTTTAAAAACTGATTAATATAAACTTGTTGATATGTAGTATTTTCATTATCATTCAGTTCAAAATACTTTCTAATTTCCCTTTGGACTTTTCCCTTTGATAATAGGTCACTTGGAAGTATTTAGGTATTTTCATAAATGCTATTAATATTTATTTCTTATTAATTTCAGTGATAGTCAAAGAAACCACTGTATGAAATGTAAATATTTGAAATTTAGTAAGAATTTTCAATGGCTTAGCGTATTCCCTAGCTTAGTTTACTTGCTATATACATGTGAAAAGATTGTGTATTCGCCACTTGTTGAGTGTACTGTTCTATAAATATCAGTTGGTACAATATGGTTGATAGTTTCATTTAGATACTATTTGTTCTGTCGTACTGTTCTGTCCTTACTGAGAGAGGAGTGTTAAATCTCTTATAATTATGGTGTCTGTTTCTGCCTGTAGTTCAATCAGTTTTGCTTCATGTTCTTTATGCTTTACTGGCTAAATTGCATTTACAATGGCTAGGTTCTCCTAATGAGTTTCTCCCTGTATTATTACAAGACATCCTCTTCGTCTCTGGAAATATTTCTTGTCTTGAAGTCTATTTTGTCTGATATTCATATAGGAACTTCCACTTCTGGGTTATCAAATACTTTTTATTATCCTATTTAATTTTCTCTACAGTCTCCTTAGGTTTATATCTTTGTATTTGTTTCTAGGGGATTAGGACGCATCCTTAAATGACCACTGTCATTTAGAGTTAATATTGGTAAATTTATTATTTATTAATTAGACTTTATACACAATATCATGAGCCCTCAAACTCCTACCCATTCTTGGGCTATTGTTGTCACATATTTTACATTGATATACAGTATAAACACCACAATACACAGCACAGTGTTATAGTTTTGCTTTAAATTGCTCTCTATCTTCAAATAAATTTAGAGTAGTAAAAAGGACACCAACATATTAATCATTTATGGTGTTCTTTATGTTTTCCTGTAGATCTGAGTTTACACCTGGCATCATTTGCCTTCCACCTGAAGAACTTTATAAGCATTTTTCTAGCGCAGGTCTGTTGGCAGACTGTTCTTTTTAGTTTTTGTTTATTGAAAATGTCCTTATTCTACTTAAAAGTTTGAAGGGTATTTTTGCTGGATATAGAATTCTGATTGTTTTGTTTTGTTTGTTTGCTTGTTTCACCACTTTTTCTTCCTTAAACGATCCAACTCCACTTCACCCTCGTCTCTCTGTTTGCTCTTTTCTCTCCCTGGACAACTCTTTAACCAGTTCCTCATATCACAGGCTAATTCTCATCTCTCTGGTTTCATTTCACGCTTCTCAGAGACCTCTGTTGACCATGCTATCCAAAACCAGCCTTCTTCTCTGTGACTGTCTCATTTTCCTCTTTACACCTTGTGCAATACTTCCATAATGTTTTTATTTGTTTCCTTGCTTCTTGTCTTTCTACCTGAGTAGCTCCATATGAAAATTTATTTTATATTCTCCTACATTCTTGGTATTTGGCAAAATACCTGGCATCATGATAGAGGCACAGTGATGTTTCCCTAATGTAGAATGGATGCAACTGAAGTTACAGGGGCATCTGAAGTCTAGCTTTGCTAGAATTGAAAAGACACATTGAGTAGTCACACTGCTAAACTCTCCAGGACCATCTGTTTTACACACTGTGCTAGGGAATACAAATGCAAAAGTGAAGCATCTTCAAGAAACTTTTCCAGATTCTCTGAGTTGGAAACAGTCTCCTACACTCACTCCCCTAGCATTCCACTTCATCCCGACTGTGGTACTTTTTGTGACTGACCTTGCACCATTGCTGTTTCTATACATATCTTCCCTCTCCAACTGGATTGTCAGGTCCTTGCAGGCAGGGGCGATATTTCTGAACACACATTGGCAGTCCTGCAGAAATAACCTTTACGTCTGCAGACGTTTCAGGATACTCATAAAATGGTATTGCATTGAAAATGAATTGAATGAGAAACAGCATTTTTGTTTAATAGGATCCTCTATTTCTCTGTGGGAAAAGGAGCTGTATAATTCCAAAGTCATTAGAATTTCAACTCAGCATTAATAAAGCCCTAAGCTCCCACCAAGGACACTGTGTCACGTGTCTTGTTTATATGCGCTGCCTTCATCCTTTGTTCTTGCTTATATGCACTGCCTTCATCCTTTGTTCTTGCTTATATGCACTGCCTTCATCCTTTGTTCTTGCTTATATGCACTGCCTTCACAGTTTATGCTTCCTGCAGTTTGCATCACAGTAACGTGCCAAATACTTCCTGCCCGCGCTTCTGTTTGGCTGCAGAGCAGGAGAACTGGAATGGAAAAGCAACAGATCAGAACAGTTTTTAGATTTGTTGGTGCTCTTAAAAAGGCCCACTTTTAAACATAAATATTTATGCCTGTTGCCATGCTCAACCTCCATTCGTTATGAGGAGACCTTTGATGAGTCTGTAGTGTGAAGAGGACCCATATAAATACTGGCTACCATTTATTATGACAAGCCTGATGGAGAACTCTGGAGGTAGGAAGGCTAAAGCTAGCTTTCATATTCTGTGCATAACAGAGGAGAATGGCTCAGCCCCAGATAAGCATTCAAACAACTCCCATGTAGGTTGTGATAACTTATTGCCTCTGGGTTTGGGGACTCTGGTAATCTTCCTGAGTCACACACACCTGCGAGTGAAATGGAAGAGCCTTGGAAGCACAGTTCTTCTTTGTAACTTTTTTCTTTAAGACCCAGTATTGTTCTGACAAGTTCAAGTTAACGAAAGGACCATGGCATTAGAGGGCGGTACTCTGTAAGGTAGGTGTGTATGTGTGTTGGAGGTGAGGGTTACAAGTCTGAAACTCCTTGTAGGTTCCCAGGCCCCATCCAAGGCTTATAGAATCAGAACCGGCAGATCCTGTGCCTGGGAATCTGCATTTGAGCACTGCCCCCAGAGGATGCACTGGGACGTTTGGGAGCCACTGCTTGAGGGAATAGAGAGACAAGAGTTGTCTCTTTTGTCTCTGAACTGTCGATCTGTGCCTGGAAATTTTTGAGTCCCTTAGATTGCTCACCAAGAAGATCCTGTGGTCTCATTGTGATTTTCCCATAACTGAATTGACTCTTAATTGAGGAATTAGGTCAGTCACTGTCCGATTATCATGTACTTGAAACTAAAACAAAATAAGTTCGTCCTTACACTGGCCAGACCAGCTTATCCTGTCATGTCTAACAGGTTTCTCAGAAACATGCATGGGGCTATAGGAATTTGAAAGTCCGCAGGAAGTTCTGCCCTTTGTCACGTTATCTACATAAGAGCAATTCTGATGACACTGCGATATTCAGTAAGCAGGACTCATTGGATGTAATCAGAAGTAACTTTATTCTTGCCATCCACTGCCCTTTCATGCCATCTCTGTGGGGTTAATTTTTTCCTACCCTTGGTAAAAACTAGGGTAAGTGTCATGAATTTTTGCTCACTTTTAAGTAGTAAAGAGTTCTTTACTTTCATTCTTAGATACACAAAATTCTATGGCATTAACTGATATATCCGAGTCTTTTTCAGTAGTTTTTATCTACTGAAAGAAACTGCACAGGTTCAAGGTCGAGAATTATGCTTTATTCAGTGAACTCACTGAGGACTTTAGCCTGGGATACAGCCTTTCAGATAGCTCTAAGGGAGTGTTCCAAAAAGGTAAGGGAGAAGCCAGGATATATAGGAGTTTTTGCTGAGGGAAAAAAAAAAAAAAAAACGTGTTCAAACATCACAAGATTACTGCTAATCATAAGAACAAAACATTTCAAGTTAATGATTTTAGTGCTTTTCTATATATGGCCAGAGTCTTGGGTTCACTGAAGTGATCCTTTGATATGCGTCTTAACTATCTCGGTCCAATATCTTGATTTTCTCCATCCTGAATCCCCTCAGGGAGCCCCATTGTCAGGAGGCCTGCAGTGGCTGATGACTCCTTTGTCTACTGAAATGGCAGGTGACATTCTTAGTTCCCACAGGGTAGAAAAATAATTTTTAAACAGCTCCAAACTTTACTGGAAGTGAGTTTTCCCCCTCCCTTAGCTCAGTTCTGCTTGGGCAGCCTATTTGCCATGGGAAAAGGGTGCATAGGCTCCTCCCTTCCTCTCTGCCTGTGGCTTTTGCTTTCCTTCCTTTATCTCTCCCTCAGGTTCCTCCAGGGCTGAGGGATGCGGGGTATCAGGTTAGAAAGGCGAGGGACATAAAGGTTTCTTTGATAGATACCTATACAAAACTCGCATAGACACTGCCTGACTCTTTCTCATGGGGTGATTTCATGGCTTTTTCAAGAACTCAGCATTACTTGATACTTAGCCCATAGGCTATGTACCTCCTCTGGGGTCACTTTAAGGCCCTAGATATCCAGTTGAACCCTGCTAGCATCCTTCCGCTGATGCTAAGTAGACACAGGCTCCAGACTTTGGAGCTTGTCAGCGTTGTCGAGTCCAGGACACTGGGCTCCAAGCACAATAAGGCATTCCTCAAGCTCTCTGAGTATTCCACTGAATCCTTTTCCCATGGGTTCCAGGTGAGAGAGAAGGAATCCCCCATCTCACATGGAAGAGGGTTAAGTCAAACTCATAGTACGATAGAGCTCCCTTTAAGAAATTCTCTATTTCTTTCTTTCTTCTCCACTCTCTTTTTCAGACTGGTGGTGAGAGATCAGCTTTAGGTGGAAAATGGCTCTTGACCACTTCTGTTGGATACCCTGAACTGGGGCTCTCATACTCCACTTTAGTCATGGGGATGTAGCTAGCATCTGTGTCTTAGAGCTTCAACCGGGGGCTTCATCCAAGATACTGGGAAATCAAGATTCCCTTGTAATATCTCTTTGCAATCATAATACCAGCTAGTTTATGTTTATCACTTGTTGTATACCAGACGCTCCTTCATACATGCCTTATCTTACTCAGTCCTTCCCACAATCCTATGAGGAAACAGAAGTTCAGAGAAGTCAAATAACTTGTGTCAAGTCACCCAGATAGCAGGTTGCAAAATTCTTTCCAACACTGTGCATTATTTTCTTTTTAGGAAAATAAGAATGATTTTTGTGTCTTAGAAAGAAAATACTATGCATTCATCAGGGGGGGAAAAATGCTACAGCTGTTTACTATCCTGGCTTTGACAATGGGAAGATACGGAATTTTGGAGCAAAATTAAGAACAACAAGTCTTAGTTGCTAAGCATTTGAATAGACTTATTCACTTAATTCTTATAAAACCTTGTGTTGTGGATGGACTCGTCTTCATGTTGTAGATGAAGACACTGAGGCCAGGGGGATGTTATGTGGCTTCCCCTACATTATGCAACGAGGAATATTTGGAGCCAGGATTTAAAATCCAAAGTCTTAGACCATGACCCTGAATCTACTTTTCCTCTCTGCTCTGATGGGACATAGCAGGAATATGAGCTGCTTCTTTCAAACACATCCGACTCTAGATGAGGAGTGACAGAGGAGTCAAGGTTTTCACTAAACTCCTTGGAAACAAAGAGCATCTTATTCATCTTGGAGTCCCTAGTACCTGGTCCAAAGTTGATACTCTGTTAATGAATGAATGAAATGGATAAAGAGTCAATAACTTACTTTTCAACTCTCTGATGGAAAGTATGTTTACATGTGGGTTAAATTAAGACAGCATCCTACATTTTATAAGATGGTCTTGGGAGAAGAGCTCAGATGAATGATATCTAAACTTGAATTTCTGATTTGGTCCTTGGAATAGAGGTGGAAGAGGAATTGAGACCGAGTTTTTCTCTGGAGTCTCAAGTTTCACTGCAGAAATGACAGCTTACATGTCTCTCTGCCTTAAGGAAAAAATAGATTGCTTCTTTGTTTGGGTTATGAAGTATATGGAAACATTTTACCCCAAAGAAGTATGTTCTAATAATTTCAGTCATCCAACAATGGGGCAGGTGGCTTCCAAAGTATTCACAGTCATACTTCTGCTGAGGAACCTGTCGCCTGGGCTCTTGGAAGGAAGGATTGAAATGTTATTGGTGGGGTAGACCAGACGGCTTCTAAGAGACTCTGTCCCTGACCTTTTGGAGATCTAGGATTCGTTCAGGTGGTTGATGACAAGGTTGTAGCTAACCAGGTCTGTGTGTCTGTCGTCCACAGGTCTGAGGCGCAATTACAGATGTACCATCTGCAGTGTCTCTCTAAACTCAATAGAACAGTATCATGCCCATCTGAAAGGATCTAAACATCAGACCAAGTAGGTACTTTCATGCTTTCACTCTTCAGTCCTTTTGTATGTAACTTTTAGCATGATGAATAAAGGCTAACCACTTTCCTTATTTCAGAATAAGTAGATGAAAACTGTATCTCTTATCTCCAAGGTTCCCATGATATTTATGCTGTTCAAGCCTCCAGAGTCTGCCTAGCACCACTTGAAGAATGACTTCTTGCCTTTTTTGGACACAGTAATGACAATATTTTTTTCATTTTTTCCTCCTTTTCAAGGCTAGTCAGCACATTTGTATGAACTTCAGGAAACTTTTACATCTATATTAAGTGTTTTTAAATAAGCATTGTAGTCTCTACTTGGAGGATGGGCCAGACCTCCGTGTTGTGAAGTCAAATTCTGTGAATGTCTTCGACCACTTTCTATTTCTAGAAGCATATTGTTGCTTAGTCTGGAAACCTAACAGATCCCCTGGAATTTTAAGTCATTCACATACATAGCTATTTTCAATTCAATGGAAGCTCATTCCATTCCCCCTCCCCCAAATTCTCATGATTTTAAACCAGAAAAGTCTAATCAGGCATCATTTCCCCTGCATTTATATTGCTCATCTTTTTAGAAAACCAATGACATTAGCTTTTAGGTATTTTTAAAGTAGCTGCTAGGACTGCTAAAAAGATCTAATAAAATAGGAAAAAACAAAGAATATCTCAAAAATATGTAATTTTCCTGAATATAATTGTTTTCATTTCTCTCATATTCATTAGCAGAATCATTGAACAGATTCGACTGTATCAGGGCCTCATAAGTAATGAATGATTCATTTAACAAAGGTGTATGGGGCGCCCACTGTGTGCCAGACCCCTAGTGTGCCCTGGGGAAGAAAAGATGAATGGATTTAGGCCTTCCTCTTGGGGAGCTCCCTGACAGGCTGGGGAAACAGTCATGTAAACACATAGATTGTTCTCTGTTGCCATAATGTGGGCACCCCAAGCTTTGAGGACCAGGACAGGGACATAAGTGCAGAGGCCGAGCTCATAAGGATGAAGTCGTCAGGGTCTGATTTTGTTTCCCATATCACCCAGCCCCCAGCGCAACACTTGATACGTATTAAGGGCTTCGTAAACATTCCTGATGGAGTGAATGTGTGATTTTTAAAAGATGAGTAACGACAGCAGAAACTAACACAACACAGTAAAGCAATTATACTCCAATAAAGATGTCCAAAAAAAAAAAAAAAAGAAGAAAAGATGAGTAACGATTTTCCAAGCATGGATAGGAAGGTACGTTCCAGGCAGGGAAATTTCTTGGCAAAGATACTGTAAAGACATAGATTCACAGGGGTTTCTGGCTTCAGGGGAGAAGTTTAAGCCCAGAGTTCCTACTGACTCAGTTTTTCCACAATATTGTGCGGTTCGGTGAGTCAAAGCTGCTTTCATCACTTGCTTTACTCTGATCCACCCCCAAAGGGCTTTTATCAAGGAAGTTCTTCAGAAACAAGACTGTCTCTGATTCTCAGCGCCTAGAGCACTTGTATTGATTATTGGGAGCTGCTGCCCCAACCCCATCCCCAACCCCCAAAACGGTCCCTTCAGCATCTCTCTGACCCTCCCGTTGTGAGCCATACTGTATGCATTCTAACGAGCATGCATCTGACGTACGCACAGACACCTTACAAGGAGCTGCAACGGTAAATGATCATCTTTTAGGGGCATGTATTTATTGCTCTTCATAAATAGAAAAAGGTAGACAGCAGTGACTTTAGGTGGCAAGAATCATGTCAATAACTGATGCAGATAGATAGCATCTCCAGCTTCAGGAACATACCTACGTCTCTATGTTTACCTATAAAACTTCACGTGACAGAATTTGTGCTAGGCACAGTCACACCTAATACCTTGTTTATTCCCCTTAACTACCTTGAGATACATATTACTGACCCATTATTTGATCTGAGAAACTAAGGCTCAGAGAGGCAAAGTAACTTTCGCAGCACCACCTTGCCAAAAAAATGGCAGAGACAGGACCGGACCCAGCAGCGTGTGACTCTCACTTTTAATTAATTCGTGTCACTCAGCCACCACAGACAGGCTTTGGACACAGGACTGCAGGGACTGCCAGTAGAGAGTCCTATGATGAATTTTGAAAAAGGACATTGCTTCCCTGGTGTAATTTAATAAGTATACGTGACTTCAGAAGGGTACGTCTCCTGCTGTGCTGCCTTCTTTCCAATAAACAAGACAGTTTGCTTTTTTTTTTAACCACAAAAGCACAAGGTTGAAGAAACCTTGAAGAAGATAATTGTCATAGCTCTGTCCCACAGGCCATTTCATCTGTCCTTATACCAGATTTGAGTATCCTGGGTGTGTATATGAGCCTGTCTTTGTTTACGAGACAGACGGTTCCATAATTTTCTTATAATATCCTTGTTAGGTTTGGTTTCAAGTGTGTGAGGGCCTCGATAAACAGATTCTACTTCTAATCCCTGAATGAGTTTGTGGTAGACTGCTGCTATTTCTTGCCTTAAATACGAGGAAGAATTCATTAGTGAAGCCATCTAGGCCTAAAAATGTATGCTATGGGAGTATTTTTCTTAGAAATTTAGTTTCTTTAATACAGCATTATTCATATCTTCTATTCTTATATCAGCTTAAATAACCTGTCTTGCAATTAATTTGTCCATTTCATTTACATTTTAAAATATATTGGTATAAAATTGTTCATTTCATCCCCTAATTTTATTTTTAATGCTTGTGGAATATTTTTCTTTCCGGACACTGTTTATTTGTGTCTCTTCCTTTTTGTTTTGTTTTGTTTTTTTTGATCACTTTTCTTGTTAGAAGTTTATCAATCTTTACTAGTATTTTTTCTTTTTTTTTTTTGATGAACAAATGTTGGGGATTTGTTGATTTTCTTTATGTACAGTTATTTCATGACAACTAAAATATTATTTCCTTCTTTCTACTTCCTTTGGATTTAATTTGCATTTTCCCCTAGCTTCTTAATATAAAAGTATAGGTTCTATAATGAAAAAGAATCTGAAAAAGAATATATATGAATATAAATATAAATAAATGGTCCTATCTATCAATTAGGCCAAGTTTCTTAATCTTGTTCAAATCAGTATATTCTTACTGATTTTCTTGTCTGCTTTTTATATCCATGAGAAGCAGACATAATTAAAAACCTCCAGCTGTACATATGATTTGCCTATGTGTCTTCTTAATTCTATCTTTTCTTTTTTGTTTTATATATTTAAAGGTATATTGTTAGATGCTTACAAATTTAGGATTTTTTAATGTATTCTTATTGTATGGGCCCTTTTTTAAATCACTATTTGCCATCATGAAATATCCTTCTTTGTTACTAGTAGTATTTTCCTTGAAGTATACCAACATCAACTACAGCAACTCTTCAAGGCTTTCAAAACTTTTTCCTTTAAATTGTATCCAGCTTTTCTTTTGTTCTCAGGTGGAAGTTTAGTGTGATGGAAGTCAGCCAAATGGTTCTTAACTGTTTTAATCTGACTAAGTCAACATAAGTATTAAAGTGTCTGTAATTTTCAAGGTCTTATATTTATATTTTTGCAGTCATTTCTAGAGGAGCGTTGAGATGAGCAGAGATGATTCAGTTGTGTAGTGGAAAGGACACTGAATTTTATTTCTAGTGCAATTTTGCCACTGAGTGACCCTGGGCACTGACAAACCTTCTTTAAGTTTCACTTCCCTCAAAGATGAGTGTTTAATGATGAACACAACAAATATGCTTCCACTTCCCATGCTTTACTCATGATCCTGGTATTCTTTTCTACGAATCCTGAATTCAGACCTAAAATTTTTCCTAAAACATGTCCCGGTCAGCCTTGAGCATTTATTGAAGTTAGCAATGACCCTCTCTGCCCCAATCATGTCCACCCAGAACCTCAGAATATGACCTTATTTGTAAATAGGGTCTTTGCGATGTAAAAGTTAAGAATCTCAAGATGAAATCTTTCTGGATTTTTGAGAATGATTTATGGTGTCTTTATGAGAGAAAGGAAAGGGAGATTTGAGCACACGGAGAAGGTGGCCCCATGAAGACAGATGCAGAGATTGGGGTTCTGTTTCCTCAAGCCAAGGAACACCAGGAGCCAGCAGCATCTGGAGGAGGCAAGAAGGAATCTCCTCCAGAGCTTTTGGAGGGAGTGTGCCCTGCTGACTCCTTGATTCCACACTTTCATCTTCTAGAACCTTGAGAGAATAAATTTCTGTTGTTTGAAGACATTCAGTTTTGGGTACTTTTTTTAAGGGCAGCCCTAGGAAATTAATACAGTGTGAAACCTACATGCCTTGTTCCATAAGTAATCCTTCAGTCATATTTTCTGGGCAACTGCTTACAATGCCAATCCCGATAACGACAGCGATGATGGTCATAGCGATGCGGGTGGAGAAGATGGTGATGATGACAATGTCACCACTGATAACCAAAGTGGGACTTGTCTGAGACTGGGACACAGCCACAGACTAAAATGCTTTGGAAGTGTTACATCTAATACACACAGCAGCCCTGTAATTGACCAGAGGCTCCACTTTATAGGTTAGAAAATTGAGTCTCAGGGAAGTTCAGTGACTTGCCCAAGGTCCCCCCAAAAGTTGGTCAGCAGAGTCAAGAACAGAAGTCAGGTTATTGGCCACCTTTACTCTAACTGTTATAACAGTACTTAAGTAATACTATTATTATTAGATTGCTCTTTACTAGTAGTAAAAAGACTTTTTCTCTTTTTTGGGGCAAATGTCATAAACAGCAAAATGACTGTCGAATTTTGCTCCATGGTTAAATTGCAAGAGAAATATTCAATAGCTAATGAGAGTAAAGGTTTCAAAATGCAAATGATCACACTGGCATATAAAGCAATTGCCTATTGGTAGATTTTTCAGCATTTCTGGGGGATCTAGTCTGTCAATTAGAACAAATGTTTAAAATGAAAGTTAAAGGCAGATGAGGACATACCATAGACTAATGAACAATTCCCCCATAATGTACTTAAGTTTGAGTTTAGGGAACACTTCAAGCCTCAGGACATTGTATTACCTAGAATTAAAGGTTATAAAATTTGTCATTACTTACTTTGATATTTCATTTGGTTGAAAATGAGGTACAAGTGTTTGAGAGAATAAATCAGACTGACCAAAAGTTAGTAGTAATTTCTATATGTGCTGCTTCCTTTGAGAAGAAGCCTGAAGTGGTGATATCAATTGCTTTTTCTGCAGTTTTTCTCAATTAGTATGAATCCTCCAGACAAAGCCTTCATATTATTCATTTCCCCATTATATTCATTTATTTGTGAAGTGATTGAGTGGATGTTCAGTCTAATTTTCAGAGCTAGAATATATTTGCTTTAAATACCTTGGAATTCAGTTCCTGCATTCAGGATAATAGTTAGTTGTGTGTGTGGGGGAGGAGGGTGGAATAATAAATAATAAAAATAAATATTTTTGCAAGAGATGCTCAGCGTGAAGAAGCTTCTGTACTTACAACAAATAAAAATAGCTCAATATACCAAGAAGATGTTCTCTTTGGAAACAAGCAAACAAAAACCAAATCAAGGCATGGACTTCTTCGAAGTCTAAAAGTATAGAACTTTTTTTTGTAGAATTTTCAATGTGATTTACTGGCATTAACCAAGAATTTCAATAACCTAAGGGACTGGGACTTTGGTTCTAAGTTCTGAGATGGGCAGGGCATAAGACAGTGTTGAAAACAGAGCTGTCCTTTCCCAAAGAGGGTCAAGTTATTTCTCTTCAGCTGATAATTATTCCAAGCCTTGAAAAGGCTTGGAATAAAGGGCAAAATCTAGAATCCAAGGCAAAAGAGCTCCTGCAGGAAGTGGAGCTTGTGGAATATCACCACGTCTTTCTAGCCAAAGGGCTAGATTTACATCCTAGGCACTGTAAGTAGGGTGCCTCATGCAGCACAAGGATGGGGATGAGACAGGGCCTGGGGGTCAAAGGGCATTCTCTATTTAGCCCTGTTTTTTTAAAATTTATTTATCAAACTATAGTTGATATACAATATGGAGTTAGCTTTAAGAGTACAGCTTCAGATTCTATTCCATTGTAGGTCATTACAAGATATTGAATACAGTTCCCTGTGGTACCCAGTAAATACTTGTTGTTTATCTATTTTATATATAGTAGTGTGTCTCTATTAATCCCATAATCCTAATTTATCCCTCACCCTCCCCTTTCCCCTTTGGTAAGCATAAATTTATTTTCTATGTCTGTGAATCTGTTTCTGTTTTGTAAATAAAGTTCATTTGTATCATTTTTTTAGATTCCACATATAAGTGGTATCATATGATATTTGTCTTTCTTGGGCTAACTTACTTCACTTAGTATGATAATCTCTGAGTCCATCCATGTTGCTGCAAATGGCACAATTTCATTCTTTTTTATGGCTGAGTAGTATTCCATTATATATATATATATATATATATATATACACCACATCTTTTTTATCCATTCCTCTGTTGATGGACACTTAGGTTGCTTCCATGTCTTGCTTATGTAAATAGTGCTACTGTGAACACTGGGGAGCATGTCTCTTTTTGAATTAGAGTTTTCATCTTTTCTTGACATATGCCCAGTAGTGGGATTGCTGGATCAGATGGCAACTCTATTTTTAGTTTTTTTAAGGAAACTCCAGATTGTTTTTCACAGTTAGCCCTGTTTTGTACAGAACACTCGAGTATCACTACTGTCACGAGCCCTCCCTTCTCTGAGGAAGCCCTCAGAGCCCAACTTCTCAAATGGAAGAGACAATAGTTTATAGATAGAGGGATTCCAGAGAAGCCAGAAAAAACTAGATCTGTCTCTCTCTATGGCACTAATGCACAGGCAATTCTAACAGCTGTACTTTTTCCTAAGTCCCACTTGCATGCTTTTGCTCTACATGCCATATCTAGGGATACATTACAATTACAGTCTGTGAATAGATTAGGCCTTTTGTGGGCTTGAAAAGTACTAAATGGGGAGCATTTTCACGCTTCCATATTATTTATAGAATGACTGATGACCCCTAGTGCTCTTCAGCTCCCTCGTTTCCCCCCCCCCCGCCCCCCACTTCTGGACAGACTTGTAATCATTATTTTGTCTTGCTTGAAATTTGCGTGAGTCATGGCTGTCTCCAGAGTGGTTCTGAGCCGATGCTTTCAAGTCTCAGCTTTAATTGTGGGTCCCATTGCCCACCTCTCATGTTCTTTGTCAGGCTGCTTTAGAGAGCCACCTAGTACCAGTCTCCAAGGGTGCAAGGCCGTTACCTGATTTGGTTCTGAAAAGTGCATCTGTGTCAAGAGAGAAAAGAACCACCAGAAGGAGCTGATGGAGCCCAACAGGCCTGGCCTGGGAGGTGGACAGCAAGTCCCAGGGTCACTGCTTCTCAAATCATGTCCCCTCACTGAGTTTCAAAGCCCTCACTGAATATAAGGTAGTCAAGGTCTCTATCAACCCAACATTCTCTAATTTTATGCTTCAAGACTGAGCTTTTTAAACTTTTTAGTATTTTCCAGAGGCAGAAGAGTGGCTGTAAAGTCATCCTTCTTTCTTGTTTACCTCTCTCCTGCTGGGTGGCCCAGAAATTGACCAGCCCCCTTAACACGCAGGTCCTGCTAGAGGAAAAGTGTCCTCCGGGCCTGTTTATCCTGTTCTTGAACAAAAGGCACAGGGGCTTTTCCAAGGCTATGACTTGGGGCAAAAGAAGTGAAGTTGGTCATATCAGGAGGAAGTAGAGAAAGAAGCTTATTTTCACTTCATTCCACGCTATGAATACCAAGCACACATTCTGGTGGTTTCTCAGGCAAACGGGATGAGTGGGAGGGGGTGAGGAAGGCTCGAAAGGGAACCTGGACCCACCACCTGAGCAGTCCAGGCTTCTGTCCTTACACTCATTCTGGGTCTTTTATAAGTTACTGTAACCCCTTCTCACACATCTCCCCAGAGTTCATTAGACACTAGAGTACGTCGAGCTGTAAGCTATCTTTAGCTGCTCTTGACTTTTACTCCAACTGGACTTTGGTAAAATGTTGAATTTGGCCAGCGTTTGTCTAATCTCTTAAAAGTTGTCATGGAACATGGAATGCCAGGGAATTGAATTAAAATAAATGAAGACCTTGCTTCATTTAGGTCAATGTTGACAGGGGAGTAGGCGGGGGAGATAAGATGGGATGGACACGTGCCTTGGTTATGTTCCTGAGTCCAGCTCTCCATCTCTGCCCTTTGGCTGGAGAAGAGGATTAAGTCCATTCTGGCTTGGATTTTCATAGTGTAAATGGGGTAGTGGTTTGAGTGATTGGACAAATCAGCCCCTCACCCCATTTAATTCACTCCCATGACCAAAATCTGTTGAGTGCCTGCTATGTTTGAGGCATTGAAACAGGCCTTGGGGACAACAGAAGGAGCTCCCTTTACCTCTCAGCAAGTACATAATCTAGTTGAGAGGAAGCAACATGTAGTCAAGTAAATACAGTTAAAATCAACATAGGATATATTGGCACAAAATGCTGCCGGCATTCAGAAGTAGTTGCATCTGGTTGGGGGCCAGCAGGAAACGTGGTCATGGGGTGAGTACAGGAAAGTGGCTTGGGAAGGAGACCATCTGGGTTCAATCTTGGCTCTACATCTACTGATTGGGTGGCCTCGAGCTTGTTACTTAAAGCCCTGTCTGGAGCTTAGTTTCCACACCTGTAAAATATGACAGATTTTTAAAAGTTTTAGCAGAACTGACTGTGGTGAGGATTGAGGGTTTTTTTTTTAAGTCGTTATTGAATTTGTTACAATATTGCTCCTGCTTTCTTATGTTTTGGTTTTTTGGCCTGGAGGCATGTGGGATCTTAGCTCCCTGACCAGGAAGGCATTGGAAGGCCAAGTCTTAACCACTGGACTGCCAGGGAAGTTCCTAGGATTGAGTTTTAAGAACAACAAGAAACAACAATAACAAAAATTACAAAACTTCTTAGACAGTACTGGGCGTGAATGGCACGAACTTTTTTCTCATGTGTTAATTATCATTCTGTAATAATGAAATTACATTTGAAATGGACTTTGGGGAACAGGCAGATGAATACTGAGGCATCCGTCAGTACTTCTTTATCCCAAGTACTTCTTCTGTAAAATTGGTCCAGAATTCTTCATAGCAAACTCTAGTTGCTTTTGCCCAAAGTTGGGGTTTTGGACTCACAAAAAGTTCAGACCTCTTCAGGGTTTAGAACCCAAACTGACCTAAACCAGACAGTGGGATATAAAGAATTATCTGGGACAGTCCTCCGAA
This sequence comes from Neophocaena asiaeorientalis asiaeorientalis, assembly GCF_003031525.2. Taxonomy (NCBI): domain Eukaryota; kingdom Metazoa; phylum Chordata; class Mammalia; order Artiodactyla; family Phocoenidae; genus Neophocaena; species Neophocaena asiaeorientalis. The sequence continues at coordinate 3,465,625 of NW_020175192.1, forward strand.
GACTGTTCTCACTCTGAGTTTCTTGTGGTCTAATGCTTTCCACCTACTCCAAGTCTTCATTTTATACAACAGTTTCAACCTTGGTGTTCAATCTTGCAACATCAGAAAGAGCATTTTCTTTTTAGAATTTATTTTATTGGAGTATAGTTTGTTCACAATGTTGTGTTAATTTCTGCTGTACAGCAAAGTGATTCAGTTATACATATATGTATACTTTCTTCTTCATATCTTTTCCGTGATGGTTTATTATAGGATATTGAATATAGTTCTGTGTGCTACACAGTAGGACCTTGTTGTTTATCCATTCTATATATAATAGTTTGTTACCAGTTACATTTTGTCAGCCGTCTATAATTAGCACATTATTCTCCAAAGACCATGGATAATAATACTTGAAAGTAAACAAAATAAATTGAACTATGCTCCTGGCTAAAATCATTTTCCCAATATTCTTTGAGACTCCCTGGAGAGATTTTCTTTACCATTGTGATAACATGGAGCTCATTTTTCTTCTCCATTTGCATTTTTATTTCACCATTAAAAAATAATATGTATCCTTTTTACGCAGGCATCTGTCTGCTACAGCACATACTAGATCCTTAGCTAATCTCAACATTAACTTATTAAATCCGATTTTGATTCACAGCATTTGATAAATCCCCTATGTTTCAGAATTGGAAGGGTTTTCTCAAAAACAAATGATCTCCATGTATGAGGGAGACACATCTTTAAGTGTTAACCACTGTTATTTAAGTTATAACTTAATGATAAATATTTTGAAGACTTTTTTCTTCTTTGAGTTAATATTATCTAGACCATTCAATATTGTGTTAAGTATAGCCAGATGTAACCAAAATCTGGATCTCAGTCCGAATATGCATTTTTGAGCATCATTATAGTATATACTTGTCACTTTGAATAGTCCCTAACAGAAAATAGGAAATGTGTATATTTTTCTGTAGCTCTTAGAGTCACAAAGAAATCTCAGTCCATTTCATGCTGAATAGTCAAATATAAGTCAAAATCTATATAGCCAGCTTTCAGAAATGTTGGTGATATTTCAAGCTCAGGACACAATTACTTCAAAGTTCTACCCACAGCTTCTGGTCCTGTCATACTTTCCAGAGATATATCTGTCTTTTCTCTTCCTTATTTAAGTGCTCTTTCTTCTAAAGACACCCAACAGGCTAACATGTGCTCTTTACTCTTTTTGATTTCCAAAACCATCACCGCTGAATTTATTCCTGTTGTAACAAAAAAGATTTTGTAATAGCCTCAAATAGAGGAGTTTCAGACCTCTGATTTTCTTTCCTTGATAATAGATAAAGTTCAAACAATAGATTCTGTTTTCTAACATCTTTCCATTGCTAAAGATAAACTTACTAATAGCTAAGATTTTCACAGTCAGGCATCTTACCTAAATGAGAACCTAGTTGCCCTGGAGTATCTATATTGGAAAGGACCCTTTTAGACCAACTACACAGGTTTCTATCTCTTCCTCTTAGAACCAGATGTTATGATTGTGTTATTCCGTATTTTATCAGAGTCCTGCAGGTAAAAAGCGTGCTTTCCGTGGAAAAGAGAGACCTGATCAGAATGTATTCTGAGAGATTCATTACTGCCAGGAAATTAAGTGGATTAGAAGGAGGCTATTTAAAAGTGACAGGAAGGGGGTCAGGCTCCCTCACACCAGTATTTTAGGAAAACAAGTACCAGTAAAAGATCTACCAGCACATTTCATGGTGTATGTACATTGGAGTGGCATCTTTCATTTCAAATTTAACTCTCAAGAAACCCAGTAACAAGCCACTAATTAGTCTTCTAGAACATGCAAATGATAGTTCTACAGTGAAGCTAGAGAGTTCATTCTGCGGATGGAATTTAGTCCACTGATGATCTGTTTTCGGTGACACAACGTGTCATGATGAAAGAATTCCAGGCTATCCATTGATTGGGTCAGTAGTTGAGTCAGTTGTTACAGAGCAATCCACTGCGTGCTAGGGTCCAAGGGAGAACGACAAATTAACAAGTTGCCTTCCCTATCCTTAAACCACTGGTGTAATTTTTAAAGTGCCGCAGCAATAAAGCTTTGTGATCCCAGAGAGTAACCCCTCATTCTGGGGTCTCTCTGGAGGGAGAGAGGGCTGGTGGCCCATCTCAGCGATGGAGGCTGGTCAGCTCTCTGAGCAGCTGTCAGCGCAGTGGAGCCGGGTGACCAGACGTAGCATCCCCAGCTGTGCCTCCAAGCAGCTGCCACCAGGAATGTAGGTACAGCTTTCAGGATCCAGAGCAGCCTGGAACCCGAGTTGGGAAGGGAGGAGAGAAGATGATCTGAGGATGCAGGAAGGATGTCAAGAATGAACAAGATGAAGCATCGAGAAAGCACTTGCCGTTTTGTCGTCTTGGCCGTCCCAGAAGCTCTGCCTTCTAAGGCTTTCCCAAAAAAGCCTTTGCTTTCTTCACTCAAAACTTCCTATTTTCTGGGTTTTCTTTGAAGAGCCCTCATGACTTATATAGGATGATTTAAATCTTGTAACACCTGATTGGATATTTCATTTCTGTTCCTGGGAAGAAACCGGGAATGAAAATTACATTAAGAAAAAGTGACATTCGTGATCAAAGAAGGATGATGAGAGGCATTCATCTGTCCAACTTGAGTTGAAAATCAATTCTAATTATTTGTTTTCTCTTCATGCTTATAACACGTTCTCTAGTGTGTGGTTCTAGGAACTGGTAGCAAATGATTAGCCTCTATAAGATAGCACGCAGATAAAAGCGTCACCCTGAGCCAGATATTCATAACAAGAACTGCTTTATGTGCCAAAGCAGATTTTTTTACTATCCAAGCAGCTAATTTTTCTTTTAACCTTGAAGGAGAATTGTTCTTGGATCTTTTGATTAAAATATCTCATCTTGTGCTCACAGTGGACGCGCAGCAATTAATAGTCTTTCTTTTCTCAACCGTCTAATTAGGGTTGAGGCCAACAGAGCATACAATGACTAAAGCCAAGGAATATGGTGAATATCATTCCAAGATGTTCTCTGCTAATTGTCAGTAATTTCTTCATTCCCCTGAGAGGATGTGACAGCCTGGACCACTGGACCTGCCTTCGGATGTGATATCAGGGAATGGCTTTCTTCTCTCAAAGTGATACCTTTCCCTCCATACACACCTGCTAGCTAACTGGGGAAGAAGAAAAAAAAAAATTGCTTCTGTCTACTTTCTCATAGAAGTCCCAGGGTTAGTTGTACGATGGGGCGTGTAAATGACAAATCTGAGAATCTTATCCATGAGAAATTTAGACGGGAGGGCCTGAGGTAGACATTTAAAGGGTGTCGTTGAGTGGGGCAGAGAGGGCAGAAGGGGGGCTGGGACAGGCAAGGTCAAGCTTGGCCTCTTTGGGCCCAGGGCCAGGCAAGCATGAAGAAATAACATTTGCTTCCATGTACTCTGGACTTATCCAAAGGCAAGTGAGAAATGTAAAACTCAAGGAGATGATAACTATTTCTTCTACACGCTATTTCCAGACCTCCTCCCCATCATGGCTGTGTCCATGGTTATTTGTTCGGCCCCTCTAGCTTATTGCCCATAAAGCAGAGATTTCAAATATTCTGGAACAGCTGTAGATGTACTGAGCTCATGACTCACCCACCCACTTTTATCCTTTTGGAGGACAGGCGGGGAACGAGTAGCTTCATTACCATTTTCAGTCAGAGAAGTGTCGGTGGACAGCAGATGTGTGGCCTCCGAGAGTCTGGGGAGCCTGGCATGAGAAAATGGAGAAGGCCTCTCCTCCTGCCACCGTGGGGCGAAAGGTCAGAGGCTGTCCCTGCAGGGGACTGACCACGGGAAGCAAAGGTAGGGGCTGGAAGGGCCTGAGATGCCCCACTTCTGTTTCCCAGCCTCCCCCCAACTCCTCCAGTTTCTGATTGGTTTTCAGAGTTAAGCGTTGGCCATCTTGAGGGACAGAGCCCCTGTAGCCTAATAAAGCATGTGCTTCTCATCTGTCTTCATCCGTACTGGTCCAATCATAAGGTCGGAGGTGGGGAGATGGGTTATCAAGTCATGGGAGATCATGCAGGTGGAAACGTTTAAGACAGAGTTCTAGGTCAGATTTCAAAATCTAGTTTCGAGCATTTCTTTTTCTTACATACTTTTCACTTTAAAATTCTTTCTCCTACTAATAGTACTCAAATAAGATGAATTGCATCTGTTACTTTTGGATTTAGAGAGCGGATGTAGTTATGATTTCTTGGCCTGTTCCTCCATTGGTAGAGCCAAAGACTTGAGAATAATTCCATTTGATTCCATGTATTTATGTGTAGCTAAATGTCACATATTGTAAGTCTAGAAGACCAGCCAACAGTGCGATCCCTGCCTTCAAGAATCCTAAAGTTTACATGAGGAGACTAAATTAACAGGTGAACATAATAAAAGAACATTTAAATGCTAGTATCTGAGAGTGATCTTACATAACATCATGCAAGGAATCAAGAGAAGGGAGAATAAATGAATAAATGAGAGAAATATGCTTGGGTGAGATGAACCTGGGCTGGGGAACAAGGATAGATTCAGTCTGGGGTGGGATGAGTTTAAGGGTCTAGGAGCATTCAGGTGGAGATTCCAGTGGCCATTTAGGTTTATGAGACTGGAATGCAGATCACAGATGACAGTTGAGATACAGATTCGGGGGTCATCAGCTCGTAGGAGATTGTTGAAGTGGATGAGTTGGAAAAATATGAGATTATTCAAAGAGAGTGTATGGAGAACAGGGACACACACATTTGTGCACACACAGACACAGGGTGACAAAGGAAGTGACGTCATCACTTTTTCCCATAATAATGCATTTTATACTTCTTTTCAAGTAGAAGGAGAACAGGACAGATTAATGCTTCAGAAGCCAAGGAAGAAAAGCATTTCGAGAAGGAGGGTGCAAAACAGAGTCATCTCATACCAGAAAGAGTCAAGTAGGAAGGAGACGAAAAATCCAGAGGGTTTGTCAATTAGGCAGCGGTGGTTGATCTTTGCCAGGGACATCTTGCTGAAATTTGGAGACCGTGTTGCCCACATTGTCTGGGGTGAGGACGAAGTGAGGGCATTCCTCACCAGTGTTGTCACTGGATGAGCAATACTGACCTGCAACCCCACAGATCATAAGCAGTGAGGAGAGCAGAGGGTGATGTGCAGAGGAAAGGGCCTTGAGTGAGGACGCCACAGTAAATAGAGCCCTCATTTAAAACAATTGTGTGTGGAATTTCATGAAAACAGAACTCTGTTTATTGAAACTGAGCAGGTAGGGTCAAAAGTGCCACCCACTGGTCTTCTTCCCTGGCCCCTGCTGTCCTCTAGAACTCCGAGGGAGCATTCAGTAATCGTCGCCGAATGGACCACAAGACGAAAGAGTCAAAGGTGCCTGCCTTTCTCCAGCCTGGAAGATGGAAGGGATGCTGATGGAGGCTGGCAGGGACTTCAGTCAGCTAAGCTTTAGACACATTGCTTTTGAAGTGATGGTACCTTATCAGAGTGGGGATGTCCTGTAGGTAGCTGGAAACAGGCAAGGTGTGCAGATACAAGCCAGGGCTTAAAACGGAGATGATGGAGTCAGCTAGATAGGATTCAGTTAAAGTCTGGAGAGTAGAGGTGTTATTTGGCATACGGACAGGGGTAGAGAGAAAACGCATCACCTTGGACAGTTCCCCCCTCCTAGCGCCTGACCTCTTACACGCAGGGATTTGCAACAGAGATTTGACTTTAGGCAGCGTGGCCACTGGTTAGACACTGTCTAAGGTTGTCGCCTTTGCATCTGATGCTGGAGCTTGGAGGATGCAGCACAGGCTGTTGGAAAGAGAAATGGATTGAAAGTGGGGAAGAGCCAGGACTAGCTCGAATTCGTGAGCACCAGCTGGAACCTGTGAGGATGGACGGAACCCCTTGTTACTGCTCACTGGTTATCACCACCCACCTCAGTGAAGGGTGCATTCTGCAGGAGAATCAGGTGTGGACCTGTGTGAACCACAAAAGCGCTGACCTTCAAGTGTAAAAAGGCAAAACTGGAACGAGACAGGGAAGGGCATTCTAGAAAACGTTCAGCCTAGCCATGTTAGCACGCTACAAAATGACCACAGCACACTAATAGAGCAGCTGGATAACGATAGAAGGAAAAAGAGTTAAATGCCAGATGAAAGTCCAAGGCATTAAGTGCTGAGTCATTTGGTCCTTCTTTGAAAAAAATTAAATCAAAGAGGAACTTTAGAGGGCTCCAATTTTCTCAGGAAGATGAACTTGTTTTATTAATGAATGTCATTCTGAATCTCTTTGCTTTAGGTACATATAAAAATTATAAATGAAAGACCATCTTTTTAAATTTTTTTAACATCTTCATTGGAGTATAATTGCTTTACAGTGGTGTGTTAGTTTCTGCTGTATAACAAAGTGAATCAGCTATACATATACATATATCCCCATATCTCTTCCCTCTTGCGTCTCCCTCCCTCCCACCCTCCCTATCCCCCCCCTCTAGGTAGCTGGAGAAGACCATCTTTTTTTAAAGTAACCATATGGCTTTAATGAAAATATTCTAGAATCACATGTGTAAGATAATTAATATCCACCTAGAAGTGAACTGAACCCAGAATACTAAAGAACTGAAATACTACCTGGAGAATACATGGTTTCCTCTGAAATTAATTTAAATTACTGAAATTTATTTGAGGGGAAAGATACAATGATTTGTTTTCTCACTGGTGAGTAGAAAAAAACATTTTATGCTGGCACTATAGCTTGGGGATTTATTACAGAGCTTTCCTGGAAAATAGAACATCTATGGTTGCAAGTATTATTATTTATATAATTTGTTCAGGACAACGAGTTATGATAGAAGGTCCAATTTCCCTCAGTGAAATTGTCTATTTTACTTTCAATGTGTATATTTAAAGCTTGACAGGGTTATGGAAGATTATTCCAAAGAAAATAGGTTAGCCACGTTGTGAATGGGTGGAGTTGGAAACTTGCTAGGTGGCAGGAATGATGGCAATGGCAGGGTCATCTCCTGAAGCTGATGTGAGGACAAGAGTTAGGGGACATACCTCAGGGGACAAAAAAGGTGAAAAACTTACAACAGACAACACCTGCTCTGTAATTCCTGCCAAGGAGATTATCAAAACAGTTTGGTCACAAAGGGGCTTATAGGGACCATTCCTGGGTGCTCTATTCTTTTCTATCAGCACACTTTCCAGAAGAGATCTAATCCAACTACACACACACATTATTTATTTATCTATATGAGTATTTATATATAAATACACACACATATATATCTATGGAGATATGGATTTGATTATATGTATATACACACACATACTATCATATATACATTTGATGGTGTATGTATGTATATACATATATGTGTGTATATATGTATATAAACACTTTCCCCTGGAACTCCAGACTCTATTCATATCTCAAACATAACATGGTTAAAAAGAGAAATCTTGATAATGTACAATATTTGTCTTTCTCTGTCTGACTTGTTTCACTAAGCATAATACCCTCCAGCTCCATCCATGTCGCTGCCAATGGCATTACTTCATTATTTTTTATGGCTGAGTAATATTCCATTATATATATGTGCCACGTCTGTTTTATCCACTCATCTGTTGACATTTAGGTTGCTTCCATATTGTGGCTATTGTAAATAGTGCTGCTATGAACACTGAGGTGAATATATCTTTTTGAATTTGTGTTTTTGTTCTCTTTGGATGTATATCCAGAAATGGAATTGCTGGATCATATGGTAGCTCTGTTTTTGGTTTTTTGAGGAACCTCCGTGGTGTTTTCCATAATGGCAGCACCAGTTTACATTCCCACCAACAGTGCACTGGGGTTCCTTGATCCCCACATTCTTGCCAACACTTGTTATTTGCTGTCTTTTTGTTGACAGCCATTCTGACAGGTATGAGGTGACATCTCATTTGTGGTTTTGATTTACATTTCCCTGTGGTTGAGCATTTTTTTCATGTGTCTATCGGCCATCTGTATGTCATCTTTGGAAAAAAATATATGTTATCTCATATATGTTGAATCTAAGAAATAAAACAAATGAATATAACAAAACAGAAACAGAGCACAGGTAATAGAGTACAAACTAGTGGTTGCCAGTGGGGCAGGATGAGGGTAGGGGAATAAGAGGTACAAATTATTATGTATAAAGTAAATAAGCTGCAAGGACATATTGCACAGCACAGGGAATATAGCCAATATTATATAATAACTTTAAATGGATTATAATCCATAAAATTATTGAATCACTATGTTGTATACCTGAAACTAATATAATATTGTAAATCAACTATACTTCAATTAAAAATAAATAAATAAATAAAAATTAGAAAACATCCTTTGGAAACACCAAAAAATATAGAATAAAATAAGAAAGGGAAACAAAAAGAAGGAACCGTTGACTTCCCTCTATAAACTCCTACCTCCTTCTCCCCTGATCTCCAAATATCTCTAAACATCACTACCATTTATCCAGTTTCTCAAGGCAAAAGTCTAGAAATTAACCTTGATCCTTTTCTTTCCCTCCAGTTCCACATTAATCTATCAGCAAGTCCTGGGACTCTGCCTCTCCACATCTCAAATCAGTCTGCATCTCTCCAGATCTTATTCTCTTTTATTAAAAATCCACTGAAGGCTACGCATTGTACCCAGAGGAGAATCCAAGCTCTTCATCCTGGTTCATGGAGCCCCATGTGATCTGACCTCCAGCTACCTCTCTGTGTCAGCTCAGACCTATCTCCCCCTGCCCACTTGGATCCAGGCATACTGGCTGGCCTTCATTCTGATTTTGAGACAGCCAAACCTTTTTTCTGCCTGAACTGGTATCCCCTACACAGCCTGGATTTCTCCTTGATGTGCTTTTCCACCACTCATCACATGACTAGCTCCTCTTGTCAACCAGCTCTCAGCTTAAATGACTCTAAAATATTCTCTGTCACTTCAACCTATTTTGATTCTCTACCTAGCACTTATTCCTCTCTGATATTTCTATCTGTCCATCCATCTGTCCCTCCATCTATACTTTCACAAATAAAAATTCCAGAGGAACAGGGATTTTCTCGGTCATGTTCATTGCTATATCCCCGGTACCTGGAAGGGACCAGCCCACAGAAAGCATGCATTGCATTCTTGTTTCAAAGACAGAGAGAGAAAATTTTAAGATGATATGGAAAATGCCATGTCAAAGGAAAGCAGAGGGTACCATGGGAGCACAAAAGAGGGGCAGCCAACCCAGCCTGGGAGAAGACTTCCTGGAAGAGGTGCTACTTGCGTTGTTGATGAGTAGGTGTGCAGGAAATAAGCAGGTTGGTCTTACAGGTAGCAGAATCACATCGAAGTGATTTCTAGAACATCACTCCAACGTTGGATTGAAAAAGCTGCATATTGGAAAATTCGAGAAACAGAGACAACAGTTAAGTGATTATTAAGGTAGTCCAGGCCAGAACTAGGACCATGATTGCAGGACTGCATGGAGTAAGAGAGAGGGACACTGTCTTAGACAATAATAGTATTAGGAGCTGAAGAAAAGGATGAGTGAAAGTGAGCTTTATGAGGTAACTCCAGACTTCAGAGTCAAGAACTAGAAGGATGGGGGTGGCATCACTTGAAGAAAGGAGGAGGAGCCGACTTGAGACAAAGAGGAAGATGATGAGCTCAGCTTTAGTCATGTTAAGTCTGAGATGTGTGTGTGGAGCATTCAGAAAGATTCTCCACTAAAACATTGGATTTAAGAGTTGGCAGTGAGGGTTGGTGGTACAAAATCAGTTAGGAGTGTTTCCACACCTGTGGACTTGGGAACCTTCATATAGGTGGTTGTTAAAATGAAGAACATGGGCTTCCCTGGTGGCGCAGTGGTTGAGAGTCCGCCTGCCGATGCAGGGGACACGGGTTCATGCCCCGGTCCGGGAAGATCCCACATGCCGCAGAGCAGCTGGGCGCGTAAGCCATGGCCGCTGAGCCTGCGCGTCCGGAGCCTGTGCTCCGCAACGGGAGAGGCCACGACAGTGAGAGGCCCTCGTACCGCAAAAACAAAAAACAAAAAACAAAAAAATGAAGAACATGAGTGCTGCTGGATAAAAAGGATACAGGGTGAAAAGAGAGGCCAGCCAGCACGAAACCCTGGAGATAGCAAAATTTAAGTGTGGGTAAAATATATTATATGAAGGACAGACGAAAGGAATCGTTATAGAGGTGGGAGGATCGCATGGCTGGTATCTTGGAACACTGGATGGATTTTTAAGAAGGAGGGAGTCATGGGCAGAGTCAAATGCAGGAGAGAAGTCTGGTAAGGTAAAGTCTGAATGCAATCTGGATAGGTTAGAAGTGGGCTGTTTCGATGACCTCAGTAAAAGCAGTTTGTGGAGCGGTCGGGAGAGAAGATGGATTGCGGGGTGTTGAAGGAAGAAGAGAGTGGAGGAAGGGACGATGATGGTGTGGACTGTTCCTTGAATAAACTCACCTTGCATAGAAAAGGGAGAGATCCGCGAGGAACTGAGCCTCTGCTGAGAATGACGGGGTGCGGACTGGAGGAGAGGTCGTGCCCCTTTGCAGTGAAGAGCATGGGCTCTGACATTAGTTAGTGGGCACACAACTCAGTAGTTGTTTGACATTGAGAAAGTAACTCAACCTTTCTGGGTTTTGGTTTCTTCATCTGTAACATGGGGATACCAGGACCTATCTCACGAGGTTATGAGAATCAAGTAAGATCATTACCATAAAGCTAAGCAGTGTGCTTAGCTTGGGCAGGCACTCCAGTGTGTTAGCTGCTACTTCTGTTGTTGTTGCTTTTAATCCTGAAGACTGTGATACCTGAAGATACCTGAGATTGTGACTAACAAGTATTGATAACTTGCGAGGTGGTTGATGAAGAACAAATGAAGAGACTGGCGAATGCTATTGGTGACCCAGCTGGGATGGATGAGGAAGTGTCATGGGGAAGAATGACATTTCCCACAAAGATGTTTACTTGATTTCCGTGTTGTGTAGGACTGTTTGACGCTTTCCAAGGAGCTCTGTGAGGGGAGAAGCTTATACCTAGTTTTTTCATTGATGTATTTCCAGAACGTAGATTACTTCATTTTGTTAATTTTTTGTTTTTGCTTGTTTTAAAGATGGTGATAGGTTTGTACTTCATCAAAAACAGAAGCAGAAATTTGTGGTAATCTTGACATTGGTGGTAATCTTGACATCGGTGGTTGTAGTTGAAGCCTGCTCTAGTCTTGCCTTTTACCCAAATACGAAAGCCTTTAAGTGCCAAAAATTACACAGGGTTGACCAACCTTGACCTTATATCACGTCAGGTTATAGCTACAAGGAATTTTAGGGACAGAAATACTAAGATAACAAGAGCTATGCCAATGGATGTGATGACCAATTGAAATCATGTGTGTAAAATAGCCGTTGTACTTCTTGACACAGAATGAATAATCAGAAAGTGTTTATTTCTTTCCTCTCCCCTAATAACTAACACAGTCACTGGCTTGGGAGTAGATTCTTGCAGAGAATGTAATATGGAAGAAATTATGCTAGATTTGAAATTCAGGGGTTCTGAATTCTCATACCACCCGTATCACTCATTATCTGTGAAATTTAGGCATTCACTTTACGTCGTCTACAAAATACATAATAATAATCTCCCTACATTCCCAATGGGATTATTGTGAGCATCAAATGACCTCAGGCGTGAAATGTTATGTGAATGTGAGGGTGCCATTATTTTGGTCCTCAAAGCCACCTGTGACCCAGACAGACATTTCTATCTTGGGAAGAGGGTCAACCATGCCTTTGGAGTTTTTTTTAGCATTTTTAGGCCCCGTGTTCTTGTGTTGGCACAAGAAACCCAGCTGCTACCTTGAAACACAATATACCACCTGTTACTTCTAACTAACTCTAAAACATTAGAACGTCTAAGTTCCCTCTGTATTAACTCTCTATTGCTGCGTAACAAAGTATCCCCAAACTGAGTAGCTTCAAACAATGCATATTTGCTATCTCACAGTTTCTGGGAACCAGGAATGATGCCTGACATAGACATCTGAAGGCTTGACTGGGACTGAGGGATGCGCTTTCAAGATGGCGCATGGACCTGGCTATTGGCAGGAGGCTTCTGATCTCACCACATGGCTCTCTCTCCATGAGATGGCAGCTAAGTTCTTCCAGTGTGAGAAATCCAGGAGGAAGAGCAAGGAGGAAGATATGGTGCCTTGCGTAACCAAGCATCTAAGGTCACACACCATTTATTCTACTCTTTTTTGTATTTGTTAGGAATGAGTCTGGCCCCACTGAAGGGGAGCTGGGATGGAGACCAGGCTCCTCCTCTTAAAGGGAGGTGTGTGGACGAATCTGGGGACATATTTTAAAGCCACCACAATTCCCTAGAGTCAAAGTCAATTCGCAATCCCTTTGGACACCACCTGCCACCGATGGTGATCCACTTAGCATGGGGACCTCATCTTCCTTCTCACTTCTCAGTTAACTTCACCTGCTTGCTCAAGTTCTCCCAGTAGAGTTTGATTTATGTTTACCCGTATGTGCTAATACACCATCTCCTTTAAAACCGAACATCTCTGGAAAGATGGAGCACAGTGCCTGGTACAGAAAAGAGTTCAATGAACATTAGTTCAATGTATTGAAAGATCCCTAATGGAAGTAGTTTATCTGACCCTTTCCAGGACACAAGTTTTAGTAAGTGGATGTGAGGATTTGGAGAGTAGGAACAGGGATCGGGGAAAGGGGTCCAGTGGAAAAAGGAAGAGAATCACGCATTCGGATCCCAGCTTTACAACTGCACGTGTTTATGGAAGGCAAGGCTGGGAGGTCTGGAGGCGGCCTGCGGTCTCTGGCAATGAGAGCGGCAGCAGCAGCTTGATGGGTGGGAAGATGACCTTGAGAGTGGGAACCACCCTGGGGAAATCTCCCAGAGGCAGCAAAAGAAGAGGTCTCTTCAGAACTGGAGAGCCCGAAGGAGTGAGTGAGTCCGGCGAGTTTCAGAGAGGGTTATTATGTGAAACCTTTCCAAGCAGATTTGAATTTTGGAGAAACACCAAGCTGTAAATTCACCTCAGACCTTTTCAAAGGCATTCGATGCCACGACAGCCCTGGCTGTCGACTCAGCCAGTGTTTATTGAGCCGCAGTTGTGTGTCTAAGCGCTGTTCCTTTGGCGTTCGCATTTATTATCTCACTCGATCCTCACAAACACTGTATGGGAAGTTTTATTATTATTCTCCTTTTATAGGACATTAGTGCTCAGAGAGGTTATGTTCTTTGTTCAAAGTCACCAAGTTAGCAAGGGGGAAAGACGGGGCTTTGAATCCAAGTTTTTACATTTGATTATATCACAACCTTCCTCTCTTAAAATGGGACATTGCAAATGCAGATACATCCTGGATTCACGAACATTTCTTAAAACATAGCGTCTCTCCCTGAATAAAAGACTGGTGTAGGGTAAGGTCTAGGCTTATCTCATTCCGTGAAAAGCACCTTGCTCTTGATGACATGGTTTTACTGCAGTGACGTTTAAAATGGGGGTGATGATTTTCGTTCGAGATCTCTTCTGCAAATCCATGTCTTTCCCCACAACAAATTGCCCATCTTTCGCAAACATCCAGGCTATACCTAAGCTGTCCTCTACTACATGACAACTAATAACAACCTAACTACCAAAATAGTCCAACAAAACAACATTACAAAATGTCAAATACTTGACTTTCAGTTATACTTTAAATTGAAAGGTCATTAGGACAATTTGATATCTTTCTTACTGTCCTTACCTGTTAGAATTTGCTCATCCTCCATTATTCCTTCAAGGAAGCGAAACATTTTCTCTCTGTCCCTTGAGTTTCTCTAGGATCTCTGGTTTCCACCCCTGCCCTCCGGGCTTGTGTGCCATCCATTCACAGGTTCGTTCACGTAGGCAGTAAGCGTCACTCATTCACTCTTTCACCATGTATTTACTGAGCATCTACTCTGTGCTGAGCGCTTTTCTAGTCACTGATGAACCATTTCTGGTTGTGGGCCAGTCCCTGTGCTCAGCTCTCTGGACACAGGTGTTGTGTAAGACGCCACGACTGTGATGAGGCCCTGTAATATAGTATGAGGCATGATGGCATTTCAGCGGGGATGCCATGAAGACGTGTGAATATTTACTTCTCTAACAGGAGCAGTGCTATGATTAGTTATAATATATAATATGCTGTTATTATATATGATGCGTTGTTTTACCCAGGGGTCATAAGACACCTTGGAGAGGACATGTCGGATAAAAAGCAGGCTTTCCCGACATGGCCATTGTGTTAGTCTGGGACCAGCTCCTCTGGGAAGCAGATGCTAAGAGGATTAAATGTGCACGAATATTATTGGGGGAACAACGGTGAGAGAAAATGCGGGGTGATCCAGGAGAAACTGGGAAAGCTGTCAGACCGCATGGCTGACCCGGGGTGAAGGAGAGAGGGAGGAAAGATGGGTGGAAGTGTCCCAGATTCCTGTCATCCAAGGAAATCAGGGCCTTTGGAAGACAGAGAGGAAGGCTGTCTCAGGGGATCTCCTGCCTTCAGGGAAAGGATCCTCCTTGCCCTCTCGGCTGCCCTCTGTCTTGGTCTGGTAGAAGCAGTCAGAGGACTCTGCACTTGGGTCCCTTGGTCTGAAACCACCCTCCCTGTGGAAGCAGGTCCCTGAGGCATGTTCTTGGGGACCCATAGTGGCTGTGAGGCCAGCTCTCCAGGCTGAGAGGGCGGATTAAGCAAAGCATTTGCTTAAAGTGTTTTGATAAATTTTAGGAGAACTCCAACCTCAATCTGGCTAAGTTGCATTTTGGTGGAAATGAGGATGGTTGAGGGCAAGTTTTGAGAAATAATAAGCAGAGATGTTCCGTAGCTAAATCACAGAGTCTGATATGTACATCTCAGGGGTTTAAGCAGTGAGGAGACACTGGAGAGTTTTAAGTAGGGAAGGGACCTAATAAGGTTGGTTTTTTTTTTTTTCCTCCAAATAAATCAGTGGATGGATTAGAAGTTGTGATAAGAAACAGAGAGAGCAGGTAAAACAGGTTATGTTCTGACTATTGCAGTAATACCGGAAATGCGGAAGCTCGGAAAGGTGTTTGGAAACTAGAATTAGCGACACTCGGTCACCAGTTGTGTGTGAGGCGTCTTTGATTTCCAGGTTCCTGGCTCGGGCACTAGACAGTGGGGTCATTTCCTCAGCTAGGGAGAGACTGCATGTAGAGACACTGGTCTGGGGAAAAAAAGAATGCTTTTTGGACAGTGTGGCGTTTTAGATCCCTCAGCACTGATTTACCCAGAGCTCAAACGATGACTCAAGCCTTCAGATGCAGACTGGGAGTTGTGAATCTTTCCTTCCTGGGAGGCATTTTAACAACCCCGGCATGGTCAGCAGCCGCCTTGAATCTTGTAAAGTGAGGGGTTTAGCGAGCGTGCTTCCCTTGCGTCTGGGTATCGATTTTGACCTTTGTCTACTCAGCAGAAGTCAGTAAAGAGAACAACAGCCATGAATTTCTCATCACATGGACAAGGTACTCCGTCAGCCCGTCCCTGTCTCTGTCTTTCTCTGTCCCTTTGGGAGGATGCGTCCTTGCTTTCTCCAGACAGGTGTGTGGGGTGAACCTGCAGACACGAGCACCCTCATCTCTGACAGCTGATGATGGATGGATGGAGGGGAAAACATTACCTGGCTTCCTTGACCCAGCAAGGCAGCAATCACCAGAATCTCTAGTAAAACAGTGTGCTTTGGTTCCAAACTTCACTTCCATTCTTTAAGTTTCATGACATTCATTCAGGCAACATAAAAATTTCCAAGCAAAATTGTATGCGTAAATCACACCATCTTGGGGCAAAGGAGAAAAGAAAGAAAGATTGCTGTGATTCTCTGGGGAATGTGAAGAGGGTTTGAAAACAGCATTTTTAAAGCACTTACCTGTCCCAGGAGGCATCTAAGTGCTTTCGTTATGAGGTGCAAGCTCCTTCTGCTTTACCGCACGGTGGGCCAATAAATCAGGACACAAAGTGTAGGGGCAAGGAATAAAGACGTTATTTGGAAAGCCAGCAGACCAAGAAGAGGACGGACTGCTGTCCTAGAGAAACTTCTGGCTGGAGTCTGGATGCTAGTTTCTTTTATGGAGCAAAGAAAGGGGGAGGTGAGGAGGTAAAGTAAAAAGGCCAAAAGTTGTTGCAGTATCTCCTGGTTTGGGCCAGACTCTGGGAGGGTGTGTGTTAATTTCTTCTTTCCTGCAGCCATTCACAAGTGGACCTGGTCAGAATGTTCCCTGTGAGCTAAACAAAGGTATTTTAGCTTAAGGCTTAGCACGGGAAGTGGGGTTCCCAGAGACGGACCATTATGTACAATTTTAGCTATAGGCACCATCTCTTTAGTGATTAACTTGTAGCAAAAGCAATAGAACACAAGGTTAAAGTGAAATAAACAGATCCAATATGGAGTCAGATTTGTTCTTCCTTAATTGCACTTTGTATCATTTTCCCTTCACCTTCCCTGTCTTCCTCCTCCTCTCTCTCCTCCTCTTGTCTTTGTCTTATTTTAATTCACTAAATCCTAAAGGATGAGGTCACTCCTAGGTCCAGAACACACTGATGGTTTTCCAGCTGGCTCACCATAAAGGCCTCAGCCCGTACCAGCCTACAAGGCCTGCACTCACCTCACTGTCGTGCCTACAGCTTTCTTATCCTCCTGCAGACACACTCCCTGCTTTGTTACTCCTTGGACACCTCAAGAGAGCTCTGTCTCAGAGCTTTTGCCCTTGCTGATCCCCTGCCTGCTCTTCCTGACAACCACTGGTAATTTCCCAGCACATGCAAGTGGCAAGTCTCCCGACCACTCTTAAAAATTCCAATGCTAATTCCTGCCTTGCTTTATTTTTCTTCAGACTCCCTACTGCCTTCCGTTATACTGTATAATTAACTTATTCTCATCCAACACCAGCCTCTCCCTACCAAAATATAAGGCACGGATTTTTGCCACTTTGATTTCCTATTGTGTCCTCAAGCACATTACAACAGTGTCTGGCTCTAAAAGGGCAACTATTAAAATTCCCATTCATTTTCATTAATAAATATTAATAATTAATAGTAATTAATGGGTATTAATAGGACTGGGCTGAAAAGCTGGAATGGTTTCCCCAAGTCGCTTATTTAGTAAATGGCAAGGCTTTAATTCAAACCCAGATCTGTGTCTGGCCCACGATCCACGTCCTTTTCACTACACAGTGGTTTCCTTCCTCTCCGAATAGCCAGCTAAATACCTTCCTATATTCAGGGAGTGGCTTCTGCACAGGGGTTCCCGCTTTCTAGACTGAATTGTGGTCAGGGATCCGATTGTGCGAAGGCAGGAAGGGAGAGAAAGGTGCTCGGCCACGAGCCTGCTGGGGGGTTTTCTGCTTACAGGAGTTCAACGCAGGTGCCTGGGGAGATCACCGGAAATCTTCCTGAAGCCCAGGCTGCATCGCCTGCACACAGACTCTGGGAAAACTAGTGGCACACGCGAGCCAGCCAAAGGCTCCACTCTGACTGCGGGCACAGATGTCTAACTGGAGCTTGCTGTTTATTAACATAAGTTGCTTTGCCGTTCGGAAATGGGAGTTAATCAGAATATGGCAAATGCTGCACCTTGAGAAATGTCACCGCTGGTCATGTTTGCATTTCCATATTTGTTCCTTGTTAGTTTAATGTGTGTGTGTGTGTGTGTGTGTGTGTGTGTGTGTGTGTGTGAAATGCTTTTAAAAAAAATTACGCTCTACTCAGACCCGCCCCTGGTAGCAGGCTGTGTCGGAGTCTGTTCAGAGGGTATGGAAGAAGCATCACTGAGCCCTATTTTGGTGCAGCTGGATGCGCTGCACATAACCTACGTTTCTGAGCAATCGGTTAGAGCAGAGTGCTTCCTGACCCTGGCAGCTCACAGGGAGCCTTGGAGAGCCGGGCTCCCCTCCCCCTTCCCTACCTGCCAGTCATCAAGGAGCAAAGGTCATGGGCTGGAAGGGATAATTATGCTGCCTCAGGACCCGGTGCTCCCCCATGAGGACCACTGCAATGTAATTCATTTCTTCACTCTTGCTTCTCAAGTATTAACAAAAAGTCAACAAAAAAGGCTTTTCTTCTCCACCAGGACTTGCCAGCCCTGGATGAGAGCAGTCAGCATGAATTTTAATCAGAGAGTCTGTTTTTCAGCCCTGAATTTTCCATAATCCTTTTTTTTTTTTTTTTTTTGTCTATTAATTGAAAGCGAATATGCGTAGAGTTTGAGAACTGATGGATTTGGACGCCTGGGAGCCCAGTGGCTCACATGCCGAGCTGGGCTGGCGTGCGCCTGTCGGCAGAGCCCACGCTTATATAAGAGGTCCGTTAGAAGATGATGTCTTTCTTGTTGAAGTGATTCACACTGTGGTTCTTTAAGTGGGTCAGCCAGTGCTGTAAATTAATTTACACAAAAGGAAATCACAGTTTCTCTTAATTTATTTTTATTCTTTTAGTAATGAATCTGTAGAGGGGGTGAGATGCACGCCCTGGGTAAGGGGGGGTTCTCCTTACTCAGATCTTCTTTTTTACTGTATCTGGGCTTTTGCTCTGCTTGCTTCCAGCTACTCTACCCTGCTTACCTTTTCCAGGTGTGTGGCTGTCATGATGCAAGGGCCATGCCCACCTCCCTCAGAATGGCCCGAGGCAGGACCATTCTTCCTTGGTCCTCTAACTTCTCCTGTAATCAAAAGGGCCCTGGAGTGATGGTGTTTGAACAGGGACACATAGATCTTTTTTTGTTTTCTGGCCAAGATTTAGTGAGGGGGTGTCAGTGTTTCAGAGGATTACTGGAACCAGAGCAAATCATGCCTTGGTTGTGCTTTTCCCACTTGATATTCTATAAGATTTTTCTTCTACTTACTGACTGTATTAGTTTCCTAGGGCTGCCGTAACAAAGTACCACAAACTGAGTGGCTCAACAACAGAAATTGATTGTCTCCAAGTTCTGGAGGCCAGAAGTCTGAGGTCAGGGTGTTGGCAGGACCCTCTGAAGGCTCTAGGGAAGAATCTGTTCCAAACCTCTCTCCTGGGGCCTGGTAGCTCCTTGGCTTATGGTAGCATAATTCCAGTTTCCACATGGCATTCTCCCTATATCTGTGTCCAACTTTCCCCTTTCCCAGCATCTAAGGATGCTGGTCATATTGGAACTGAGG
The DNA here is from genome assembly GCF_003031525.2 of Neophocaena asiaeorientalis asiaeorientalis. NCBI lineage: Eukaryota > Metazoa > Chordata > Mammalia > Artiodactyla > Phocoenidae > Neophocaena > Neophocaena asiaeorientalis. Next base: position 3,484,879 of record NW_020175192.1, read on the forward strand.
CCCATCCTACTGCAGGATTACCTCATCTTAACTAATTACATCTGCAGTGACTATTTCCAAATAAGGTCACATCCTGAGGTTTTGGAGGTTAGAAGCTCAGCATATGAATTGTGAGGGGAGAGGGTGGGGGACAGAATTCAGTCCATAACACTGGTCATTAGTTATCTGTTGTTGCCTGACAAACTACCCCTAAACTTGGTGCCTTATAAGAATCCAGGCCTGACTTACCTGGGTTCTCTGGCTCTGGGTTTCTCCTAAGGCTTCCATCAAGTCTGCACTAGGGGTGCATCTACTTCTAATCTCCCTCAGGTGGTCGTGGGCAGGATCTAATTGCTTGTGAATTGTTGAGACGAGGGTCTCTATTCCTCACTAAATACTGACCAGAGGCATTTCTGGGCATGGGCAGCTCACAACCATCTGAACAAGAAAGCAGGAGGGCAAGAGAGAGTGTGAGAAAAGATGGAAATCACGGTCATTTATAACCTAATCTTGCAATAATACTGTCCATATCCTATTTGCTAGAAACAAGTCGTGAGATTCAGCCCACGCTCGAGGCGAGGGCATCACACCAGGACATTGGTACCAGAATCCAGGGACCGTTGGAAGCTCTATTAGAAGCCACTTACCACAGTCTGTCCTCTGAGTCATCCTCCTTTTTCATGAAAGCTAATACATGCTTGCTCCCAAGTAGTTTGCTTGGCCTGCTGCTTGCCAGTAGAAAGTCTGGGGTCTACTGGCCTCTTTTCATTTTGTACTGTGTCTACTCCTTTTGGTCCAAAATGACAGTGTTTCTGCTGATATCATTTTCTCGAAAACTCTGCGGGATTTCTGTGAATCCAGTAGGGGTTCACTGTACTAGAACAAGGTCACATCCACAAATGTCTTTGAGAAAAGCCTTCCTCTAGCTTTGCGTCCTGTTGAGAAGGCCAAGAGTCAATGCCCAATTGTCCCATTGAGACAACCCGTAAGGCACACCTTCGGTCTCTTTACAGGCTGCTGTGCAGGACCCAGTAACAGCCCATGCTTTGATCTTTTTAGAGTCTTAACCCAGGGTTCTGCAGTCTCATTCAGCTCTGTCTCTAGACCACATTTTTCTGACAGTGCTTGGAAGCCATTTCTTAATTTTAGCATCTTTTTCTGTCCGGGGAGGCTGAGAATTTTCAAAATCATCAAGTCTTTCTTCCTTTTCTTTTAACAGTTCTTCCTTCAGTTTCTTACTCTTGCAGTTTACTATAAGCAGCAAGCTGAGGCCAGATGGCACCTTCAACCCAGCTTAAAAATCTCCTCTGCTGGATCACCAAGTTCATTAGTGCTGGTCAAGACCGCTCTGTGAGGGGGAAACTATATTTAACAGCCCCTCCCATGCATAATTGCAACCCACCCCCCATGCCAACTCCCTGCTCTTCCATTCTTACTCCACCATTGGCTTCATTGCCCTTTGCAGTCCCTGACCACTTAGGCCAAGGTTTTCAGGATCCCCAGGCTGACAAACATCTTGTTTCCAATAGCTCAAGTCTCTTAGTTTCAAGTCCTTGGACACCCGGAAGTCCAAAGTGATAGAGATTCATCATGTAAGCAAAACACTGATGATGCTGTAGTTGGCTAATATGTTACTCCCACAACCCTATCTCAATTAAAATGTATAAAATAGTCTTTAAGGAGCAGTAGAAACACATCATTGCATAAAGTTATAATTCTAATGATTTACATTTGAATAGCTTTTCCCACCCATTTTACCATTTACAAAGGGTTTTCATTAACCTACTTATTCCTCACAGACATCCTTTGCGGAAGATATCTTTTCCCCAGTTTCGAGCTTTGGGAACTGGGGCTCAGAAAGGTCAAGTCATTTTCTATCAGTTACATGATTTAGAGGATGTCACGTGACATTGGAATTTCAGACTCCACACCTGCGTGCCCTACTCTGCATCGTAGATGTCCTGTGGGGACATAGAGACTCTACCCTGTGGGGGTAGAGTCGTTTGGAGTCGGGGATCAGGGTGGGTATTTTTATTAGGATGATTTCTAGATGTGGCCGAATTGTCTCCGCATCTTTGAGTTTCCCTACCACAGACACTGCAGACACCACTGCCCTCTCTTTGTAGTGTGTGTTTTGTTTTGTTTTGGTCCAGACCCGGGTGCCCTGGAGGATGCTGTACCAGACCACGGTCCTCCAGAGGCTCTCTGTGAGCACATGCTGGCCTTCTTGGTCCTATTCCTCGGCCTTTTGGCAAATTTATAAGATAGAGTTTGGCTCTATTGGCAAAATGTCCTGACATCTTTCCGTAGTGAATTTGGACATCTGCTGAAAGATTTGGCTGTGTTTATAGCTGGTGCTGATTAGCAAATAGACTGAGTCTGAAGGGAAAATAAATTAAAAAGGAAAGGAAAAAGTTGGTATAGAATCTTCTCTATCTGTGGATTTGTCGTTTTGGAGTTTGTGATCATTTAGATGGGGCTGAACTTGGAGCTGGATGACTTAAAGGGTCGAGTCAATCTGCAGTACAGTGACCTTGGCTGGGCCACAGGACTCCAGCATGATGGAGGTTAAAGCACCTAGAGAATATATCTGTCCATCTCTTGATTGAATAGTTGAGAAAATTGAGGCTTGGGGAGATGAAGCTATACTTGCAGTTGTAGCCATTAAGTGGTAAATCCAGGCCTCGATCTTAATTTAATGCTCTTTCTGAGGTCACTTGTTCCATCACACAATGTTCTGGTGTTTTGATAAGAATGTAAGAATTGTCAAATAACTTGTTATAAATATTGCATTGTTATGTTCGTCCAGCAGGCTGGCTCAGGGTACCAGGGTCCTCCGTGACCCCTCCGTGGCCCATGTGTTGGTACAGAACCCCGTGTTGCCTCCAGCAGCTTCCTGCCGTCTTACTCTCTATCTTGGCATCTTCCCCCTTGCAAGCTGGCTCTATCCCATCCCACCAGATTTCCCAGTTGCCATCGTAGCAATCAGTGTTGCTTTACAGCTTTTATCACTTCTGTTGCCGGTCCTTCCCTTCCCTCTGACCTCACCACGAACTCCATCAACACATGCTTCTGCCAATGTGTTCCTTTGCTTCCACTACTCCATTTCATCGGCCTTCGACCCATCTCTGCCCAAGGGCCAGCTTTGGAGAGTGGTTTTCCCCTTCTAAAATTGCTGGCCTGAGCATACCAGGAATTAGCGGGAATTGCTAGCCTCCAGGTTGTCAAAAGACAGGTGCCCCAGGATGTTTGCATGACAGCTGAAGGAGAGGAAGACAGTAGATCAGGAGTTCGGACATTTCCCCTTTCCTGATCCCAAACTTAGAGCCACTGAAGTGTTTGAGAGAAGAGTACAGATTATTTGAACATAGTGATGGTCAGTCTGTCCGTGAAATGCATCCATTGTTTTTCTTCCTTTTTTTTTCCATTTCAGGGTAAATTGATGGATTTTAAATGGTTACAGAACTTTTTAAAAAAGAACTCTGATCTATGTTTCAAAACATCTCTGATTGCAGACACTTTGATGGTTCTAGACCATCACTGTCCAATAGAAGATCCTGTGGTGATAGAAATGTTCTGTATCTGCTCTACACAATGCAGTAGCCACCAGGTACAGTGGCTTTGGAGAGCTTGAAATGTGGCCCGTGGGACTGAGGAAATAAATTTTACTTAATTTTAATTATTTTACATTTAAATACCACATATAGATACTGGGTACCACAGTGTAGTCTAGACCACTTTAGACCTTTTTTTTTTCTTTTCCTGCCGGAGGGGACATTGTAAACCCATCAAATATTAGCACCCCTCCTACCCCCAGTATCTTTATGTTATACTCTGTGGTTTCCCATGACCTTTCGCGACTCTGGAAACACATAGAAGCAGAGATGCCCTTGGGTTCTAGAAGGCATGTCTCTCGTCCACACCCTATCTCTGTTCCTGCCAGTTACATCAGCCACAGTAATCGACTTCGCCTAAAGCAAGGGCCCGTACAGCAGAGTAAATAATACCAGTACTAATAATGATAATGAGAGACCACATGTATTCCTTGTTCCATGCACACAAGATACATAATACTTACAGGTGTTAACTCATTTAGTCTTTTAATTTATTTATTTATTTTTGGCTGTGTTGGGTCTTCGTTACTGCGCACAGGCTTCCTCTAGTTGTGGCGAGCGGGGGCTACTCTTCGTTGCCGTGCGCGGGCTTCACATTGCAGTGGCTTCTCTTGTTGCGGAGCACGGGCTCTAGGCGTGCAGGCTTCAGTAGTTGTGGCTCGTGGGTTCTAGAGCTCAGGCTCAGTAGTTGTGGCGCACAGGCTTAGTCACTCTGCAGCATGTGGGATCTTCCCGGACCAGAGATCGAACCCGTGTCCCCTGCATTGGCAGGCGGATACTTAACCACTGCACCACCAGGGAAGCCCAACTTACTTAATCTGGAAACAGTCCTGTGAGCTGTTATGCTATTATTATATCATCCCCATCTTATGGATCAGGAAACAGAGGTAAAGGCCACAGAGCCCATGAGTGCCGGCTCTGGGATTTGAAGTCCAGCATTCGATGGCTCTGACAACTGCAGAGCTGCCTCTGCCTTATGCACCACTGCAGAGAAGCTCCCGGCCTGCCCCCTGCACCTGCTCGGTGCCTGTCCCACACTGAGGTGGGCTTGGGTGCTGTCCGCTAAACCAGAAGCAGAGCCAGAGAGGTTTGCTACCGCGGTACTGCAGTGAAGTTGTGGCACTAGTTACCTAGGATCAGCAAAGCCTTCACGAGGCGAGGCATAATCCTCCATCGGGCCACCTTCACTTCCGACACCAGCCGCAAGTGCGGGGGATCCCCAGACTATCTGTGCTTCTGACCAAGGGCTTACAGATTCCAGGGTCCCTCCCCTACCTCAGGTTCGACAGTTCACCAGAAGGAACTGCAGAACTCAGGACAGCACTAGACTTATGATTAGTTTTATTATAAAGGATAGAAACCAGGAGCAGACAAGATGCACAGGGTGAGTTCTGGGAGGGTCCCAAATGCAGAGCTCCTATGCCCTCTCCTTGTGGAATTGGGGGAACCCCCCACCCTCCCAGCACATTGATGTGCTCACCAACAAGGAAGCTTAACTGAGCTTCAGTGTCCAGAGTTGTTACTGGGGTTTTGTTTCTTTCAGTATGATGGATTGAATCATTGGCCACATGACTGACCTCTTGGGGTTTTGTTTTTTTCAGGATGATGGATTGAATCACTGGCCACATGACTGACCTCTGTCTCCCGCCTCCCTCCCCTCCCCTGCAGTTGGTGTAGCATCATTTGGCTGAGAGCCTCAACCCTCTAATCACATGGCTGGTGTTTCTGGCATGACCAGCACCCATCCTGAAATTATCCTGGGACTCACCATGAGTCACCTTATTAGGATAAACTATCAGGGCCCACCATGAATACCAAAGACACTCCTATCACTTAAGGAATTCTAAGGGTTTAGGACCTCCACCCAAAACCTGGGATGAAACCCAGCTAAATTCCTTATTATATAGCACCTGCACCAGAAATGTTTCTTTCAAGTGGCTAAGATCAAGGATAAGGACCTTCGAATTTCTAAATTTTAGTGGTTACTAGACATATTCATACATGCTATCTCGTTTAATCCTCCTGAAACCCCCAGGTGGAAGATATTCTTGGCGTCTTTGTATTACAGATGGATAAACTGAGACTAAATAAAGTTGAAAATGCGGTACATGAATATTCAGGTAGTAGAAATTGGTGTTGGAATTTAAAACCAATTTCCTAACTTTAGATCAGAAGTCCCTTGAACCTATAAGAGGGGTAGAAGAAGATAAGAATAGAGATAGAGATGCTTTGAATTCTTTCTTTTTTTTCGGCACACAGGCCTCTCACTGCTGTGGCCTCTCCCGTTGTGGAGCACAGGCTCCGGACGCGCAGGCTCAGCGGCCATGGCTCACGGGCCCAGCCGCTGCGCGGCATGTGGGATCTTCCCGGACCGGGGCACGAACCCGCGTCCCCTGCATCGGCAGGCGGACTCTCAACCACTGCGCCACCAGGGAAACCCAGTTTTGAATTCTTAATTGTGTTTCTTGTCTGAAAATGCAGGATGGAAGTGGACTTGGCCAGGATAGGACAGGAAATGAGGATTGTGTGAATCTGAGTTAGGTTCCTTCCCAAGGAGATGATGATTCCCTCTCTGGTTTTTCTTCATGGGTTTACTTGGAGAAGCTCATGCATCAATAAGTCCTATGTCAGGCCTTATCCCAAGCATTGAAAATACAGAAATGGACAGAGTCCCAGGCTTCTTTGCAGGGAGTCAGAAAGTAAATGCGAGATGGCCATAGGTTGTGGTGAGAAAAACAATAGAGGAAAGCACTTAGGGTGGGCACCTAATCAGGATGGGGTAGGGGGAAGAGAGAGTCAAGAAAGATTTCCTGCGGGAGATAAAGTAGGAGCTGGGGCTTAGAAACAAACAGAGATTAAGAAGGCCTAGAGTTCTATAAGGAAATGGTACTGGAATCTCTTGTCTCAGTCCAGGAGGCTGATGGGTCCTGGTGATGCCCCCAAAGCTAGTGCTTTGCCGGTTTCTTGCTCTGTTTGCATCTGCCTCAGCTGTGGCTAGAGCCCCAGCATTGGGGGAATGGGGGCTCGGGGTGTGGGGTGCGGGGTGCAGACCTCGGGAATGCTGAGGGTATATGGGTGTGCCCGGGGCTCCATGGAATTTCTCTTCTGTACAACGAGGACTTTGGACTTTCCGACATGTTTCCTGAGAAATGTTAGATGCCTCTAACATTTCATCATTTTGTATTTTTATGAAAAATGTTTTGCAAAGCAAAGGAATAGAGTAAACAGGATTATAAAGAGAATATTTGCCTTCTTAAGGGAATAAATTGTTCTCAAACACATCAGGAACGTTCATTTGCATAGAAACAATGCAAATTCTACAGAACGGAGGCTTGTTTTCTTAGGTGTTTTGGTAAGTTAATTGCAGGTCGTTCTTGTCAATTGTGCTGCACTAGGTATATTAGGCAGTGGTAGAGCTGCATCCATTTTAAATCTTGTATACTTCTGAATATTTGCAATTCCTTGAATGTTCAGAATATTTGAGTTTTCTCTGATCCAGCCTGAATTTTCTTAAATTAGTTCTGTATTTAATGGATTATACATATACTGGATTTGCATTTCCAAGAGGGTTTGGAGAAGTCCATCTTGTGTAGCCCAGCTGAACCCCATCCACTTTTAGTTATCTGGGGTTGGCTCAGGACCACCCAACAAAGTTCATACAATCTGTCAGGATGCAAAGCCTTATCTGTACTTCTAACTTCCGGTGTCTTGTGGTCTTTCTGCATCTTTCTCCCCCTATAACTATGGAGTGCCCCCCATATCAATCAGACTACATAGACTTCCACTAATAATTAACACTTTGCAAGTATTTTATTTGTTTAGACAGCTCTTGAAGATTTGGGCATCATGGAGTTAGTGCCGTGCACAGAACAAAGCTGTCTTCTTGGTTCTACTCTCTCTGCTCTTCATCCTCTTCCCCCTTGCCCCTCATTCTCTTTCTCTTCTCCCCTTTTCTCCCCACCCCACTCATTCCCTGCCATTCACCCCTCTCAGAAGCAAAACACACTGCACCCCTTGCCTTAAGCGTAGCAGTTTCCCAGTCACTTGGGCATTTTCTTGGGGTTTTGTTCTCTACTCCTAAGTGGTTGCTCAGAAGATTCCAGATACATTTCTTATTGTGTTACATCTTGCCAGGGTTATTTCGTGAAAGGGTATCTTGAGGAAATATGCTTCCACTAAGTGGAATGAGAGCAGCTGCCGGGGATGAGTTCCTGGGCAAGAAGAAGAGCCTATGCAGACTGTAGAAGCACGTGGGAGTCTGGCCGGTTCAGAAGCCTCAGGTAGTTCTCTGTGATCAGAGTTTAGGGTGATTATGAAGGTGACCGACAAAAAGATGGAGCTGGAGAAGCAGGCAGCAGTCACATCGCAGAGGAGCCTTGTGATTGTATTCTTCTCCAGTGGGTGATGGAAACTTAGTGAGTCAGTACCCCAGCGCGAGGAAGCAGAACAGCTGGTTGCAAAGCTGCCAGATAGAAGACCGTGCAATGTCAAAGTCCTGGAATAGGGCATGGATGGGTAGGGGATGCCGAGGAAATACATGTTCATGAGCAAACCAGGAAGCCAATGAGATTTGTGGTTGATTGGTTATGGGGTGAGGGAGAGAAAGAAACAAGTCAGGGAAAACCCCGAATTTCTGCCCTTGTTTCTTATTTGCCAAGTTAGGGAATGCAGGAAAAGAAAGAATAGAGATTGGGAGATGTTCAATTATAGAAACATAATTTAATCTGGAAACATAATTTTAATAACATTATAACTATCTTAATAAATTGGGCAAAGATGACAAGCCCTTGGACATCCTTCAAGACACAGACAGCAGGCTGAATAAGTTCAAAGTCACAACTGTCCAGCAACATGTTTGTGGGAGACTCTGGAACATAACTCCTATCTGATGAATCCTGGCCATATGATTTCGTATAAGCCACGGCTCACGACTTTGTGGTTCATGTCACTGTAAACTTGCTGCCTGACTGTCAGAAACTGGGCTTGACAGGGCTGAGGATGTTCACTTTGCTTTTTAATTGGTTTATCAAACAGCGTAAATTCAGCCTGGGATTGATGATTCGTTACATTTTTCTCTAGTCACCACCTTAAACACACTTGGTCTGAGCCCTTTCTTTCCTCCTATCTCTCTCCTTGATAATATCTAAAAAGACTGTGTACATTTCTGGTATTTTCAAAGGTGAGAACAGTTTAATTTCAGTATTTAAGACTCCTTTTCAGGTATTAAGTCCTTATCAGATGACGTAAGACTTCTATCTCGCAGCCCATTCCAGCATCCTTGCTCTCTGGACCTTCCTGGTCAGATCTGTGAAAGGCGTGATTAGTGGAAAGAAAAGCTTTTTTCACTAACTGGTCCTGCACATGTGATTTTCATCTGGTTGGGACCCTGGAATCCAAGACCTGCCTGCAAGGTCATCACATCCCTCCTAAGGCAGGAACTCCAACAGGGAAGAAGGTAGATGCAACCCCAAACCCCCTGACATGGAAACTTCTCTTCCTGAAGATCAGAGATATCCAGCCCGAATTGTTCTAAGCTTTTCTCACTGCATTCTAAGACCCTGAGATAAGTCCCAGTAATCTTTAGTTACAGGGTTTTGGGATTTTGTTTTTAGATAATGACACAAAGCCCACATTGTCATCATTTTTACCGTAATACAAGTTGAAACTAAAGTGAGCTCTGTGAATATGATTGCTATGAATACCATGCAATGGAAATTGTCTCTTCAAATCGAATCACACTGAAGACTCAGAAAACAAAGACTGTCCCTCGCCACAAATGGAAGCTATGTAATGAATTCTTTTTTCCCTATGCCTTTCTTCAATTTTCTATTTAAAGAAATTTCTGAAAATACATGAATTATGCAGCTTATCTCTCGGATGGAAAAGAATTTTCTCCTTGGATTGGATGACTGCATATTTATTAATAGCAGTAAAAATTTCCATGTTCTTTTGTATCAAATGGGATGCTGACTAAAATATGAAAGAGCCTTTCCAGCAATAATAACAGTAACCCGTAATGGCTGAATAATTATAAAAGCTGTATGGAACTGAAAGACATTTTAATTTGTCATTACTTCTGTGTGTTTAGGAAGGATCTGAATAGTTATTCTGACGATAAAAAAGTAGAGTGTACTCTTTTTCCTCATTATGGGATTATGTTCTTAATGTACCACTTTTACTGTAAGTTAAAAAAAAAAAAAGCAAAAAAAAAAACCTCTCTTGTGGTTTCTTCTAACAATGTAATCATGATTGAAGTCTGCTCAGCTGGGAATATATTTTGCTTTCTTACTATTATGTAGAGATTCTGCACTTCAAACTCATTTTCATTTGAAAAGTGTTCATCTTTGCAGATTTTAAAAATGAGATTACGCTTGTTTGCTTAGTGAGAACTTCCAACCATTATGTCACATTAATTCATGAAGATGACAGGGACTATAGAATTTCCTTAGGTCATGACCGGATGGTAGCAGGAACTGAATATGAGATTCTTAAACAGGTTTTTTCTTTTTATAACAACTATTAAAAAGCATCAGTGTTTACCAGGGTCATTCCAAGGTAAAATTTCAAAGCTATTTTTACCCCCAGAATGCAGGTCGTCTCCATTTTCTTTTGGTCTGCATTATCCCAACAGCATTCAGTTCTTACTCAGGTCCTAAGAATATTTTATGACAGCGCTGTTTTTTGGAAAATAAAATGTCATGATATGCTGTGTGCTTCTAGGTGAGTGATAGAGTATTCCTTTGTGGCATGTGAATTTTCATTTACCAGATTTCCACTAAGATATTTAGATCTTAGTGTTGAGGAATAGGAAAATCTATGCAAGGATTTTGACATGCTCCAGCACTTTGCCGCCCTCCCCACTAAAATATAGCTTTAGGGTCAAAGGCAATTGTTAGAAGATACTCTTTTGGCAGCCTGGTTGCAGCCAGAGGATACCTTCAATACTGTGAGAAAAATGCCCTTCACATCATGTCAACAAGCTCTTTTGCCTTTGATTCTGATCTTTCCCAGGGTTCAGCTCCCACCCTTGACAGCTGATGACCTTGTGCCATTAACTTAGCCGATTTCGGCCTCAGTGCTCTCACCTTTAAAATGGGGAGAAATGACATACATATTAAAGGTGGACGAGGGGATCCAATTATCACGTAAAATAAATGTGAAAGTTTTGACACATGGTAGGCATGTAATACATGGAGGTATCTTCTTACCGTAAAGGAAAACACAACTAAAAACCCGTTAAAAATTAGTTATCTATTTGATTTAAATCTATACTTTTGAGAGTAAAACCAGAAACAATTTCTTCCTATTTATCCAACTGAAAATTTGAATGAATTGAAGAGGGCTTATACTTCTTTGAAATCTAAATGCTATAATGTTGTCCTTCCCTCCCCAAAAGAGGGTTTGGCAAAGAGTGACACCTGAAACTTAAAGATGTGTGTTTGCAATATGCCATATATAAAATTCAATTTATTATTTTAATTTTAAAGAACTTTCAGAGTGAATTTAGTGTCTGGATTGCCAGTATAGAGATATCTGTTTTCTTCTACATACACTGAAGTGCATTGGTAATTGAATTATTATATATACATGCTATTTAGAACTTAAAAGGTTCATCGTTATCAATTCACCTTTATTTTAATTTGATGGCTAAAGTGGTATGGGGGATGGGAAGAGCTTAAGAGAGAGAGAGAGAGAAAGGGGGGTGGGGGCATAGATGGGACTATGTAATTATGAAAGAAGGTAAGACTGTATTTCCTTCTGTTTTATAGCCTGAAGAATAAGCAGTGAAAACATCAATCAAGAGATGAGAAAAAATAAGTTAGGATTTCTGTGCCGTGGAGAATCGCTTACCAACCACCAGAAGAAGATTCTTTCTGGAACAATGAACATTTCCTATGAGAATTCACAGATTAACATACGACTAATTTAAGTTTTGGAGAGTGAATGAGCTTTCTTTCTTTTTTTTTTTTAATTTTGTGGTAAGTTATGATATTTGGATGGTTTTTAAAAACTCTTTCCTGATAATATATTTAGCACATGTTCTCAATTATAATCCTATAGCAAACAGCATCGTTCAAACTTGAAGGCAGTGGAAAATCTCAATTTCCAATTTATTCTCAGATTTCTTCAACATATAATTATTCTGTTAAATCCTTGCTGATCGAGATGTAAACCACTTCAATCATGAAATAAACTATTTTTTCATCTTGTTGACGTGACTGATGGCAACGTGCACAGAACCAGACAAATCACTATTAGTAGAAAATATGTAATGGACACAAATTCTCACTTCACCTTCAAAAATGTGAGCCATCTTTGCCATCTGAACCAGGATGAAGAGGGTAATCAAGGAGGAATCCTCATCTTTTTTTCCTGATCATTCAAATAACAGTTTCTCAAGGTTAAGCCAAGTCCTCTTTTGCAAGCTGCCAAAATAATAACTTAGGAAAAGGATTCGTTTTCCTGCATGAAGATCCTCTTAGGCAAAAATGTCTTAATAGCAGTTGACCTTGATGAAACGTTTTCCCAAAGGCATTCAAAAGAAGAATGATCAACCCCATACGAGAGGGAAATAAATGAGGGCTTCTTATGAAGTTGGCCTGAATTGTGGGCTTTCGTGTAGGGCACTGGTGATTTGGAAAGAAGTGAGTGAATTCTGAACAAATGACCGCCTTGGGTATTGAGGTCACCTGTTCCTCTGTTTCTCACTGAAGTCCTTTTTGCTGAACTGAGATTCAACCACTTCTTTAGGGAGAATGCCACTGACAGACTGGAAAACCATTACTCTCTGATGGGGACTATCTCGGAGGTTTAAATTTCTAGGTTGAAATCTTCTCCATGGCGAGTGGATTTGGAGTCCTACAGGCTGGCTGCAGAGCTGGGCATTTAAATGCTTCTTAGGGCCTGGCTGGGGTTGCCCTTTGTGCATTGTGACTGATCTCCTGGTGTCAGGATTTTCTGTATGTCTGTGACTTTTCCACAGAGAGCTGAGGTGGTTAAAGCTCAGTGAGCAATAAATGAAATGACTTAGACATCACAGTGTTGTTACGGAGGTGTTTGCAATTTGGCACCGTTCTCTTGAGAAAGGTCCACTCAGGAGAGACCAGGCTTGTCAGTTTCTGTGTCTGCAGAGAGGAGAGGCCACGCCAGCCACGCCAGTCATGGGCCATCCCTTGGGAAGGAAGGAGGCTTTGAAAGGAAGCAGTCTATTTTTCTGTTTTGGAAAGCACACAAAAGAGGTACAAACCTCCAATGATGACTTTTCTTCAAGTGTGTAAAATAAGGCTTTCTTTGTCAATTCTGCTGTAAAATAAGCATTGTCCAAGTAAAAAAAAAAAAAAGAAAGAAAAAGTCTGTTTCTGTTTGTGAGTGAGCTCATATCCTTCAGTGTTTTTTGCTGTTATTATTGTTAATAACAGTACGGACTCGCCTATGAACACAGATCTCTTTCGCTTTTCAGAAAGGCTGTGCCACACCCTTTATAGATAAGCTCCCAGATATAATAATCAGATTATTTCAGAATTCCTCATCTAAATACCATTGCTCTTTGGCAACCTGTCCAGTGCAAGTGAATACCCCGCCAGAGGTCTGTGGTTTGTTTTCAGATTTCTTTTTTTTCTGCCCCTGCAGATAAAGGGAATTGTCATTCCAGTGTACCATGGAGGTGATGATGAATGTTATTTATATTTGGGGAAGTCTTAAATGGAAGCATCTCTGCTGGGGAAGCTAGCTACTTGTTGTTTCTGTTCCTTTTTTGGGGGGTATGGTTATATTTGCTTAATTAGGTTGTGTCTTACCTTCCAATGTCATTAGGAACAACGGGACTGAGACGTAAGGGAACTATTTTCCAATAGCCAAGTTAATTCTGGTGGAGAGGAAGAGCCCCCTGCAGACCTGCTGCTCTGGAAGGACCTGATTACAGCAGAGATTCGGGGAAAGAGAAGAGTCCAGGAGTTCCTGTAAAATCTCAATTCAAGGGCACTGGGGAAGAACGCTATCTATTTGAAAGAGTGAGAATATCCAAATTATCAATATTTAAAGTATTTGCACTGTTCCAGAGTATTTGTAGCCATGTCAGCTAGACTAACCAACGAATGCCCATTTGAAGTTTGACTCCCACGAGAGAAAAATGGTTCGCAGTTAACACACAAGCCTAATGGTGTTCTTACGTTAATGTGAAATGTTTGTATTTAAAAGGATCCTTGCTAAGTGGTTGAAATAGTGTATGTTTTCTCACAGAGATAGAATCTCCTACAGTTCTGGGCATGTAGTGCACTTGCTTTGCAGAGTTCTTCTTTAACTACGGAGGAAACCTTCAGGCTGGCTCCTGGGCCATTGGCCACAAACGCCACAGGAATGAGACCCAAGCTAATGAGCTTTCTTTGCACATAGTCTCCACAGCCCAACACACTCATAAATATGATCATAAAGCAATCTGCTAAGTAGAGAGGACTCCAGTGATCCCTTTGGCTGATAAAAGTAGTAACAAAACTCCTCAGCAGTTGCTTGACTACAAAGACCAATAGAATTTTTGTTTCCTTTACCTTTTAGATGACATATAAACATACATGGGAACTGCAGGAGTCTTTATACCTTCACATTGACCTGAGTTTATTAGACCAATCAGACCAAGAGAAGAAAAACATGAGATAGATGAAAAAATGCTAATACTCCCACCGGGAAATTTGAGCCCTGGGGTCATTGGGGTGGGCAGGTCTCACACCTCTTCTGAAGCTGATCTTTGAGTGAGGAGTTTCTGACAGGTCACATGAGCACAGCCGGTTGGAACTCCAATAAGAAAATAACCTTTCTTAACTGTCAGGTAATCAAGTAACTACCCTTTCTATGTTCCATCCAAGCTAAATATTCATTGTTCACTTGACCAGATCGTACAAAGAATTGATGGTTGTTTTTTTGTCACCAGAATGAGAATGGTCTGATTAACATACTATTGTGGGGATGGATTTTTTTCTTTTCATGCTTCTTACCTAGTTTATTCATCCCAAAGTCATGCTAAACTACCTCATAGGTTTGTGGTGTGGATTAGCTAATTAATACATGTCAAGTGCTTAAAAATATAAATCTCTCTGGATAAATGTTGTCTTAGTTCTCTAGTTTAAGGTATGCATGTCAGATGAACTATCTGGTTATTTCATTGTTATCTTCATGTTGATAAATTTGACTTGAAATTTCATATCCAAATATTTTGATGTGAAATGAAATTTTGAGAGTCCCAGCGTGGACTGAGGCATCTAACTCAAGTCTGGCAAACGCAGCCCCCAAGGAAGTAAAAGTACCTAGAAGCAAAACCAAAGTGTTTTCTTAAGCAGATTCTAAAGCAGGTGTTCTCCAAGGTGGGGTGGAGAGGAGATCAACACTTAGTTTAAAGAGCGTATTAAGTCATTTGCACTATAATAGTTTAAATGCCAAAAATGGTCAGTGATTTATGTTTAAAAATTAATTAGAATGGGGTGAAGGTTATGCCTATATAATGTAACCCTTAATTCCTTCACATGTTGAGTTAAAGAGGGAGGAGTCATTATTAGTCCATATATTTTGGAACACCTCCCTGCAAGAGAGACCGGGCAGAAGAATGTCTACCTTGGTTTGTTTCTTCCTAGAAAAATGGTGAACACTGGTTGTTTTTTCTAAAAAAGGATATAGCCTAAGAGAAAGGAAAGGAATTAAAATCTGACAGCTTCTTCGTAATGTCATTTGAAGGCTCAATGGCAATGAGTTAATAAGAAATTTTCCTGCCGGCTCTACTTGGTTACCATTTTCCCCTGTATGATTAATTACTCCTTAGTCACCATTCTCAGGAGCAGGTTTTTTTTTGCTAATTTTAAATGTCTCAACTTCATTAGCAATTCATTCTGACCTTTAAAAACCACATTCTATAATCTTCAAATTATATGAGTGAAGGAAAAAAAAAAAGCTAATTTTCCCTGTCCCCCGACCTCCAGCTATCATGCACAGGCTACCACTGTGAAGAACGGTCGAACTGTTTGTCGTGTGCTAAACTGTCACATCAACGGTGGCTCTTTGTAGTCCAAGCTCAAGTCCTCTCATCCCACAGGTGGCCACGAGGACCAGCAAGGGCTGATTCAACTTCAGAAAGCTGAAGTAATGTACAATGTAGTGCATTTGGCCGCTAAATTTATTCATGTCTTAATTAAAGGGAAAAAAGTGAAATTGCTATGCACAATCATGGACTCCTCTCTTGCATCCTTGCTATTTTGAGAACTCTCAGTGCATTTTCTACTTGAAATGATTAAAAGTCTGACTGTAAGACCACCAGTGATGGGCAAGATAAGGTTTCCCTGTGGCGGCCAACTCAGTGACCAAATGTCCTACTTTAAAATTAGTTTCTTATTGTATATTCTCGTATTTCTTGATATTGGCTTCATAGCTGGACGGAGTGTTAATCAGTACTCATAACAGCATCCGTACTAATGCTTCTATCACTCAGACTCAAAGAGTTGCCATGCTGGGCCTACCCCATGTCCCATCAGTTTACTACTCTGGCCGTAAATGGTCCGAAGAAGCTCAGAATGGAAGGATGTGATTGGCCTCCCTAATACTAGTTCCAAGAAAATTATGAATGCTGCATAGGTACAAGCAATGTAGTAGGGATGCTTTTCTCTTTTGTCAAAAAGGTCGTCTCTTTGGTGGCGCTTGAGAGTAATGGAAAGAAGGGCAGTCATCTTGCAAGGAAGGCTACCTGCAGAAACTCTGAGAACTGTCAAAGCAGAAGAAAGATCACACCCAGTAGAGAAAAGACATCCTCTGGCCTCCAGGGGTCCACAGTCAGCTGGAGGAGCATTAATGAATGGTTTGAGTTTTCCTTCCTTTTTTCTTCCACATTCATTCTTCTTTTATCTTTCATGTTGATTGGCAACAAGGACCACACCTTCAGGACTCCTCAGTGGTGTGTACATTTCTCCACCCCTCTTGCTTAAGTAGATCATATTGCTGCTAAATAAGTGATTAGTAAAAGGAAATACAGTCAGTATATGGAGAATACTTGGCATTTTGGAGACATAGTTTTTAAAAGCCAACAAGTTTCTGCTTTTGACGAGGCATCTTTTTTAAAGCCTCTGTCTTCGTTATCTTGTTCTTTGCCACTTAATTTAAGGCCAGTTACAAGCTCATCTCCTACCTCTTTAAATAAGCTACCATCTCTCAGTGTCCTTTAGGTATAGAGAGTTTAATTGTGATGAAAGCTAACCGGGTACCCTTTGCGAGCCACCCATGGGGGTTTATAATAAACTGAGTGTTCCACCCAGGGATTCCATCAGCCATTTACTCCTTTGATGGTACTGAGATGCAAATGAACTAAATACTTGAGTTATTTTCCAGTGACCCCCCGGTTCAGAAATTGCCTATCTTCCCAGATGAATGGTGAGCTCTCTCTGGGTGGATTTGGACTCAATCCTTACCCATTTTTGTACAGTAACACATGTCTTGGTTACTATAGGGCCTCATCTCTGTAGATGTTGAATGCAAGACAGAGTACCGTTCCTACTTTTAGGAAATATATGATATTATCTGACATTGATGGGATTTGAAGAGAACAAACCAGTTTTCCTTTGCAATCATTCTTCTTTAGCCAAAGCTCTATTTTTTGAGAATAGAGGCGGGTACCCGAGGAGGGCAAATGCAAAACCAAAATCTATTTATCTTTTTTGCAAACTCTAGTAATTCAGTTTATAACAAGGACTAAAGGGGTTGTATGGGTTGTGTTTATCATATGTGCATATATTGATTTAGTAATTACTTATTGAATAAAAAATTCCAGACAAAGGGGACACTATAAAAGAAATGATACAGGAGTTAAAAATAACTTGAATTTAGAATCAGTTCTGCCATTTATTTGCTCTATGACCTTGGGCAAGTGATGTAAGTTTTCTGAGCTTCAGTTTCTCAATGTTTAAGGTGGAGCTAATGATACTTTTATTATAGGGTTGTAAAAATTGAACAAATTAACTATACGCATTTCTTCTCCCCTCCTTCTACCATCCAACTAGCTAATAATTGTTTAATGTAAAACAGAGCCATTCAGTGTGAGTTGGAAAAGGCCTTTAAGACTATCCTGCCCATCTCTCTCATTTTGACCATTCTCGTTTTTAAAAACACACGATGAGATAGAACCTTGTATAGAAGAAGGTTGCAGCTAGTATAACTCCAGTAGGAAAGAGCTTCCCAGAAGAGCGGAGCCCAAAGCTTTCCAGAAACTGTAAAAGTGAATTCCCCAGAGGCACCTTCATCTGTCTCACTCCCGCTGCACCCCTCCCCCATCCCCAGGTTCAAGCATCTCTGCCGGCCACCCCTCCCCGCAAGCATCTCTTCCAGTAGCTCCGTCTGCCTGCTGGGCTTTTACCTTGAACCAGGACCCACACTTGCAGCTACCAAGGACTGCTCGTGATCAGTTTGGCTCTAAACACAGAGAGAGAAGACACGCATCTCCTCAACATATCTCCATAGGCGGAGCAGAGGTTAGCATATGTTTTTATACAGTATTTGTAATATAGTGTACATGCGTGTATGTACATAATTATGAATCTGTTACAACATGGCCAATTCATTTCTATACTTTGTTCTATTTTTGATAAGATGCAGAGCTGTGGATTATTCCCCTTTGTTCCTTTGTCTCATGAGAGGAGCCATTTAACTGGAAAAATGAAGCTGGATTTATGACTGCCAGTCTGAGTGGTAATAAATGTCAGGCAGACATTGCTGAGTCCTAAACTTCGTGAGCTTGAGCCCAACCCACTGCATCAATCAGCTCATTTACACATGAGCCCGCAACTCCGGAAAGTCAGCTGACGACGCGTGGACATAAGATCAAAGGACCCAGCTCTGTAAATATGTCTGCCCCTTGGCACCCTACATTTTTAATTGTTAGCTGACTAGAATTCCTTATGTGTTTGCTCAGAAATCTGCCCTCTGGTTCAAGTTCACAGCACAGATGCTAGAGAAGCATGGCCAGAATCCCCATCACTGTGGGAGGATGAGTGCTTTCTTGCGGGGTTGGAGCTGGCTTAGTTCTGCCCAGTCCCGTTAGGGACACAGTGGGTTTAGGAGTCCCACCCACCCCAGTCCCCAAGCCAATGAGAGCCCTACCCGGCAATCAGTGCGGTTTGGACGTGTACTACATAGCCTTCTGCCTGGAGCCTGCTGGACTTGAACTTTTCAGACTAAATATTCCAACCATATCAGGCTGCAGTGTCTCTGGACAGCCCTCGATTTGTGTCTAGCTGCTGACTGCTCTGCGCAGAACCCGGCTCCTTGGTCCCCATTCCTGGAGCCTGATCACAACAAAGAAGGTGTGTTCATTTCACCAGCTCCCTCGATCTTGATGACGTGTCCTACTGACTCCTTCCTTGAAGACAGGGGTCCTGCTCTCCTGTTGGTTCTCTGCACCAGCCATCCTTAGCTTACAACCCTTTTCCTGATATTCTTCTCATCATCAGTGGAGGGGGCAGT
>NW_020175192.1:3504198-3506513 GCF_003031525.2 Neophocaena asiaeorientalis asiaeorientalis
GGTGTGGGGGGGGAGGAAACAGCCATGCCTTTGTAAGATCCACACACATTTTAAATATAGATACATCTTCACTGCTTCGATGATGTGAAGTTAAATACTTAACAGAAATGATCGTGAATTTAATTTGAAACTCTATGAATTAGGCGGCATTACGGTGCAAGAAGGGAGTTGAGATGTAGGAAATTTAGGAGTTTTAGCCAGGCTCTGCCAGGAGAGAAATTGGGGCTTTTATAAAGCAAGCCCCGCTCTCTCTAAGCCCAGATTTCTTGGGTAAAACAGTAGGGGAGTTATGGACAGGATGGTCTCAATTTCCGTGTAAAATAGGAAGTCGATGGAACAGTAAAGAAAGTGATAATGCCTTTTACTGTGCTACGGTGTGCTGAAGTAATACCTCCTCCGTTAGGGTTACTTCAGTTTTCAGGAATGTGAATTAAAGCAACTCAGAAAAATTAATATGACCAGATCACAGGAGGGCAAAACCGATGCCACCTACATCTTCAATGAAGTTTGCAATTACTTTGCCCACAATATTACTCTATCAAAAACTCCCAAAGATGTCCAGAGGGTTTCTGGCATTTTACTCCGTGCACTTGGCGGTGACAGGAGGATGCCTTGGTGCTGTCACCATTCACCTCTCCTACGACAAGGCTCTGACTCATGGCTTCTTCATTTTCGTGACCCCGCAATTGTCCGGTGCGTCCCAGGTCTCAACTGACAGTGAGAAAGCACTTTAATTTTATAATCAAGTATGTCAAACAATTTAGCAATAACTAAAGAAAGAGCATGGACTCCAGGATCAAATCAACGTGGAGCTCAAGGGCAGCAGGAGGAAAAGTGGCATCCCAGCCACAGTGACAGTCTGTAGACTGTTCTGCAGCCTCGGTGACATCAAAAACTCAGATGTGTGGCCACCATCGATCATCTTCAAGCGTCACCCCATGACCACCTGCCGCAGCCCGAGCCGCATGTCCTGTTGCTGCTCCCAGGCTTGAGCCAGAGGAAAACAGCACGCACCAGAGAGCCCTTTGAACAGCAAGGAGGCAGCATCCTCCAGCCTGGCTTTAGGCGTGTTAGGAAACGTCTGTATGAGGAACAGAAGAGGCGGGGTGTTCATTCCTCAGATCAGAAGCAGCAGGGAGAGCAGGGCAGGGGAGTTGAGCTTTCCCACCCTGGAGCCCGATGCCCAGCAGCTTTCAAGCTCTGGCTTCCCCCAATCCACCCCCTTGGAATCAGGCTGATTATTGAGAGATGGAAATCACTGTCTGCTGCTGTGGAGAACACCCACTTGGCGCCGGATGGGACAAAGGGAACAATAGAGATAAGGCTTTGGAACACAGCCTACAGGAGACAAGAATCGCTCAGGTAATAACACCAGCCCCACGTGGCCTGAATGCTCTCCACAGGGGCAAAATTTTCTGGGGTAATCATGGTTGTTAGGATGGAGGATGTAAATAACGGGGAGAGTTTAAATTGAATGTTTGACAACACTGAAATCCTCTGAGCGTGCATTGAATTTTTACTCAAAAAAAAAAAGCTTTATTTACATGGAATGTCTGCAAAGGCTTCAAACAAATCCCTTGTATCATTTAGGGGGAGAAATATTTTCTCTGACCCTCACACTTGGAAATGACAGGTGCTGTTTCCTATGTAGGGGGGGAAAAAAGTCCCTTGGAAGAGGCTGTTTTAGGTGATTACTTAGGCCAATTTGCTTCTAAAATGACAAGATTGGCAAACTGCCCATTAGCACGTTGGCATATCAAAAGATAATGACGTTCCCCAGGAAGATTAAAGCACTATATCGGTTTCCACTTCCTGGGCAGAGGGAGTAGGTCAGGGAGGGAGGAAGCGGAGGCCTGGCTTCTGCGAAACGGCTGTAGCTACTCGAAGGTTCTAGATTGTTGGACAGGGGAGGAAAAGCAGGGGGATGGGAAAGTAGAACTCAGGCAAAATCAGGGCTTAAGAAGGAAAGGAGAAAAGTATGAGTTTTCAGAAATTTCTTTAGCCATTTGATACAGGCTAAAGAGGAAAAGTTGAAACTGAGCTTTCTCCGTATCACCTACACTGGGACAGGCGCACGGTTTGCAGGGTGCCTGTGGATCATTCTCTGAGGTACTCCGACTGCAAGGTCTATAAAAGGCTCAGGTGTCAGTGTGCTAATTGCAGGTCTCTCACCACCTCTGAGAATCTGGGAAAGGCCTCCTCTGTTCTTGCCCATCCAATGCAGAATGTGTAGGAGAGGACCCAGAAGTTCACCCCAGCCCACGCTGCATCCTGTTCTCTGGTTGCGTCCAAAAAAAAAAAAAAAAAAAAAAAAA
>NW_020175192.1:3506974-3519782 GCF_003031525.2 Neophocaena asiaeorientalis asiaeorientalis
TGGAGGCCCCCCCCCCTCCACCTTCTGCAAAACAAACTGAGAGGGATAGCTCACTCTGCTTGAGGCTTTCTGTCCCTTGTATGCACATTTTTTGACACAAGCCCTTTTAGAGAAGGAGATGCGGAGGGAACTTTCTGGCTGCCTGTCATTGCTGGCCTGCGGTGGAAATGTACCGCAGTGCATCCCTGCCTTGTTACATCTCAGGTGCCCTCTCGTGTGAGGCACCCGGGGACCCCAGCATCCTGTGTCAGCAGGGCTAAGGAAGCAGCTGATTCCGGGCAGAGACCCAGGGGACTGAGCAGACAGCCAGGGCTCGCACGGAAAGAACTGCTCAGATGGACGTCACACGATTTTCAGACAACCTTGCAAAGCCAGGTGTCATTCGGAAAAGTGTTCCTATCCAGCGACAGGGCATGGTCTGAACACGGATTTGTGGAAGAGACTGAGCAGCAGGTCAGAAGTTGCCAGGGAAGAGACTGGAAAGAGAGGGGCTGGGTCCCAGCCATCCGGGTGAAAAGCACATCAAGAGCTGGTCCGGGTAACACTGGTGTGCTGTCTGTGGTTGGCTGGGGCTCCTCAGCTGGCAGGGCAGGCGGCTACACCCTGCTGGCCCCAGACTGAGCAGGGACCCCAAGCAGGGGGTGAGAGCCAAGAGAGAACACAGAACTGAAGACGATGCAAAGTCAAAGGCAGAACAGAGGATGGAGCGCAGAACCTCATGGGAGGCTCCCGGAAGCAGCACCACTGAGACCAAGCCTGCCACCCCTAGGGCAGGGCTTCCCAGAGGGGACACAGCTTCCCCCGACATCCACAAAATTCTACCAGATAACTGGATGCTGCTTCAACATTATTTCAGGTTTCTCTACGTGTTCCTGAGCAGTTCTGCCCCTGGGATGTTGAGGGGCTCTGCCCCCCACTGCTGGGGACTGAGTAAATGGGAGATTTCTGCACCAGCCCATTACTGGTGGGTGGTCAGCTTAGCCGAGATATTCAGAAGCCAAGACACATGGATGATGCAGGTCCTTCAGGGTCTGCCTCAGTGGGCACGAGGCTGCTGGTAAACATCTCTCTAGTAAGAGACAATCTTGGGGAATTAGGGCAGCCGAGAGGGGCAGATGGGTTAACGTCTGCCTGTAAGTGGTAACTTAGGGTCCTTTGTCAACTCTCAAATCAGCATTGAAAAACAGGCCTATTTTGTGCATGACATTCTGTGCTATTGTAGGTCTTATTTCAATGCATTTCAGATGCCAAAAATACAGTACAGACATTCTCACAGGTTAAGGAGAAAGCTGTGTTTAACTGTCACAAACTTAAAGCTCTAATTAGAACTGCATTTGCTAATTACATAATTCGTATTTAAATTGATAAACCTAGAAAAATGTAACTGCTTATTGTATTGAG
Source organism: Neophocaena asiaeorientalis asiaeorientalis (assembly GCF_003031525.2). NCBI lineage: Eukaryota > Metazoa > Chordata > Mammalia > Artiodactyla > Phocoenidae > Neophocaena > Neophocaena asiaeorientalis. The sequence continues at coordinate 3,508,376 of NW_020175192.1, forward strand.
GGAAAAACAGAACTGTGTAAGAGTAATGAGAAGCTCTCAAACGCATAAACAGAATGCTTTCCATTTGATTAAAGACCAAGGTGTTCCTCTATTCACAAAAACGTAACTTGTCATGTCACTTTCCTATGATAGTTTGTGAAGTATTCCAGGCCAGTTCAAGCCATCAATAGAGTCAGTATCTTATGGCTTTAACTATGTTTTGGGAACATCTATGCTTTGTCCTTTTGAAAATCTCCCCCCTCCCCAAATCTGGGGAAATAGATGAGGTCAAATCACTCTATGGGGGGCGGGGGGCAACAAGCTGGTTCTTTACACATTTGCAGAAAGCTATAGATCATCCTTGGGCTCTTTCAATGAGGAAAGTTTGTTAAATATCATAACTTTGGCAAAAGAAGATTAGATAGACCTCCTTAATCCTCCTCTACAAGTGAGCGAAAATGACTTCTGTGAGAGGCTGCAGGCAGAAAACTGTTTATTTCCATCCGTGCGCCGTTGGAGCGATTGTTGTCTTGGAAACGTGAAGGCCATCACACGTGGAAACAGATGATAGATGGTGAGAAGTAACTGGCAAAACCATAGCTAACACGTGCCTGTTGAACTTGGGCAGAGTCTCTTAAAATGAATCAGAGGGAAGGCGAGGCTTGCTGACAGACATGTCATCACGTAGGGCCTAAGCATCTTTCTCTAAGACAAGGTCCTTGTGACATCCCTACTCCCTTATGGCTGTACAGTTCTTGGAGTGTGTACCAACCTCCAGCTGAGTGAAATGAGGCAAAGAATCGTAGAGGATTCACCCCAAATCCTGGCTGACTAGTGGCAGAATTAGCGCCAGAACCCGCGTGGTGTGATCATTCCCTAAACTATGGTACTTGGTGTTTCCTGAACCAGAGCTTGGGCAGGGGCTTGCCCAGATAACAGCCTTGGTCTCTTTGCCAAATCAGGCCCCCAGAATGCCTCATGCACCCCTGAGGTTTGAGAACTCAGGAAAAGAGCCCCAGAGAGAAACCCAGACTCTACGAGGCTCCGAAATATTTGTGATCCCTACCTGATAATGAGAGGACTTAACCTACAACCCCAGGTATATTCCCACAGGAAGCGGAGACCACCCTTCACAGCTGGACACCAAGACACTTCTTCCCTGATGAAGTTCCCAGGAGAACTAGTCAGTTTCCATTGGCCTTAAACCAATGGGCTACCAGGGCGGGGCTCCCACACGAGTTTTGTTTCTGTGGCCCCTCCCACATTTGCCCTGCTTCTCCGTGACCCTGCCCCTCTCCTGAGCCTACCACACAGAGGCCAGTGCTGCTTTTGGTCAATCACTTCTTCCCTACGTTTCTGGGTTATCGCTGATACACAGTTTGCTCTTTCAGAATCCTTGTAACAGTCCAATGGCTCATTTCCACAAGCACGCGCGGTATTTGTCATTAAAAAAAAAATCCACTTTTAATTTATTTATGCATCATCTTTACTTTTCTCCCCATTCCTAACCAAATGTCTCTTCTTTTTTTTTTTTTAAACATCTTTATTGGGGTATAATTGCTTTACAATGGTGTGTTAGTTTCTGCTTTATAACAAAGTGAATCAGTAATACATATGTTCCCATATCTCTTCCCTAAATGTCTCTTCTTAGTGGTGTTTTCAACACCTTCTCCTCTGAGTAGTCACTGGACATGTTAAGCTTAATCATGTTCGCAAGACCCTTCGATACAAAGTCCAAACATAACCAAACCAATCAACCGACCAAAGACAATGGCTTGGGCTACCGTGTAAGAACATAAGGGGCTTCTTTTGAAGGCAACCTAAATGGATGCTCTTTTGCTCTGGAATGTTATTATTTGACATCAATAATAATGTTATTATTAATGCTTATCCTGAATGTTATTATTTGAACTTTCAGAATCCTTGTAACAGTCCAATGGCTCATTTCCACAAGCACGCGCGGTATTTGTCATTAAAAAAAAAATCCACTTTTAATTTATTTATGCATCATCTTTACTTTTCTCCCCATTCCTAACCAAATGTCTCTTCTTTTTTTTTTTTTAAACATCTTTATTGGGGTATAATTGCTTTACAATGGTGTGTTAGTTTTCCCCTTTTAATTTATTTATGCATCATCTTTACTTTTCTCCCCATTCCTAACCAAATGTCTCTTCTTTTTTTTTTTTTAAACATCTTTATTGGGGTATAATTGCTTTACAATGGTGTGTTAGTTTCTGCTTTATAACAAAGTGAATCAGTAATACATATGTTCCCATATCTCTTCCCTAAATGTCTCTTCTTAGTGGTGTTTTCAACACCTTCTCCTCTGAGTAGTCACTGGACATGTTAAGCTTAATCATGTTCGCAAGACCCTTCGATACAAAGTCCAAACATAACCAAACCAATCAACCGACCAAAGACAATGGCTTGGGCTACCGTGTAAGAACATAAGGGGCTTCTTTTGAAGGCAACCTAAATGGATGCTCTTTTGCTCTGGAATGTTATTATTTGACATCAATAATAATGTTATTATTAATGCTTATCCTGAATGTTATTATTTGACAGTGTGTAAGCAGAAAAGCATCCATAGCTGAGTAGTAACAAGAAATAAACAGGCCCTGAACTGTTTCCTAGATGTTGAGAGTGAGCAAAGCTATTCCAGTCTGGGGCCAGGGTCCCTCCAATGTGCATAGGATGTGTCCTGAACGCTTTCAGTTTTCCATCTGCCTGAGCACCAGGTTTTCTCATGAGCAAAGCCCAACTCTGCCCTGCAACAAATAAGATGATAGGAGGTCAGAACAACAATGCCCTTCCATTCATCCCCAGCTAAGTCTTCCTCCTGTGGGCCTCTCCGGCAGCCTGGGAGTCTCCGTCGCCCTCCCCAGCATGGGATCTGAGGATGGGAGGGAATACTCCCTACCAGCCTTCTGAAAGGAAGGCCAGCTCTGGCCTTTATTCCTGCCAATTCCTCTCTTTGGAGCAGAATTCAAACACGACCCCAGCTCTGCCCATCTTTTTTTCCATCTGTCATTTGTGCTTTCAAAGCTTCACTCCCATACTCTTATCTAAGACTGGATCCTTGATCTCCACATCTGTCATTTAGGTATAATAATACCTACTATAAAGTACAGTGGTGAGGATTTAATAAGACAGTATTTGTCAATGTGATTAGCGCTAATTCTTACCCAAAGTATTTCAGAATGGTTTCGAGCATAAGTGTCACAGCTATTATATATTTATTATAGATTATGTATCTAACATTGTGAAGTAACCTTCCTTATCTGGGTTAATACTTTGTATTTTATTTTCTATCGTTAAGATTGTCCCACTCTTCTTACTTTAAATTTTAGTTTTTTCTGCTTTGTTTTTGCTCACTCTACCCCACCCCACTACCCCTGTCTTTTAGCTTCTTACGTCATTTTATTTTAGATGTGGGTTTGGTTTCTTTCTTTTTTTTTTTTTTTTTAGTCACTACTGGGAGTCTTTGTCTTTTACCAGGAGAACTAAACCATTACCTATTTTGGCATTTCAGAAAATTTAGTCTGAGGTCATTTTGCTGTATATTTTGTATGTTTCCTTTGTGTTCTCTAAGTTACAAGCACTGTTTCCTTTCTTTTCCTCTAGTCATTTGTAATTTAAATAAATTTTGTAATGGTCACCTTTAAGCTTCTCTAAGCATATACTCAAATCTATAGTTCCTTAATTCTTGATGCAAAAGTCAATTTCCCCTAACTTGACTTTAAAGGAATCAGCATGAGTTAAGTCAAAATTGTCCCATCCTCTTGCCCCCCTCCAAGGAAACCCCACTGTGAATGTTGTTCAGTTGTGTTCTGAGACCTCATGCAGAAGAGGAAGATTCGTCTAGTCTGATTTCCTATTAGCAAGAGTTTAAACACATAGCTTTTGTTTGTTTGTGTTTTCATGTATCAAGAAGTTGAGATGTGGGCCATCCAGGGCTAGTACAGCTACTCGAGGATGTGTTCAAGATTCCAGATCCTGATTGTGCTTCTCTAGCTTTTGTCCTTGTGTTTATAGCCTGATTTTTGATCTAGGGATGCAAAGATCAATAAGGCACACTTCTTGCTCTCAACGTGCTCACAGAGTAGTAGGTACAGTGGATAAAATAAGCCGTAGATTCTTTGACACTGTCCTCCTTTTGGAATCCAGACTGGCTTTGACCATGAGAATATGGCAGACGCGACGCAGTGCCAAGTTTGGGTCGAGGCCTTGCAGATCGGTGGTTTCCAGTTCCTTTCTCTCACAGAGCCCTGAGCCACCGGGTAGGAATTCTGACCACTCTGCTGAGTGGGCCACGTGGAGACCGGGAAGACGAATGGGGTGGATGAGGCACCTGGCGGAGCCCAGCCTTCCAGTCATCCCCACCAAGTGCAGACACGTGACTGAAGCCGTCTGGACTTTCCAGAGGAGACCAGCTGCCGACTGCCTGCTGCCACGTGACCCTTGGACACCATGTGGAGTTAACAATTCATGCAGCAAGGCCTGTCTGAATTCTTGACCCATCACATCGTGAGATAAGACAAAATGATCATTTGAAGCAAAGTAGTATTGGAATAATTTGCTACACAGAAATAGATTACGAACAGGGACGTGTAAGTAAACAGACAAGTATAAGACAGTATGAAAGGTCAGGGGTAGCTGCTCAGGAGAACAGAGTTCAGTGGTGAATTAAACAAATTTATAGTTTTAGGCTTTTTGTTTTAGAAAGAAGTAATAATAGGCACCTCTTTCTAACTGACAGATAGCCTAAAACTATATGCATGCAGTTGAACGACATGGGTTTGAACTGCCAGGTCCACTTACGGGCAGGTTTTGTTCAATGGACACCTACTGCAGTACCTGTGGTAGATTGAATTCCCAGATGCAGAGGAACTCTGGATATGTATGTAAGTCGGTGGACGTAAGTCACACGCAGATTCTCAACGGCACCCCAACCCCCATGTTGTTCAGAGTCAACTGGTTTTTTTTCAATTTCATTTATTTCTGTAATTATTAGTCAGGTCTCTTTTCTGTGGCAGGTGGTAGAAATCTATTTCAAATCAGCAGGAGCAAAAGGACTGAGAAAAAGAAATTCCAGGGTAGCATCCAGAGGCCCAGGGAAGCCCCAGGGTCCAGGCTGCAGGGACCACTCTCCATAACCTTCCCAGCTGTTTCATCTGGATTCCTTCCTGCTTGCTTCCTACTCACACTGGTTCTCTGCACAGGAACGAGAAGGGAGGGTGGCCGATGACAGCCCAGCAGAAGGAAAACTCCTTTCCCCTGTGTATTTTTTTTTTTTTGGCTGCACTGGGACTTCGTTGTTGCACGCGGGCTTTCTTTAGTCGCGGTGCATGGGCTTCTCACTGCGTTGGCCTCTCTTGTTGCGGAGCACGGGCTCCAGGTGCACGGGCTTCAGTAGTTGTGGCACACAGGCTTAGTTGCTCTATGGCATGTGGGATCTTCCCGGACCAGGGCTCGAACCCGTGTCTCCTGCATTGGCAGGTGGATTCTTAACCACTGCACCACCAGGGAAGTACCCCCGGTGTATTTTTATAAACATTCTTGGGGAGGACTGGCCAGGCTTGGCTCACGCACTCCTGTGCTCTGAGGGTAAGGAATGGAGTCAATGGGAAGAAGGTCCACGGGCACATCACAGACACAGCTGGAAACAGCACTGAGACATCATCACTACTGTCAGAAGATGCTGTACCAGAACTTACAAACTCAGAAGAATTTCCAGAAAAGAGATTTTTGAAAATAAACAAAATTTAGTATATTGCAGTGCAACATTACTTCAAAAATACAGGTTATTAGGGTATATTAAAATGATTATTAAGTTCCTACTACGTTCAAAGCACACTACAGACGCTAAGCAAGATTAAGATGAAGAGTTTGACCTTAAGAATATTTGGATCCAGTTTTATCACGATCCGTTAAACTGTAACAGTTTTAACAGTCGTAAAAGATATAACTGTGAAAAATTATAGCCTACTTTGGACCAATTTCTGAATATTGTTAAAAATGTAGTTTTATGAAGGGTTCAAAATGTAATTACCTTGAGTAAATCTGTGAAAGAAATGCTGGAGAGGCCATACCGTCCATACTATATTTTATTTGATTTTAATTTTTTGGCTGCATGGCATGTGGGATCTTGGTTACCTGGGCCCCAGGCATTGGAAGCTCGGAGTCCTAATCACTGGACCTCCAGGGAATTCCCAATAGCATCCTTTTTTTTTTTTTTTTTTTTTTAAGAGTGAGGCTTGGCCCCATAACTTACACAAAGTTTCTAAAAATTTATTTAATTTATTTATTTTTGGCTGCATTGGGTCCTCATTGCTGCGCGTGGGCTTTCTCTAGTTGCGGCGAGCAGGGGCTACCCTTCATTGCGGTGCGCGGGCTTCTCATTGCGGTGGCTTCTCTTGTTGTGGAGCACAGGCTCTAGGGCGCACGGGCTTCAGTAGTTGTGGCACGAGGGCTCAGTAGTTGTGGCTCGTGGGCTCTAGAGCACAGGCTCAGTAGTTGTGGCTCACAGGCTTAGCTGCTCCACAGCATGTGGGATCTTCCCAGACCAGGGCTTGAACCAGTGTTCAAATGGATTTTATTGATGGAACATTGAATATTGAGGAAAAAATAGACATCCTTTCAAACATATGTTATTTTTTTTACTTTATTAAATTATTAGTTTAAAACATTTTTATTATTTTAAGATTGATTCTGTTGTATAAAAATCCAGTAAAAGGCTGCAGATGAGTGAAAGCTCTGTGGCTATAGTGTGTGTACACGGTTGACTGTCAAGAGTGATATTAAGGTAGTTTATAGAAATATTAAATCTGTTGTTCTTCATATATCATCCACTTTTGAGGGCAGCTAGGTGAAGAGAGATAGGTTTGGCTGAAAACTCTTGGAACTTTTGACTAACTCTTTAAAAGCAAACCTCTCGTGAAAGACATATCTGCCTCTTGGCTTCTTTTCACTTATTTTACCAGCTTTTAATGACCTCTTTCAATCTGTGCCTTGCGTCTATCTTTATATTTATGAATGTTTTTCTCTGATTGTGTGTTTGCTTATTGCTTCTGTTCCATTCGTTCCTCTTAACTTTAGTTGTTTGCATCTCTTTGCATCTTGAAAATCTACAGTCAAGTGGAGCTTGGGAAGTGCATCTTCCAGATTGCTCTTTTGATCTTTACAGTTTTGATTCTGTCTTTTGGGACTTCTGAGACTTCTGATGCAGATGGCAATTCTATGATTACATTTCAATGGTCTATAATCTTTCCTTCTTTCATCTAACAAATTTTTAACCTCTTCCTGATTTTCAGCCCCCTATTTTTCCATCTCAATTTGTTGTCTCAACAGCTAATCTTTCAATTTTCCTTTTATAAACTGTTCCTATTCTTGGGTATTATTGAGAATTTAAGCAATAGATTTCAAAAGATATTTTTGTTTCCTACACTAGATGATGAAAAATATGTGTTTGCTCTTTTATGTCTCAAAATGTATTCTTGGGTCCAATGTTTATTTTCTTTTTCTTGGTACTCATCCTTACATGAGGCAAGGGCTAGTAGGGTCTGTCGTTTGCCCTCAAAAAGAATGGAATTTCCTAGCTGCCCTGTTTTTACCTGTTTGAATTTACATGCAGAAGGATATATTGAAGTTTAGAAGCCTTAGCCAAATTTCTGGTGCCTGGTATTTATTTGTCTAATGGGTACCTCTTAGGCCTGCACTGTTCAGTACAGTAGCCACTAGCCACATGCAGCTATGAATTAATTTAAATTAAATAAACTTAAAATGTGGTTCCTCATTTGCACTAGCCACATTTCAAGTGTTCAACAGCCTCTGAGTGCAGACATGGGATGTTTCCATCTTTGCAGAAAGTTCTGTCCAACAGTGTGCTTGACTGTGAGATTCGTCTGCTTATACGTTACAGTTGTCTGACTGTGGGAAGGAAGTTAAATTTCTTTCTGTAAAATTAAAACATTCTAGTTCTTTTCTCTGGCAAGATACAGAAAATGTAAAACTACAATCCCTGATGGGTATCACTCTCATTCTTCCCGTTTCTGTCCATGTTTTTACAGTCTTATTCTTCCAAGGTGTAAGACTTTCCCATTTATTTACTTCTGTTGGCCGCTGCTGGGGGTTTGATTCTCAGAGAGGATGTGCTCAGAAAGAGACTAATTTCCAGAAACAGAGCCTGGCCAAGGGATGCAGGTGTGGGTGGGAGCGCATGAAGAGTGAAGGGCGGGGCCACCGCAGAACCAGCAACTTCACTTTAGAGGTGTGGTCTTTGGCTCCTGGTTGCCAAAGACCCGTCTCTCTTAAGAGGAGACACAGCAGGAGTGATGAAAGTCTCTTCGGAGTCTCCACGGCCAAGTTGTTGTACCTTAAATCTTCTTCTGTGTCTTGCTCAGAGCAAAGACCATCCACCAACTTCCGTATCTCCAGAGAGATTGTGACTTCACTTGGCTTTTGTATTTCAAAGGTTGTTCCAGTGGAAAGGCTGGGAAGGGCAAAACAAGTGTTGGAATCCAGAGATCGTCTCTTCGGATTCAGAGCTGACAGTTCATTAAGCACAGCAATAGTTCAACAAATATGTGTTGGAAGTTAAAGTAAACACACAACCCCCTCTCTCCAATAAAATGTAATAATGCCTGAAGCACGCTTTTTAGAACAGAATCCAGTTCCTAGGCACGTATCTGACATTAAGAAGATGCTTAATGAATGTTTATGGAATGGATAAATAAGTGAATAATACATCTTAAAAAAAACACACAGGGCTTCCCTGGTGGCTCAGTGGTTAAGAATCCACCTGCCAATGCAAGGGACACGGGTTCAAGCCCTGGTCCGGGAAGATCCCACATGCCATAGAGCAGCTAAGCCCATGTGCCACAATTACTGAGACTGCGCTCTAGAGCCCTGAGTTTCCAGCTGGGTGTCATGCCTATGGGTCTCAGATCTGCTGGGAGCATGGAGAATTGGAGACCAGGAAGGCAAGGGCCAAAGAGGACAGGGAAAGAGAAACACAGCTCCCAGAGAGAGAGCTGGCCACGTTCAGGTGATGACAATTACTTGTGTGGTTTTTGTTTGTTTGTTTTTAATTATTTTTGGCTGTGCTGGGTCTTTGTTGCTGCGCCCGGGCTTTGTCTAGTTGCGGTGAGCAGGGGCTACTCTTCGTTTTGGCGCACTGTCTTCTCATTGCGGTGGCTTCTCTTGTTGTGGAGCATGAGCTCTAGGTGCACGTGGGCTCAGTAGTTGTGGTGCACGGGCTTAGACGCTCTGCAGCATATGGGATCTTCCCAGACCAGGGATCGAACCCGTGTCCCCTGCATTGGCAGGCGGATTCTTCACCACTGCACCATCAGGGAAGTCCCACTGATGGAGTCTTGAGATGAATTCAATATAATCTTATTTTATAGGTAAGGAAACTGAGGAGCAGAGAGGAAACAAGTTTTTAATCATAATAAGAGCATAGTATTTGGAGCTGAATAAATCTGTATTCCATCATTTGTTAGAAAAGTGACCTTCCGCAGTGGGTTAAATGACTCAGCCTCAATTTTCTTCCTTGTAAAATGAGATTAATCATTCTTGCCTTTTCAGATTCTTATGAGATAATGAGCCTGGGGGCCATTCAACAAAGAATAACAATTATAATTGCAGTTATTGTTTTCAAGGACACATAGCAAGTTAGTATCAAAGTGGATCTTCTTGGGCTTCCCTGGTGGCGCAGTGGTTGAGAGTCCGCCTGCTGTTGCAGGGGACACGGGTTCGTTCGTGTCCCGGTCCGGGAGGATCCCACATGCCGCAGAGCGGCTGGGCCCGTGAGCCATGGCCACTGAGCCTGCGCGTCCGGAGCCTGTGCTCCGCAACGGGAGAGGCCACAACAGTGAGAGGCCCGCGTACCGCAAGAAAAAACAGTGGATCTTCTTTTCCCAGCCCTGTGCTCACTCTGTTTTACTTGGTGATGTCGGAATCACATCACGTGTGATGGGAGTTCTGACCCGGAGGTTTGTTGTTGGCTTGGGGATGGGTCGAGAGGGCAGAGCTGGAGACAGGGTGGATTTAATTAGCCCACTGGCCTTCCTCCAGCTCATCCCCACCTTTTGTATAGACCACTGGAACATATTCAAAATATCCCAATTCATTGGCCTGCTACGACCTTCACTTGTGAAGGTTGGGCTGTTTCCTGACATTGAGACCGAGTACCTAGTCTTCCTGTAGTTAAGAAAAACCTTCCTTTCCCCTTTGTTTCAGCAGTAAAGACTGGTGTCATGGCCTGTGTCAGGTGGAAGGAACATGCAGAACAGAGGCCGACATTGGTGACATGTAAGAATACACGCAGACTTGGATGGGAAGGTTCTACCAGGGAGACAGATGCCCTCCTCCAACGCAACCCAGAGGAATGGAGACAAATCCTCCTCCATGACAGCTACTCTCTTTATTTCAGCCCCTCTGTCAGAGGCCAGAAAACTTTTTCTGTAAAGGGCCAGGTAGTAAGTATCCTGGGCTTTGTGGATCAGATGGTCCTGCCACCGTAGCATGGAAAGGGCTGTATTCAATACAGAAATTAATGAGTGCACTTGTACTCAATAGGCCTTTTTATAATGAGGAACTGAGATTCGGATTCCATGTAACTTTCACATATCGCAAAGCATTATTCTTCTACAGATATTTTTCAACCCTTTAAAAATATAGAAACTTTTCCTAGCTTGTGGACTGTGCAAAAAATTGGAGGGCCCCATGTGGGCTGTGGGCCATTGTTTGCTGACTTGTCCCATTAAATCACAGACCAGAGGATTTTGAGACAATTCAGGGACTGTAGGAGCTGTAGGCAAAGGATGCAAAGTATACAAGCGTGAGTTTCCAGCCCTGCTGTCTCCCACCCTGTGCCATTTGTGTAAATATCTCCTCCTTTAAAATGCAAATCGTTTTTGGATTAGCATACTGAGATGAAAATCATTAGAGCAGGAGCAAATTCCCCTTTGGGAATGCCTGGCCCTCTGCAGTCTCAGACATTTCCCCATGAAGCAGGTTTAAAGGAAAAAAGGTCAAAAATACTGACACCTCATTTCAGAAAAGTTACCACCTCATTTGTGGCATCTCGAGTTCCTGCTCCCACGCCCTTTCTTTCTTTTTTTTAAAAATAAATTTATTTATTTAATTTATTTATTATTTTTGGCTGTGTTGGGTCTTCGTTGCTGCACGTGGGCTTTCTCTAGTTGTGGCGAGCGCGGGCTACTCTTCGTTGCGGTGCACGGGCTTCTCATTGCAGTGGCTTCTCTTGTTGTGGAGCACGGGCTCTAGGGCACACGGGCTTCAGTAGTTGTGGCACACGGGCTCAGTAGTTGTAGCTCACGGTCTCTAGAGTGCAGGACTCGGTAGTTGTGGCGCACGGGCTTAGTTGCTCCATGGCATGTGGGATCTTACCAGACCAGGGCTC
>NW_020175192.1:3519815-3568565 GCF_003031525.2 Neophocaena asiaeorientalis asiaeorientalis
CTCAACCACTGCGCCACCAGGGAAGCCCGGCAGGCGGGTTCTTAACCACTGCGCCACCAGGGAAGTCCCCACACCCTTTCTGAAAGGCTTAGAGATCTGTCTTTCTGCCTTGTTCACCAGCCAGACTGGCAGGACTCGAGGCCCAAGGTTTCCAGCACTGAGGGTCTCCTAAGACAGAAGAGGGGGCTACTTTTCTATTCCAGCTGCAAACACCCCTGTTTCCTTGACACAAAGGCAGCCCAGATTTGAGGGGCATTTCCTTGCTGTCCCCGGGGCCAGGTGGCTCCAGAGAACTGAAACACACCCGTGTTGGCTGCTGTCCCTAGAAGCACCTGCTAGCAGTTAAACCTGACAGGGGCCAGCGGTGGCAGCCTGCAGAACCAGTTCTGCCTTGAGAGCCCAAAGCACAGAAAAACAGCAAAATATGGTGAGCCGGTGTTCTAGTTCCAGCCTGATTACTAAATAAAAAGCAACACAGTCCCTTAACCTCTCTGATCCTAGACCGTCTATAAAATGAGAACCTGGATTAGATCAGCCTTCTATGTGGGGGGCAAAGGATTAGGGGTGGAGGGAACAGTCAGAAATGTGCTAGAAGATCATGTTCTAAATCAAATGCCAGCCTCCTTCCCCCCAAGCAACCCGAACGGATAGGAATTGGGGTGGGGCACAGGCAGTGTGCGACATTTGACAAAGCTTTGCCAAGTACTCAAATAAGAAGACCCTGCCCCAGGCGAGAACCACTGGGCTAAATCCTCCCTAAAGACCCTTTGGACTCTGACTTTCAATGATTCTTTGAAAGGCTAGAGTCAAGAGTACTTTCCTTCTGTCCTTCCTTAGTAATCTGCTGTGGGTTGATGGAACACTTAGTTTGAAACAATGGAATACTGCAATTGTGCCATATTGATTTTTTTTTAAAATTTGTTTAGAGGCAATTTGTTCCCTGCAGCGCTACCCTTGAGATGATATTGTGAGAGTTGGCACTGCTCTGGGTTGAGTAGATGCAGGTGCCTCTTGTAAATGGGAAGATGTTGGTGTCAGGCAGAAGCATCCCAGGTAGAAGTTACACATCATGGAAGAAGCACCTTGAACCTGGACAAGGCCAGTCCGGATGGGACCAGCTGATGGTCAGCGAGAACCTGGCTTTACATCCTTTTGTTACTCTAAGCCATGCTTCCACTTGAGGGACGTTCTTGGGTTTTTTTCCTGGTTTTCTAAGAAGGTCAAGATGTTCTTCCAAACTTATATGCTCCAACAGACTACTGTACCTTCTGTTTTGTAATACACATCACACTTGTAGTTAGTGGCTTGTTGAGTTGTCCATCTTCTGCACCAGCGTGTAAGCTCCATTCAAGAAGGGACCTTGTCCACCCTGTGTGACACTCTGCCCAGCATGGTGCCTGGCATATCATGGGAACTGATTAGAAACTTGTTGAATATGAATTATACCTCATTGAAAGATTCTTTGCCTGTAAAGACTTCCCCCCAAAGAACTGTTTGTTCTCTAAACCACAGCAGCCGGGAGAGCTTAATAATTCCCTTGCTCCATAATTCCTTGCTCAGCCTAGGTCCACAGAAATTTCTGGTACTTCAAGCCCCCATTCTAGGTCAGACTAGAATAAGAGGAAAGGCTACCCATGAGTTTTTCCTTCATCTTCCTGCCCCTCATCCCGCACTCCATCCTTCATCCTCCAGGTCCCCTGTGAGATTGCAGCCTCAGCAATGAAGTCTAACTTCTCCAAATATACAGGTATCTGCTCTGAACTCTGAGGTCCCTGCCAAAGGCGTCTCAGGGATTCGAGAACCTGATGTAATTCTGATGCAGTGCATGATTGAAGGAATGGTACCTTCAGGGCGGAGCCAAAAGTGTACCAGGAAGAAATAGAAAATATGAACAGACCAATCACAAGCACTGAAATTGAAACTGTGATTACAAATCTTACAAAGAACAAAAGCCCAGAAAAACAGAGCTGGAGGAATCAGGCTCCCTGACTTCAGACTATACTACAAAGCTACAGTAATCAAGACAGTATGGTACTGGCACAAAAACAGAAATACAGATCAATGGAACAGGATAGAAAGCCCAGAGGTAAACGCAGATTTGGTCACCTTATCTTTGATAAAGGAGGCAAGAATATACAATGGAGAAAAGACAGCCTCTTCAATAAGTGAGGCTGGGAAAACTGGACAGCTACATGTAAAAGAATGAAGTTAGAACACTCCCTAACACCATACACAAAAATAATCTCAAAATGGTGAATTCTATCAATAAGATTCTTTCTGAGCTGCCTCCTAGAAAAATGGAAATAAAAACCAAAGTAAACAAATGAGACCTAATGAAACTTAAAAGCTTTTGCACAGCAAAGGAAACCATAAACAAGACAAAAAGACAACCCTCAGAATGGGAGAAAATATTTACCACTGAACCAACTGACAAAGGATTAATCTCCAAAATATATAAGCAGCTCAATATCAAAAAAAACCCAAACAAGGCAATCCAAAAATGGGCAGAAGACCTAAATAGACATTTCTCCAAAGAAGATATACAGATTGCCAACAAACACATGAAAGAATGCTCAACATCATTAATCATTAGAGAAATGCAAATCAAAACTACAATGAGATATCATCTCACACCAGTCAGAATGGCCATCATCAAAAAATCTAGAAACAATAAATGCTGGAGAGGGTGTGGAGAAAAGGTGACCCTCTTGCTCTGTTGGTGGGAATGTAAATTGATACAGCCACTATGGAGAAGAGTATGGAGTTTCCTTAAGAAACTAAAAATAGAACTACCATACGACCCAGCAATCCCACTACTGGGCATATACCCTGAGAAAACCATAACTCAAAAAGAGTCATGTACCACAATGTTCATTGCAGCTCTATTTACAATAGCCAGGACATGGAAGCAACCTAAGTGTCCATCGACAGATGAATGGATAAAGAAGATGTGGCACATATACACAATGGAATATTACTCAGCCATAAAAAGAAACGAAATTGAGTTATTTGTAGTGAGGTGGATGGACCTAGAGTCTGTCATACAGACTGAAGTAAGTCAGAAAGAGTAAAACAAATACTGTATGCTAACACATATATACGGAATCTAAAAAAAAATAGCTCTGATGAATCTAGGGGCAGGACAGGAATAAAGATGCAGATGTAGAGAATGGACTTGAGGACACGGGGAGGGGGAAGGGTTAAGCTGGGACGAAGTGAGAGAGTGGCATGGACATATATACACTACCAAATGTAAAACAGATAGCTAGTGGAAGCAGCCGCATAGTCCAGGGAGATCAACTCGGTGCTTTGTGACCACCTAGAGGGGTGGGAGAGGGAGGGTGGGAGGCAGATGCAAGAGGGAGGGGATATGGGGATATATGTGTATGTACAGCTGATCACTTTGTTATACAGCAGAAACTAACACAACATTGTAAAGCAATTTTACTCCAATAAAGATGTTTAAAAAAAAAAGTGTAAGGACTCTGAAATAGACAAAGGATAGATGAATTATGACTCACCTGGGAGGCAAATGAAATGCCCAAAAATGAAAAGGGAAGGAGAAAAGAAGAGCTAGGATGGAGATTAGTTTTTATTTTTCCTACTCATTCTTCTTTCTTCCTTTTCCCTCTGTAAATCATGAACCTTTTGCAAATCATTTCCAAAGTTAGCCAGAGAAAAAGAGGAGGGGGTCATAACTGGCATGAGATGCTCGCTTCTGAGGTTTTCTGTTCTTGAACAATTTCCCTCCTCATTCTCTGTAGCCCCAGCATGTACAGCTCAAGTGTAGCTGCCCGCAAGCACTCAGGGGTTTTCTTGGCCAGCAGGGCTAGTAAAAGTCCTGCAAATGGAACGGAAGAAGCAGCTTCAGAGCTCTTTGGAAATATTACACGCACTGGGGGGAAATCAACAAAACAAGGAAAAGAGCATTTTAAAATGAGTTGTCTTGTGTTTATCCAAGTTCACGGTGCTCTTAGCAGGTTGCAGATTAATACTTCTGGCCAGATTCTGGATAAGCCACAGGGGACCAACAAGAAACTTCCTGCCTGGAAACTAAGAAGGCCTAATGGATCAGCTGTCACTGCCTCTGTTTGGGAGGCAGGTAGAGTTTGTGTCGAGCCATTTCTCCACGTTATGAAAGTCACAGAGTATTTTACATCTTTCAATAACACTCACCATTTGGCAGGCTAATGCATGCCTTTTCCCCTGTCTTTTTGCTAGCTCCTGTCTTTGCTGGTAACCCAACACAGTCTGGATTTGTTCTCTCTCCCAGTCCAGCAGGAAAATAATGGGGAGAAACAGAAGATCCATTTACATGTTGATGAGGAAAAGAAAAATCTTAGATTTCAGGAACTGAAAAAGATTTCCAAGCAGGGGGTACCTAGAGGGAACAGAGGTAGTGGTCTGAGCCTCCCACTGATGGGGGAGACCAGTAAGGGAAGGCATTATTTGGAAAGAACTTCCTCAAAAAAAAAAAAAAAAAGATGGAATAACCGTCAGTTTGCTTTTTATTATCCAGACACCGATAATTCTAAACAATGCCAGTGAAGAAGTATTCCTCCAGCCAGATGGTTGCTCCCCGGGCCCCCATGAGATGCAGTTGCTTCAAAGTAACTTCACCCAATTCTTTTTTTTTTTTTTTTTTTTTTTTTTTTGTGGTACTCGGGCCTGTCACTGTTGTGACTTCTCCACCTGAGGAGCACAGGCTCCGGACGCGCAGCTGCCATGGTTCACGGGGCCAGCTGCTCCGCGGCATGTGGGATTTTCGCGGACCGGGACACGAACTCGTGTCCCCTATATCGGCAGGTAGACTCTCAACCACTGCGCCACCAAGGAATCCCTGACCCACATCTTTTATTTACTGAGGAGGAAAGTGAGGGTCCGGAGAGCCGATGGCCGCTGAGCTGGAGCATTTCATAGAACCCTGGTCTCTTTGCTGCCCCCTGGAGGCCTTCCCTCTCCATTACGCCGCCAGACCCCAGGTGAAAAAACACTGGATGAACCCAGTAACTGGGCAAAATTGGATCATACTAACCAAAGGGACATATCTGAGAAACTGGGAAAAAAGCCCAGAGCAACTGCCCTCTGTCCTTGCCTTGTTTATGAGCCATATTTGAGAATTTTCAATCTTAAGGCTCTCTTTTTCTATCCTATCCTTCATTTATATAAAAACATTTCTTTTCATATTGGAAAATACGGCTATGCTTATATAGGCTCATTTCCATTTTAAAATCATGGTAAGACCCTTCTGATTTTCTGTGTGACTGTGTAGCGGGTAGGAATCGCCGTTCTCAAAGACAGGTGTGCAAAGAATATTGTGTTTTTTTAATTAAAAAATCAGTTTAATTTAGACTCACAGTTTTCATCCCACTAAGCAAGCAGGAGGCTCAAGCTCAGGTATTTAGGGGCTGTCCTATCTCAGGGTTGTGGACCCATAGTGCTTTCTTTGCCATTGGGCTGTCCTGCTGGGCCGTTCTACGGCCATCCGCCTGACAGCCCCACTGGCTTATGTTCATTCTTTGGCCTCCTCTCGAGGGCGTTTCCAGTTTCCCTGGATAACGTTTCTGCCGTGGTGCTGTTCAGTAGGCATTTCGTTGTTGAATTTCCTGGCATTTTAGTATTTATTATCACATGTGATTTTTTTTTTTTTTTCCTTTTGAAGTGAATTATTTCTCTCCTGGGCTTTGGGGGTCAGAGACATGTTATTTCAGGCCCAACTTGAAAAGGAATTAATCCAAGGAAATGCATCCAGAAATCAAGAGCGGCCATGTAGGAGGAATCTGACCGAATGTTGTTGAATTTCCTGGCATTTTAGTATTTATTACCACATGTGATTTTTTTTTTTTTCCTTTTGAAGTGAATTATTTCTCTCCTGGGCTTTGGGGATCAGAGACATGTTATTTCAGGCCCAACTTGAAAAGGAATTAATCCAAGGAAATGCATCCAGAAATCAAGAGCGGCCATGTAGGAGGAATCTGACCGACACCCACATCAGGAGCGATTTTGCATTTGATTTACCCACACGAGGTAGATGAATTCACCACCCAGGGAGTTGTATCTCCCCGAGTTATTTCCCCGTCTGACGTCTCTCTGCCCACAACATCAGCTTTCCACTAAAAAGGGGAAATCATTGCTTTATACCCAACTTTTGTCTTCACTCACTAACTCCACCTGTCAAGTATTTGTCAAATGCCAAGCCTTCCCCCACCCCTGCTTTGCCAACCAGAGAGAAGGAATCGGAAAAAAAGAAGAGCCCGGCCCTGGAAGCTGGAAGAAATTGGGATAAACAGGAGTAAGTGATGGGGTCAAAGGGAACAAAGTCTAGGACTGGATGAGTTTGCCAACCAGACCCACTTCCCTGACGTTAGAATCAGTGAAAAAATACCTAGAATCCTTTCTACTCCTGTGCTTTTTTACAACTGACATAACACCTTCCAGTAAATGACCTCCTTTATTCCTCCCAATAGCCCAGGGAGGCAGGCACTTTGCAGATAAACAAATAGAATTTTAGCAGGAAGTCCCCGGCTCTGGGTCATTCATTAGGTTAATAGCACGGTGGGACTGAGTGACCAGCCCCTTCCTCCTATGATCTAAGGTTTGGAACCAGCAAGACCTTGACTCAAATCCTAGTTTCAGCCCATATTAGCTCTGTGACTATGAGGAAATTCTTTTGTGATGCTCTGTTGGGAATGGCCCCTGTTTTTCACGAGTTTTCTTGTGAAGATTAGATGAGTTAACATAGTATTAATGAATCCCGAGCACAACAGCTGGTACTTAAGAGGGGCTTAATCTCTAAGAAAAGGAAGGACCACATTCATTCCAGGATCTGTAGACAGCCAGACAATTAAAAACAAACAAGCAGAGATTTGATAAGAAATGAATGAAAGCCTCGTTATCCGTGCTGGGATTTCCTAGTTCTTCAAATGAATGTAGGAAGCTTTAGCCTTTAGATAAACTTAGAATCCTTGCCTGGCACCAAGTCACAGCCTGGAGCTGACACAGCGAGCTGCCACAGCTCCAGTCCTGCAAAAAACGAGTGTTCCGTCAAACCTCTGCTGCTTTGCATATGTGTGTGCAGTTCTGCTGTAGGGTTCAAGTTCCAGGTGGTCGTACTGAGCTATTTCCATATGTTTGCATAAGCTGCTCTCCGGAATTTGGAATGGAGCTGTTGGACCATTCATGCTTTTGTCTCGTCCCCATTTTGGAATCTAGCATCTCTTTTTCTCTCGAAACCTCTAGTCCTAGATTGATTATTGCTTTGACCTTGATTAGGTGAGTAACAAATTCGAGACATGAGGAAGTAGTAACTTAGAAGTGTTCTGAACCTCGCTGGAGACCAGCTGGATGAAAGCTTTTAGTCCGGGTCTGGCGTAGGGATATCCTCGGAATGCGGTGCTTCATTTCCCCACCTGATGTTTCCTTCCACGAGGGAAAGCTTAGGGAGTATAACGTTCCTGCCTCCGTGCCCTTTGTCTAACTGCTTGCTTTGTTCAAAATCAAGATGGAGAGAAAAAGTGTTATTTATTGTCTTCCTTCAAATACTTTATCACTCTTGGCTGTGCACGTCTAGCCTTCGCCCTGTACTCTGAAACAATCCACCTCGGGGTCTACAGAAGTGGTGGGGCCCTTTATATAGTGGAATATAATAACATAAGGATGGGGTAGAAGGAGAAACGGGGCGTCTGCCTATATTGAGTGTATCTGTGGGCGTGATTTCCCAAGATCATGGACCCATTTATATAAACTGGACTCATTTATATCGAAAATAACTGCACCAAACCAAAGTAGATCAGAACCCATATGCTGATGGTTAATATATTCTGTTAAAGTGGGCTCAAAATCCACTATGCTTAGTTAGCTCCATAGAAGCGAAAACCTCTTCTGAGAAGTTGTAGACTTCGGAGGCTGTCTCACAAATCCATTTCACTGGTCACAGGGGAAACCTCATGAAATTGTGTAAATGGATCCATACAAATCCATTCCCACCAGAAGGAATGCAGTTCAAAGTGATGTCCTGTGTATAATAAAAATAGAACTGATCACGTTATTGCCTGTATCCAATGTAACAGCCATAACAGTTTGCAGCCATCAGTATTATGAAAGAGAAGATTTATTTATTTATTAAGAAAATATTTATTGCTTATTTTCTGCGGAGGTAGGTGCTCTGGTAGAAATGGATGAACACAAGGTGGGATCCCCAGTGATGCTTAGCTACCAGGATGTAGTATGCGTAACATGGGAAATTAACTAGACAAGTAGATACAAAAAGTACCAAAATGGAGGAATGGATGGTAAATGCTAGGAAAGTTCTTTGAGGGCGGGGATGGTTAATGGGAGTTCAGAGAAGAGGTGAGTAGGGTCTTAGTAGTGAGGTGGGAGCAGTGATGAGGGAAAGTGAAGGTGGGAAACAGTGCCTCAGCCACAGGTACAGCATGGGCAGAAGTTGTAGGATGAAAATTACCTGGAGTTCTTACTGTGGGTGGACTACCCTCGACGGCGATGGCTTTGTTAAGACTGAGTGAGAGATCAGGTGAGAACAATGCCTGGCGACCAAATGGTGGAATGCTGCATCTTGAAAGCTGCATTGAAAGGATTCAGACTTTACCCTATAGATAATGTGGACTCCTTGAGGATTGTTAAAAGGAGGAGAGGTATGATTAAAATATAAAGATTTTTAGATGAAAAAAAAATCTATACCATAGAGCATAGGCTGATGAGAGAGAACCTGGAGAGAAAGAAACTGTTAAGTGGATAATGGATTTGTTGAAACAACGGGATATTAACTAGAATGGTTGTAGAGGCTTGGGGAAGGTAGCAAGGGTACTAGCAATAGAATGGAAGCATAGTTGTTAGGATTTAATGATGGCTTAGACATGAGGAAATAAAGGGTGGAAAGTTAGATCTGACAGAGCTTTCAGATGAAATGTCTGAGAAAGTGGCAGTAGAGACTTACCACCATGGGAAGCTCGACTGGGAACATTTCAGTTCAAGTAGATGGTGCATCCATTGGCCACTGCTCGCCTGTCATAGCCCTGCTTGGCCAAAGGCACAAAGGCCTTTCTCTTGCAGACTCAGCCCTGCTTGGCCAAAGGCACAAAGGCCTTTCTCTTGCAGACTCAGCCCTGCCTAGGTGCTGCACCACTGAGAACCCAGACTCAAGCTCCACTCAAGCCCCTCCTCTCCAGCGGGCAGGCATTGCCATTGTCTGCTAGTCTCACGGTCACTCCCAGTGGCCAGGTCACCTAGACTCAGAATTTGATGTTTCTATTCCAGGTCTGCATTGGGTCTAGGACACATTCCTGAGACCATTCACTTCAATGACCTTTTGTCACATTCCTGCTACCTTTTATCCCAGGGCTACATATTGCTTCTGGCTTACTCTGCCTCACTTGGATTTACCACCTTGGTTTATCATCCTGTTTTCTTCCTGATACTAAGAACTGCTGCCACTCAACCCTCTGTTCCCAACTGAATCAGACCCCTTAACGATGGATGCCAGTCTGGGATGGATTTGAGTTTGCAGTCGTGGTCCTTCTCCATCTCCAGAGATGATGAGCTCATCTTTCTTGACTGGCCCAGTCTTTGGTATCAGAACAAACCCACTGCTTGGTGCCTTGGAACTCTCGTGAGATGAGTGACTATGGCTGTTCCCTTAGTGATGGCTAATGATGAAAGTGTGACACACAATTAAAAATGTCAAGGAGGTAGTTCAGCCTAAAATACTGAAGCTGACGCAGGAGGTCAGGATTAGACGTCCAGATTTTGGATTTATCTCCATGGATAAACACATCATTACAGTTACTACTAAAGTCAACGTCAGATACACACGGACAAATGAGTCAGCAGGAAGCAGTAACAGCAAAGCTTTGCATCACAAAACATTCCATTCTTATTATCTTTTTAGAAATAAGACACTGGTGAAAAGTTGCTATATTTGCGCAAGGACAGAGCACTATTTCCACCTCAATAATTTTTTGAGAAAAAGAGAGTTAAAAATGAACAGAGATTAAAAGTCTGAACATTGGCAGAGTCTAACATTAGGGACATGGGAGGGAGAAGAAGAGAATTAGCCGTGGAAGGAGGATGAAGGGAGGTGACGGGGGTGCAGCTGTGTGGGGTAAGAGGTGACAATCCTACAGAGGTGTTGGGGAGACAGACAAACCTGCTTCCCTGCCCAGGAGGGACTGCCCTTTCCCATTCTTGTGGTCCTTTTTCAGGAAAAGAGTTTGCAATAACAAAACAACATAGGAAAACAGCCTTTGGTCTGTGTGTTTCTCTTTGGACAGAGGATTCTGAGCAGGAGTTCTCCTGCCTCCTGGCAGTCGTAAAGAGAGGATGGAAGCTTGGTGGGGTCTCTACGCAGGGCACCTCGGCCACGGAGGCACCTAGGCCTGTGTCTGTGTCCACAGCACCTGTGGACACAAGACCGAATCTCATGGGGTTGAAATGCAGAACACGTGAAAAGTTTCCCATTCGATATCAAACAAAAATATATCATGGCCTCGAGCCAGCAGATATTCTGGGACCGGCCTTTTTCTTCCAGCCCCTTACATGTAACCAGCTGGAAGTCTTTTAGAAGAGCTGGGCTATTCAACCTCTGAGATGAAGGATTTGCCATTTAATGGGGAGGCCATTTTTCAATGCAGAGGTGGAACGCTAAGTCCTTGGCTTATTCTCCAGGAATTCTCATTCCTTCTCGAT
Source organism: Neophocaena asiaeorientalis asiaeorientalis (assembly GCF_003031525.2). Classification (NCBI taxonomy): domain Eukaryota; kingdom Metazoa; phylum Chordata; class Mammalia; order Artiodactyla; family Phocoenidae; genus Neophocaena; species Neophocaena asiaeorientalis. Next base: position 3,530,517 of record NW_020175192.1, read on the forward strand.
AGAAAAGGCTTCGTAGAGAAAGACGTGTCAAGGAGCAAATACGTTTTAAGTGTAAAAATAAGCAGGTATATAGATAGGCAGATTTGAGGGGTATGAGACAGTATTCTGTATCCCCAGGGTACCAGACACCTTCTGATGAAAAGTCAAAAGGAAACACTTGAATTCCTATTTCACAGCCAGTATGAGTTTCTGTTGAAAAATTATGGAAAATAGGATCAGATAGTTTTAGAGTTATTGAATTTGGCTCCGAGTAAAGGAAGGCTCAGTTATGGTGAGGGAAGGACTAGATTGCAGGGTCTGGCACTGAACTTGGCACCATCACGTGTGTGCCCCTCCTCGTGTCTCCTTGAAAAGCATGTCTATTGTACTCCACGGTGCACCGCGCCTGAATTCCAATATCTCCATAGTATTTGGGGGCCCAAGGCATTGGATGGGTAAATACAGGGACGAGGACCACAGCAAAGGTCAAAAGACATGAATTCAAGTTCTGTCTCTGCTCTTTACTATTTGTGCGATTCTGCAGATTACTAAAACTCTCTGAATCTCAGTGAACAAATCCGAAAAATGAAAAGATTCCTATGTGCCTTAGGGTTGTCATAAAGATTGAATGGGTTGATACTTGGTAAACTCTACAAGCATCAGGAGAAGGGCATTTTTAAAGCACCAGTCGCTATTTGGAAACACTCCAACTTGACAAAAATCAAATCACTAAAATTATCACCCAAATCACTGGGAAATATTATTTTCTCATGCAGACAAATAGTTTATGAGACAAATGTTTGAGAATAAGATTGATTTTAACTTTCAATTACTCAATACATTATTGATATTATTTATTAAAAAAAAAAATAGTAAAGCACAGTTGGCTGGAAGGAGGGCTCAGAGCTCAGAATCCAACCTCCAGGAATGCAAGTGGTCAACATGTCTTGGAGGAAGACGTCTCCCATTGGCTTCATGTCTAAAACAACAGAGATCTCCAGTATTGAGTTTACTGACAGGTTGTGAAGAACTCTGCTAGGAATGGTGTTAAGACTAATAACACAGAAGAATTTCAGCATCAGTTTCCTGCCCTTCATCCCTGCACCCCCTGCTCAGAGGGTAAATGCTATCAAGTTAAAAAATTTAGAGCAATTTGATTGTATGCACTCTTCTAAAAGTTGCAGATGACTTGCAATCGATCTTTCCTTTCTAATCTTCCCTTCTGAATGCATTTTCTCCTCTAGATTGGCCAACAAAATTGGGCCATCAACTTCACAATGATTGATTGGGCCACAACATGTATCTCCTATCTTGTGGACTGTGAAAGGCAGGATTGTCTCTTCTAAATAGAGTATTTAGGATTTCTTGTGGAATGTCCAAAAAAATCTACTTAATTAGGATGTTTCCATTTTAGTATCAAATTTTTAATTGACCCAGAACGATAGCCACCACAGAATGGTAGATCGACTCTGAGTATCTCAAGCTATTTGGTTATTTTTTTCCTTCTTATTTAAAACTAAGGTCTTGAATAGGCTTGAGGGAATAGGTTGGAGAGAAAAACACCCCACAACTTTTCTACCATCTTTCCTGGAGAGTCGTTACATTCAGATTAGCACAAAGTAAAGGGCTCTGTAAAAGTAGGGTGAAATCCCCAGTTCCTCTAGGGAGTGTCCAGCCTGCAGAATCACTGGGGTGAAGCGTCACTGCTTCCCTCCACTGGCAGGGTTGTCCTGCTGCCACACCTGATGCTCTTTGGCCTCCCATTTACCGTCCTGACATCGCCAGCATCACCTCTGAAACATGTACGATGGTTTTGTCACTCTCTGACCTGCCACATTTGAGCAGCTGGCATGGAGCTGGTACCCAGGCTACTGCTGCTGCTGCCTTTGTAAGGGGATGGAAAACGCCTCCCTCTGGTATTACAGTGTTGGCTGGGTTCTCTTAGACAGTGACTTTGTCTCCACTTCCTAAAAGGAAGCTAGATGGAAAATACTTCCGTGGTTGGGATGGAGGACGTTGGCGGAACATACAGGGCATGACACCTCAGAGGGTTTCTTGAGCTGTGTTTAGTTTTCTCCAGTTGCCATAACAACTTCCTACAGATTTGGCAGCTTAAAAAGAACAGAAAAGTATTCTCTCCCAGTTCTTGTGGTCAGAAGTCTGAAATCAAGGTGTCTGCTGGGCTGCACTTCCTCTGAAGACTGTAGGGGCATTCCTTCATTTCCTCTTCTGGATTCGGGTGGCCGTTGACATTCCTTGTGGCTGTGTCATTCCGATCTCTGCCCTAGCCTCCACGTGGCCGTCTCTTCTCCCTAAGTCTCTCCTCCAGGTATCTCTTACAAAAACACTTCTCATTGGGTTTAGGGCCCTCCTGATAACCCAGGATGATCTCATCTGTAGATTCTTAGCTTAATTATATCTGCAAAGACTGTTTCTCCAAATAAGATTACATTCACAAGTTCTGGAGATTAAGACCTGGACATATCTTTCTGAGGGCCCCCATTCAACCCCCTACAGCCTGCTGCATGGATTATAGACCTCAGAGGGCAAGGAAACAAGGGTCCTTCTTAAAATAATCCAGGCAAAAGCTGGAGGTGGCTTGGACCAAGTAGTGGTGGTAGAGGCCATGGGAAATGGCCAGATTCTGTCTGTATTTTAAATGCAGGGCTGATGGGAAGTGCTGTTGAACTGGACATGGGTTATGAAGAAAACAACAGTAGTCAGGGGTGACTCCAGAGTCTTTGGCCTGAACAGCTGGAGAGGAGGGTTTTCACTTACCGAGGTGAGCAACATCTGGGCAGAATAGGTCTGAGGTGAAAACTGGCAGTCCAGTTTTGCACATGTAACATTTCAGAGGTCTATTTGCGATCCCAAATGAAATGTGATGTAGTCTATTGGATACATAAATCTGTACACAAGAATCATCAAGACTCAGTTTTCTAAAGTTCACGGTCATAGTTGGAGGACACCCATGTGTAGACAGACAATAATAATCCACCTTGATAAGAGCTACTGAAGAGAGGAAAGCAAGTCCCGTGGGGTCTAAGGAAAGGAGTTGGGGGCTGGTCTTAACGGGTTTTGGTGGCCACCCAGGCAGAACTCCTCAGCCATCACCGAGAAGCTCCAGAGCAAGGAAGTCACCAAGAGGGAGAGGAGGAAGGAGAGCAGAGAGGGGGACCGTGACAGCACAGGTGGCACCGCAAAAATCTGTTTTATGGGCAGAGAGCCCAAGGTGGTTCCGCTCTGTGGACCTGTCAGTGCCCAGGGGACCTGCTGGCCAGCACCTAGGGAGGAATATTGCCCATAAGGAGTGGAGAACGATACACAGAGACTGGGGATTCAGCCAAGCCCCCCCATGGAGCAGCAGAGGATGTGGGGGGAGCCATAGCCCATAGGGCAGGAAGGTTGCACACACCTGGGAGAAACCCCTTGACTCTGAAAGAACCAGAGGAAGATGTTTGGAACTAACCTTTATGCAAATTTGCTCCTGGTCAGATGTGGCCTCCTGCCCACTTATTAGTGTGTGTCCTGCTTCGTGCCCTCAGCCTCTGGGGCCCAAGAGATGAGCTGTAGATGATTATCCTTCTGCTGGGAGAGTACTGCAGACGGCACAGCACGAGCCAACACCCAGAAGCGTAGACGACTGGCACGTACGAGGGCACTGCGGGGTGCCAGAGCAGCCCAGTTCAAGCTCATATCCTTTTACTTTAGAAAAGGAATTTAGCTGTGAATTGACTCCTCCTAATTTTAATGAGCGGGTGTCCAAGTGGGCACACATATACTATATTCACCCAGTTTGCTGGTAGCTTTCCGTCTCTGTATTTGTGTGCCCGTGTGCTTGCGTGTGTGAGTCTCAATGTACATGCCTGGGAGGTGAAATGAATTAAGAAGAAGAGAGGAAAAGGGGGCATTTGTGTCTGTTACATACTTATCACCTTTCTCTGTGAAGTCTAAGTTTCCTTCCAGTGAGAGAGGGCAGAGCTGGGAGCTCTGCTTCTATGACAACCTGTGAGGCAGCGTCACTGCTTGCCTCCCACGTCAGAATGACTATCTGTCCAGCATGACACCCTGTCAGGATGCAAACTGGACAAGCTGCCTAGATTCAGTAGAATCTGAAGGTCAGAGGTTGGTGTAATATTTTTTGGAGCCTTAAGGAGAAAGATGGGCAGAGAAGGAGAGAGACCCTCCCTAGATGCTCCTGGAGCCTTACCTTGGGCTGCCTCGCCCCCAGGCCACCCCTTGTCTGGGATCCTGTCTCACCTTCAGCACTTCCCGTCAGGTGTGCCTGGAGTGCAGTGCTCAGCCCTAAAACAACGGAAAGCACAGGTTTCAGGGACAAAGATTGAGGGCATCACTGTTGGCTGAGTTTTCATCACGAAGCCAGAGCTGAAAGCTACAAAACGAAGTCCACTTGATAAGGTGGTTATTTTGATTTTGATTCAAAGGTTTAAGAAAAAATTTAGAGAAATGAGCAGGAGAGGTAAGTCTCAGCCAAAACCAGATCTTAAAGTGGAGAGGAACCTCTCAGGACCTCTCACTGGGGACACTTGCCTTGTTTGTTAAGATGTGAGATTGGAAAGGCGATCTTTTTTGTTAAACGCCTTTAGTAGCCCTCCACCTTTTCAGATTCTTTTAGCCTTCTCTGCTTTACTGCCATCACGCGAGTAAATTACACTGAATCCAAATTATTGGATAATTCTACTTTTAAAAATGGGGAGAGAGGAAATATAAGTCCATCCAGGTCATCTTTTCTGATCGGCAGATGAGCACAGAGATGCTTGCATGTTTCTGTGGAACAGACAAGCCTGCACACAGCTCTGCTGGTCCTGTCCAGACACTGCTAAACTGAAACACTAATTCCCGAGTCATGAAGTGGCAACGTCCCTCGGAAAAAAAATTCAGGTAGATCTGGTGGTTCATAGGAATTTATGGACAAGAAAATATTCTTTGCCCCTTATAATCAGGAAGAAAAGCACATAAGCACTGCTGTCTTTTTAAAAAAATAATTGTAGCTTGTCAGAGTCTTAAGCATAGTCCGGCAAAATTCTAATTCTGAAAGATACATGCACCCCAACATTCACAGCAGCACTATTCACGATAGCTAAGACACGGAAGCAACCTAAGCGTCCATTCACAGATAAATGGATAAAGAAGATGTGGCACGTGGAATATTACTCAGCCGTTAAAAAAGAATGAAATCATGCCATTTTCAGCAACATGCATGGACCTAGAGATGATCATACTAAGCGAAGTAAGTCAGAAAGAGAAAGACAAATACCATACGGTATCACTAATATGTCGAATCTAAAATATGACACAAATGAACTTATCTGTGAAACAGAAGCTGACTCACAGACATAGAGAATAGACTTGCGGTTGCCAAGAGGGATGGGGGGAAGGGGGGGATAGATTGGGAGTTTGGGACTAGTAGATGCAAACTACTGCGTATAGAGTGGATAAACAACAAGGTCCTACTGTATGGCACGGGGAATTATATTCAACATCCTGTAATAAACCATAATAGAAAAGAATATGAAAAAGAATATATATGTATAATCGAAGCACTTTGCTGTATAGCAGAAACTAACACAACATTGTAAATCAACTATACTTCAATAAAATAAGTTTAAAAAAAAGAATGGTCTGGGTGTAGTAAAATGTCCCGGCAGGCACCCACTGGAAGGGTGTTGGTGGGCTGAGTGTGAAGAGCAGTGTTAGGCCTTCGCTAAATCACAGTATTTTGAAATTCTTAGATTCAAGCATGTGGGCACAGGCCAAGAAATGGAGGCTTAGCGACCAGCATGGGCTCAGGAATGAGGTCCCAGCACCCACTCTGGGCCCTACCTTGGTGAGTGTAGGTAAGGCATGAATATTTTTAAGGCAGAGTCAGCAGCTTCCTGACAAGGGAGCATGGGGCCTGGGGCCTGGGGCTGAGATTTCCTCTTCACAGGCTCTGCTTCCTTCTCTAATTAAGTCTTTTAGAGTCTTATAATATTGGGGGACAACAAAATGAACACACAAGAAAGCTTTCATGAGCGTTTGACCACAATATAGGAGTGTGATGACTAAGATCGCTAAATTATACAATTAAGCAAAATAGTAAAGAATTCTGTTAAGAGGGCTGACACCATAGAATTGGAAAACGATGAATCAGATTACGTAGCCTTCATATTGATACTGACCAGGGCTCTTGGCCTTCCCACAGCCATAGAAACTGACTAGAGGCCAGAGAGGCCTCTGCAGCAGCAGGGGGGCCGGGTAGGCAAAAACAAGTAACAGGTTCCCGTGCTCGCTCTCTGAGCCGGGACCAAGCTGGCTCCTCATATGGGGTGAGGGTAGAGGTGTGTCCAGGGCTCAGGCTGGAATGGTGGCTTGCCCACCTCTTCGGGGGTGTGTGCGGGGGTCATGCGCAGTACCCTGCTTTTGCTCCCGACACCCTGTTTTTGCTCCCAGCTCTTCAGAAGGGGCAGTTGGGTTTTTTTTTTTTTTGTCTTTCTTTAATCTTTTTTTCATAATTTGCCCCAGCTGTGCGTGCACGCAATTATATTTAGTCCCATGTAGTTTCTTTGTATTTTGTTGCTGGAGGAGACATTTGTCCAGGTGCAAGCCCTGCAGAAAGGGTCCCAGGTCCCAGGCCTGTCTCGGTATTTGTTGAATGAGACATTAAGTGAACCTTCTTTGACCATTTCCCTGCATCTACCACCACCCTCCCGGTCTTGGTAATCCCCCAAGTCCCAGGGAGGCAGGGATCCATTGCTTTCAGACCCTGTTCTATTTTGCTTCCTCCAAGGCTGGGATCAAACAAAGGGCAGCCTTAGTGATGATGGTGAATATTGAACTGAACTTTGCTGGGTGGGGGGATGGGGAATGACCACATAGTCATTTTCATCACTCTGGTTGTCCAGAGGAAGGAAGCGAGACTCAAACATTTCGAGGTAGAAGGAAGAATACTGCCATCCATGAAGCAAGGTCCTCCAACGTCTTTTTGTAGCTCATTACAACCGTTGCTTAGATAGATAAACATGGGGGGATAAATTGGGAGATTGGGATTGAGTTATACACACTACTATATATAAAATAGATAACTAATAAGGACCTACTGTATAGCACAGGGAACTGTACCCAATACTCTGTAATGACCTACATGAGAAAAGAATCTAAAAAAGAGTGGATACACGTATAACTGATTCACTCTGCTGTACACCCGAAAGTAACACAACATTGTAAATCAACTATACTTCAATATAAAATTTTTAAAAAGAAAAAAATATAAACACTGTTACACAAGGACTTAATTTTCCCCATTTTGCTTTCCAAATCAGTGGTAACATTCCAGTCCCCAGTGCTCAATTTGGAGAGATTCAATGAACCTGTACACAGAAAATGAATCACATCACAGTCAGAGCCTGAACCCTCCTGAAGCCATTAAGCCTTAATATATATGTTTTTAATATTAGTTGATGTGGAGTTAATAGAAACCAAGTATCCTGGTTAATTAAACGTGTTGCTAGGAATATCTTCAAAGCTTAATTCAAGGTCATATTCTATGGCTGCAGGCACCATTTTCATATCACTGGAGTATTATCAGTTCATCTGGGATGAGAAATAAACACTAGGAAATAGACAGTGAAGAGTGTGTGTTTTCCTCATTTTCCTAATACTAGCTATTTGCAAAACAAAACAAAAATACTGAATCTTTAGGAATTGTCTTCCTGGCAATCCATATGAGTTTCCTCTCTCTCTCTTAAAGATTCCTAACAAAAACATAACAAGGCTCCAACAAAGCAAGTCTGGAAAACACGTTTGCTGTGGCTGGACCCTTAGAGACTGTATCTCCCCCGCCCCCCGAGTATAATTGGCAATGTTTGGAGACACTTTTGACTGTTATGATGGGGAAAGGGGTAGGTTGCTGTGACTTTGAGAGATATGCTAAACATTCTAAATGCACAGGACTGTCTCCCCGACAAAGAATTATCCTGTCCAAAAATATTAGTGGTGCTGAGGTTGAGAAACCCTGCTGTAGGGAATCCATTCGCTGAGGATAAGATGTCCCAGATGTGCTAAAGGCAGCATCTCCTATAGCAGGGGTCCCCAACCCCCAGGCCGTGGTACCGGTCCACAGCCTGTTAGGAGCCAGGCCGCCCAGCAGGAGGTGAGCGGCCGGCAGGCGAGCCAGTGAAGGTGCATCTGCCGCTGACCAGGGAGCCGTAGGTCCCATGCCCTCATGGGGTAAACAAGCCACAGCTTTGTAACCGTTCTGTACCGGGACAGCCATGCTGTTTTTCACTTAAAACAGTATTTCAATAAATTACGTGAGAGATGCAACACTTTATTATAAAATAAGCTTTGTGTTAGATGATTTTGCCCAACTGTAGGCTAGTGTAATTATTCTGAGCACTTTTAAAACAGACCAAGCTAGGCTAGGATGTTTAGTAGGTTAGAGGTTTTAAATCCATTTCTTAAATTAATTTTTATTGGAGTATGGCTGCTTTACAGTGTTGTGTTAGCCTCCACTGCACAAAACAATGAATCAGCCATACACATACAGATATCCCCTCCCCTTTGGACTTCCCTCCCATTTAGATTTAAATCCATTTTAAAACATTTAAAATTTTCAACTTACAGTATTTTCAAGGTACAATGAGTTTATTGGGATGTAACCCCATTGTAAGCTGAGGAAGATCTGTAATGTAATGTAAATCAGACCCACATATTAATCTTAATTAATAAAAATAGGTACATGTCTAAGTCTTCTCAGCTTTATCTCTCCACTTAGACCATATGCTCCTTCTCTGTCTTATCTAACAAGACAGTGTCTCCCTAACACCCAATACAGAGCTAGCCTCAAAGACGATTTCAGTGCATACTTGTTTGTTGATGGAATGGCATATACTTACCTGCATATATTAATTCACTTAAATTTACAATTATCTGCTCTATTAAATAAAGCACAAAACCAAAATAATCAAGTCACAATGGAAGACATTTAAACAAAAGAACCGCCCCCCCCAAACAACTCCACTCATGACTAGATTTGGAGGCATAACCTCACAGCATTGAAAACCTGGCAGAAGAAATCACTTATTCATTCACCAAACATTGAAAGAACAGCTACTATGTGGTTGCCTATTGGGAACACAGGAGAGTGAATAGTTTTCTTCTGTGAATCACAAAGTCTAAACATATAAGAGGGCAAATGAGTCACCAGTTGGATGGAAGTGTGATAATCCATATACAGGTCCAAGGGCTGTGAGAGCCTAAGGGGGAGGGATTTGCTCTTTGGATCTGGGAGACATCCGAGAATATTAGGCTTAGAAAATGGGTAGAAATTTTCTAAGTGAATAACCACACAAAGGGATTATTTCTTGACAGAGAAAAAACAAGCAAACAAACAAAGATGAAGGAATACAAACTCTTGGTGAGATCAGAGACTAATCTATTATTAGTCTGGTAAAATTGAACTCTCACATGAGTGGCGTGAAATTTCATGAAATTTATGAAATCATAAATTAAGGATGGAGAGTGAAGAGTCATATAAACCATGCCGAGGGCTTTGGCTTTTTGTCTATAGTCAGTGTTTAAGAAGGGGAGCTCTCTTTCCTCAGGTCCAAGGTCTTATGGGCGATGATGGGTCGGTTTGCATCTGGAGAAAGCTTTGGAGGCTGCAGAGGCGTTGGATGGGTGAGGGAGTTAAATTCAACCACGAAACGTCAGCTTGTTTAAGTAGACACTGAATCTGCAGGTCCAGATAATATTGTTCTCTGTGTAACTGGGAGACAGTCAAAGAGGGAGAATGAAGACTTTTAGAGCAGGGTCACTGGCAGAGCTTTCTTTCTGGAGCTGGCACACCCTTCGTGAGCACCTGTGCTTTCCCGTGGCAGGAATCTGTGTGGATGCCTGTCTGCTGTGAAGTGGGCTCACAGGGATGAACGGAAGCTGCAGAATCCACTCTCTGTTTGCTGCCAATCCCTTCCTGCTTTCTGTCTCCCCTTGATAAAACGAATAAAGCAAACCAGAGCTATCGGGCTTCAAAGAGCTGCACGAAAATGTAGGAATGAATAACAAGATCATAGATGTGTGTGAGCACCCAGATTAAACCTGCTCTGTCACTTGTAGGTGGTGGGGCCTTCTGCCAGCAACTGTGATGATGTCTTATTAGCTTTCCCCATTGCGAAGAAATTCCTCATTTCTTCTTTTACCTCCCCACCCTTCTTTTGAAAATACGCAGTTTTAAAAAATGATAAAAATACTATACACTTATTAGTGGGAAACTTGAGACCTGCAGAAAAAGATAAAGAAATAATACAGATCACCCACATTCCCAACTTCCAGAGACAATCATCGTTCATATTTGAGGGGCATGGGGTAATCGGATGAAGGCTTCATACTCTATTGCAAATAATGAACAAAGCTAATTTGATAATTTTCTATTTTGCTGGAAACCCTATCATCATACAGGGTCTGTGAATTGGATGGAAAGGAGAAGATATCACCACTATCAGAAATCTCTACCTACCTTCCTTCAGGTCACCCAACACCAGGCAGTGATGAGTTAGACCCAACAACACATGCACCGACTCTCAGCATGGGGCATTTAGCGTATCTTCAGATGTGGTACTAGGGACATGGATTGGCCGTGAATGGACCCTACGTGAAAGAGTATATGAGTTGTTGCCTTTGGATTTAAGGCTCTTGGGTGGAACACAGTAGCTGTTGAGGCCGATGACTGCCTGGTCACCATTCCACATGGTCATTGGCCAATCATGTCAACTGACATAAGCCCATTTTATATTGACAGCTCTTTTTTCTTCCTTTTTACTGCAGCCTGAAGAGCAGGCACAGGAAGAATCAATCTTAGATTGTCAAATGGGATTCCTTTCATTCAGTAACTGCTAGATCTGGAAGACCATGTTGCCACCACAGCGCCTGATGACATCTGGAGCCTGCTCTTTATTCATTCAGGTCAACTTATTTCCCTGTTAGACACAAAATCACTGAGTGAGATCCACCGGAATCAAGATGAATGTTTGCTCTCTTGGTTTACCCGATGGGGAGTCCTGTGGTTCAGTCAATTACCAGGGCCTCCGAGGAACTGTGAACCACTGCTGGGTGTGGCCAGCTCCTGGCATCATACCTTCACAGTATGACTCAGAGAGCTTTCTGCTCCCATATAGCTTCTTAACTTGATTTACTTAAAATTCTTTGCTTTGGTGACACTGGAGGTCCCACCTTCAATGCCAAGAGGAATAAAAAAAAAATAAAGAGATGTGTGGAGAAGGCAGGAGGTGGCACTTTTGTGCCCATATTGTGTGTCAGGGGTCTCACTTCACCCAGATCTTTAAAAATCGGTGGACTGAGCTACAAATAATGCCCGGACATGGTCAACAATGACATACAATTCAGGTCATTATCCTAGACCCCTTATTTGCCCATGATTTTCTTATGCTTTCGCTCCTGGCATGCGGCCCTTAGTCACACCCCCTGGCTTTGCTCTCCGACCCTGGCAACTCCATTGATGAACTATTGGAATCCTCCTTTGATGAACTGAATTTTGGAATCTCACTCTTTTCCAGTCTCTCCATTGGTTCTGCTTTGCTTAGTGGTATGAGATGGAGAACTATTCACTCCAGCCCTAAAATCCTACAAGCTGGGTCCTGGGGATATTTCACCTCAAGCTCAAGGTTACCACACCCCATCTCATAAAGCATCACTGGGGGAAATGGCACAGGCAGGGTTTTCACCACTCTATTGCCGGGTGTTTTCTCACCTTTCACTTAACCAGTGAAATTACTGACCCTGACTTCAGCCCAACGATTGCTCCCTGTCTCCCTTAAAATCTTTGGGGGACATCTAATGTTGCCCCACCATCAGTTTTTTCCTTATCAGGGGGATCGGGAAAGTGGGGAAGAGTCCGAACTCTATGACCACTGCTTCTACCTTACCAGACCCTGGCATGGCCAGTACTGTATGTAGGAATCAAGGTTGTGCTTCTTAATTAGCAAAGAAAATGGCCACCAGCTTCTTAGAGCAGGTTCTACCTTTTCAAGTCTGCAACAGCACCTTTCTTGGAGTCCAAATGCCCAGGCTTCAAAGTACTACACTCATTTATCACTAAGGAGGGAGTGTACCGCCAGGAAGGCAGGATGGTGGTGCCCTCCAGCAAGTGGCCTGGACGTAGTCTCAGTACAGCCCAGGCAGTTAACTTCCTTTGACCCCTGCCACTCCCTCAACCCCATCCTTGACTCCTAGCCTCTACCCATGAGGCCGGCAATTCCATCAGGTTGAAGTAAGACAGGAATAATAAGGATGGGTGGGAGGTATGTATTCCAATCATATTTAAGAGGTAGAATTGATCAGGTCTTGATGACTGCCTGGGTGCTTTGGGTAAGGAACCTGGATTTCTAGGATGACCAGGAGCTTAGCCTAGACTACAGAAGAAGGAGCATTTGGGGAAGAAGAGAATTAGTTTGTTTTGTCATCCATTTATTCCTCTAACAAATATCGTGTAGTTTGGTGTTATTATTTTAATGTATTAAATAATGTTAATTTACTGTTTAACTTGTTCATGCTTTTGAAGTTATTATTAACATTTATTAATTGTCCACCATATGCCAGGCATTAATTGAGATGTTGAGTATCGAGCAGGAAACAAACCAGACTAAACCCCTGCCATCATGTAGTTTATATCCCAGTGGAGGGGGGAAGAGGATAAAAGGGAAAAATAAGTAAAACGTAGATTGTGTGTTATGGCGAGAGCTAGGAAGAAAAAGAAATCAGGGGAGGGAAGAAAATGAAATACTGGGTGGGGTGGAGGGGAGGCCTCTTGGAGAAGTAACACGTGGACTCACACCTGTAGAAGATGCAGGTAGAGAGGATGCTCTGGGCAGGAAGGGGTTCTAGGAGGAGGAAGAGGCAAATGCAATGGCCTTCACGTGTAGGTGAGCTTGGCCTGTAGAGGAAGATGAAGGCAGACAGAGTAGCTGGTGGGAAACGAGCAGGAGAGCAGTAGGAAGTGAGACCGGGGCAGTGGTGGGCAAGCCTGACAGGAGCTTGTGCGCTTCTGCAAGAATTTTGGTTTGATCCGTGAGGGGCTGGCAGACCTTTGGAGGGTTTTGTGCAAAGTACTAGAATCTACTTGATAAAGATTGTAAGACGATAATGATGATAAGACTCACACTGCTTTCAGAGATGTTAAACTGTGAAGAAAAAATAAACACGTACCTTAGAATTGATGAAATGGTTATATTTTAGAAGGATCACACTAGATATTCTGGTGGTGACAGATCTAGAGGGGCAGGGGTAGAAGCAAGAGACCCTTTTGGAGGCTATGCAAATATCTAGGGGACAAAAGACGGTGGCTTGGATGGTGGGGTTGCAAAGGAGCAGTTAAGAAGATAACAAGTGGTCAGGTTTTGAAATACTTTCCAAGTCAAGCAGGCATCGTTAGCTGATGGAATGGTTATAGGATACGAGAGAAAAAAAAGAGTAGACAGTGACTCCAAGGTTTTTGGTCTAAGTGCCCCAAAACATGGAGTTACCATTTACTGAGGTCAGGAGTTGGAGGGATCTTAAGAGGGTATTTTGGTTTTGGACAGGTTGAGATGCCTTTCAGATGTTCAAGAAGAGATGCGTAGTAAACAGTAGGATATTCATTGTTGTTTTCGGGGGAAAGTCCTGGATTAGAGACGAAAGTCTGGAGTCCTCACCGATGAAAAACATTTAAAGCCAGAAGAGCGAATGGCATTACTAAAGAAGTGAGAAGGGATATAGAAAGAGAAGCCCTTTAAAATCTGATCCTGGAGCCCTCCAACATGAAGAGGGAGGAAGAACCAGGAAGGGATGTGAGAAGGAGTAGCCTGTGAGGTAAGAGGAAGACTAGAAGAATTTGGCATCTCGGAAGCTGAGGGAAGAAAGTGTAGCAAAGGTAAAAAGGTTAAAAAATTGTGCCAAAGGAGGCTGCTGGGTCAAGTAAGATGGATGGACGTTTATGATTAGATTTAGTGTCTAAGTTGGTCATTGGTGATCTTGATGAAAACAGTTCCCTTTTAGAAGGGTAAGATCCTAAGATCAAAAGATAAGGGGAGGAGATGACTGAGCGATGGTGAGTCTACATAACTCTTGGGGCATTTTCTCAAAGAGAATCAGAGACATGGGGTCAGTAACTGGAGGGAGAAGTGAAATAAAAAGGTTTTTTTTGTTTTCTTTCTTAAGATGGAGAAAGAATACTATGTTTATAAGAAAATGAGAATGACGCCAGAAGAGACGGAACATTGGATGATGCAGTAGAGAGGGGGTTATTTCCGGTCATGCTTCTTTGCGTGGATGAGAAGGGGTGAGATCAGGCCCACTCGTGGGAGGTCAGGCTTAGTAAGGAACAGGCACAGTTCACCCTCGTTAATAGGAAAGAGGGCTCAGTACAGAGGCACAGACAGAGGTAGTAAGTAGCAGCATGGTGGGAGATGAGGGAAATTCTCTCTGATTGCTTCTATGCCTTCAGTGAAATGGGAAGCAGTCATCAGTTGGGCAGGAGGACGGTGGAGGAGGTTTGGAGGCTTGAGGAAAGAGAAGGAATGAAATAGTCATCTTGGAGAGCTGGAGAATAAAAAGTAGTATGACTCTAGCAAGAAGGGTCGCATTGAGATCTGTGCACATAAATTTAAAGTGAGATCTGTCAACATGATCCAGGGTTTTTTTTCTAGCCAGGTTCATCTGCTTGGTGCAGGTGCTGAATAAAGGAGAGTCCAGGTGAACAAAAGATGGGGCTTGATGCAAAGTGATGATGATGACGCGACGAAGGAAAGGGTCAAGGCAGGGTTAATGAAAGGAGTGATTGTTCTAAGCTGGGTTAGGAGAGATGTGGCGGTAGGTATGTAAAGAGAGACTACAGACATGCTAAGACCAACAGCTTGCAGGGAGTAAGCACATAGGAGGCTGTGAACTGAAATCGTGCTGCTCGGCCCTGAAATGATGGAGGGGAAGTTACTGAGAATGCTGAAGTCTAAGATGTATTGAATTTGAGTTGCTTACAAGATACACAGATTGAACTGGTTAGCAAAATGGATCAGGAAGGTCAGGGCTGAAGAAATGGGGCTGGTGTTCGGTACAGGTGGTGGCTGAAATCATGGAGGTGAGCGGTCAGAATTGTCCAGGAGACCAGAGAGGGAGAAGGTACTGACTTCTCTTGCTTGTTGGTCTGGAAAAGAGATCAGGCTTTTCTATCATCAGCAAGAAGCAGAAGCAAGACTGTCAAACTCCTTTGGAGATGCAGCCATTTGTCGATGTGCGTTTATTTATCCATGAAGTCACGTATGTGGAGACAAGGTCCCCTCAGGCAGGGGTCCTGCGTACCTTAAGGGAATTATGGGTTTAGGGAGTGGGGGGAATTTGTAGTCTTGAGACCCTAAGCTTTTATTTTCAAACTTCACTCTTTGCAGAGTTTTGCCAGAAACACTCAGTAGCTTTTCACCTTTCCAGGAATTACACATTTTATCAGCAAAATCACTCGTTAAAGTGGCCCATCCAGAAAGAGGAAAACCCCTGAGAAGCCTCAGACATGACTTTGTGTTCCCTGGCAATAGAAAGCAAAACTCTCTTTGGGCAAAGGGGCCCAGCGAGAGTCCTGCAGTGAGACAAGGCTTGAAGCACTAGAGATTTTTAGAATATTCTGTTGCAAGATAACTCAATTTTTTATTGAGCTCCTTTAGGAAAAAGCTAATTATTTTTGATTGTCTTGACTGAATTGCCAACAGTAAGGTTTCTCAGGCCTACTGCTTCCATGTATATATAAAAGCATTGAACTTTCAGGTGAGTTCATTCTCTGCCTCAACACCAGACAGCCTTGCGTTTCTTAATTTTAAGTGAAGTCGCCAATAACGACACTTTTCTCACTGTTTTACTCTTGCAATGCTTGAAGGGAAATGTGGCAACATCAGTGGGAATGGCTGAGTCCAGTTATGGAGACGAAACCCACACCCTACAGCTTTGTCCCCAGTGACCCCCCCCAAATGTCCACGTGCCTGAGAGTCACGGGGGGGTCTCTTTAAAATTTCCTGGGCTCCATTCCTAGAGAATATGGTTTAGCAAATCTGAAGTAGGTCCTGTGAATTTCTTGCAAGCACACAGTTGATGCCAAGTGTGCTGCTCTGAGGGCCACATTTGAGAGCCACTAGCTATACCATACTAAGGAAGAACAGAACTTTCATCTTCTTGTCTGCAGGGCTCAACTCTCAACAGAACCCTGAAGCTAGACCCTAAATTCTGGTATACATGTGTGTTCGTTCACTCAGGCCACCATAACAAAGTAGGCCAGATTGGGTGGCTTTAACAACAGAAATTTATCGTCTCACAGTTCTGGAGACGGGAACTCTGAGATCAGGGTGTGGGCAGGATTGGTTTCTTCTGAGGCCTCTTGCCTTGCCTTGTAGATGAACGTCTTCTCCCTGTGTCTTCACACAGTCTTTCCTCTGTGTCTCTTCTTCTAAAGACACCACTCATATTGGATTAGAGCCCACGCTAATGACCTCATTTAAACTTAACTACTTCTTTAAAAACCTGTCTCCAAATACAGTCACATTCTGGGGTACTCGGAGTTAAGACTTCAACATATGAATCTGGTGGGACAAAATTCAGCCCATAACACCACCCTTCTGTGGTCTTAGCTCCGTGAAAACAGAGCCTCTCTCACAAATGCTGCTGGGAAAGGGCAGACCCCCTGGTGACCTCTGCAGATTCTGGGGGTCCACATGGAAAGCTAAGAAGGGCGAAGGCAGCAGCAGATGGGACCCAGGGCTGTCTGGACAGTGAGATTGACAGGCTCAGCTTCATGCCAAAAATCCCAGTGGTCGCATTCAGTTCTGGGGCTCCCAGCCCAGGTTTCCTTCCTCTCAGCCTACACGTTGCCAGCTTCCTTCACTCAATTCATGTTTCCCAAGGGCCTATCACACGCCAGGCAATATTCCAGGAGCTGAGGATGCAGAGGTGAACAAAGACACCCCTGCCCTCCTGGAGCTTACAGTCTAGTGGGGAGACAGACCATTAACAAGTCCATCAGTAGATATGAGGTCAGGCAGTGGTACATACAGGATAAAGCAAGAGGATAGGGAGTGATGGAGGCTGTGAAATGACCCTCTTATGCCACCCCTTCAGTTTCACGAATCCGATGCCCTCTCTCACTTCTTCAAGCAAAACATGTTCTAAGGGGGAAAAAAAAATCTATATATGGAAAAAACTTGAGCAGCCCAGCTCTCCGAAAAAAACATACAATAAAAATACAAAAGGTACTTTCGAACTAAGCCCCTCATTCTCTACCTCAGAATCTTCAAAGCCTTTATTTTAGACCAGGAGTTAAAATCATCTGGGAGAGGTCCTCTTTGAGAATCCAGTGCAATATATGAATGTGTTAGATTCCAGAAAAATGTACATGAGCTTATGTGGCAATTTTATGGATAGTTTTATGGGTTTTACGGATTTTCTGAAATCTTCCATGGACTCAGATTAGGAACCTCTCTTTACGGTAATACAAAGGATAGTTAGAGCTGCAATTTTTGAACATTTGCTTGATAAGCTGTACGCTAAAACCATTCAATGCATTGTTTCATTTAACCCTCCCGAGAGAACCGTATATAACGACCGTTATCCTGCAAGCTTATTAAGGATGAAGAAGCTAAGGCTCTAATAGAAAAAGCAAGGCAGTAGAGTAACCAGTGACGGAGCAAAGGTGTGATTCAAGAAACCAAGAATCACAGTCATAGTCACACCTGGCCTCTGCCTTTCCTTGTTTAGCTTTTTATTTTGAAATACTTATAGATTTACAGAAGAGTAATGAAGATAGTACAGAGACGTCTCATAAAATCTTCACCCAGCTTCCCCTAATGTTAACATGTCATATAACCATGCTAGATTCATCAAAACAACAAAAAATGACTCCAGTCAGCTTAATCAAGAAGACAAGGAGGAAATTCTCTGGTGGTCCAGTGGTTAGGACTACGCGCTTCCACTGCAGGGGGGCACAGGTTCAATCCCTGGGTGGGGAAATAAGATCCCGCGTGCCGTGCAGCACGGCCAAAAATAAATAAATAAATAAAATATAAAATAAAAATAAAGTGTACAGTTGGCTTAAGAAAAAAGAAGACAAGGAAAACTGCCACATAAACAGACACAGAATGACAGGCAAAATAAATTGAATCGTCAATTGAATTGTCTGTGAAGTTTCACCGAATGACATCAGGGTATTTGGGATTCACCACGATGATTATATAATATCGAGAAAAGTTTAATGAGATTCAGTATTCTCTTTCAGAATTAGTAAAAGTTCCTGGAACTCTCCTCTTGACAGTACTATTTGGGAGCCCAGGATACAGGAGACTTAGGAGTATCTGAGGGAGAGAAACAGAACGTTAGAGAAATTGTAAAGTGGTCGAGTATGGGGGCTCTGGAACGAGGCTGTCCAGATTTGAGTTTATTAATTCTGTAAACTTTGGCACGTTATTTATCATCTCAGTGACTCCATTTTCTCATCTATAAAATAAGAAGTACAGTGGTTCTACTTCAAAGTCTTATTGAAATTAACTTAGTTAATATATATTGAGGGCACTTAAAACAGTGCCCAGAATGTAATGGATCCTCAATAAATTTTAGTTATGATAATAATAATAATATAATAGATGTACATAATATATATTACATGGAAAAATTAATATAGTAGCTTATCATGAGCACTCTCAAAGTCCAGCATAAGTTTCTTTACCATTTCTTTATATCTCTCATTGGATTTCTGGTAGGTCCATTGTGATTTAAACTTGGATGGGTGCCCAAGGTGTCCATTGATCTACCCCCTCCCTTTCTTTCCTTCATACCCCTCTTCCATCATCTCAGCTTTATTCTGCCACAACCCCCAACTCTAGGGCCCTCGAATTAGCATACATTTTTCACCATGGAGCATCTACAAGATAAACAGAAGTTTCTTTTATTGATTTTCTCTTGGAATAACTTTAAAATGTTATTAAACTAAAAGAAACTGTTTGCCCCCAATAAGGATGTAACACACTGAAGGGCATGAAGGGTGACCTTTACACTCTATCCCCTACTATAATTTTTTGGGCTTTACAGCCCCGGAGACCCACTCTGTCCCCACACAGTTATTACATAGAGGCGAGTGGAAGGAGTTATTACATCAGAGCACCTTAAACGTCAGGCAGGATCTAGCCACGTGGGAAGTGCAGCAAAGACAACACTCTATCATCTTCACCATGTTCTTCTTCTGAACTCAGAATCTGGGGTTTGCAAGCTTGGATTCTAAGACTCCAAGGCTCAGGTGGGTGGGAAAGACTCTCTCCTCTGTGCTGTAGGAGGAGGAGAACCCATCTCCCTCAAAGAAGGAGCGCCATTTTCTCCCCAATCCTGGGAGTTATCAGCTCTATCCATCTACTTGCCCAATTTATTGCTTCCTCACTGAGAAAAGAATGTAATTCCTCCCTGGTTCTGCTTCTGGTAAGGACCATGAAGGCTCTGAGATTTCACCCTACTTGCCAGCAAACAAGTTAACCTGCTACTTTTTCAAAGATGTTGGAAGGAGACACAAGATTCCTGGGTCAGAGACAAAGGACGTTATTACTCAGGGCACAGCAGACAGCATGAGCTTCAAGTTCACACTGGTTCCTCTTGTCCCCAAGCCCCATGGGGGTGATGTAGTGACGGGTCCGGGTGGATGCTGCCCATGCAATGGGCTTATCTCAGCTGGGGAATCCCAAGCTTAGTAAACCCCCAATCTTTTAAGGAGGCTTCTAGCAAACATGCCCCATGTTTGCCTAGAAGAGACATTATCTTCATTATCCTGATCGGGAAACAAATACCCCCTCTTACTTGGAAGGAGACGCTTCTTATCTTCAAAGGCTGTTTGCTATGCCACCATCCTTTTAAGATAGTCTGGAAATAAGCTGTTGAAGCCTTATCTCAAGATGTGCTGACATGTAAGACACCCAGAGAGAATTGTCATCCAACATTTTTTCAAGGTACTCCTGGACAACCAGATGAGGATTGCCGACTTGGGGATGTGCTAGTCTCCTCCATCAAAGACTAGCTCTCCAGAAGGTTGTAGCTGGATGTGTCTGAGCATAATGACAGAAATACATGTGTTAGGAAGTTCTTACTTCTTAGGTCTAACGTTGAGAACCATTGGCTTCTTACTGAGTATCTAAAACCTCCTGAACTTGGGGAAGTGTATATGACAGTCTGAGTTCATCTGTTCCATATCCGTTAATTCACACATCATAATCAAAGAGGCATACTGACTCTAAGGCTTGGCTATAATGCAATCCAGAGAGGTCCTTGACATGAGCTCTGAAATCTTTGCTTTCTGGCAGAATGACTCATCTAGAACAATTACTCAATCTTTTTAAAATTATTGCCCTCACAAGGAGTTTTTTGAGATTCTTTTTTCCTAATTGCCTCTCCTCTATGAAATGTTGATACCACAGATACGGTCTATCTCTTTATTTGTGCCCCACAAACAATTGTAAAATCAAAGTTTTCTTGTGTACCCAATAACCAATTTTCACCTCCTTTGGGATGATATCACCCACATTGAGAATGCATGGTCTAGAAGATTCTTGTACTAATTAGGAAAGATATTAGTCTGGATCCTCTGAGAAGCAGATGTCAAGACAGGTTAAACACACAAGGATTTTAGTAGGAGAAGTAGTTGTACGAAAGTGTCTGGAGGGAGGGAAACAGATAAGGTAGTTTGCTAAGCTCAAGCCACAGAGGCCCCATTGGATGTGGTAGCTGAATGTGGACCAAAGGTTATTCACAGACAATTGGTGTTTGTAAATAACTGATACTTGCTGTCCAGCACTGCTGATTACCCCTCTCCCTCTGTTCACATGTGGCACCACCAACCTTATAGAGAGGGGACTGAAATCCCTTTTGATGCAGTGGGCTTGAGGCAGACACATGGAACAGAAGCCAGAGCTCCTCGAGGCTGGCTGCTTCTTACACGTGCTCCCAGGACCTTTGTTAGACGGCACTTGAACTTCTGAATTTTTCCACCATGCCATCTGCTAGAAGTGTTTTGTTAACTCACTAGAAGTAGAAGATGGGGTCTCCCCTGACAGAGGAGATTCCATGAATATGTCTAGAAGTTCACTCTTATCGTGAAAGGAGAAACTTGTAAATTTGCTCTTGTATAATTTCTTCTGCTTTTCCCCTCAATCCAGGAACCCTATGTTGTTTGTTTCCTTTACTGTGGGATGAACTTCTCTTCCACCTGAGTCAGTTGAACTAACAGGGTGAATCCTTTTACACCTCTCAAAATGCATATGGCTATTAGGAGAGCTGGGGCTTATGGAATTTCCACCAGCACTTGCTTAATTCGCTTGGAATTTATCTCACCTCATGCATCTTTCCTCTTTTCAATGTCCTATGTAAAAATATTTCTAACCTCATCAAAAACTTGGAGTCCTTTTTCTGCCAGGTGGTCAATAATTTAGTACCTGCTTCCTCAGCAGTTTCTAATCTGCCAAAAAAAAAAGAAGTTCTAGAGCAAGCAGCCACTTAAGTTTCATGACTTTTATACCATGGGCCACCTCTAAACTCTCCCTAATCCCCTGAATTTCCTAACCTTGGAGACATTTTATTCCTTTAACAGTTTCTTGTTATGTTTATTTTTTTTCTTGTTATGTTTAAACCCTAGTTCCAATTACTTATCCCCTGGGACCTACTGTTTCTCCCCCTGCCCTACCCCTCTTACCCGCTCCAAAATCATCAGCTTCATGTTTCCAGTAATTCAAGCACACGTTGCATGGGTTATCCTATTTCTGTCAACCGAACATCCTGAAGAAGATGAGTCCGGATCCGATGTGGGTTGGGGTCCTTCCCCCAGACTTATATCACTTAAGGATCGTCTCTGAAGGAGTACAAACTTAAAAAAAATTCTTTGTGGGACATTTACCATCTCTCAGCTTAACTTTAAAAATGCTACTCATCTCTTCTCCACCAGTTCAGAATAGGAAAGAAATGTACAGGATGAAAGGGACAAAGAACTGTGTCCTGCTAGACCACCTCTGTCCCCGGCTGAGCCTAGAAATTCCACCTGTAAACAAAGACAGAGATGCTTTGACATTGCATTTTCAGAGGACATAAAGGAACCGGGCCTCCAGAGCAGTCCTGGGTTGGAAGATGGGGCAGCGTGACCTGCTTCCTGGGAGGGGAAAGGGGGGTTATTTGTATTAATTTATTTGAAGAAGCTAAAACTTCTAAGTATTCCAGCCCAGGGGATCCTCTGAGTTGAAAGATGAAGTTACAACCTTCACTTGGTATAAGGTTCTCTTGCACATAAATAGGAAGTTCAACAGCAGAAAATGTTATGTCATCATATGAATAAGGAATGAAGCAAAAATAGAACGTTGAGTAAAAGTAGCTCAAACTGTATGACATGCCTATTTTGCACTTAATAAATCTGTAGACACCTGATTTCTAGAGTGACACAGCGGCTCCACCCTAGAGCCCGTGGAGATGTGTGAGATTCTCTTAGTGTTCCCATAATGGTGCCAAATGGCCAGTTCAGCCTCAGTTATTAGCCCTTTGTATGACTGTGCCTCGAGGTAGGAATTAGGAGAGAGACCAGTGCAGTGAGAGAGAGTAAAGAGCATGGGAGACAGAGTTCTTGTGACCCTCTCTTACATCAGAGATGAGAATCTTTTCCAGAAACTCCTCAACAGATGTCACCTTACAGCTCACTGGTCCGAACTGAGCTAATACTGCCCTAGATCAATCACTGACAGAGGGGATGGGATTTGATGCTTGATGAGGAACAACCACAGTTTACCTCCCGAGACCTGGCGCGTGGCCTCCTGAACAAAACCGGGCATGGTTGTCAAGGAGGAAATAGAGACAAGTAACAGAACTGCTATGATCGTAAAGGCAGACCTGTGACAGTCAGCTGGCGTATCTTTTTGGCAGTGAGCTCTCTTACCCTTTGTGAAATCTTTTGGAAATGACACCTAAATAAAAGGACTTCGGGGATTATCAATTTCAAATTCTCGCATGTGCCCTTCCAAAAGAAAATCATTGCGTTGATCTCAGTTATAACACATGTCATTTTATAGAAAAACAAACACGCCATGAGCTGCGTGGAGATCAGGACCCAATCTTCCTTCATTTCCCCAGGTGCACACAAGACACCTGGAAGATGTTTTCTGCTTGACTTAACGGAATGAAACTCCATTGAATAGATGAGCAAACTTAGATCCACAGAAGAGAAATGACAAGTCCGAGGTCACTCAGCCAGGTTTCTTGGAGGGAGAGCAAGAACAACCTGGCTCTTCCGACATATGGTTTGACTCTAATATTCCCGTTTTCACACGCTACTTGTCCAAAGGAGGCATGTGAGGATTTGGGGTGGACCCCAAAAATCAGTCGCTCATGAAAAACTCTGAAGGATGCAGGAGGGTAGTTCTCTCACTACGATCACATATGGAGCTCAAGGGAGAATCAAACCCTCTTGTTTGATATTTTTTAATGACTTTTCCAGAATGTGTGAACCTTCTGTGGGTTCTCCTAAGCCAGAGGGTGGTAGATGAGGGATGAGAAAAACCCGTCACAGACACAGTCCTGCGTCTCTCCCAAACTGTCCCCTGCTGAATGACATTTATTTTTGAGACCCCTGACGATTAGCATTTTTAAGATGCCATTGTCAGTCACAGCCTGTAACAGGAGAAAGTTTATAGGTGATGATTTCCTTTCCTTGTCACGAAGAGAGAGTGGAAAACAACTCGCTTTGGCTACCTTGTGGAGACACTAATAACCCTTTGTCTCTGAGTAGAAACCTTCATGAAGAAACCCTTTCCCTGTCCCTGTCCATGTTCGACCCTGTCAACTGAAGAAAAAAAACCGCACAACCTAAAAGTTGAGAATTATGCTTTACTTGGTGGACATTCTGAGGACTTCAGGCCTGGGACACAGCATCTCAGATAATGCTGAGAGACTGCTCTGAAAAGGCAGGGGGGAGGGGCGGCAGAGGGGGAGAGCCAGGATATGTAGGAGTTTTTGCAACAAAAGACCAGGTAGTGGGAACATCAAAAGATTGCTGTTAATTAAAGAAAACCGGACCTCTCAAGTTAACGAATTTAGCCGCTTTTCTATGTATGGGAAGATGCAAAAGCCTGGGCTCCCTGAAATCATTCCTTTGCCATGCACCTCAGCTCTCTGAGGCCAGCATCCTGTGTTTTTCTCACCCTGAGTCTCCTTAGGGCTCACAGTTGTGGTGGCTGCAGCAGCTGACTGCTAGATGGCAGGCATTCTTTGTCTCCACCCTGAGTTCCCTCAGGGCTCACCATCAGGCGGCTGTAATGTGATGGCTTGATGGCTGTAGCATCCTTTGTTTACTGATACGGCAGGAATTACAAAGAGTGGAAAACAACTCGCTTTGGCTACCTTGTGGAGACACTAATAACCCTTTGTCTCTGAGTAGAAACCTTCATGAAGAAACCCTTTCCCTGTCCCTGTCCATGTTCGACCCTGTCAACTGAAGAAAAAAAACCGCACAACCTAAAAGTTGAGAATTATGCTTTACTTGGTGGACATTCTGAGGACTTCAGGCCTGGGACACAGCATCTCAGATAATGCTGAGAGACTGCTCTGAAAAGGCAGGGGGGAGGGGCGGCAGAGGGGGAGAGCCAGGATATGTAGGAGTTTTTGCAACAAAAGACCAGGTAGTGGGAACATCAAAAGATTGCTGTTAATTAAAGAAAACCGGACCTCTCAAGTTAACAAATTTAGCCGCTTTTCTATGTATGGGAAGATGCAAAAGCCTGGGCTCCCTGAAATCATTCCTTTGCTATGCACCTCAGCTCTCTGAGGCCAGCATCCTGTGTTTTCTCACCCCGAGTCTCCTTAGGGCTCACAGTTGTGGTGGCTGCAGCAGCTGACTGCTAGATGGCAGGCATTCTTTGACATGCACCTCAGCTCTCTGAGGCCAGCATCCTGTGTTTTTCTCACCCTGAGTCTCCTTAGGGCTCACAGTTGTGGTGGCTGCAGCAGCTGACTGCTAGATGGCAGGCATTCTTTGTCTCCACCCTGAGTTCCCTCAGGGCTCACCATCAGGCGGCTGTAATGTGATGGCTTGATGGCTGTAGCATCCTTTGTTTACTGATACGGCAGGCAATATTTCTGATTCACAGCCACACTCCTTAGAACGGATTGTCTTCTGTGTGGACCGGAGCGGTGGCCTTGCCAGACTCATAGCTTCCCGACTGTTTTTACTCAGTCCCTCACCAAAGGGTTTTGGAAATTCATGGTGACTGGGGCATGTGATGATGCCCTGGGGGTCCAGGTGTGGAATAGAATCTGGGCTCCCGTGGGGTAGGGGGGGTGTCAACTTATAAAGAAGATTGAGGACCCAAGCCTTAGGTCTACCTTTGCATCTGAATAATGATCTGTAAGATACATTCCACCCTCCTTTCAAATAATGGCTTGGCTAATTAAAATCAAATTGCAAGTGAGTGGGAGCCCATTAGCTGTATTTTGCTCAGAGCTGTTTTTGTGCACTGGGAGAACCAGCGTTCACTACCTTTCCCAAAGCCTGTGATGTGCGTTATGCCTCTTCTGTGCGTCTCCCCTGTGCCATCTTTCTTCTCCTGCTATTGGTGCAGCCAAGCTCCTGCCTTTGCTGGAGACACCAAGCACCCAGGGTTCCCTTGCTATGCTCACTGCACTAAGCATTCCTGAGTGACTGCATCCAGGGTCTCTGCCCTCCAGGGTTTTCCTTCTGCAGGTGTAGCAATACAACTGTAGACACAGGCCCTTGGACTCTAGGAAGGGTATTAGCTCACTTCAGAAAGCTTCTTTGCCCTGCCTGTGGCTCTGAGCTCTGAGTTCTGTCAGAGGAAATACTGCTCCGGCTTCACCAGCATAGGCTCAGGAAAAATAGAAAAATATTCCATTTGGTTTCCAGGTGAGTGCTAGCAAACTGTCAATGAACAGATACTCCCGATGCTTTTGAGCCCATCAGAGTGTTGATTCAGCATCGCAACAAGCTTTGGCTGGGTCAGTGTGGACCCCTCAGTCCAGGAAAGGCCTCCTGGCGGTGGGCAGCTTGGGGCTGGCAGGGAGCCCTGGACGGGAGCTGGGGAAGAGCCTGTTACCTGGGATCCGAGGGCTTTGACCTCCGTATGCCCACTTTGCGCTTGTCAGAAATGAGAAAAACAAAAATGTATCCCGGAAAATGTAGAGACTCTACACAGAACAATTACTGTAGAAGAAAAATAGCTTCCAGATCTACACAATCCCTCCTCCCCCAGCCCCTCTCAGGCTCAGACTGTCTCACCGACCAACTCTTTCACACGTTTAAGGATGAGAAATGGAATATTTCCTGCTATATCGGTAAACAAAGGATGTGACAGTCTTCAGCAAATGCAGCCACCATGAATGTGAGCTGGTGAGTCCTGAGGGAACTCAGGAAGGAAAGAACACCTGCCACCTAGCAGCCATCAGACTGCGGCCACTCCCACAGTGAGCCCTGAGGAAACTCAGGATGTGAAAATACAGGATACAGGCCTCAGATAGCTGAGATGATTGCAAAGGAATGATTTCAGTGAGCCCAGACTCTTGCATTTTCCCATACATAGAAAAGCACTAAACTCCTTAACTTGGGATATCTGGTTTTCTTCCATTAACAATAACCTTTTGATGTTCCCGGCTATCTGCCCTTTGTCGCAAAACATCTATATAACCTGGCCCCTCCCTTGCTTCCTTGGAGCAGTTCTCTCAGGGTTAATTGAGGTGCTGCCTCCCGGGCTTAAGTCCTAAAAATTTCCACCAAATAAAACATAACTCTCAACTTTTAGGCTGCGTGTATTTTTTCAGTCGGCAAGGAGCAGGGAATTCCTAGACTGTATAAAGTGTTCCAGGATGTGGGAAAAAGGAAAATATTCCAAACTGATTTTATAAAACCAAGATAGTATTGATAACAAAACCTGACAAAGCATGGTTAAAACGCACACACGCACGCGCACATCCATCTAACTTATGACTATGCATTTATTATAAAAATCCAAAGTTCCAAAGTAAAACACTGGCGCATAGAGCCAAGCAGCGTATTAGACGATTCACATATTTCATCAGGAATGTTAAAAAATTATCAATATCATTCACCATGTCAACACGTTATTTTTACCGCGTTACCTTGGGTGAGGTGTGCTGTGGCCAGATGAGGGTCAGGAGGGAGAGAAACCATAAAGGGTTTTAGTTTTGTTCCTCGCAGGTCCCTGGGGAGAGCTCTGCAGGCTCACGGGCCACTCAGGGGCAGCAGGGGTTGGGGGCAAGGCGTGGGGGAGGGGACTTCGGACAAGGGTCTTTCTTGTGGTGCCTGCAGAAAGGAACAGGTCAGGCTAGGCAAACAGGCTTAGAATTGGCTACTTTGAATGATCTCAGCTGGCTCTGGGCGTAGGGACAGTGCCTGGGTGTCTGGAACCTGGCCCTGGGGCCATCAGAGCTGGAATATGATGGTCCACAATGTAGAAGCCTCCAGAAGAGAGGTGGTGAGGTGCAGACTTAGCCGTTCAAGAAGGAGAACGGACCAGCCTTAGCCAGGTCCTTATAACTGGGTCAAGACAGCGTTTAGCCATTTGCAGCAACATGGATGGACCTAGGGATTATCATACTAAGTGAAGTAAGTCAGATAGAGAAAGACAAATGCAGTATGGCGTCACTTATATGTGAAATCTAAAAAATGATACAAATGAATTTACTTACAAAACAGAAATAGACTCACAGATATAGAAAACAAACGTATGGCTACCAAAGGGGAAGGGGGGGAGGGATGAATTGGGAGTTGGGGATTAAAATATACACACTACTGTATAGAAAATAGATAACCAACAAGGACCTACTGTATAGCACAGGGAACTCTACTCAGTATCTTGTAATAACCTATAATGGAAGAGAATCTGAAAAAGAATATATATATATATATATACATATACATATGTATATACATATGTATATATATATATAACTGAATCACTTTGCTGTATACCTGAAACTAACACAACATTGAAATCAACTATCAGTAAATTTTTTTTAAAAAGACAGCATTTAAATAACTACGTTATGTAAGTAAAAGGAAATAATAACATATCATTTCAGCAGATCTTTAAAAAATATTTAATAAAATATAATAACTTTACTGATTAAAAATAAACTTAATAGAAAAAAAATTAATAAAATTTAAGCATTTCCTTGACAGACTTGGTGAAAAGACTAATAGAGTTCTCATTAAATTTAGAAACAAGATAAAGATGTCTATTATCAATACATATTTAATAATATTCTGAAGAATTATCCAATATATGGAGAAAAGAGAAAAAAATAAGTGCAAATGTTAGAAATGAAGTTACTTGTTGCAGTTACTTGTTGAACACCTGGAAAATGCAGGATGATTACTGAAATATTAGAAGCCATAACAAAGTTTAATAAGGAGGCTGGTTTTAAAATTAATATACAAAAACACATATCCATCACCAATCAGCTATAAGTTATAATTGACAAACAAGCTGTCGTTTGAAGTGCAAAATCAAATATAGGAGAAATATCTAGGAAGTAAATTAATGAGGAATATATAGAACTGATAAACAGGAAACTTTAAATTCTACTAAAGATCCTAAAATAATATTGAATAAATACACATATATTTCAAAATAAGAAAATTCACTAATATAAAAATTCTTTATACGTGTTCATACATGTTCTCTAAATTAATCTATACATTTGATATTTCAGTCAAAAAACAAGATGGGTTTTGGAGGGATTTGATAAAATAATATTTTAAAAGTAACATGCAAGAATAGCTGTATCTACTTTTAAAGGATGAATAACATGGTAAAATAACCATTATCAGACATTTAAGTGTACTGAAATTTTAAAATGTTTATATTGGCACATTAATAGATGGGTAAGGAGGCCAGCTGATGTAGTACAATAGTAAGGAATAGACCCTAATATAAATGAGGATTTTGTGGATGGTAAAGACAGCGGTTGGGGAAAGACATACTGTTAAAACTATGTTAAGGCAACCTGCTATCTTTTAGAAAAAAAATAGTGGCAGATTCATTATAAGATTTGAATGTGAAAAGATGGAGGCAAACATAGCTGGATTTCTTTATATAATTGCAGTATGGAGAGGCCTTTCTAAACATGGCAAACCATAACAAAAATAATACCTTTGATTCCTCGAGGCCAAAATTTTAAGAAAACATAATATAAACAAAATTATAAAACAAGTGACAACCTGGAAAAATATTTACAATACATTAATAAAGGATTAATTTTCTTTATATATATATGATTATTTTAAGTTGATAAGACAAAGAACAAACAACCTATTACAAAATGAGGGTCCAATAATTATATTTCTAATACTTTATTCTGGAGGCATACTCACGCAGGAATGCAAAGTTGCGTTTAACAGTAAAATAGTTGTAGTGTTATTTTTAACAGAAGGAAGAGAAAAAAAACAGAAAGAGGGAAGGAGGGAATGGTGAGAAGAAGGGGGATGGGAAGAGAGGGAGAGAAGAAATCTTTACGAGGAAATCTGTCAATCAGAAGTTGGCTCTAGATAATTAAATTTTTTTCTAGAAAAATACAATATTGCTTTCCCTTTAAATCCAAATTTGCTACCTGAAAGGCACTGATTTTTTCCATTCTATTTTAAGAAAATGTTTCTATTTTTATACTAGTCCATATCACCTTGTATTAAAAGGATTCAAAGCATAAAATGATATGAAAAATTGGGTGAAATAGACAAGATAAAAATTCACATCACTGAAAATACAGAAAAAGTTAGAAAGCAAGTCCAATAAGCCAAAGCTATGGAAAAATGCCCATGTTTTTAAGATGCTGTTTTGCAAATTCAGCTCCTGAGCTCCCTGATGGCCCAAGCAAAAAGATAAAAGTATAGAAAAACTCATAAGATACAAGTTTTTAAAATGTTGAACAAAGATTTTCCTTACTTTTGAGTTTTAAAAGTTTTTTTAATTGAAGTATAGTTTCTGTACAATATTATATAAGTTACAGGTGTACAATAGAGTGATTCATGGTTTTTAAAGGTTATACTCCATTTATAGTTATTATAAAATATTGGCTATATTCTCCATGTTGTACAATACATCATTGTAGCTTATTTTATACTTAATAGTTTGTACCTCTTAGCCCCCTACTCCTATATTATCCCTTACCCCTCCCCACTGGTAACCACTAGTTTGTTCTCTACATCAGTGAGTCTGCTTCTTTTTTTGTTACATTCACTAGTTTGTTTTATTTTTTAGATTTCACATATAAGTGATATCATACAGTGTTTGTCTTTCTCTGTCTGACTTATTTCACTTAGCAAAATGCTCTCCGAGTCCATCCATGTTGTTGCAAAGGGCAACATTTCGTTCTTTTTTATGACTGAGTGATATTCCATTGAATATATACACACCACATCTTCTTTATCCATTCACCTGTTGATGGACACCTAGGTGGCTTCCCTGTCTTGGCAATTCTTAAATTTTGAAGAACTGTCTTATGTGGGTTTTTAGATTCCTTATATTTGAATGTAGGTGACACCGGACAACGTAGAAAAATGCATTTTCCACAATATTATCCCTATATCATATGCTGCAGCAACACCGCACGTGCAATTCCAGATATTTCCAAGACCTTTTCCAAATGCCAGTCTATGGCACACGTGTTCCTGGAGGAATGGCAGATGGAGAAGCAGTGTGTTATGCCACAAGAGTCAGAAAAGCACAGTGATTAAGACATGGATCACTCATTGTCTCTGGAGGCAGACTGCTGGGCTTGAATCTCACTCCCCCAACTAATAACCGTGTGACCTTTGGAAAGTTTCTTTACCTCCTCATGCCTCAGTTTCCTTTTTTGTAACATAAGGATAAAAATAATAACTCATAGAATTATGATGATTAAACTACTTAATATATGTGAAGAGTTAGAACAATACACGGTATATAGGAAGAATCCAAGTAGTGTTAGCTAAGGAATGATACAGTCAGTCCATCATACTTACCTCAGAATCATATTCAGGATGCAAAACACTGAAAAAAGCTTTTTGAAAAACTAATATCTTATTTGCCAGGATGAATAATATTTCCCTTTAATCTTTGCACATTAAAAAAGAAAAACAGTTAAACTCTAGAGAGCAAACATGGAGATGGTCATTGTACATCATTTCACATTTGTTCTTTCTGTTTTCCTCCTGGGAATCCATCAGTTCTGGGTATTTGTATGGTTCATTTTGCTGACTGAAAGGAGTTGGATGTTTAACAGTGTGGAAAGGCATTTCTACTAGGACAGCAGCAGCTTGGCAGGCACACTGAGAAGCCTGACCATTCTGTTCCTTGCCTCAGAATTCAGAAGGCAGAAAGTTCCAGAGTGAAATACCAAGAAGCACTTATAGAGACAGGACAACTTTGGTACTTAGGAAATAGCTTCTGGTGTATCCTGGAAGAGTCTTTTCTCTGCCCAGTGGATTTCTGTGTCAAAGATTAGTTTTTGATTAGAGAGTGACCGAGACTGTGTGACCAGATGATTCAGGCCAGCCCACCACTGAGACTTGTGGTTCCACTGGGGTCAGGAATCTGCAGGGTTAAAATGGTCAGCCACATCTGGATCAAAAGGTGAACCAGTCGTTCTCTGTGGCCCAGAGACTAGTGCAGATTTCCTTAGAGCAATTTGAAAGCTGCACATGCCCAGGCAATACCCTAGAGATAATGACTTGGTTGACCTGGGTTATAATTTTAATGAGATGCTGATGTGTCCCCTGATTGAAGATCACTTACTACCTTAAATTATAGAGGTTCCACATTCAGGTCCATAAAGGCAGGTGGCCAGAGGGAAAGTGTAGCATTCAGAGCATTTATAGATATCACCCAGATTATTAGCCAGGTATATGCTGTCGTTGAAGAGCTGGATACACTTGTCTCAAATCCCAGTCTAAACCCCACAGAAAGGCCACAGCCTCACTGTGACTTCTTCCAATCTGGGGAATATTTGGCTGTTGACCTTTGGCCCTAAGCTCCAGTTTCTGCTGCAGTCACTCAGTTTATGGTGTGTTTGTAAGGTCTCCTTGTTCCACCCGACATCAAGCCATAGGTACAGCTGAATTCCTGTCCTTAATTTTCATGGAAAACCACTCATAGATTGTTGTGCGTTTCTAGAATTACAGAAGTTTTGTAGAAGGTGGAATGGGGTTAGGATGGAGTAAGCCAGATGGGTTCTGACCGAATATTAAATATCCTTGACCTTAAGTAGTGATAGCCTTCAAGGCCTTCCCGGATTCAATTTAAGCTCCATGTTACTTGACCTTCCCCGTTCTCTGCCTTGTTCTAACTGATTCCTGATTGACCATCCATTTTAAAATTATCTTTATTAGTTATTTCACAGAAACCAAACTGTAAGCATTTAGAATATACAATCTGATGAATTTTGACAATCGTATACACAGTAAAACCAGTGCCACCATCAAGATGAAGAAGGTTTCATCACTCACAAGTTTCTTCATGCTTTTTTTTTTTTTTTTCGTTGCATTGGGTCTTCGTTGCTGTGCGCGGGCTTTCTCTAGTTGTGGCGAGCGGGGGCTACTCTTCGTTGCGGTGCGCGGGCTTCTCATTGCAGTGGCTTCTCTTGTTGCAGAGCATGGGCTCTAGGCATGCGGGCTTCAGTAGTTGTGGCACATGGGCTCAGTAGTTGTGGCTCGGGGGCTCTAGAGTGCAGGCTCAGTAGTCGTGGCGCATGGGCTTAGTTGCTCCATGGCATTTGGGATCTTCCCGGACCAGTGTTCGAACCCGTGTCCCCTGCATTGGCAGGTGGATTCTTAACCACTGAGCCACCAGGGAAGCCCTTCATGTTTTTTTTCATTCTAACCTCTCTCTCCCCCAGCCACACGCAATCCCCACATGCAGGTGACTTCTTTTCACTCTTGATTAGTCTGCATTTTCTAAAATTTTTAAGAATTTTCTAAAACTCAAATCATAGTATCTACTATGTTGTCTTCCTCTTCTGTGCCTGGCTTCTTTCACTCTGTATAAGGATTTTGAGATGCGTCCACGTTTACTCCTTTGCATTACTGAGTAGGATCCCATTGTACAGATCCACCACATTTTGTCCACCATTCGTCTGCTAATGAATGTGTAGGTTGTTTCTAGTTTGGGGCTTTTGCCAAGAAAGCTGCTGAAACGTTTGTGTACAAGCTGTTGTGTGGTCATGTTTTTGTTTTTCTTGGGTAAATACCTAGGAGTGGAATGGCTGGCCCATACGATTAGTGTGTGTTTCACATAGGAAGCTGCTATATTGGCTGCACCTTTCACTACATCCTCGGCAGTGTATTATTAAACAGGTAGATGCACTATATCTTTGCCAACAATTGGTGCTGTCAGTTTTTTGTTTTTCTTTTTGTTTTAGTATTTAAATGGGTATGTAGTAGGATGACGCTTATTTTCCGGCTCTAGAATCTCCACTGTATTCTCTTTTATATTTTCTATCTCTTTGCTAAGAGTCCCTGTTTTGTATTCATTGCAAGTCCCTGTTTTGTATTCATTGCAAGTAAATATTCCTTTGCCACAAGTTTCTTCATGCTTTTCTTTTTTAATTAATTTATTTTTGTCTGCGTTGGGTCTTCGTTGCTGTGGCGAGCGGGGGCTACTCTTCGTTGCGGTGCGCGGGCTTCTCATTGCGGTGCCTTCTCTTGTTGCAGAACACGGGCTCTAGGCATGCGGGCTTCAGTAGTTGTGGCTCACGGGCTCTAGAGTGCAGTCTGATACATGTGTTACAGTGGTTTAAAAAATCTTTATCTGCTGATTCTAATATGTGGGAACTCTCAGGATTGGCCTCTATTCATGTCTTTTCCCTTGAGAGTGGGTCCCATTTTCTTGGTTCTTTTTAGTTTGAGGGTACTGGTTACTGGACATTATGCATCCAATTTCAGAGGATACTGGACATTATGAGTGTTGTTTTATGGTAACTCTGGATTCTGTTATTTTTCCTCAAAGATTTTTGATATTTGGTCTTAGCAAACAACTCATTTGATTAGATTCAGACTTAACCTCTTTCTCACCTATAGTGGGCACTGCTCAAAACTCAGATCACATCTTTTAGCCTTAGCTGAAAGCTACTTTGAGTCTGCTTACATTTGCCTTTGTCAGGGGCCAGCCAGAAACTTGGGCAACGTTTATATATGGAATTCGGGGCCCTCATTTGTGCTTTTACGTTTCTAGGATCCCCTTTCACTTCTGTTGGCCGGGGTCGCCTCATGTTCTTCCCTTTGGTTCCCTAGTATAGAAAGATAGCTGCCTTTTGGTCTCCCTTTCAGAATCTCTCTGCTTTTGTTCATTTTCCAGTGCCTTCGGCTCTTTTTGTTTATTTGTTTTTTGAATTTTGTGCAATGTTCATAGCTGCTCTCTGTGGTTGGGTCAGTCTGTGAGAAGCTTATTCCTTTATATCACCAGCACCAACCTCTCATTCATTTTTTATGCTAAATAGATAACTATCTCTTGCAGCTTTTTCATCTTATTCCAACCCATATTTCAGGGTCTTCCCTTCCACCCCCAAGTGACTGATGGTGTTTTCCAAAATAAGAATAGGGCTTCCCCGGTGGCGCAGTGGTTGAGAATCTGCCTGCTAATGCAGGGGACACGGGTTCGAGCCCTGGTCTGGGAGGATATCACACGCCGCGGAGCAACTAGGCCCGTGAGCCACAACTATTGAGCCTGCGCGTCTGGTGCCTGTGCTCCGCAACAAGAGAGGCCGTCAATAATTGAAGGTTAGAGCCTATAGGTGAGTTTGGGGCAATAAACACAGGGAAGGAGCATGGAACACTATAAAGCATTCTATGTTTCTGCAGACTATGCACGACTGAAGAAAAAGAGACCAAGAGAGAACAATAAGTGAGGTCGAGAGAATAAGATGAGCAGTGACCTTAGCAAAACAACAGAAGCAGCCAAAGATACAAAGTGGTTGCTCTCCAGCGGAGGCAGCGAGACCCCTGTAAAATGCGGACTGGATACCACGTAGGTGCAGTGCGGGGTCTGTCGTCTGCTACAGGAAGGGGCAGATGGCAGGTGATGACATAGAGACACAGAAACGGAACAGAAACTCCCAGTCATTTGCAGCGAGATGACTATTCCCAGCTCCCCAGCAAGGAGAGGCTGGGAATGAAAACCACCATGCCATCGTTCCAGCATGACTGATGAGCCAATGTAGTGAGCACATTTGCACACTCTGAAACGTGGTCACCTACCAAGAGTTTGTGCTTGTTTTCTCCTGAAGTTTAGAGAGATAACCCTATTCCTGTCTGGTTGGAGTGGGAAGTATCTCGTCATTCTCCTACTGTGCACTCAGGCACGTTGCGTGCTTGGGGCTCAGAAGACACTGCCACACCAATAGCTCCGGGAGAGAGGGTAGAGAGAGACCAGAGGGGCCCATCCAGGAAAGGAAACTACTTAAAGACAGAGTGTTTCCTGGGCCAATCTGATTATCAGTTTATTAGTAATGTGTGTGTGTGTGTGTGTGTGGGTGTGTGTGGGTGTGTGTGGGTGTGTGTGTGTGATCCATACCTCTTAGACCCTCCAGGGCGGCTGAACCACACGTTCTCTGCTCTCTCCCCTCTTCGCTCAGTTCCGTAAATCTATCCAGCTGCTCACAGCGGCATCATACTAAAGGCAACCTTCTCAATCTCATACGTTCCTCACATCAACCTCCATCTGCACTTGCTCTTCTCAGTCCGGCGACTTGAGAGAGTCATTTACATTTTCTATCTGACTTTGTCTCCTAGTCACTTCTGGGTTCATCAAAAACTATTATTATGAAGTATTTCAAATATTCAACAACAATGTATGTAATGCACGTACAGCTATGGATGTTAATACCCGTGAAGCCTTCACCCATCGTAAGAAGAGTGATAGTGACACCATGTGTATCTGTCCACAGTGGAGTCCCTTCCCACCCACCGTTGGTTCCACTATACTGATGTCTCTGGTTTTCATTTTCTTCCTATTCACCACAGTATAACATATATATATATATATATCCATTAGCAATATATTGGGAGTTTTGGTGTATCTTCAACTTTGTATAATTTATATGATATATTTTCCAATACTCGCATTTCCTCTCAATTTTGTAAGAGTGTTTTGTTGCAAGTGGCTGCAGTATTCATTTTCACTGCTGTATAATACTCTGTTGTGTGATTATAGTTTAATTTATGTATCCATTCTCTTTTTGAATGACATTTGAAGTTCCTCCAGGTTTTATCTTTAAAAAAATTTTTTCTCTTCACTCTACATTTCTTTCTTGGGAGACTTACTTTTATAACTTTTAAATATGTTCCCAAATTTCAATTACCCTCATCTTTAGATCACACATTCAAATTCTGCTGAACATTTCCACCTGTGTATTTCACAAACACCTCAAGTTCATAATTCTTGAGTTCTCCCTAATCTTCAACCTGCATCTAATTGATTACAAAATCCTGAGAATTTGACCCACGAAATATTCTGGAATCCATCTTCTCCTTGGCATCCCTGCTATGACTATCCAAGTTTAGCCTTTTACAGTTTCTCCCTTGGGCTGTTGAAACAATAACACAGTGAGTTTCTCTGCCTCCCCACTTACCCTCTGAGTGACATCATTGGTATAAACTCCAGAGTGATTTATCTAAAACTCAATGTGACTGTATCACTTCCTAATTTTAAATGTCCCCTGGTTTTGAGTCACCTACACTGTAAAATCCAAGCTCCTACCACGGTATCCAGGCACTTCACAGATTCCTTGCACTGGCCTTATCCCCTTCTCCTTCCTGTTTATATTTTAGATGCCAAAGACCTCACGGTTCTTCAGATATACTGTGTGGGTTTCTTCCTCCAGGCCTTGCATATGAAGTTCCCTCTGCATAGAATACTCATGTTTCTTTGTTCAGCTGACTACTTCCTTCTCAGTCAGCACCTTCTTATTCTACCCTGTTCCTGCTTGTCCCATAGACCTTAACCCATCGTGCTTGGAGTGTTCATTTATATGTCTATATTCTCTTCTAGAATATAAACAAGAGAAAAGAGACATTTATTTTTATATACTCAGCACTTAGGACGGTGCCTAGCTCCTAATATTTTCTCAAAAGATGAAAATAGGACTTTGACTTGAAATAGCTAAATTACCTCATCAGACCCTATCACAGTGGGCCGAACGAAATACATGCTGACACTACCCTTCTCTTCCTTAATTTTCAAGCAAGTTTCTGATGTCCGATTAGTTTTTCTTAGTGCATTAGAATCTACAACTTATGGTCTCTATCAAGGGGTACTTGCTGTTTGTTGTACGTTGGGTATGTTGGTGTCAGTGTGTTTACCCATTTAGCCAGTGTTCCTGGTCATTATCGCTAAGTAATAAACTACCTCAAACTTAATGATATAAAACCACCATTTTATTGTGCTTGCCAGTCCCAAGAGCCAGCTACAGGGCACAGTGGGGATGTTTTGTCTCTGTTCAATGCTGTCTTGGCCCATAGCTGGAGTGCCCAAAACAGTGGGGGGGCTGGAATCACTCCCATGCCTGGTACCTCGGCTGACATTACTTGAAGTCTTAAAATACCTACCCATGGCATCTCCAAGCTGCTCGAGCTTCTCATGTAATAGTTTTACTGGGTTCTGAGAGGGATCCTCTCCAAGAGAATCAGGTCACCTGGAATTATTTCTGCAATGCATGGCTGGTTGAAGCAATCACACCTTCCTAAGCCTGAGCCTCTGAGTTCTAACCGTCTGATGTCTAGACACGAGGGACTGATGACTGGATTCACACATGGACTGCTCTGTGGAAGCTCCAGCTCAGTGCCCAGCTGGCAATCTTAGCTGGTGCCCCTTTCAGGGTGGCCCCAACTGGGGGGAATGATGGATTTCTCATTAACCTGGCACCCCGCCCTGGGAGAGGTGAAGTTATCACACATTAGTAAAAAGAATGCATTTCTCAATTTCAAGGATTTGGGCCTTGTTTGTTTCAGAGGCATTCCTGACCTTTAAGGTTGTTTATCTG
>NW_020175192.1:3568771-3653862 GCF_003031525.2 Neophocaena asiaeorientalis asiaeorientalis
TGGGAATACACTTAACCTTCTGTGATAGATCTCCAGGCTTCCCTGTGGAGAACAGACTCCTACATCCCAAACAGTAACTTTCCATGATCTCACTCTCTTTTCTCTCCCCTTTTGCTATCAGTCAAGTTTCTCTGGGTCCTGAAGAGAGAACATATTGCCCCAGGGAACAAGATATTTCCCATAAATGCAGGCTTCACCCTGGTGCTGAAACACACCGTACTTGGAGTCTGTGCCCTTGCTCAGTTTACACTGGAGTTTGGCAGCTGCGGTTGCCTGGGGCGCCCGAGCCCAGCCCCCTCTTCAGTCCTCACACCCAGGCACTGCCTTTCACTCTCCACACCCATCCCTTTCAGCATCACCTCTGCTCCTTCCTTCCACAGGTGCCTTCCTTCTGGACAGAACAATGTCCAATCAATCCAGATGCAGATGGACTACAGCTTGCCCCTTCTTTTTTTTTTAAAATTTATTTATTTTATTTATTTTTGGCTGCGTTGGGTCTGTTGCTGCGTGCGGGCTTTCTCTAGTTACGGCGAGCGGGGGCTTCTCTTCGTTGTGGTGTGCGCGTTTCTCATAGCGGTGGCTTCTCTTGCTGTGAAGCATGGGCTCTAGGCGAGCGGGCTTCAGCAGTTGTGGCATGCGGGCTCAGTAGTTGTGGCTCACGGGCTCTAGAGTGCAGGCTCAGTAGTTGTGGCGTGCGGGCTTCGTTGCTCCGTGGCATGTGGGATCTTCCCGGACCAGGGCTCGAACCCGTGTCCCCTGCATTGGCAGGTGGATTCTTAACCACCGAGCCACCAGGGAAGCCGTCAGCTCGCCCTTCTTAAAAGCCAGATCACGTTGCCATCTTGGGAGAATCTCTGGATGTGCTTCACAATCTCCCAGATTCACAGGCTTCCTTCCGAGCCGCACGGAGGTCTCTGAGCTCCTCTTTCTGTGGCTCCTTTGCTATCACAGGTGCACCTGTCGCTTGCCCTCCAGTCTTTGAAAAGGCCACAGTGTCAAAGTCCACTCTCAGTTTGATTTCCTCCTTCCCAACGTTCTTCTCTCCCCAGCGATGCGCTTCATGGTTTTCCCATCTGCTTCTTTAATAGTAATTAAATCAACACAAAGGCCACGACAGTCACAGGGCCATTCCACAAGAGGGGAAGAAGAAAAGGTTCTTTTCTAAAATAGAAATTCTAGCGCACCAGGAGGACAGGCATTACAGTAGTCAGTACGCGAGCCATTTTGTTATGGGAAAATCTGGGTTTGTTTTGCTTCTGTCATATTTTTCCTGTTGCTTCTGTCTCCAAAGATATTGTCCTACTTCAGAGCAGGGGTGCTGGTGGCATTGCTTTGCTTGAGGTGGGACAGCGGGGAGGACTGCAAATCTGGTTAGCAATTCCTCTGCACCAAAGTCAGCA
Organism: Neophocaena asiaeorientalis asiaeorientalis; assembly: GCF_003031525.2. Taxonomy (NCBI): domain Eukaryota; kingdom Metazoa; phylum Chordata; class Mammalia; order Artiodactyla; family Phocoenidae; genus Neophocaena; species Neophocaena asiaeorientalis. The sequence continues at coordinate 3,570,172 of NW_020175192.1, forward strand.
GATTTGCCCTGTGGCAATTGGCTCCCGGCTGCCGGGGCAAGGCTGGCCCTGCGGTGGGGTGACTGCAGGACTTCGGGCCCCCTGGTTCGGTTTCCAAATGGAACCGTCCCCAGGGTGGCCAAGCTGCTGCCATTTGTCAGTTTCTACCGACACATCCTTTACAGATAAGTGGGCTGCAGCTCCGCCATATGGGCTACTAATGGCGCAGCTACCACAACAGAGCAGCACGCTCAGGGCCGAGCGTAAGAGCTGCGCTGAACGGATGGGGCCTGACAAGGGAAGACTAAACACTGCCTGCCAGGCTCCCTGGGGCTTCAGTACGTACTGACGGAAGCCGAAGAGGATGTCTGAGAAATCTCACGTGCTGCGGACCCAGACCTGCTTGCTCTGAGCCTGAGGTTTGAGCCTTCCGTGCCACCCTCCTTGGGGAGCAAGTGCTTTGGCTTTTTAATTGGGGTACATAACACAGGTGGCCTCTGGACCAAGCCTGAGTTGGAATGCCCCTGTCACTTCACAACAGCATGATTTGGGGCAAGTTAATGGATTTTTCTAAGCCTCAGTTTCCTCATTTGTAAATCGAGGATGCTAATACTTATCTTGGAGGGTTGTTACTGTGATGACTTGAGAAACTATACGCAAAGCGCTTTACACAGGGCCTGGTACAAAGGGCCTGGGCTTTGCAATCAGCCAAACCTAGGCTGTAATCTTAGCTCTGCCACCTACTGGCACCTGGAGCTTGGGAGAGACCTTACATGTTAAAGCCTCAGTGTATGCATCTGTATAACGGCTCAACGCTCATTTCCTAGTCAGCTGCTATTAGAATTAAGTGACAATCAATGAACCTAGGGAAACATCTCACACACACCGGAGGCATGGGGATGCTGGTTTCCCTTCCTCTGTTGACACAGCTCGCTCTCACTCATCTGGTGCCTGTGTAGGAAGTGATTTCCCCCGTCACCATCGCCAGTTTATAGAGGCCAGCGAGCACTTGCCTGTCAGGAGCCTGCCAAGGAGTTCTTGCCTCCAGCTCACACCGAGAATGGATAAAACTCATTTCCCTTTGTTGAAAAATATGGGGTCGAAGCTATAGGATATAAAATAGCATTTAAGCTATTCCTGAAGGGAAGAGGCATTTGATGAGAGAAGAAAAAGCAACAAAAAGCAAAGAAAACAAAGGGAAGTTTTAGGCAGCCAAAACAGAATGCTACAGAAAGAGTTCGGGTCCATGGAGACACAGAGAAATTAGCACAGTGGCAAAGGGGGAGCGACAGGACAGGACAGGACAGGAAAAGGAGTGGGGTCATGTGACACTTCTTTGTCCTCTTCTAGCCTCTTTGGTAATGGGCTCTGAAATGGAGAGAGACCACCTGAGAAGGGGCCCGGCCATCCTGAGTCTGCTGGGTTCCCTGAGCGGATGGCACGCACCTGCGCAGAGGAAGCCTCAGGGCTCCCAGATGTCTTTGTGCCGCTGAGGTAGGAGGTTGAGTGTAAGAAACTTACAAGATAAATTCCGTGACTAAACCTCAAAGCAGATGGCAGAGCTGGAACATTGCGCGTGAGGAGGGAGTCTGGTGATGATGGAAGCCAGGACAGTGAGGAATCGTCTTGGGCATCCCAGGCTTGCTGTGGTCAAGGTCAGAGCTCTGATAACAGGCACAGGGTACCTTGGAGCCTTTCTGAACTGTTATTCGCATCTGATGCTTCAGTGTACCCAAGATTCAGCACCTGAGCAAAGAGAGCTACAGGAATTATTGTTTACATTTTTCAGATGGGAAAAGCAAGTATGGACATCATTAGAATCATAGAGTCTTAGAAATGAAAGGAATCTTGGTTGTATATGTTACCAAAGGGATTTGCAATAGCTCACCATAAACAGAGACCCATATATACTGAAGCTGTTACCACAGACTGAAAAGGTGAAAGGGACAGAAGAAGAAGAAGAGAGAGAGAGAGAAAGAAAGAGAGAGAGAGAGAGAAACAAACCCAAACCCCAAACTCCTTTTTAAAACTGGCAGCAACTGGAGCTTTATGCTTCCTACCAACAAAGACAAAGGGAAACAAGTGACCTCAAGATCACCTAATCCAACCCCGTCATTCTAGGGATTAGGAAATGAAAGTCTATGTTATTTTTAAAAGCTTTTCATCAGTGAAATGTGGTTCTGGAGTTTCTGTAGCTAAGCATGGAATTAGTTCCACTTTAACGTTGCAGATTGATGTTTTTCAGATGGGCTTTTTCGTGAGGCATCGCTGACCTCCCAGAATTACGCACCAGAGCAGTGCCGAATGCTACATGAAAAGTTAATCTTCAAGGGGTTAGAACTGCTTCCACAACAAGAAAACAGTCCCTTTACGGGAGTACCACGGTCCTGTCCATCTGCAAGCCTCGTATTCTGGATGCCCTCTCCACTCCCTTCAGTTAGATTACTCCAAATCCCTCCATCCTTTTATCATCCTCCCCTTGCTGTCCTGATTTCACCCTAGTTTTCCACTTTCGTGCACGGTTGCTGGGCTTAGGGCAAAGTGAGAGGGGCCCCTCAGGAACCCTGCCTGGATAGTGATTATTTGCTGAAATTTGCCCCAGGAGTTGGGCAGTCAATTTAGCAGGTCATCAGGCAGGTAACTGATGTACTTGAGAGAGCAAACCCTCCCTGGTGCACCAGACAGGTTTCGAAAGGTAACGAGTGGAATGATGGAGGCTTGAAGCCTCTAGGGCAGGAGAGAGAAAAATGCTATTGGAAGGGGCCCTGTTACATCACTAAGTGATGGGCCTCATGACTCAGCCATGGTATCTACCCCTGTGAACCTCCCTACCCAAGGCACAGCAGCTGATCTGATCTGTCTCACCTGCTTCTTGTCCCAGCTGGTATGGCAGCAGCCAGCTCGGCCTGGATTGCCGACACCTCCACACAGGTACAACCTGGCAACCTCTCACATCACCCCTGTGCCAGTCGCCTCTTGCTTCCCATTTCAGGGCATCTCTGTTCAGCACATTGCATCTGTGACCTACAGAGTAAAACTTTGATTGGCGGGGAGAAGGGGCGATTTTTAGCACTTCTTTGTGGATAACCCTCCGGGACCAGTTACATTTAATGGTGACTGTTTCCTCAGTGTCTTTCGGGTTGTCTCTCTCCCCTGCCCCCTGCTTCATTCTCCTTACCCCTCTCTCCTGCTCTGTGAGGTTCCCTGGTGAATTGAAAGTTGAAAGGCTCTGCTTCAGTCTCAGCTTCTGGGAGAAGCTGGGCATAGACAGGTACTTACCTTCCGTACCATTTTTCCTGCTTCTAGTTAAACTGGACCAGGCTTTCTGGTCAGGCTTACTGAGAGAGCAAGTTAGATTCCATGACTGATTTGATTTTTAATTTTGATTTTGGCCACCGAGACTTGATTTGCCTCTTTTGGAGAAAGAACCTTGATTTTCCTCGGGCAGTTATCCATTTACCACCCCTGGTTATGTAGATCCAGTGAAGTTCATTCCAAGTGGAGCTCAAGGAGTGAACATGTGGTTTGCTTCCAGCCAATCAGAGCACTGTATACCTGCTGGCCAATGGCTGATCCAGGATGGTCACATGATCCAAGCTGAGCCAACGTGACACAGTAAAAACTTTTGCTATAGGACTATTGGATAAGAGGCATACAGTATTTTCCACTGTGCTTGCACGCTTGAACCTAGAAAATGTAACAGGGCTGTGGCAGCCATCTTGCTAACCCAAGGGGGAAATCATCTCATGAGGGATCCAACATAGAGCAAACAGAGCTCGGAGAAGCCGGGACCTGGTGCCATAGTTTGACCACACTCTTCTCTCCCATTAAGCTATGGCTGAGGCCCTAGACTTTTTATTTATTTGAGCCAAACAACACATCCCCTTTTGTGTAAACCATTTTGTTGTTGTTATCGTTCATTTACAATCCAAAGAATCCTGACTGATTTAAGGGTACAGATTTGCAGCTAGTAGATAAGTCCTGGTGATCTAATGCACAGTATATTGACTCCACATGATAATACTAAATAATAAACATCAAACTTCCAAGAGATTAGTCTTGATTATTCTCACCACAAGAAAGAAATAATAATTATGTGACACAATAGAGGTGTTAGCTAACACTACAATGGCAACCATATTGCAATATATCAACGTATCAAATCCACCCTTCCTACACCTTAAACTTATACAGAGTTATATGTCAAATATATTTCAATTAAAAAAAAAAGAATCTTGACCGATATATCGAGTTCCTTCTGCCTCACGTTCCTTATTTCTGTAGTCCATTTTGGTTGTCACTGCTAGCCTGTTTTCTAAAATTTATGTGTATTAAATGTTGAAGATATAAAAAAGAATAATTTTAAGGTAGCTATCTATCAAGCTCCCAAATTTTGCCACCCAGTTTAAAAAAGAAAACATGACTGTTTAAAGTTCTCTGCTGCCTCATCTAGATGCTACACCTAACTCTACACCTTCAGAAGTAGCCACTACCTTGAACCTTTTAGATCCCCTTGCTTTTCTTGATTAATTTATCATATGTTTGTATCTCTAAATAATGAATGGTAGTTTTGCATGATTTTTAACTTTATGTGAATACAGTCATGGTATACATCTTCTTCCTTGGCTTGCTTTTTATTTTTATTTATTTATTTATTTTTTTGCAGTACGCGGGCCTCTCACTACTGTGGCCTCTCCCGTTGCGGAGCACAGGCTCCGGACGCGCAGGCTCAGCGGCCATGGCTCACGGGCCCAGCCGCTCTGCGGCATGTGGGATCTTCCCGGACTGAGGCACGAACCCGTGTCCCCTGCATCGGCAGGCGGACTCCCAGCCACTGCACCACCAGGGAAGCCCTTGGCTTGCTTTTTAAACTCAACTCTGTACCGATGATCCCCGACTTACAATGGTTTGACTTAATGGTTTTTCAACTTTAAGATGGTTCGAAAGCATTACACATTCAGTAGGAACTGTACTTCAAATTTTGAATTTTGATCTTTTCTTGGGCTGGTGATATGCAGTATGATCCTCTCTCAGGATGCTAGGCAGAGGCAAAGAGCCGTAGCTCCTGGTCAGCCATGGAATCAAGAGGGTAAACAACCGATGCACTTACGACCATTCTTCCTCACTTTCAGTGCAGTATTCAATATTACCACGTGAGATATTCAACACTTTATTATAAAATTGGCTTTGTGTCAGATGATTTTACCCAACTGTAGGCTAATGCACTTAAGTAGGCTAGATGTTCAGGAGGTTAGGTGTATTAAATTCATTTTTGACTTACATTATTTACACCTTGGGATGGGTTTATGGGGAAGTAACCACTTTGTAAATCGAGAAAGATCTGTATTCTGGGATTCTTCCGTATTGTTGCATGTAATTGTAGTGCATTCATTTTTGACGTTGTATGCATGTACTATGATTTTTTTCTGCTGTTGTTAGCATTTTTATTTCTAGATTTATTTGCTCTTGTAAACTACTGTGCTATGAACATTCTTGTGCATGTCCTTGTGTACCTGTGCATAGGTCTCTTTAAGGCTTCTATCTTCAAGAAGAATCTTTCTTCATCTGCAGGTTCATACTTACTAAATGACTCCAAATTGTTCTTTAGAGTGGTTTTACCAATGTACACTTCCATAAATCATGAATAAGTACAGTTTTTCCATAATTTCTCTAAAATTTGATATTATCAGACCTTATTGCTTGCCAATAATGATGCCTATGAATTTGTATCCCTTATGGTTTCAACTTACATTTTTTTCTGGTTAGTAATAATGTTGAAATCATAATGACATCAAAAGGATTTGATCAATGTTTCCTCTGAAGGTAAAACATATATTATATATTACACATCTTTTATTTTAAAGTGAGCACCTGACATATATTTTTCATCGATTAATGAGAAAACCAAACAAATCGTGAGGTTGTTCAAAGAGAATTGAAGAGAGTGGAGAATCTGTAGTGGCTGATGCTTTGAATGAGGTGGCTAATTTCTACACAAAACTAGTTAAAATCCTACAGTGTAATAAAACTTCAATTTGGAGGATTATCAATTCTATATACATAAATCTTTTGCATCTGTCAAATGGAAAAAAAATCTTTGTACTCATATCAGACCAGAATCATTTACATTGCTATATATTTTTTATATCATCTATACTTACAGACTTGAAAACTATCCTAATCAACAGTGAATAATAAATCAAACTAAGGATAACATTCCAAGTGGAGAAGCTGGCACGATTTTTCTATAGAGAACCAGATAGTCAGTGCTTTAGGCTTTGTGGGTAATTTGGTCTCTGGGGCAACTACTCTTCTCTATCCATGAAAGCAGCCATAGACAGTATGTAAATAAATAAGTGTGGCTGTTTCTATTCAATTGTATTTATTTCCAAAAAGTAGGTGGCTTCGGTGTCTGACCTGTAGGCGTAGTTTGCCAACCCCTGACCTGGAGAATCAGATAATCCACAGGGGAGCCTGCCAGAAAACACTCAGAGATACTGAAAGAACATTCAGCAATCCCTCTGGTCTATTTTTTTCTCAGCAGGTATTTTTCTTAGCAGTCTTTCCTTTGAGCGTAAATAATCTCCCAAGATTATTCTTGATCACAAAAAGCTGGCCTCATTGTGTTTGACTCTAATTCCTTTACACAGTTGCCGTAAAAAGTGTTAATTTACGCATATAAGCCGCATTTTGATGCTGTCAGCAGATCTAGAGCTCTATGGTGTTGGGGATTGTAAGGCCGGAAAATTAACTTCCCTCTGGAGAAATGAAATAGTTTCTATTATTTTTCATTCCTCTCAGTTTCTCTTTTAGTTTAAGGCCAGGGAATCAAATCCAATGTCTATAAATACTGGTGAAATTCTCTCTCCTCTAACTAAGGTTCATGGCCAGCCAGGAAGTGGCCTTCCATACTACCTATAAGCACTGGAAGCTTTAAGCCAGGGGTCAGCAAACTTTGTGTAATGGGCCAGACTGTAGACGCTTTAGACTTTGAGGTCATAACAACTCTTTTCCAACTACTCCCTCTGCTGTTGTAGCGCCATCAACAGTATGTAAACAAATGGGTGTGCTTGTGTTCTAATAAAACTTTATTTACAAAAACAGTTGATGGGCAGCTGTGGTTTGCCATCCTCTGCTTTCAGCCATAGAGCAGGTAATAGCTTAGTTTCTCATCAGATATCATAGAAAGTAGAGAAGAGCAGATCAATATTCGAAGACAGATTTATCATTTTAATAGAGAGTAAACCTAATTCTAGTTATGCATCAATATAATATTTGATTCTAAAGAAATGAAAACTCTTTTAAAAGAATCTTTTGAATAAATTCATCAAAACTGAGCCACTTTTGGCAAAATGTTAACACAGTTTAATGCTTCTTTTCAGACTCATTATTTGAATGTTATCATAATCTAAGGAAAATAAAATTCCCTCTTGCAAAAGGAATTCAGGTGTTTTTCATCACAATCCTCTTTAACATTTTAGAACATCCAGTCACTTAATTTTAAACAAAACTGTCATATTTTTCACCTAAGCAAACAAAATCACATCTAATGACCTTGCATACTAAGTTGTACCTATATGCTACTATTGCTCCTAGTAGAGCATTCATGTATGGTAAATAAAAATTTTACCAAAGTATGTAACATCATTTCACAGAAAGAATTTGGAGGTGGGTGATATGTACAAATACAAGCATTTTAACAAAATTTCAAGCTCATTTACATATACAGCATGACTCTTGTGGCCACAGATACCTTTTTTACACCTTTTTAATGTTTTTAAGCAGCAAAAGTGAAGACTTCTGTTAACATTACTTAGGGATACAGCCACTCCAAAATTCATAAAATAAGAAGTTACAAAGCAAACACTATATATACATATACTATTATATATATTTTACATAAATACATACATTTTTCTTGATAGTATTCTATCTTAGAAATTAGTCGAGTATTCAAAGATTATATATATTAAGCAACTCAATTAATACTTGTTGAAGACCTTAAAGTCACCTATGAGGTTTGGTAATTATGTTTAAATTGAGACAATTACTACTAACATAAAAGCACTTGTCAGAGTTATAATTCAATTTAAACACTAATTTTATGTTTTTCATAATCTGAAACATTTGTGAGAGTAATGTAATTTTCTTTATTTAGTAAATCAGTGTAAGAAGTTTAGGAAGATTAGATTCACCAAACTTGTCATCAAGAAATTAAAAAAACAAACACACAAACAAAAAGCTACATCTTCCTTTTAAAAATGAAATGAAATGTGCAGTTGTATATACTCTACACTGGTAAAGTCAGGGAAATAAACATAGCTGTTTGAAAGCAAATTAATTGTACCAGAGACTGATCTGCTCAAGGATTCATTTTATAACATGAGCTTAGTTTCTGATTTAGCACTTTCTATGAGAAGTTTTCTTTTCTTTAAAAGTTAGCAGATTAAAAGCATTAGAAACTCAGGGTTTTTTTATTTTCTGGGAATTGTGGGAATATGAGATTTAGATAAGTTCTTATTAATGTCCATAAATCAATGAGAACAGAGCACATTTATTTTAAGGGACTTTGTAATTTCATTTATTAAAATACCCTGTATATTAATATACCCACATACACTCGTGTGCATGCACTCTCTCTCTATATGTGTGTGTGTGTGTGTGTGTGTGTGTGTGTGTGTATATACACACATGTATACATACATGAGACAAAATGAGAAGTGAAAGCTTTTCCCAGTTACAGACACAGGGAGTTTGCAGCTTATGCTTTACAGCTACTGTCACAGGACAGAATAACATAGAAAACAAAAATGCATCAATCCTGATCTCAAAGACCTATTCTCCTTTCTCATGGAAGCAAAGCATGTTCTTGCCCAAACACATACAGAAAAAATCTAAGAAACCAAATTCTCTGTTATCTCTCCTCCAGTGAGACTAATCCCTCTCTATCTGTTAGAGATTACCTAATGGTAATACCATAAAATCAACCCACCAATCACTGTTGCCACCAGTGGGCAATAACTTATGAGACATGAAAATCAGAACTAGAGGTGAACTCAGGGAAGAAGCAGAAGAAGCAAAGACAAGTCACAACAGAGCATTAAGAAGGAAAAACAAGAAAGAGAAGAAAGAAAGAAAAAAAGAGAGAGATAAAAAGAAGGAAAGAAAGAAAGAAAGAAAGAAGGAAGGAAGGAAGGAAAGAAAGAAAGAAAGAAAGAAAGAAAGAAAGAAAGAAAGAAAGAAAAAGAAAGAAAGAAAGAAAGAGAAAAAAGAAAAGTAGGAGGGGATGGAGGGAGGGAAGAAAGAAGGATGAAAGGAAGGGGAAAGAACTCTTAGGGTGATCCAAGATTCACCCTAGAAGTCAAGATCTAAGTCATGTTTAGACCTAAACAGCCCATAATGGCACTTCTTGGGCAACACAGTTCAAGTAGCTGTAGAAGGTAAACCAACTAGTCATCTCAGTAGGACCTCCAAAAAAGTGTCAAATATAATTTTCAAGAAGCTAAAAGCCATGTCTCTCATGCAAACATGAAGTAAGCATGTGTGAAAGATTTATACAACTCATTAATGATAGAACCAGCTAGATGAGAAGGCCTTCTCTAATCTTCATTTAAATATTTATTGGCTCATTTACAAGCTCAAAACCTTCAGTAAACCCTGATTTTCTTTGGTTTCTTGCATCTGATTGGCATAGAAAAAAAAAAAAAAAGGATGAAGAAAATCTTGGATCTTATGGAAAACAACATTCACAATAAATGTTCCACATCCTTATCATGTCTTTTGACTCCAAACCCTGAGTTCTTTCTACTGCACTGTAACCACTCCTGTTTCCTAAGAGCTTATAAAAACTTCGGAAACATGAACAAACAGTAAACAAATAAGGAGCCCAAGGTAGAAACTCAGTGGTCACTGTGGGCTGATTTGCTCATAAAATCAAATTCATGGAGCAGGCAGGAACTGAATGGGTTCTGAAAGTCAAAAGTCCTTCAGTAAGAGATATTCAATGAAAATAGACAGGGCAGGATTTCATCTGCAGTATATCTGGGGGGATTTAAGCCAAAGAGAAGGTGAATTCTCAACTGATGACCCAAAAGTTGTCTTTATATGTTGTTCACCGGTAGTAGGTTTTACTGTTTCAGGAGAACAATTGAATTATAAAATATTTCCTGCCAATCTGTATTATCTACTTCTCACTTTTATTGTGAAAGCTCCAGACATGAGCAAGTAGTAAATTACTCCGTATGCCCTCTCTCCCATCCATGCAATAACTTTGTATATCAGCTTTTAGACAATCCAAGAAACACCTTATTTGAAACCTGGTCAACAATGAGAAGAAAAAGAAGGGAAAGAGAGAGAGATGAAACTGACTTTCCTGCAAAACTTTAGAAAACAAAGGAAGAAACCATCTTCTAAATAAAGAGCATTTAATGCTGAGCAAACTGAATCCCTAAGTCCAAGATGTGGCCAAAATGACTTTGGACTTAGACTTGCAAGAACTTGATTAATGCCAGTTCTTGGATGGGGTCAGATCAAGGTAAACATGAGATGTTTACGGTGGGTAAGCGAGGAAGGATGATGGCATAGACATAAGTTGTCGATCCGGGGGCTTTTCTTTTCTTGTTCTCATCTTTATGGGAGAAAGGAAATAAGGTCTCTGAGTAAGACCCCTGTGAAACCACCTGCTGTGAAGCTCCTCCAGAAACTAAAGAACCACTCTTTAGGTGAAAAGTTAATAGCAGCAAGTAGGATAGAAATCTTTTGTGGAACAATATTTTTCTAAGAATGTAAAACAGATATGACTTGACAGTTCTTTCCATTAAAAGATGTTAAGTTTAAGTTTAGATTTCATAGTATTCTAATTCTCCTGCCAAGTCCAAGTTTAGGCATTCTAGCTAAGTTTTTTATTTCCCACTGGTTGTCATCTATAATCCTCAATGCATGTTGATTACGGCCCATGATAAAGAGATGGATTCATTAATGACTTATGGAGAATCCTTAAGGACGGGGTCCTGTGGGCTCCGGATATCCTGATTCAGTAGGTCTAGAATAGGAAATCAGCATGTATTTTTATTTAGTTATTTTTAAATTAATTAATTAATTTATTTATTTTTGGCTGTGTTGGGTCTTGTTGTTGCATGTGGGCTTTCTCTAGGTGAGCGAGCGGGGGCTACTCTTCGTTGCGGTGCGCAGGCTTCTCATTGCGGTGTCTTCTCTTGTCGTGGAGCACCAGCTCTAGGCGTACAGGTTCAGTAGTTGTGGCACTCAGACTCAGTAGTTGTGGCTCGCTGGCTCAGTAGTTGTGGCTCACGGGATCTAGGGCAGTAGGTATACTGTATATATGCTCAATGCAGTGAATATTCCCTGGCCATCAGATCATGGTCACCTACCAAATAGTATCTGATAAAATATTCTTTCCTACCTGCATATGGTACCTTTCTGAAAAAAGCTCAAGTTTGGGAGAAAAAAAAAACTAGGTAAGGCACTTTTTTTCCCACTTGTATCATCTTATATATAATTCAACACTTGATGTACCTTCATTGAATTTTCTTGGTAAGAGGATGTGAGAAACTGACAAGTAAGTCAAGTAAGAGTCACTAGGGTGGGCATGGAGACATTAACTGAAGACCTTTTTATGCCTTGTGGTGGGTTGAATTGTGTCCCTCCCCTAAAAAGGATTTGTCCATGCCCTAATCCCTGGAACCTGTAACTGTGACCTCATTTGGAAAAGGGGTTTTTGCAGATGTATTTGAGCTAAGGATCTCGAGATGAGATCACCCTGGATTATCTGACAGCAAGCGTCTTTGTGAGAGAAACACAGAGGAGAGCCCAGAGGAGAAGGCCATGCAAAGACAAGGCAGAGATTAAAGCCAGGCAGCCCCCTGGCCAAGGAACACCTGGAGCCTCAGAAGCCGGACGAGTCAAGAAAGCCTTCTCCTCCAGAGCCTCCAGAGGGAGCACGGGCCGACCAACACCTTGACTGTGGTCTTCTCACCTCCAAAACTGTGAGAGAATAGATTTCAGTTGCTTTAAGCCACTCAGTTTGGAGTAATTTTTTACAGCAGCCCTAGGAAACTCTGCATACCTCTCTAATAAGAGCGGGGAGACGGTCTTCTCTCACTACTGTTTTGTACAATGTGTATGTGATGGAGAAAGAAAGAGGGATAAGGCCCACGAGGAGATAAGCAAAGGTCTCAAATTACCGGGAATGGCAGATTCCCATGAATTGGAAGGCGTGCGTTCCAAGGACCATGCTAGGAGATGGAATATTATTAGTGACATGGACACGCTAGTTGCACAGCCAAGAAAACAGAGGAAACACGGGACAAAAGCAGTGGCAGAGGAAGTAGGAACTGGCAGCTTTAGAGAATTTCAGTGGCCAGTTGAATGATTTAGTCTGTTCTGGATTGTTCCTTGGGAATGGAAGTTTCGTAGGGATATAAACCCCCCATGATTCTTCTGATGGAAACCCCATGACAGAGACGACTAGGTGCACCTTCTTCTCAAATATCGGGTGGATGGAAGGGGTACAGCACCCGCTTATGCACTCAATGCTTACTCATTAAACGTTAGGTGCCAGTTTTCCCCAAAATACCCTTGCACTACATCACTGTGTCACACGAAACCGAAATGCTCCCTGAAGGGATAATTGCTAGAAAAGGAAAAGAGGCTTGGAGAAAATCTACATTTTTGGATGTTTATTCAACCTTTCTCCTGTGTCAAATGATCAGAAGGAACATTTCTCCAAATAGTCACATCAGAAAGATTAAGGCTCAGGTCTCGTCAAAGCCAGATAAATGCAGGAGAGAATGCTAGACAGGATAATATCTTCACAGTAATATTTCTTAAATATTTTTCACTGTTTATTTAGTATAGGAGAGAACAAAGGGATTTCTGTTAATAAATATCTTAAACAGAACTTGATACCAAATTTTTTTATTGAAGTCTAGTTGATTTACACCGTTGTGTTAATTACTGCTGTACAGTAAAGTGGTTCAGTTATACATATACATACATTCTTTTTTTAATATTCTTTTCCACTGTGGTTTATCACAGGATACTGAATACGGTTCTCTGTGCTATACAGTCGGACCTTGTTGTTTATCCATTCTCTATATAAAAGCTTACATCTGCTAACGCCAGCCTCCCATTCCCTCCCTCCCCCAACCCCTCTCCCTTGGCAACCGCCAGTCTATTCTGTATGTGTGTGATTCTATTTCTGTTTCATAGATAGGTTCGTTTGTTGTTACCAAATGTTTAAGGAAACCCTTCTGCTAAAGCAGAATAGATAAAGCAGCGTGAATATACTAAATATGCATCAACGTGCACAGAAAAACAAGGAAACTTTGTAATGTGTTTTCTATTTTTCTGTAATTGTTCTCCACTTCACTTTCATTATTTCCAGGAGTGGACAACTTTTGGGGACACATATAATTGGTTTAAAAGGCACATAATTTAAAAACTCATTTAATTTTCGTAAGTCATATTACAGCCTGCATTATTCTGTTCAGAGCTTCAGCTAACCTCGACTGCCTACATGAGTGACACAAAAAAACTCAACAGACAAGGTCAGCACTGAAATGGAGTGTTTTAAATGTTTGCTTCAGACATGTCTCCTTCTGCTGGTTTAGAAGTCATTTGTGGTTGACCAGCTACATGAGAAGTTGTGCCTGGAAATGAGTTAAGCGATGCTACATTTTTGACCTTTTGTTCTTTATAGACAAACATCAGGGGCAACAGCCTTTCTTTCTGCCCTTTATTCCGGGTCTGGGTCTAATGTCAGTCTCTCTCAGTCTGCTTTCACCAAAGACTTGCACTTACTGACAATTGAAAGCCTGTGAAAAATGCCCTCCTGGTCCAAATCATCTCCGTTGTTTAAGGCACAGTGCCCATCCTGCAGTTTCCAATAAGCCTTTCATGATGTAATTCTAAAAAAATCTTTTCCTATCAAGTCATTGCAACTCTTGCTTAGGAGTTAAGTTTGAAACCTAATGAATTAACATTTTCTATTAAAACTCTGCGTTTACAAAGAGTTTATCATCAACTACACATTTTAATAATTATCAGAAAACTTTGAGGTAGGGTTTATTATTACTATTTTCTAATTTCAAGATCATGACACTTGAAGTGATTTGCTAAAGATCACAAATGCAGTGATCAACTGCCCCAAGATTCTAACCCAAGATACTCATCCATCTATTTGTTCACAAAGACTGTATTTCATTGATTTTAAGGTGCATTTTTTGTTTAAATTTTAACATCTCCAACACTGGTATGTCGTGTTTAATTGGCACTGTTTTTGTTTCTCAAGAGTACAAAATACAATGGCATTTCTTACACTAACGCTATCCTAGATTAGATGGAGTATTTTTCTAATAAGTTGGTACCATATGCCAGGAGCTGTCCTGGGCACAGAAATAAAACTGTGAGCAACACATTCATATTTTCCACTCCTGTAGCGTTTCCCATAGCATTTCTGCCTCATTATACCACCCGACCCTAGCCTACTGTAAATTGTTTTCTATTTTGTCCCGTGTGTTAGAAGCAATAGTCTTAGATTACAAGCCATTTGAGATGCTGTGGCTGGCCGAATTGCCTTCCTTGTATGTAACCCTTGATATCTTTCCAGTGTATCTTTTTCTGATGCTTATCTTGACTCTCCACGCCAAGTGGAAGGGGTCTCAGGTGGTAGAATCATTATACTGATCCATATTTTTACAACATTTTTTCTAGAATTTGGGAAATCACAGCTGCGCCAGTGACAGGGAGACACTCACGTCTCTGCAGTTTTGCTACACTGTCGTTTACCGGTGTTTAGGAGCTGATGCCTTAGGAGCACAGGAGTAGTTAATAGCTAAGTCCCCGCCCCCCACATATACTGGCCCCAAATACTGCCATCCCACTTCCCCAAACAAGACAAAACTGAAACAGACTCTGTTTCTTTATAACACTCTTACATTGGTAGCTGCCACAGGTTCAAATGCAGTGAGGTTCTGAGAAATAGTGCAACCAGGAAACCTGAGCTCCAGCCTGGCTCTCCTGCTACCCAGCTGTCAGTCTCGGAACCTCTGTTTACTTGCCCCTAAGATGAATGTATTAGACCGAATGATCTCCAAGCCCCTCCCGGCGTTCACAGTCTAAGAAGTGGAGGCCAGCTAAGGCTGGGTTTCATTTTTCTATTATGGGCCTCCAATTAGGGGTTACTATTCAGCAGCTGCTGGTCCCCTAATTAAAGGGATGCAACAACAGTTGGATAAGAATGGGCTCTGGGAGGTCCCATGTCAGCAGGCCAAGTCATGGCTTTCACGATTATTTATTAACCCCTATAGTGGCACGAGGCAGAGAAGCCTGGTGACTTAACACCGCCCCCCCCCACCCCGACCCCATGTCTCCTGGTGGAGGAAAGGGAACATGGGAAAACCAAGAGGGATGTTGGCGGACAGAGAGTATTCTGTTACAGAGATCCACACACAGTCTCTGTGCCTACGTAAGCCACGTCTCACGGCCAGGTAAGTGACCGATGTGAACAAGCAGCAAATCCATCACCTAAGCCAGGGCCATCCTAGGGACCTCAGGGGAAGTCACTACTGATGATTAGAACTGAAATACAGGCTTGCAATTTTACTGCTTTCTTTTTGTTTATCTTAATTCTTGGAGTGAGAATGTACTTGTGTGTATGTGCCTTTGTTTGAAACTGTACTCCCTAGGAAGTAACCAGATTCTTTCATATGTGCAAGGCTACATTCTGTTTTCCCTCTGGACATCTTAACTCTGAGAAGGGACCAAGGTATCAGGAATCCTTGAAAAAACGTGATGCTGATCAAGTAGCTGATGACTTCCAACCCACCCTTGCTCACTGAAGGCTGCGATGTAGAGCAAGTGATACAATCAAAAGACAGACCGAAGCCAATCAAAAATTTGGGAGGTGCCTTGAAGATGCTCTGGTCCAAACATTGCATTTTAAGAATGTGGTGAACTGACTTTCCCAAAGTTGGTTAGTTCTTTCTTCTTTTTTTTTTTTTGCGGTACTCGAGCCTCTCACTGCTGTGGCCTCTCCCGTTGCGGAGCACAGGCTCCGGACGCGCAGGCTCAGCGGCCATGGCTCACGGGCCCAGCCGCTCTGCGGCATGTGGGATCCTCCCGGACCGGGGCACGAACCCGTGTCCCCTGCATCGGCAGGCAGACTCTCAGCCACCAGGGAAGCCCCAGGTTGGTTAGTTCTTGAACTTACATCTCCCTGTTCTCAGTTCAGTCTCCTAATCCCACCAGTCCACCTCCCAGAGGACGTGGCCCTGTGAATCAATGAAGTACCGAATGCTCCAATCAAACAAATGCTCCCCGGGATGTACACTCATCCTATCATGAAGCACTGAGCTGGGAAACAGAGTTTGCCCAAGATACTGTCTCAGGAGTAGAGATGGGGAAGGAGGTGGAAGAAATGAAACATGAAGTTGAAAACACTTTAATCAATAGAAATGCAAAATTAGAATGTCCCCTAAGACTTTTGCTTTGGTGTGTTTTTTATCTTCTCAAGTTAGAAGGAGAGGTAGCTTTGTTGTGGTGGAAAGCCTGCCAGACACGACATCAGATACGCAGGTTCTAGTGCCAGGTCTTTAATTTGCCAGCTGAGCAATACAGCTTAGCAGAAAAAGCCTTTGGTATGGAGTTCAAATGGAGCTCAGTGAGCCATTCTGCAGTACCTGCCATAAATATAGACACAAAAATTCCTAGTGGGTCTCTCTATGTATATTTGTACATATATTCACAATGTGATATATTTATATCAGCATATTAACTGTATTTATAGTTTATAGATAATACGTAGAGTTTTTTCTTTATTTCTCTCTAAATGTCCCTATGTCTGTATTTTTTTTTACAAAGAAAATGCATGACAGTTTTAGCTCAGTCACGTATTAGTGGCTATAAGCACTTTCAAATCCCCTTTCAATGAGGAATGACAGCATATACTTGCAGAAATAGCTGTGTCATTAAATATGATATGATGGGCTTAGCATATAGTAGTTGCTCAAGAAACATTTTTATTCCCCTGAGAGACATCGCATAATTCTTTATTTTTGCTGTCTCCATTTCTTCACCAAAGAAGCAGGGATGATGATACTAACAAGCCATAAGGTAGTAAAAGTTAAATGTGATTAAAATATGTGAAAACGCTATGGAAGTGAAAGGCAATGCTGTGGGGTATCAATTCTGAATATAATGATATAAACAGTTTTAAACTACCATTGAAATTATAAAGCAGCGCTACACAAATTGGCATAAAATGAAGCCTATTCCACAATAAACTACCACTAGACACTCATCAGAATGGCTATATTTTTTTAAGTGATAATACCAAATGCTGGCAAACGAATACCAAATGCTGGCAAACATGCAGAGAACCTGGATCACTCATACATTGCTGGCAGGAAAGTAAGATGGCACAGCCACTCTGGAAAACAGTTTGGCCATTCATTGTAAAACTAAATACGTGATTACCATGTGAACCAGTAATTACACCCTGAGGCATTTATCCCAGAGAAATTGAGACTTACATTTACACAAAAATCCGCACATGAATGTCCCCAGCAGCTTTATTCATAATAGCCAAACACTGGAAACAACCCACAGGTCTTCAATGGATGAAAGGTCAAACTGGACACCTAGACCCTGAGTTACAACTCGGCAATAAAAAAGAATGAACTGTTGATAACGTGCAACCGCCTGGATGAATCAGTGGGGTATTATGTCAAGCAAACCCCAACCCCCAAATGCCAATCTTTAAAGCTCATATATTCTATTTATATTAAGCATTCTTGAAATGATAATGTTACAGAACTGGAGAACAGATTAGAGGCTGAAGGGGTCAGAGGTTAGGGAGGGGATTGGGAGGGAGATGAAAAAACAACATGAGAATCCTTGTGGTGCTGCAACTGTTTTTTAACCTGACTGTAGTAATGGGTCCACAAACCTACACACCTACACACTATCCATAAAATTGCAAGCAAAACAGGGAACATCTGTATAAAATCAGTACATTGTAACAACGTCAGCAACCTGGTTGTGACATTGTACTATAGTTTTCCAAGATGTTAAAGGTACATGAAATCTCTCCCTGTTATCTGTTACCACTGAAGGTGATGCATGCTGAGAGCTGGAAGAATACACTCTTAGTTAGGGCCCAGCTGCACGTAGCAGAATCCACTCTAGCTGGTTTAGGTACTAAGGAATTCAACAGAAGGGAATCAAGCGCTCACAAAGTATGAGGAGCTCTAGCCTGAGCTTCCAGCCATGAGTCCCCAAACAATACTGATGAACAGGCACCAAGAAAGCTGCTGTCTCCACAGCAGTCAGCAGCCGCATCAGTGAAAGCCACTGTAGCCCCCGCTGGCTCAAGACCCACTACTTCAGCTGCCGTCACACCAGCAACTTCAGCTGCCGTCACACCAGCAACTCGGTGTTCTGTGCCAGACATGGACCAAACACAGCGTAGGCACTGTGCTACTGCCTTTACTGCTTTAATCACTTTTTCTGCACTTGTATTACTAAAATTTTAACACAATGAAATACTCCGTCTAGTATTTTGTGCCCTGCTTTTACACTACATCTTCCCACACTAAATATTCTTGGAGGAAATCATTTTTAATGAATGAACTGTTTTCCATTCTTTTTTCTTTTAAACATCTTTATTGGAGTATAATTCCCTTACAATAGTGTGTTAGTTTCTGCTTTATAACAAAGTGAATCAGCTATACGTATACATATATCCCCATATCTCCTCCCTCTTGCGTCTCCCTCCCACCTGCCCCACCCCACCCTTCTAGGTGGTCACAAAGCTGATCAGGAGAAACTGCAAGCTGTCAGGGGAAACTGGAGACTCAGCAGAAGCACGAGCTGTATCTCATTTCCAAACCTCCCACGGTGCTTTGGCTTGGGGACAGGTGGATCACATGGCAAACCTGAGGTTTAAGGGAGTCTGAGAATATGCAGTTTACATTTCCAGCTTCCAAGGTGAAGTAAGACTTGCTATGGGAATTTGAATGGAGCTTAGAGAGCTTTTCTGCAGTACCTGCCACGGATCTATCCCGAAATTTCCAGTGCATCTCCATATCATGAGCTGATAAGCCTTTCTTTTTATTTCTATTCCATTCTCCATGTCTGTTTTTAATTTTAAACAAAGAAAATGTATGACATTATTATTTTTTATTTTTATTTTTTTGCGGTACGCGGGCTTCTCACTGTTGTGGCCTCTCCAATTGCGGAGCACAGGCTCCGGACGCGCAGACTCAGCGGCCATGGCTCACGGTCCCAGCCGCTCCACGGCATGTGGGATCCTCCCGGACCGGGGCACGAACCCGTGTCCCCTGCATCGGCAGGCGGACTCTTAACCACTGCGCCACCAGGAAAGCCCTGTATGACATTATTAATGAAACCAAAAAGCGATTCCATTTTTGAAAAAGCCAAACTAAACAAGTATCCAGTGAACGAGGGTGGAGGTGGGGCTACAGGGATTGGACCAGATCATCTTTAAAGTAACTTTAGAGTCCTAGGGCCTGTTTGTCCACAATAAATGACCATCTCAGTCCAAAGAGATTCAGGTCCAGAGCTGAAAACGGAAATGTCTGCAATAGAGCATAATATAAGTGAGTGAGATGGGCCAGGTGAGAGAATCCGGAGAGGAGAGGGCTAGCGTAAGCATTTTCTATCTGACCTAGAGAGTCACTATTCTGCCCCAGCTAATTATTGCCGGGTGAAAATTCAGGCTGAGGTCATGCGAGATTCTGGTTACTTTTTTTTTTTTTTAACATCTTTATTGGAGTATAATTGCTTTACAGTGTTCTGTTAGTTTCTGCTTTATAACAAAGTGAATCAGTTATACATATACATATGTTCCCATATCTCTTCCCTCTTGAGTCTCCCTCCCTCCTGCCCTCCCCATCCCACCCCTCTAGGTGGTCACAAAGCACTGAGCTGATCTCCCTGTGCTATGCGGCTGCTTCCCACTAGCTATCAGTTTTACATTTGGTAGTACATATATGTCCATGCCGCTCTCTCACTTCATCCCAGCTTACCCTTCCCCCTCCCCGTGTCCTCAAGTCCATTCTCTACGTCCGCGTCTTTATCCCTGTCCTGCCCCTAGGTTCTTCAGAACCATTTTTTTCTTTTTTTAAGATTCTATATATATGTGTTAGCATAGGGTATTTGTTTTTCTGACTTCACTCTGTATGACAGACTCTGGGTCCATCCACCTCACTACAAATAACTCAATTTCATCCTTTTTATGGCTGAGTGATATTCCATTGTGTATATGTGCCACATCTTCTTTATCCATTCGTCTGTTGATGGACTGGTTACTTTTTAAAGGGAAGTTATGAATAAGGACTTTTATAGACGATATTATAAATTTAGATGTTGGTTTCAACACATTTACATCCTGGCTTCTACTGACTGCAACAGAGACAGCAGCTTCTGATAGCCTGTTGTCTGGGAAGTCATTATGGGAGGCTCAAATTGAAATATTTTTACTAACACCATGAAGTCCAGACAGAACACCCCGGCAAATTAGATTTATCCAGAGAGTTCCCAGGTATGGAAGCTCTGCTTTAAGTCCTTGCTGCACCCGCACTTCTTTTTTTTTTTTTTTAATTGAAGTAGAGTTGATTTACAGTGTTGTGTTAATTTCTGCTCTACAGCAAAGTGATTCCGATATATATACATATGTATATTCTTTTCCATTATGGTTTACTACAGGATATCAACTATAGTTCCCTGTGCTCTACAGTAGGACCTTGTTTATCCATTCTCTATATAATAGTTTGCATCGCTGAACCTGCACTTCTGTCTCTGAACTTCTCGTACTTTTCTGAACAACTCCATTGGAGGAAACCCAGTCAAGCCAATGGGTATCGCTAGCACGATAAGAACTTGGTAACTTTTTCCAGAGAACCCCTTGGGACTAAGGTGGTGATGAGTTTGGTGGCTATTGCTGGGATTTGTCTCGTCTCTGCCTCTTCCTTGAGCATCGTATCAACTGGTGTGGCAGGGGACAAGGCACAGGGTATGAGGGATGTTGATGCTCTGAGACACCCTTCAGTACCAAACTCAGGCATTATAGCTCCACTTTCAAATATATCCCTCAGAGGAAAAATAAAAAGATGAGGATAGGCTGCCAGGGAAAGGTAGAATTGTGTACACACAGGACCTAACATTTGATGTTATTCTCAGTGAGCCAGGCAATGTCCGAAGCACCTTACCTATATTAACTTGTTCAGTCGAGGTCAACAATGTACTGGATCCAGTCTACACCTCACTGGAGGTCCAGGAACTGTCTAGCCAGAGCCGATCCAGTGATGGCCAATACTGCCCTCAGCATCGAGGAACCTGGCCCCTGATGCTGCCCTGTCTGCACCTGCAGGCCGAGGGGACACCTGCATTAGCTCCTTCAGCCTTTCCTGCTGCTTCTGAGCACAACCCACAGCCTTAGACTCACACTGGGCTGTCCCTCAGCTCCTACCTGGGGTTCACCATGGCCTCTACAGGGTGAGACCTACTAGTCACCCAGACATGGGCAAACAGAAGGTCAGGGCAATTAACTCCCAGCAGTGGTGAGCTTTGATCAATGGAATTTAAGGCTCTGCAGATAAATTCTTTTTTCTAACCCTTGGGAGGTAGTTTCACACTCTTTCTTAAAAGGTATTGACAAGGCTGAAGAATCAGCTTGTCCTGAAGCCGTGATCAACCCAGTTCCACACATCCTTGTATCTGGTCTCCTTTCCCTGTCCCTCTTCCCTTTATTTTCGTTCACGTATTCAGGAGGCTCACACTCCCCCCCAAAATCTGAGCATGTCATCCTGTGCCTTGTACTTGGGTGTCTAGGGAACCCAGATAACACTTGTAACTCACCCATGGCTTTAAAGCAAGTAAGTGCCACTGCCAGGGTTAGAGCCCAGGAATCTGTTTGTGATTTTTAACCACTCAGTATACTATCCCTAAAGGAAAACCTGAAACCCAGGGTTATAAAGTTAACATCACCTTTAAAAATAACCTCTCCCTATCTGCCAAGTGTATGGCTGCTGTTTCATTTCTTTCTCCGGGCTTAGATCTAACCTTCACTTTGCTCCAGGCTGGGAGCTGGAAGTTTCCTATACAAACTGCTAACTTTGTTTATTCCATATCCCCCAATGAAAGGATGTCGGCTCTCAGCGGGCAAGGTCTACTTGATTGCAATGGGAGAACTTGAAATGTGGAATGTAAAAGCCATTAAATTATGGCCACACAGCTGTGTTTCAGAGTACAGCTTTGTTTAGGTTGGCAAAAAAATCCCAGCTTCTCTCCAAAAATACTTACTGTGTTCTTTTTATGAATGAGGTACAAAGGCAGATACAAAGATATACAGGGGGGGTCAAACACAGTCCTTGTGCTCATAGAGACCTTCTTCTAAGGGGCAACACAGGTATGCCAAGAAACAAGTTTAGCAGAGTAGTCAAGTGCTACACTCACATCTTATTTTTAAAGAGGTCTTTGTTTTTATTTGATCAGTTGAAGAATTTTAGGTACATAGGGTTCTAACATATTTTTTTTTTAAGGAGTGGCTTCCCAGATCTGTGTAGGGCAGGAAAAGCGTGGGATACTCAAGGACGATTAGCAAAACCACAGTATATTGGATCTCACCCACAGATAAAGTCACATCCAACTACCAGTCCGATAACAAATGCTGGCATCTATCAAATTCTTGTTCCATATCAGGCTTTTCAAAGCATTTTACCTATTTTAACATCTTCGTGTTTTCCAGGTGAAGTATGAGGTAGGCGCTGTTAATGACGTCCTCATTTTACAGTGAGAAACTGGAGCACAGAGAGGTTAAGTACTTAGCCTAAGGACACACAGGAAGCAGACTGTGGCCAGCATCTGAGCAATGTGAGCTTGTCTTCAGTCACCCTCTGCATCCACACTGCCCTTCTCCCTCTCTGAGATCTAAACATCCCACTGGGCATGACCTCTGGTGGGTGAATATCTTCTAGCTTCCCTTATGATGTCTGGCTTTCTCTTCAAAATTATGCCATTAATCTTTTAGAAATAATTCAGAGTTTCTCCATATGTGACCTCTTGAGGTGATGGAGATAATATACATATAGTGCCAATCTGGGACACGTTTGAGAATAAAGGGTGAGCACTGGTAATAATTAAACCAGGACAACTGGTGAAACCAGGACTATCCCAGGTAAGCCAGGGTGAACAGTTACCAGAACCACATCGTTTATTCCCAGAGAGAAACAGCAGACTACGAGTGCAAGGCAGTAGAATATTTATACATTGGTCTCTGCCGCCAGTTCCTGCCACAGATCTCCTAAAACCCTTGTCATTTCCTAAGTGATAAGAATACTAAGAGCATCTCTTGTTCCAATATTTGTCTTTGAGCCCGTCCCTGACACAGGACACCTAAAACCCTCATAAATTCCTGAGTGATACCGACACTAGGAACATCTTTTGTTCTAACGAGACAACTCTGGGTGGGCTCCTGGGCGGCGGCTGGTCACCAGAAAGAAGTCATGATCAGAAGCTTGGAATGATCAGCCCTACCCTCCCTCCCATTCTCCAGAGAGGGGAAAGTGTTGGAATTCTGTGAGCTGCTCTAGCAAATTAACCGAATCCGAGGATGAGGTTGTGAGAACTTCCAACCTATAGGTCAGAAGCACAGGTGACAACCTGGACTTGTGATTGGCATCTGAAGGGGACAAGGTGGGGAGTCTTGTGGGACTAAGCCCTTCACCCGTGGGATCAGACACCATCTCCAGGGAGCTAGTGTCATGTGGAGTTAAATCGCAGGACACCCAGCTGGCGTCCAGTCTGAGAGTTGCTCATTGTTGAGGGGGAAAAAACTCATATTTGGGGTGACCGGAAGTGCCAGGCATGCTCCTGTAAGACTCGCAGGTGGAAGAAAGACACAGCAAGGATGAACTGGGTTTCTCCCTACACAGGAGGTGAGAACTGAGCTTTTCATTTACACCGTACCAGGTTGGAGCCAAGGTGTTTAAACAGAAAACCTCAGCGAGAATATCACGGAGCTAGTAGAGGGAACCAAGAGCTCCTTAGAATGGAATCCTTCAAAGTCTTTCCATTTCTTTAAAGGTCCTATTTCAAACTTCTTAGAATATCATAAAAGGTCCCTCATTATCTGGGTTCCTGCCTGCTTTCCTGTCTCATCTCCAGATTCCTCCTTCCCCCCAGATCCTGTGTTCTTATCAGTGGGTTAAGTCAAGTTTTCCATTCTTCCCACATCTATGCCTTGTACATGTTGCTGCCCTTTTGTAGCCACCATCCACCCCGTCGTGCAAGGGGCAAGCTCCCATGCCCCTCTGAAGAACCAACACAGAGCTGACCCATTTTCTTGCTAGAATATGAGTCCTTTGCAGAAGAGACTGGGTCCAAGCTCCACAAATCATAATCAGGAGAGTCAGGAGGTTTACCTGGATTTAACTGACTCCAAAGTCAGGTGAGCTGACTCTCAAAGGATTAGGAGGAAGGAGTTTGTCAAGCAGGAAAGGAGGGAAGGAGGGAAGGAGGGAGCCTAATTTGGGCCAAAGGAACAGCATATGAAAAGGCAGGGAATTTGGGAACATCGTGATGGAAAAGGACAAAAAATCCAGAGAAGGAGGCTGGTAAGGAGGGGGGACCAGGCTGTGCAGAGCCTCAAGGCTGTGCTAACACACCTCACAGAGGCAGAGACTGAACCACACATTTTGCCAAAGGTGGTCCTGAGCTACCAGCGGTTTCAAAGGCTGTTCATTTCTCAGCTGAATTCCTGAGAGTACCAGGTTGTTCCTGGGATGAAGCTATCAAACTCTCTGATACGCCAAAAAAGAAAATAGCCTGTCCATCTCCAGTGTGGCTTTGATTAGAAAGATGTTATTAACCTTTCAAACACTTACCATTTTGTTTTCCTGGAGTTTGATCAAGGCCCCCCATTTATCTTGAAAATGCTAGTTTCTGCACTATTTTTAATTGAAGGGCTTTAGGGCAAATTCAATTAGCTTGTGGCATATGAACTGAAACTTATAATATATTCAAATAATTCCACTGCATAGTTCACCAATTAACCAATTTCTACTGTGAGTGCCATTGTCATTCCAAATCTGCACTTGAACTCCGAAGAAATGATGAAGGGCTTCAGCAGTCACAAATAAGTCCCAAATGCATTGGGGCTTATTTATGGACAACCTGGCTAAAAGGATACCCATCCTAACTGGTACTTAGAGAATCAAGGCAAGGGACCTCAGAGATATTTCAAATTCTTCCTCTTCTAAATGAGTCAACTGAGGTCCAAAGAGAGCGACCCATTCAACAAAGGTAGCAGAACTAAGGCTAAACAAGGGTCCTGCCCATTGCCTGTCTCAGTACTGTCCCAGTCTGGTTGGCTTCTACTTGTGTCCTTGGGTGACATTTACTTTCTAGTGGCCCTGTAAGGAGGGTCCTCGTGTTTTCAGTTGATGAAGCAGTGAAGAAGGTACAATTAGGAATGGAGCTTTCCTGGTTTTCTCCTTACAGACCGTGTAAATTATTGGGTTTATGTTTTATCACCATGAGCCCTA
Organism: Neophocaena asiaeorientalis asiaeorientalis; assembly: GCF_003031525.2. Classification (NCBI taxonomy): domain Eukaryota; kingdom Metazoa; phylum Chordata; class Mammalia; order Artiodactyla; family Phocoenidae; genus Neophocaena; species Neophocaena asiaeorientalis. The sequence continues at coordinate 3,595,734 of NW_020175192.1, forward strand.
ACTGGATCCAGCTCCTCCCATGCAACATGCTCCCAGATCACCTTCTGGAACTATCTCTCCAGAACATCCAGCTCAGGAGGGTGGAGTCCGAGGAGAGGAAGGGGGTGAAGCAGGTATGAGGCTCTAGATCTGTATTTAGGTCCCTCTGTGTACTGGCCATTCCAAAATGCACTTCAAGGCATAATTGGGATTATCTATTAGCAATTGTTTTTCATTAACCACAGCTGTCCACCTCTTGATAGCAAAGCCAAAGCCGAGCTAGTGAACAGCTCCTTCATATCCCCACACAACTGTTAGGGCAAATGTCCATAAATCATTATGCAAATTTGCCGACTGTGACTATGTTGATAGAACGACTCACAGTTGAAGGTACTGAATTTCATGGGTCAAGAATTTTCTAGGCAGGTGTATCCATACCGTATCCAGAAGGAGGTTTTGCAGGAATTACCAGGAAGAATTCACAACATGGAGGGCAGTCCTAATCGTTCCCCTGCTTAATAAATATTGTCGCGATAACATCTTTTCAACTAAAATAAAACTTTTGTGAAGAGAATACAATACTGCTAATCCCATTGCTCGGCACAACTATTGCATTTTTGCCTATTTACTTTCCAGGCTTGATATTTAGTCTTGAAAATTTAAAAAACATCCTGAATCTGCCCTTTCACAATTTTGCTTTTTAAAAATTTAATACATAATAATTTCCCCTTATTTCTAGTTGTAACTTCTTATTTTAAATACAATGTAATGTGTTATCACCTTGATGAGCTATAATTTCACGTAACAATTTCTCTCTCTTAATTGTGTTGCTATTATACATTGCTGCCATGAATATATTTATGCTTTCTTTTTTTTTTTTTTTTTTTGCTTTTATGGAATTGTTTCCTTAGGAAAAAATGTCATGTTTGGACATAAGATGTGAACACATTTATGGTGCATGCTGTACCTTATTATATTGATTTCTAAAGGGACATACTAATTTGCAATGCCACCTACAGTTTATGTGTTTGCCAGTTTTCCAGAAGTCTCACCATCTTGTCTTTTACTTACTTATTTTGAATTTTTATTTATTTTTATTTTTTTAACATCGTTATTGGAGTATAATTGCTTTACAATGTTGTGTTAATTTCTGCTGTATAACTAAGTGAATCAGCTGTATGTATACATATATTCCCATATCCCCTCCCTCTTGTGTCTCCCTCCCACCCTCCGTATCCCACCACTCTAGGTGGTCACAAAGCACCGAGCTGATCTCCCTGTGCAAAACTAAACATAGAACTGCCATATGACCCAGCAATCCCACTACTGAGCATATATCCTGAGAAAACCATAATTCAGAAAGAGACATGTATCACAATGTTCATTGCAGCACTATTATTTATTTTTTAAAGTTTTGCTAATTTGCTAGGCTGTAAAAGGCACTCAGGTTGCTATAGAGCATGCATTTGATGAAATGATTGATTTCAATCACTTGTATAACTTCTACCCTGGTATTTCTCTAGCTTTCTGGATGATTGGGTTTGTGTTGTCCACTCTGGCAAGCTGGTGGGGAAGAAAGAGGGAGCTAAATACTTCCTAAGTCTTTAGCATTGGCAGAGCAGCTCCTAGCTCTTCCAGGATGTTGATAAGCCATCACATTGTAATTGGAACATACCTGACCTTGACCTTGACCTTAAAAAAGTCCTGTGGGGTCCACATGCCTTAGCGTCTGCCCACACAGTCAGTTGAGAGACTTACTCAAGTTGGGCCAGAGTCATTCCAAGAGGCTACTTTACCTTCTGGTCTCTGGGGTTTCTGTCTAAGCCCCTGTCTTGACCTTGAAGAATGCTGGTTCCTTCTTTCTCGAATCCCACCCTTTTTTAGTGCTTTCCAAATTAGTGTAAGCCATAAGGTCGTTTTGCATTAAGTGGTGGTTGAAAAAGGATAAATCTGAAGAGGTTTTTCTTAGCTGGAGTCTGAGATAAGCAGATTGTTTTTTGTTTTTGGGGTTTTTTTTTGTTAGAATGTTCACTCTGGCAGCTGCAGAGGATGGATTGCTATAGATTGAGGCAGAAACACCAGATGGGAAGATGTTCTATTAATCCAAGTGAGAAATGATGAGAGCTGGAACTAAGACAGTGGCTGTGGAGACAGTGATGGGGGGATAGATATTAGATATTGGTGAGACTTGATGGATCATTTAAGGAGCTTTTTTGCAGCAAATAATAGGAAAATAAACAGCACAAACTAGCCTCAACAGTTGTTTGCTAATGAGATATTAAGTCCAGAAAGAAGGTAGACTTCAGGAGTTGCTTACAGCAATTCTTACTCTGTGTGTCCACTTTATTTTCTATGCTCACTTCTTTTTTATTTTTTTAAACATCTTTATTGGAGTATAATTGTTTTACAATGGTGTGCTAGTTTCTGCTTTATAACAAAGTGAATCAGTTATACATATACATATGTTCCCATATCTCTTCCCTCTCGCGTCTCGCTCCCTCCCGCCCCCCCATCCCACCCCTCTAGGTGGTCACAAAGCACCGGGCTGATCTCCCTGTGCTACGCGGCTGCTTTCCACTAGCTATCTATTTTACATTTGGTAGTGTGTATATGTCCATGCCACTCTCTCACTTCGTTCCAGCTTACCCTTCCCCCTCCCCGTATGTTCACTTCTTTGTGTTGATTTCATTCTCAAGATGAGAGCAATATGGTCACAGCAATTCTAGACCTATTATCTATCCATGTATGAAATCATCCAGAGAGAGGATCATTTCCAGAAGCTTGCCCAGCAAACAGGGACAGACTTTCCTGAAAGCTCCTAATATACTTCTCCTTGATTCTCACATGATTGGGTCACGTGCCCATCCCTGAATCAACCACTGGCAAGGGGGATAGGATTACTGTCAAACCAATTAGGACTTCCCTGAAGTTGATGGTGGGATTCACCTCCAAAGAAGCAAGTGGGCTGTGTTGAGGGGAGAAGAGGGGAGAAAGCTGAACAAAATCAGAGTTTTCTAGGAATGGGGGAGGCGAAAGTGGGTGTGTAGTAAGCAGTCAGCATTACTCAATACAGGTAGGAATTGTTCGGGTGTGGGGAAGTGGAGGGGGTGATCATTACGATTCTCAGGTTTACTGAACTGGGTGATGAGGTAGATTCACCAGGATCAGAAATGAAGCAGGATAAGTGGGTTTGGGCAGAAGATCAGTGTTGAAGGGCATGAGGGATATCTATGTAAAGATGTCAAATAGACAGTTTGAAGCTAAGGAAAGGGTCTGGAGTAAAGATATGTATTTGCAAGTTATTGGCACGTGGAAGTAACATGGCACACAAGTGTACAGTGAGGTCATTGTTGGACAAGATGACCCAAGGAAGTGAGTAAGGAGAGACAAAGAGAAGAATTTCTCCCTGGAAAGGCCAAAGTATAGGCTGGAATGAATTAAATGCATTTGCATATCAAAGAGGTCTTCTTGAATTTGGATAGCTGTGGCCATGAAAATTTCTACATAACCAAATGATTTCTAAGCTCCGTTGGACAGCTCATTAATTTTAAAACAACATTCTCCACTCAACAAAATTCACTAAATAGTATGAAAAGGGCTTTGGCGTTCTTAGCAATGGGATTGGACCTAAAGTAATACATACTTCATAGATTGTCAAAGTGTTTGGAAACCTTTTATGACACAAATAATCAGCTATGATTAATAGGCTACATGGTTTCTCTTGGAATGAAGAAATGTTTGATGATGGACTTCCCTGACCGTCCAGTGATTAGGACTCCGCACTTCCATTGCAGGGGTATGGGTTGATCCACGATTGAGGAATTGAGATTCCTGCATGCCATGCAGTGTGGTAAAGAAAGAAAGAGAGAGAGAGAGAAAGAAAGAAAGAAAGAAAGAAAGAAAGAAAGAAAGAAAGAAAGAAAGAAAGAAAGAAAGAAAGAAAGAAAGAAGGAAGGAAGGAAGGAAGGAAGGAAGGAAGGAAGGAAAGAAAGAAAGAAAGAAAGAAAGGAAAAGAAAGAAAGAGAAGGAAAGAAAGAAAGGAAAAGAAAGAAAGAGACGGAAAAGAAAGAAAGAGAAGGAAAGAAAGGTTTGGTGAGACTGTCATTGGTGACTTCCCTATTAGCTATAATAAATTAAGCTTGACAATCTTATAGGAGGACCTTAGCAAAAGCTCAAAGAATATTAAGGTCAAATCTAACTGAAAGTGTGGGGATCTCATTCTACCAAATGGAAAGTGGAAGAACAAACATGCAGGGGGAGAAAGCATCTGAGTCTGCTAGACTTCTGGGAGCTATGGGGACTGCAAGCCTGGCCCTGCTGGCTGGCAGTCCCCCACCTGGCAGCCTTGCCCCATGGTGCTGGGATGGAGAGAACCTCCCTCCCAAGTGTGCAGGAGCAGACAGGAAGCAAAGCCCTTCTCACCTGCAGGAGCTGACTAGCCTGAGAAGAGAGCAAGAAAGCTCAGCAGACCGTCCCAACTTCAGAGCTTTCTAGTCTCTTATTTAGAGGACATTTCCCATGTACATGAAAAGGACCTAATGGACAGTGTTTCTAAGTCAAAGAGAAAAAGTCGATTCAATGCTAGATAGAAGCAACCAAAGGGTCAGTTTTGACAGATGCCTTGGGAAATTCAGGAAAAGTTTACAGGTGAGGGCTGTCTACCTCCTTGGGGTAGAGGTGAGCTCCAGGCTTTTCCTTCTGGCTCTGGAATTCTGTCTTTCTATGGTCGACTGGTACTGAGCTGTAGAGTCAGAGAAATTGACCGGGACGCCCAAGGTCAAGTGAGATCGGCTGCTCCCTGGCCATGTGACCCTGGACTCCACTGCATTTCTTGGATTCACTTTCTCTATTTGGAAAAGATGTGACTCTCTGAAGAACAGTCAGTGCAGTGGTTAAGGGAAAATTACCCCCATTTACAGCCTTGCTTAACCACCCCTGGAACTATGGGGGGAGTTAAGTTAACCTCCCCGCACTTTAGATTCCACATCTGGAGAAAGGATCCAAGGCCTCCCCGGTGCCCAGAATAGTGCCTGGTCCATACTGAGCATCGTGTAAGTATTGGCTACTTTTAGTCTAGCTTTCATTTTATGTAAATCTGTAATTCTAGGCCCAGCACTTAACATGCCTCTTTTACCCCGTATCAAGATCCCTAGGAATTAAACATGTTTCCATAGTCTTGGATGTGTCTTGGCAAAATTCCATAGCCAGAAGTTAGTGTTACTAAGTTGCCTTTTTATTACTTTTAAACACTTCTAAACCCTTTTAGGGAAAATTGTTTTCAAAATAATGTAAAAAACTTGCAGTTAGGCTTTGCAATATCTTATAAAACCATGCCCTCAAGGGTTTCTGTCCTTTGTATTAAATGGAGCTGTAAATAGAATTAATTACCCGAAGAGATGGATGAGAGTCCATTGGCTGCTTGATGAGCGCTGTCACTGCTCCCGGCTCAGTAACCTTGGCTGCTCAAAGTGAGGTCCACTCTGAGTGCAGGGGGATGGGAGGGCGTAGGGAAAGGATGCTACTTAAATCTTTCCACTAGAAAGAAAAGTGGCATTTTAGGTTCTATCATTTGTTCATTCATTCATCCCTCTTCCCCCTCATTTAATAATCCTTCAGTTATGAATTTAATAACCCTTGAGATTAGGAGTATGCATAAGAATTACTCGTGATTACTTGTTAAAATATAGATTCCTAGTCTTTTCCTTCTGATTTAGTAGAGCTACACTGAGGCCAGCAATCTTCATTTTTAGACAGAACAGCAGAAGATCTGGGCTTCAACTTGGAAAACACTTCTTAACTATGAGGCATGGTGAAGCCAACACTGGACAGACTTACAGGCAGTGTAGATAGAAGAAAATTTCATATTTTTCCAACTTGTTTTTTTTTTTTAACATTTCAACATTTGTTCTAGGACATTTATTTGGTGATAAATTTATTTGGAAACTTATTTAATTAATATTTCTATTAATAAATATTCCAAAAAATTTACCTAATAATACACTTCTACCATCTGAAGCTAACTTCGGGCTGTGAAGAAAGCCAGCATCCTTCTGATTTGGAATTTAGATTTTGAATGCCAGTTTCAGAGGACTAGCATCTGATTTATCTTAGATTTGTACTTGCAACATGTAAGTACTTAATTTATATTTTTTAATTTTAATTTACCTTTGAGGATGCTGTGGAAGGCTGGGCCAATTAACATTTCACCAGTTATCTAATTAGTCCCCATGGAAACCTGAATTAATTGGCATTATAATTCCTATTTATTGCAGTGATATTTTAATGTCCTTTTCAGATCGGTATGATGAGTGGTTGCCCAGCTCTTCTTCCCTTAATCCAATCTGGGTGGGACTATTAGATATAAGTAGGAAACAGTGCAAAAGAGGAAAGTCTGGGGCTTGGACCAGGCACTAGATATTGGTCAGTGTCAGAAGTCATGGCCAATGACCCAGAATGGTACTGCTATCCAGGCTGTCCAAGGTGTGGATGTCAGGACACTCCACAGGGCTCTCAGGAAAAGATGGTGGCAGTGGTTCAGTGTGGACTGCTCTTTGGAAAAGTAGCCAGCAGTTAGTAATCAAAGGGGGCAGGATTCTTAGGAGAGATACTTGCAAGCCTTGTGCAGGTGTCAGGGCTCCATCACTTGGTCTGAATTCAAGGCAGAGCTCTGTCCTGGAGTGACCAGCAGGGGCTCACACATGGATGGTACGTATCCAGGGCTGTAGGACAAATGGGTATCTGGGTGTTCAGGGTTCAACCTAAAGCCATAGGCCCACATTTTGGGCAGCTGGCCAAAGTCCTCTCTCACTCCCTTTTTGGGGATAAATTGCTTAACTTAAAACTCTTTTCTATCTGGTTTAGAACAGCCTCGGGACATAGAAAGGATTGTCTTAGAATTTAAACAAGTTCCTAGTTTCCATGCCTGGGAAGAGAATAAATGGGTTAATCCCCAAGAATAGGACTTTATAAAGACTCTAAACTGTTTGGAGGGTAAACGCTGATCCCAGAAATGATAACTTCCAAGAGTCAAGTGTTAAGGGAACGGTGTGATCTTCAGGTTTAAATATGGTTCTCTCCTCGTAGGAAGGCTGGAAGTAGGTACAGGACTGAATTTCAACACCCACACCGGTGACATTTCTCCCCGCCCTCTTCACAGCATTTACTCTGATCCGGGCACATTGCCAACTGCAACTTGTACAGCACACATGCGTGTTTCTGACTTAGCCCTCACGATAACCCTAAGACTTAGCACTATTACTTCATTTTACAGATGAGAAAAATGAGTCTTAGAGAGGTTATGTACTGGGTGCGTCAAAAAGTGCCTTCGGTTTTTTAAATAAAAGACACGTTTTTCATTTTCAGCAAGAACTGTGTTGAACAGCGCATTCACCTTTTTGTTCCACTACCTTCTGCCATTTTTCAGGCAACTTCATAATTCCATCTTCCCAAAACTTTTCATCTTTTTGAGCAAAGAACTGTTCCAGGTGCCTTTTACAGTCTTCCAGGGAATTGAAATTTTTTCTGTTAAGAGAATTTTGTAAAGACCGAAATAAATGGAAATGTGAAGGTGCAATGTCTGGTGAATACAGGGGATGAATCAGAACTTCCCAGCCAAGCTGTAACAGTTTTTGCCTGGTCATCAAAGAAATACGCGGTCTTGCGTTATCCTGATGGAAGATTATGTGTTTTCTGTTGACTAATTCTGGACGCTTTTCGTTGAGTGATGCTTTCAGTTGGTCTAATTGGGAGCAGTACTTGTTAGAATTCATTGTTTGGTTTTCTGGAAGGAGCTCATAATAGAGGACTCCCTTCCAATCCCACAATATACACAGCATCACCTTCTTTGGATGAAGACCTGCCTTTGGTGTGGTTGGCGGTGGTTCATTTCGCTTGCCCCATGACCTCTTCTGTTCCACATTGTTGTACAGTATCCACTTTTCATCACCCGTCACAATTTGTTTTAAAAATGGAATGTTTTCATTATGTTTCAGTTGAGAATTGCATGCGGAAATACGGTCAAGAAGGTTTTTTTCATGTAACTTATGTGGAACCCAAACATCAAAGCGATTCACATACCCAAGCTGGTGTAAATGATTTTCAACTCTTGATTTGGATATTTTGAGTATGTCAGCTATCTCCCACGTGGTATAACGCTGATTGTTCTCAATTATTTTTTCGATCTGATCGCTATCAACTTCAACTGGTCTACCTGACCATGGAACATCGTCCAGCGAGAAATCTCCAGCACGAAACTTCGCAAACCACGTTTGACACGTTCAATCAGTCACAGCACCTTCTCCACACACTGCACAAATCTTTTTGTGCGTTTCAGTTGCGTTTTTACCTTTCTTGAAATAATAAAGCATAATACGCCAAAACTGTTGCTTTTTTCCTTCCGTCTTTAATATTAAAGTGGCTACACAAAAATTCACCAATTCTGATGTCTTTTTTTAAATGCACGCTAATATGACAGCTGTTACATACAATCTAACAAAATTGTTTCAAATGAAGTTAAGGACAACGAAGTGCTACTAGAGCCATCTTACAGAAGAAAATGAACAAACCTTTTGGCCAACCCAATAACTTGCCCAATTGCAAAGCAAGCATGTGGTGAGGCTGGGCTCAGAACTCTTTCAGTCTGCCTCTAGATCCTTCTCCTTAACCATATTGCTCTGCTGTTGAAGGCTATACCCTGCATAGAGTATACAATGAAGGTTACATCGTGTGTGGTGTGTACAAGGAAGGCTATATCTTGTGTAGAGTATATAGTGCAGCTAAAGGAACACAGGGGTGGGAAGAGAAGATAGGGTTCCAAGTGACAGATCTGTCCTTAGTAAACTTAATTTACTTATCTTCCATTCATTAAAAAGTATATATATATATAAAAACTATGCTCCAAGCCCTGCTTTAGCGAATAAAATAGGCAATTCCTGTCCTCATAAAGCTTCAAATAGTGGCAGAGGCCACAGAAAATAAAAACATAAACCTAATAAACACATTACAAAATATAATGCAAACTGGACTTCCCTGGTGGTGCAGTGGTTAAGAAACTGCCTGCCAATGCAGGGGACACAGGTCCGAGCCCTGGTCTGGGAAGATCCCATATGCCGCGGAGCAACTAAGCCCGTACGCCACAGTTACTGAACCTGCGCTCTAGAGCCTGCGAGCCACAACTACTGAGCCCAGGTGCCACAACTACTGAAGCTCGTGTGCCTAGAGCCCGTGCTCCACAACAAGAGAAACCCGTGCACCGCAACGAAGAGTAGCCCCTGCTCACTGCAACTAGAGAAAGTCTGCGTGCAGCAACAAAGACCCAATGCAGCCCAAAATAAATAAATATATAAAAAAATAATAACTGATCAAAATATAATGCAAACTATTGTTACCCTAAAACTGGGTTTGCCTCTTGGTACGTGTCGAGCCAAAAGACACAACCAAGGCAAAGATCCGGAGAAGGAGGGATTTTTTTACTTGCAGCAAGTGAGGAGAACACTGGAGATCTTTCCGAACCCAGTGTCTCCCCAAACTGCAAAATTGGGGAAGTTCCAAGCTAAAGATACATGCATATTCATGAAGGGCTTTGGGCTGTCAGTCCTCTGACCCCAAGCTTTAGTTGACTGAGGTCATGAGGGTCAGAAAAGGTCAACATCGTCACCCCTCAGGTTTCAGTTGGTCTGGTAGTTGAGTACTTCAGGCCAACCCTTACCATTGAAAAGAACTGGGAGTCTTTCCAAATGATATATTATCTTTGCTATTGTTACTTCTCTTGCCTGATAATAGTCATTTGTCTCTGCGTTCTTTAGTCCCCTTAAGATCATTAATTACTGAGACCTGTTCAAGGACAAGCACAGTTGACAGGCTTAGATGACAAGATGGCTCAGGCCAAAAATGGCTTCTCTTCTGTCAAGAAAGCCATGCCTGGCCCTCTTTCTCCAGGGAACCCCTGCCCTATCGGCTTACACTATTATTACAAATTACAAAATAAATACAAAAGTAAACCTAATAAAAACAAATATCATATTGTTTGTTATCAAGTGACAAGTCCTGTAAGGAACAAAACATTTCAGTGAAGGGACTTTGGGAACATAGGAGGTGGCTACATGGCAATTTTAATATGGTGATCGGGATAGCCTCAGGTTCACTGCGAAGGTGATATGTGATTAAAAAACAAACTTGAAGGAAGTGAAGGTGTTAGGCACATATGAGAGGAGAAAATTCCAGGCAGAGGACCTGAACAGTGTGAAAGCCTTAAAACTAGAGGTTATTTGGAATATTGGAAGAATGACAGGTGGCCAGAGCGGCTGGTGTGGGGTGATGACAGAGACTAAGGGTCATGCGAGCCATGAAGGGCCTCCTAGACCATTGTAAGGGATCTGGCTCTTACTTGGGGGAAAATGGGTAACCATTGCAGGCTCTTGAGAAAAGGAGTGACACAACCTGAACTCACTTTTATTTTGGTGAGGGGGCATGCCACTTGACTTGTGGGATCACAGTTTCCCGAACGGGGATTGAGCCTGGACCATGGCAGTGAAAGCCCGGAATCCTAAACACTAGGCCACCAGGGAACTCCTGAACTCACTTTTTTAAAATTACTTTTTAAAATTGAAGTATAGTTATTGTACAATATTACATAAGTTACAGGTGTACAATAAAGCGATTCATGATTTTGAAAGGTTATACTCCTTTTATAGTTATTATAAAATATTGCCTATATTCTCCATTTTGTATGATATATCCTTTATAGCTTCTTTTATACCTAATAGTTTGTACCTCTTACTCCCCTACCCCTATATTGCCCCTCCCTTTTTCCCCCTCCCCACTGGTAACCACTAGTTTGTTCTCTATATCTGTGAATCTGCTTCTTTTTTGTTATATTCACTAGTTTGTTTTATTTTTTTAGATTCCATGTATAAGTGATATCATATAGTATTTGTCTTTCTCTGTCTGACTTATGTCACTTAGCATAATGCCCTCCAAGTCCATCCATGTTGCTACAAATGGCAAAATTTCATTCTTTTTTTTGGCTGAGTAGTATTTCTTGGAAGTGCTTGGTGCCCTTGAGAAGAGCCATTTCTGGGGTGTGCTGGAGATAAACACCCAAGGGGAATGGCCTTCAGGGAGAATGGGAAGAGAGGGATATCTGACAGCAAGGTAAACAATTCTTTCTAGGAGTTTTACTGCAAAGGGGAGCATAACAGTGGGTCAGAAAGTAGGGAAGAAAAGAGGGTCGAGAGAAAATATCAGGGGTGGATACACAGCAGCATGTTTCCAGTGATGATGGAAATGTTCCAGTGGAGAAGAAATGAATGATTCTGGAGAAAGAGGGGAGAATTCCTAGAGCTGTGTCTTAGCTCTTGTGTCTTCTGTGGAAATGGGCTCAGAATCTTCCTGTCATCTTTGAGGGGCTGTTTAGAGAGTGAATGAGATACACCTCCCCCTCCGGCTTCAGAGCATCCATGACTCCCTCCAGGGCAGGAAGAGCCAGTTTCTTGGCACCTGCCAGCCACCGGGCACTGTACTTCGTAAACATTAACTTTAAACTTCACAACAACCCAGAGCTTTATCTCTCATTTACAGAATGGAGAAGTTGCATGGCAGTGCCTCAGGGAGGTTAGGAATTTATCATCGGCCATAGCTCGCAGGACACAGAGCTAAAATGCAAATCCTTGTCTTTATTGCAAAACCAGAAGTCTAGTCTCTCTCCCTGGCCAGGCTTCTCTTCCAGTTTTCTTTCCCTGCATCACTTTTCTCTCCTCTCATTCCCTCTGGGCTCTTCACTCTCTATGCCTTGTTGTCCAGACTATCTCCTCACTCCCAGCCACTTTCCCCTCATTCAAAATCAGCTCTGATAACATTAACACCTTATGGCAATTAATACAGTACGTTGCCCCCCAAGAAGTATTATTTCTCTTCTAAAAAGACCCCGCTCCCAAGACAGATCTCCCTTTCCTTCCCACAGTGAGTCTCTAATGGTAGACTTTCACGTATGGCAAATGTTGGAGGACAGAAGAGAGACTTGTAAAAAGCTCCTGAAGCAGCACTATTTACAATAGCCAAGACATGGAGCTACCTCAATGTCCATTAACAGATGAATGGATGAAGAAGATGTGGTACATACATACAATGGAATATTACTCAGCCATAAGAAGGAATGAAATAATGCCATTTGCAGCAACATGGATGGACCTAGAGCTTATCATACTAAGTGAACCAAGTCAGAGAAAGACAAATACCATATGATATTATTTATATGTGGAATCTAAAATATGATACAAATGAACTTATTTGCAAAGGAGAAATAGACTCACAGACATAGAAGACAAACATGGTTACCAAAGGGGAAAGAAGAGGTTTATGGGTAAATTAGGAGTTGGGATTAACAGAGGCACACTACTATACGTAAAAGAGATAAATAGCAAGGTCCTACTGTACAGCACAGGAAACTATATTCAGTATCTTGTGATAATCTATAATGAAAAGAATCTGGAAAAATATATATACATATACACATATACATACATACATATATATAACTGAATCATTTTGCTGTACTACTAAAACACTGTAAATCAACTATACTTCAATAAAAATTTTAATTAAAAAATAAAATAAAATAGAAATAAAAGCTCTTGAAATCTAGCTGTGAAGGCTAGTCTTTATGCCCCTGAAAGACTTCTCTGTCCCTCCATGCTGTTCGTTTGGACAACTACTTACTCTTCAAGTCCTCAAAACTTTATGACCTCAACATCTGCCAGGTCCACACTAGCTGTTTTCCTTGTTTAAAGCTGATCAATGCTATTGTCCACCCCATTCTAAATACTCCTCTCTCTCGCCCTTTATTCTTTCCTGTTCTCCCTTTCTTTTGCTCTCTTTGTTACACACACACACACACACACACACACACATACACTCACACGCGCGCACACCCTGCTCTCGCTTGGAACTTGGAGAAGGTTTGGGGAGGATGGAGTGACCTGCCACTGTCGCTAATGGGTGGGATCAATGTCTCGAAAGGCGCCCCATCCTTCTTCATTTTCTCATCACGCGGCGATCAATAGTCTTGCCTGACTGTAAAACTTTCCCAGAGGTTCCACGCTTTTCATTTCTCCTTATTGTTTTCTGGGCTGGGTCTGCTCTCTCCAAGATGCTCGGGGTAGAAAAGGAGGAGCTGGTCCTAAGTTCGCCAAGCTCGCGCTCACTGCTGTGTCGCCCCTGTGGCACGCGTGTTCACAGGTGTGTGCGAATGAGCGTGTGTGCATGTACACCCATGAACGTCTATTTCTTAAATGTAAGAAGATCAATAACAGCTACTTTCCTGCACCCTCGGGGAATGGAACCTTCCAGAGGGGGAACAAAGTGCAGAAGGATTGATTCGTCCCTGTAAGTTAATGTCATATGGAATAACTCCTTTACGCTAATGACCCGCTGCAGCCGGCAAATAACATGACCTGGCTTCCAGGGATGCTACTCAGCCCCAGCTCGCGATGCTCACTCTGGATCCCAAAGCTTCATGCTCTGATGAAGGGCTTGTGGGGCGTGGCTCTGACCTTACACAGCACAAGCAAATGTCAGTATGTTGTGGTTTGAAGGGCTAGAATGTTCCGTTTACCCAAAATGGAAACGACACCTGCCTGGGCTCATCACAATAGCTCCAGGTCCTGTGTGACGGACTACATTGGGCTGGGTATTGAAAGTAGTGGCTGAAAGGCAAACACACTGTGTGTGTGTGTGTGTGTGTGTGTGTGTGTGTGTGTGTGTGTTTATAGTGAGCATATAAACCCACTCACTCCTGATCGTGAATTAGTGTATCAAATTAGGGTTAGGAACCTAGACAATCCTGAGGGAATGGGGCCAAGAAGCATGTGGGATGCGAAATAACGGCATCGCAAAGATGGTCACATCTTAGTCCCTGGCACCTGTGCGTAGGTTACCTTACCTGGCACTTTGTAGATGCCATTGCTTAAGCACCTGGAGATGGGGCAGTTATCCTGGATTTTTCAGGTGGGCCCAGTGAAATCACACAACTTTTAAAAGTAGAGGGGGAGGCAGAGAAGGAGAGGTGATGACGGCGGAAAGGTAAGAATGCTGGGACCACAGAAGGACTCAACTGGCCATTGCGGGCTGTTGGACGAAGGGAGGAAGCCAGAGCCGTAGCACCTGGAGAAGTGTGGCGGGAGCGGACTCCAGAGGCTAGAAAAGGCCAGGAAACAGCTTCCCTCCCCCGCCACCTCCCCCCAACCGGGAGCCTCCAGAAAGGCACTCAGCCCTGCTGACATCCTGATTTTAGCCTAATGAGACTTCCGTATAGGACTTCCAACCTACAGAATCGTAAGATAACAGCTTTGTGTTATTTTAAGGGACTAAGTTTGTGATGACTTGTTACACTAGCAATGGAAATTAATACAAAAGGAACGTTTTGAAAGAGAAGAAAGAGTCCAGATCTCTGGAGCATGGGAAAGAACCCCGGAGGGCGGGCTAGGATGAATTGAGGGCTGGGAAGACAGGAGGCGGGCCTGCACTAAGTGACCCGGAAAATATGAGCCAGGGCAAGGGCAGTTGTAGCATGAGGCCTCGGGTGCCCTTCTTGCGGGAGGAGGGAGGCGGGGCTCCAGAAGGGCTGGAGGAGGAGGGATGAGAAACACGTGACTAGGGCGTGTCCACCCCACCCCCGCAGAGCACAGGGAGGGAGCCCGAGGCTGGCTGTGCCCCGGCTGCCCTGGCTCCATTTCCAGATCATCACCTTCCTCTTCCTGTTCCAGCGTTCAGTCTGAACCCAGCATCTGATGAGGGCTGTCAGATGTAGGCTGCAAAGGACTTTCTCTCAATCCTGGCTCAGCCATTCGGGTGGTGAGATTCTGTGACACGTGATGCAGGTTTGTCAAGTATAGCTTCACGGATGAAAATTGAGATGAAGAGAGGGTAGCAGGGTAGATAACTGTTTTCTGGAAGCAACCTGTATTTCACAACCCAGCTGGTTCAGAAAAAACATTAAGTTACAGTAACATATGGCATGTTTTCTGGGTTGCTGAAGACAGAGGGTGCGGGCATATAATTTCCAGTGACAAAGGACTCACAACTCGTAGCTTTCAGGGAGAAACTGCCCTCTGTCTGTTCCTGGATCTCAAGTACTGTCTGCAGATATGAACCCTTGATGTGAGGTGGTACATAATGATGAACCAAGTTAGCAATGTTGATCTTTCTAGAAATTCTCTCCCCATATACCCAAACCCACTGAACGGGTGTGAAAATACTATGAAAAGAGGGGTGCTTGGTGCATTTTATACAGTGACAACAGGTTTACAGTTTAAGCAAGAGGCATCTTTCTTTTCTCTTCCTCCTTAAATATGCCACAAGTCTATAACATCTGAATCAGTGACTGTGACATGAATTTCTCCAGGTGTTTGGTTTCAAGGGCTTTTGCCAGGGACCATCCCTCACTCCAATCTCTGCACTCCTGAGACTACCTCAACTATGGACAATCGTATCACAATGTAATATTAAGAAGTGCAACTGAGCAGAAAATTCTACACAAAATGCCAGGAGTGGAGACGGCAAATAGAAACTGACAATTCCTAGTTAGATTTGGCCATGAAACCCACTTACCTCACCCCCTCTCCATGGATAAGGTGGTTCTTTTTAGATGGGCATTTGAAGCCCAGAGATGCACTTGCTTCAGTTTTTAGCTCCCCAGCTCTCAGGATCCCCACAGACCTTGTGCCCTCCCACCTCCACCCTGCCACTGGGATAACAGCCTCCTTCCCCCAGTCTTGCTGGGCACCCAGTGTGCCCTAAGTGTTATTGCTGGGCAGGAAACCCTCTCAGGCAGGCTGTGGGGATGTCCCACGGCTGCCACCCTCAAGAATCTATGATCTCCCAATACTTAGCCGATGCTTTCCCATGACACTAAATCCTTTTCCTGCCCCCAGGAGATGAGAAAGCTCATTTCCTACCACTCCACGACCTTACTGTCTTTCTCTGATTTTGCTGTATCCCTGCCTTTTGCCCTATGCTTACCAGAGAGAGGCTTTTAATCTCTGAAAACCTCCCTGTCACACTTTCCTGGGCTATTGCCTCGCCTCTGTACTTTTGGTTTACATATAATTTAGTTCCACTGCTCTCACTGTCAGTCACTGCAGCCTGGGATGGCATGGTGACAGTATCTGAGTCTCCTTTCTCGTGTACCCCCAACTTTGAGAAATTCAATAGGTTTTGGCAAAGTGCCTTGATTTTACAGGTTCAGAATTTTTCACACTGACCCAGTTAGTAGATTATAGTGGGATGAGAAAAGGGGAGCAGGAAAAGGAAGCAGAAGAAAAACAGGAGAGAAAGAAGGAGGGGGAGGTGCAGAGGAAGTCCTCTGCAGTGTTTTCTCAGGAATTAATTTAAAAAATGAATTTCCATCTAGATTCTCCTGCAGGTCGCTCACCAAGAGAACTTAGCAGAAGTGCGTGTTGCACACACACCCTGTGTTTATAGCACCAACGATGGTCCGGTTAACATAAGAGGTGGAGTGGGAGGGCAGTGGTGGAGTTTAGCCCTGCAGCCGGACAGCCTGGGTGCAAATCGCGTCTCTGCCACGTCTCATTGCCATGACCTTGGACATGTCGATTGATTTCTCAAGCCTCAGTGTTCTCTCCTAAAAAATGGGAATAATGGGAGAACCTCTCTCACAAGTGTATTAACAGAATTAGATGACTTTGTAAGCAAAATGCTTAGACCAGTACCTGGCACATGGGAAGATTACACGGCATTTTCTATCTTTGTCATCCCATTGTAAGCGAGGTGGAAATGCAGCCCCAATGCTCCAGATGACTGAGTTACTTAAGAAAAGCTAGAAATTGGATCTTTATTGTGATGTTTAGATATTGGCACCTCATTTAATAGCCTTCAACACTGTACACACCAAACAAAATATGGCAGAGGGTGGGATTCAGCCCAGGCCTCTAGTTTGACAGTCTCTGAATTGGAGAAATCTATAGTAGATGCATAATTGCATGTAATCTTTCCCAAGTTCTGGGTCTTGGAAAAGTTGGTTTGAAGCAGGGCTGCACCTAGATCTTGAATGGATGCAACTGGTGTGAAAAAGAAAAACAAGCACCTGCTGTGTGCCAACCTCGTGCCAACACCTGACAAAAACGATTTTATTACTTTCTCACTATAATGTGAAAGGTGGGCATTGTCATCTTCTTCTCACAGATGAGAGGACTGAGAGTCAGAGAAATTAAGCAATCTGTCCAAGTTTACGTGGCCATGATGGCAGAGCGGAGATTCAAACTCAGATCTTGCCCCAAAGCCTATGTTCTTGACCACCTTTTAAAACTACTTGTTGGACTTCCCTGGTGGCACAGTGGTTAAGAATCTGCCTGCCAGTGCAGGGGACCCAGGTTTGAGCCCTGGTCCAGGAAGATCCCACATGCCATGGAGCAACTAAGCCCGTGCGCCACAGCTACGGAGTCTGTGCTCTAGAGCCCACGAGCCACAACTACTGAGCCTGCACGCCACAACTACTGCTGAAGCCCGCACACCCAGAGCCCGTGCTCTGCAACAAGAGAAGCCACCACAATGAGAAGCCCGTGCACCGCAACAAAGGGAAGCCCCCCACTCGCGGCTACTAGCGAAAGCCCCTGTGCAGCAACGAAGACCCAACGCAGCCAAAAATTAATATAAGAAAGATCATAACCAGCAACCGAATCCAACTGGAACTAGTCCTTCAGTCCTTCCACAGGCTGATTAAGAGCAAGCAGTACTGTGCCAGGAGTCTGTTTACCAACAAGACTGGGCTTCTGCCTTATGAATGATCAGCTCCAAGAAACTCACAGGGCACCTTGCCATTGGCCATGGCCTCTGGCATCCAGGGGGTACCCCCGCACAGATGCCGGGGATACAGCACCAGCTTCAGGGACTCTCACCAACCCATCAGGAGGCTGTGCTCCATTCTCCCTGCAGGGAGCTCCTCGCAAGCCCTGTTTCTTTCACTCTGACTCCATCTCCATTTGTGTCCTTCCTCTGTTCTAATTGGAGCCTCAGGCTGTAGAAAACCCCAAATATTGTAATCAAACAGGCCTCCCAAGTCTGCAGAGAACTGATGGGTAAATGAACCACTGCAAGAAAAGCCATAGAAAATAGACGTTGATCCAAACTTGGAGGTGAAGGGTGTGAAATTGTTTATAAATTGTCGGGATAATTGTAGGCACTGGAGTGGGGCATGAGGGCTTCCATCCTCTCTGATTTTTGCACAACTTTAATTAACTTTCAGACAGGAAATAGCATACTCTTCAGAGCCAGGCAGGGCTGGATTCAAATCCTGCCTTTCATACTTACTAGTCTGATTTGAGAGTGGTCACATTTTCATCAAGTTGCAATTTCCGTATCTGTGAAATGGACATACTGAATTTTCTTTGAGTGCTGCAGTAAGGCTGAAATGAGGTAAGTTACATAAAGCATATAGAACTGGGTCCGGCACATACTCGTTCAATGGCGACTCTCTGGCATTCCTGGATCCTCTTAGAACTAGGACCCAAATCTCCGAATACTCATCATGTACGAACTAAATGTGTCATTTTCTCCGCTAAGCCTGCTTTTCCTCCCTAACTCCTTATCCATCTGAAGGCTGGAGATCTTAAGTTCCCCCCCTTCCTGGCATGAGGTCCTCTCCCCACCCTTCTGCGCTCTGTTCTCTGTCCCTGGAGACCCACTTGCCTGTAAGGATGACAGCAGGCTCTCGTGGGTACTTTGTCTGTAGCTGGGAGTGTCAATAGAGAGCCTGAGCAGGAGACCAGAACAGAGTGGGAGGGTGAGGTCAGGGCGTTTATCCCCTGGTTCCTTCCCCAGGGGGCTGACCTGGGCTGGCAGGGTCCCTTCTCAGAAGATCAATGCTCCCCTCAAGGGGTCTGCTCTACAGAACTTGCCCTCTGATAACAGATTCCTTCCCTCGCCCTTAGAATCTCACCCCAGGTTCCTATACAGTCCCTCGTGGTCCCCTAGAGCTTTGTAATTAGACCCTTCGTAAAACAAAACAAAACAAAACCTACTCAAATTATCCTAATTTGATAGGTCATCTGTGTCCTGCATGAATTCTAACTGATTCAGGGGCTGTATCTCTCCTGATGCTCAAATCTAGAAGTCATTTTAATCCACCCTCTCCTGTACCCCTGATTCGCACCAGCCATCCAGCCCTGTCAGACGTACCACCCAAACGCTTCTGGACGTGGTCATTTCCTTTCTCTCCCCAGTGATGGCCTCATCAGCTGAGATCTTGAGTATTGCATGTTTGGGTTTCCCAGCTGCCAACTAAATGATTTCCTTGACTCCACTTGTACCCCATTTTGATCCATCCTTTCTGTTCCCAACAGGATGGTTTGCAGATTGTTTCTCGGGTCCCCAGTCCTTAAAAGACAGTGTCCAAAGAACTCAGCATGGCACACAAAACACATCACAGTGTGAAGCTGACTTACTTCCCTGCTTGCTCTCCAACGCCTCCTCCCCTGCTCCCAGATGTGGCCCCTCGGGCCACATATGAACTCTGCAGTCCAGCCACACGTGACCATCACAGGCAGATTCGGTGGTGCCATCTTGGCCTGAGAGAAACAGGGATGGAGAGGAAGTGATGCTTTGAATGGATGGTGTTTCTAGCTCCTGTTGTGCTAGAGCATTTGTTCCAAGATGTGCAGAGACAGCAGCTGTAAACGTGCTTAGCCCTCTCCTGCACTTCTCCCTTGCCCCTCCTAGCATGAGCTCCACCACTCAGCCTGGGGTTTGAGGAGAAGCATGTTTTGTTGAACACAACTTCAAAAAGACGCAGACGCTGAGAACAGACTTGAGGACGTGGGGAGGGGGAAGGGGAAGCTGGAACGAAGTGAGAGAGTGGCATGGACATATATACACTACCAAATGTAAAATAGCTAGTGGGAAGCAGCCACATAGCACAGGGGGATCAGCTCGGTGCTTTGTGACCACCTAGAGGGGTGGGATAGGGAGGGTGGGAGGGAGGGAGACGCAAGAGGGAGGGGATATGGGGATATATGTATATGTACAGCTGATCACTTTGTTATACAGCAGAAGCTAACACACCATTGTAAAGCAATTATACTCCAATAAAGATGTTAAAAAAAAGAAGGAAACTCAAGCCAACTCCATCTGCTGCTTAAACGGAGAAACACAATCTCCTTTCAATATTGGGAAACAATCTCTGTTGGATTTAGTAAGAAACGATGTATCAGTTTCCTAATGAGTTTCCAAAAGTATCTTGACTGTTGCAATCTTCCTTTAAAGGCACACAGTTACTTGCCCCACAGGCCTTCACACCAAGATGCTGTGTCCATGCAGCACCTCTGCCCAGAGTGTCCTGCCCACCCTTTTCTTATGGGTAAAACCTACACATTCTCTAAGACTCAGCATAAAGCAGGCAGACAGACACTCCATCCTTTCACCCCTGGAAGCCCTTAGTAGATACGTCTATTTCAGGACTCATCTCATTGTGTCCTAACTGGTTGCTGGACTGTGAACCCCTTGAGAGCAAAGGTGGATCTGACTCTGTCCCCCTGTGTACTTTGCCCTTCCCTGTCACCTGCCATTTGGTCTTCTGGGGTTCCAACTCTGGATCACATCACCTCCCTGGAGTAAAACGTCCACAGCAAGGCTGCCAAGCTGTGGTCATTTATCAAGTAGGTCTGCTACTTCTGCTCCGTGGCCTGGGAGAGACACAGACATATCGGGGAGTGACCAGGCACTTGGCTCCATCCCGTCCCAGGAGGAGGGAGCTTTGTTATGTTGTCAAGCCACTCTGGCCTCTCAGAGAGGCTGGAGTGGTCGATCATGTGCTCTTTTGAGGGACTGTTCTTTACAAGAAGCTCAGTCAGAAGCGTCAGATGGCTCCACTCAGCTGCTAAGGTGGAACTCACTTGGGACTTTGCATTGTTACTAAGGGTTTACTCAAAGGGTCTCATTGAAGAGGGCTTAATGAAGGGAATTTGCAGAGGTGTAGCCAGGGTTTCTGGACTAACAAGGGACCTTGAAGCACCGAGGGACTAGCAATAGCACAAGCAGTACCACAGCTAGGCTGAAGGGGCAAGAGGAGGCTGCTGTTACCAGAGCCAGCAAGAAATGCAGCCTTGGAAGTGGGGATCTGCCCCACAGAGAGTGTGGCTCTCAGTGGGGAAGAAGCAGGAGGAAGAAATACCCCAGACTTTCTCTTTTCCTTCTTTCCAATTCTGCCAGTGCCTCCTAGTGGATGAACCCAATTGTAATCCAAAAAGCAATGTATCCCTGAATGGTCAGCATGTGGGCATCAGCTTCATAGGCCCAGACTTGGAGAGAAGGCTGGAGCACAGATTCAGAGGGACAAATACAGACAAGCCAATGGTCATGCTGGAATGTTCTGAACTGTCCACTGTGCTCTGCAAGGTGGGCTGGAATCTCGAGGGACTCTTGTAGACTAAATTGTGTCCCCTCCCAAATTCATATGTGAAGCCCTAATTCCCAGTGTGTTAATATCTGGAGATGGGGATTTGTGGAAGAAATTAGGATTAAATGAGGTCAAAGGGTGGGACCCTAAACTAATGGGATTGGTGTCTTTTTGAGAGGAGACATGAGAATACTCTCTCTCTCTCTCCCTCTTTTCCTGTATATAGGTACACACACACAAATGCACACAGAAGCAGCATGGCTTTCTACAAGCCAGTGAGAGAGGCTTTACCAGAAACTGACCATGTTGGAGCCTTGAGAAAGCAGAGTTTCATATAGCAGCCTCTAGAACCTTGAGAAAATAAATTTCCATTGTTGAAGCCACGTAACCCATGGTATCCTGCTATGGCATCCCGAGCAGACTAGTGCAGGACCCTCAGAAGAGGAGGCCAAATTACAGCAGAAGGACCACCCATTGTTCCACCTACACCAGTAAGTATGACTTGGCAAAAAACTGCTCTACTTGGCTTCCTGGGAAATCCAGATTTCCATTGTATTGTTTATGAGATTAAATCCACAAATTCACAGATGGCTAAGACATCTAAATTTCTTTATTTTCTATAGCTGACATTAATTCCTACTTTGAGTCTCAACTTTGCAGGTCTCGAAAACCTATTTCCATTGAGTTCAAGGGCCTTTTTACACAGTGGCTTCTATAATGCCAGGTTTGGGGGTGGGCATTTGGTCTTTGATGTCATCCTGTATCCATGCAGGTCCCTCCTGCTGCCCCTTGGTCCAGCCCCAAGGCCTCCTGTGGGCCACAGCTCCATGTGCCCTGTTTGTGCCATTGCTTGGGGCATTCCTCTCTTCCCACTCTTTCCGTATGTGAGAAACGCTGCCAGGCTGTCTTGGGTCCACCTTCCTAGGTGCACCCCACAGCCATTTGGTCCTCCTCGTCTTCCCATCTCTGACCTCTCCTCAGGAAGGATGGAGGCTGCTGAGGTTTGTCACTGATCCCCTCTGATCTCAGAGTCTTCACACTCTTCCAGTATCTCAGTCACCTCCTCCCCAGGGCTTAGACATCTCCAAAGTGAAATTATCTTGGTCTCCCTTCTGATTCCTTCCCCTCCCACAACCAAGAGAATCACTTATATTCTTGGGAATAGAGACAATGTATTCTTTTTCATATAGTCTTCCAAAGTCAAGAATTAGTTTCCTCTCGTTGTTCTGCTATGTCTTCCTTCCCCTGGAATAATGAAAGGGGAGACAAAACAGATAGGAAATTTGGGTGGCAGAAAAAGGAAGCATTGCCTATTTCAAAGTACCCTCCTCCCATACAGATGCGATTCATGAAGATTGTAATTTCGGGGGAAAGCCTGGGGGTCTCAGAAGCCACTGCTGCTCACACGTTGCTGGGACACAGAGCAGGGCTACAGTGGCTGCTTCCAGGCACCCCCAGCTCCGCTACCTGTGCTGCTGGCTCAGCCCTCCATCCACCAGCTCAGCCTTGCCTGCTGCAGGCAATACGTGTAGAGCGCAAGAGGGATTCATTCATTTTTCCCAGGAGGGAGACTGAATTCCAGGGAAGGTGGGTCTCAGGAAGATGTTTGCATCTATTCCACAGTCTTCCTGGATGAAGGGAATGAAGGCCGGGTCCTGGATACCTAACCAGAGACACCCTAATCCTTCAGAGCTGGAAGACAGGGTAGTCCTGCCAGCATCTGGGAAACTGAGGTTAAAGCCCTGGAAGGAGGGTGCAGCGTGCACTGAATCTTGACAGGCCAGATATGGCACGCAGAACTGGGACAAGAAGCCAAGAATTCAAGGCCAGAGACCCAGAAGAAACTTCACATCCAGAGGAAGGTGAGCTGAGTGGAGGGCTGTGCTATAAGCAGCCTGCTTTTGGGGTCTGCTGGACAGTAGCTGTCTAAAGAACCAGCTTAGGAATCCAGAGTGGAGAAAGTTCCAGCACTGTGATTGATTAATGCAAACTTTCCTAAAGCTCTTGACAAACGCTGCCTGCTCCAACCAAGCATCGGTGGGTGGAAGAAAATATTTTGTCAGAGGCAGAGTAATATTTTTGGTATATTTATGGACGTGAACAGTCATTGCTCTTATGAGGATGTATGTATAACAGGTTTTTTGGGACTGGGAGACGTTCTATCTCTGATTTTTATGAGCGATCTGGAAGGGCAAGTTTACAGAGATATCCCCAAAGTTGCCAATGACATTCAGCCTTTCAGCATTTCCTGAATGTGAAATATTAAGCAGACAGACACAGATAAGCTTTCCAAAAGATGTCTGCTCACTTTGAGAGAGGAGGGTTCTTGAGATGAAGGCCAGATGGCTCTTTCCCAAGTCATCTAACAGGGAGGTATTACCTTGGAGAATTCACCATGCCCTTGAAGTCCAAACTCTGTCATTGTCCTGGAGTCACATGGAAGCTGGGACACTAACTCTCACTAATCAAATTAAAATCAAAGTGAAGTGCATCAGGAGATTGAAAGCTTCTTTGGATACAATGGAAGTTATTTTGATCCAGTGAAAAGAGTTCTCATTTTTACTGCTGGGGGACAGCTCTCAAGTTGTGTAGTAAGCACAGAATCAGAGCAAAGGGGGGTGGTGGCGGAGAGTCTGGGAGATTTTTGTCCAGGCAACGGTGTGGTATGATGAATCATCCCTACCCTTTGCTACAGAACTCCTCTCTAGTAATTAAATTAAGGTTGCCTTGCAGATTCAGTGTCTTCTTAGCTTGGCCAATGCTGGAAAAACACCGCCAAATTTTGTCCTGTTGAGCGCGACTTTCGTGATCCAGACTGTCCCTTCATGTTCACGCATTAAAATACAATTGAGTAGGCTGCTGCTTCCTAAATATTTAGGACATTCTTGTCCTGCCTCTCTGAGACCCAGGTCACCTTCTGTGGAACTGAGGGACAATGCAAATCCTTTGGTCACCTATTTACAGACAGCCTCTTATCTACGTATCCACATTTCTAAACATTGCATGTGGATTTTACTAGTTGAACCCTCAGAAGTGAATCTTATTTCTCTTATCTCCAAGCTCTTAGGGGACAACTCAGACCTCCTCCCCACCCCAGGCTCATATCCACAACATAATGTTCTGGTAGAAGGGTGACAGAGAATATCTATGTGTTACCTACAATATGGGTAGGGTACAGGGCCTCATTGGTAATCCACTCTAAGCAGAGGGTACCCCTTAAAGTTTAAAAGAGGTTTCATTTAAGGACTTCTTTTTTTTTCATTGAGGTAGAGTTGATTTACAATGTTGTGTTAGTTTCTGGTATACAGCAAAGTGATTCAGTTTATATATATATTCTTTTTCATGTTCTTTTCCATTTATGGTTTATTACAGGATATTGAATATAGTTCCCTGTGTCATACAGTAGGACCTTGTTGTTTATCCATTCTGTATATAAAAGTTTCATCTGCTAATCCCAAACTCCCACTCCCTCCCCCCACCCCCTCCCCCTTGGCAACCACAAGTCTGTTCTCTGTCTGCAAGTCTGTTTCTGTTTCATAGATAAGTTCATTTGTGTTGTATTTTAGATTCCACATATAAGTGATATCATATGGTATTCGTCGTTCTCTTTCTAACTTCACTTAGTTTGACAATCTCTAGGTCCATCCATATTGCTGCAGGTGGCATTATATCATTCTTTTTTATGGCTGAGTAGTGTTCCATTGTATATATGTACCACATCTTCTTTATCCATTCTACTGTCAATGGACACTTAGGTTGCTTCCATGTCTTGTCTATTGTAAATAGTGCTGCTTTGTACATTGGGGCACATGTATCTTTTCAAATTAGAGTTTTCTCTGTATATATGCTCAGGAGTGGGATATACGGCAACTCTATTTTTAGTTTTTTGAGGAACCTCCATATTGTCCTTAAGGATAATTCTTTAATAAACTAATAACATAAAATTCTGAAATCAATTTCCCAAATAGGTGATACAGGTTAACAACATAATAGGTACCTGAAGGTCTCATTAAATTCTTGACAGACCTTTTATAGATTATTCAAGGAAAGATGGAGTTTGGAGGTCAGGCAGAGCCTCTGAAGCTGTTACCAGTGAAGGGTACCAGGTACCCCTGCAGCATAAACCCCGGGTCCGGCCATTAAAGAGATGACACTGGACCACGTGGATCATGACCCACAGATGCAATTTCTGATTTGCCTCTTCACCCCCCAGGCAGGTGTATGTCAGGTCTCTTGAAGAAACAGATTGAGACTTAGATCTATGTGCAGACTTTTTACTGGGGATGCACTTTCAAAAACAATGTCTAAAAGAAATGAGGGAAGCAGGACAAAGCAGAGGGAGATTCTGGGCTGTGATACAATTGTGACAGAGATGTCTGAGTGCTGTGGGAGACTCCAGGGCTGGGATGGCCTTGCTTCGAGGAGAGGGAGTCAGGCCTCTATCAACCCTCCCACCACTGGGGAGGGTGTGTGACCTTGTATGAAGTGGCTTCTTTGACTGAGGGCAAATCCTAGAGCAGTCCTCAGGAGGGACCCTTGGGCCACTGATGCTCCCAACAGCTGGGGACATGAGTGTCCCATCCTGGACAGGGCATGGGCACATCCAGCAAAGTGGGGCTCCTAGACACTGACCAGATGACAGTATCTGGTCATGCAAGTTGGGGACAACCCATTGTTAGAACTGATATCCCTGGTCTGGTGTATTGTCTGCTAAGATATGGAAGCACTGGGGGAAAAGACATCATTCTAGGGGCGGAGTGACCATTTCACCAAAAGGTGCTGCATCTTCCATGCCACCTCCACTCAACATCCCAAAGAGGAACCAACACATGGCCCCACCTAGCACGGCCTCTTGCCCCCCACCCCGTCATATTCACAGAATCAAGATGCTACAGCACGGGTGATCTGGAGGGCGGCTCAGGGGGTGACATTCTGGGCAGAAAACATGCTTTCCAACTGTGACCCTGATACTGGTGGGACTATGTGGAAGGGAAGCTGGTCATCTGCCCATGACCCTTGGTGAAGACGCTCGGAAAAACAAATGGGATTTCTCTGGTGTCCGACTCCCTTCTCTGCTCTGATGCCTGGTGCCCTGATTGTATCCTCTCCTTCACCTCCTTCTCTCTCACACATCAAACCACTGTTGGGAAATGACAGGAAGTTTACTGGCATTAGATGTAGATGACTCATAATCATTGTTCCCTTTCCTCTCCCCCCGCCCCATGAAATATTAGCTTCGATCTTTGGCGGTCAGCTCTAATGCAGATGACGCATTGGTCGCAGTCCTGGCAGCGCAAGGCAAAGAAGACAGACTTCTGGAGAACGTGAAAGAGACTGGTAGTCTCCCACCCAGTCTTCTTTCCTGTCTTCTGTTTTGCTGACAGAAGCCCAATTTTATTTTGCGTGGCCATGTGCTAAGCTAAAAGACTACCTTTCCCAGGCCCCCACGCAGTTGGGTGTAGCCAAATTGATGTAAGTGACAGTCACTGGGAGACACACAGAAGAAAAATTTCAAATCAAGCTGACTCCACTGCTAGGCTTTAGTTTTCATTCAGCACCCCCTGCCCTTCTTCTTCCTCTTATTTGGAACACGAACGTGATGGCTGGAGAGTCAGGAGAGATTTCGAAAAATGAAGTGACCTTGAGGATGATGGAGCAGAAAAGTAGAAGCAACCCAGTCCCTTGAACACCCTCCTAGTGCTAATATAGCCATCCTGGACCACCTGCTTCTTTCATGTGAGAAAGAAATGAACCTCTACCTTGTTTAGATCACATATTTGGGCTTTCTGTTACATGCAGCTGAAACCAACTGTAATCGATATAGAATTTGGTTCCTACAAGTAGGGCGCTAGAGAAAACAGAACCCAAAATATCAACCTGGCTGGACGGAGGAGGTGGAGAGACTTTAATGTCAATTAAAGATTCAGGTGTTGTAGTCTGCAATCCCTCCTGTCCTCGTTACTGCGGTGGTGAAACATTTTGTCAATCTGTTGCCCACCGTACCTTGAAAATCAGACCTCGTGCTGACCACAGTCGAAGTGTTAGGAAAAGTGGTAGGAAAATTAAACATTTTGGTATGTGCTAGCATCCTTCTGCTGCTGTCAGCGGAGTCCTACCAGAGAGTAAGAAACTCGTCTGAGAGCTAGCCACACTGTAGGCACTGATGGAAAGAAATACCAGTTTACCAAGAGAGACATTCCTGCCTGCAGGAATAGGAGTCTCATAATTTAAGTCTCTCAGGGTTGAAAAAGCCAAGTGCATTTGTACCCCAAACAGAAGCAGTTATGAGTAGTGGCTATAAAATTGCTGAGAGGTAAGATTGATATCCCTTCACAGGAAGTTAGGAACTTGCTGACAAATATAAGATTAAAGGTATTACATTCCCATCCAAGTTGAGTGTATCAGATTAGTCCAGGAAGTGACCATTAATTTGAGTGGTTGAGAAAGCAAGACATAGCAGAGCACAGAGGCCAGTAAATAAAAAATGAAACCCTTCCTGCTAAAAAGCTCCTTTTAGCCTGCAATCACTTTGTATATGACTGAATAGAAGCAAGAAGTCTGGATACTTGGTCAACTTTAAAGAAAACAAGATGAGGGGAGGGGTAAATTAGGAGTTTGGGATTAACAGATACACACTACTATATATAAAATAGATAACCAACAAGGACCTATGTATAGCACAGGAAACTCCATTCAATATCTTATAATAAACCATAATGGAAAAGAATTTTCTAAAAAAATCATTCAATGGTTTCCCACTACAATTACAATAAAGACCCCAATCCTAACTTATGTCCTCAGCCTTGGCCAGTCTTTATGCTGTGAGAGTGGAGATTCTAAAAGCCTATGGTTATAATAAAGCAAGAAACACACTCCATGGGGCATGATCTCTGAAGCAAAGCAGGCTGTGTCTGGGTTCTCTAGGACTGCTGGACAATGGAACCGTTGATAGGTCAAGTCCAAGTACACACAAGACAGACAGACATGAGGACAGTTTGCTTTTCAGCTAGCTTGCTACAAGTCTACGGAGTCTAGATGCTTGGTCCCCTGTCTTATCAAAAGCATACTATTGGTTTCATTGACTAAGAGTTATAAGTCCCATGGCCCCCTAGAGAGAAAATTCCTGGGCTTTTCCATTTTAGTTATGACTGTGTGAAAATAGGAAGTAGAGCCTGCTGCCTGATTTCTTTTTTCCTAGGGTGCTAGGGTTCTATTGCTGCTGTAGCAAATTGCCATAAACAGGGCTACAAACAGACCTTATTCCCTTATGGCTCTGAAGAGCAGACGTCCTAAAATGGGTCATTGGGGAGGTGTTCCTTCTGACTCTAGGGAATGATCTATCCCTTTGACTCTGCCAGCTTCTAGAGGCTTTCTGCATGCTTGGACTGTGACCCCCTCCTCCATTTTCAAAGCTCCATTTTCAAAGCATTTTCAAAGCTCGGGATCTTCCAATCTGTCTCTCCGTCCCTCTGCTTCCATCCTCACATTGCCTCTAGCGGACTCTAACTTTCCAGCCTCCCTCTTATAAAGACCTTTATGATTACATTGGACCCATCCAGAAAATCTAACCCCCCATCTCAAGATCCTTAACTCAGTCACAATTGCGAAGTTCCTTTTGCCATGCCAGGTGACATATTCACAGGTTTCAAAGGTTAGAACATGGACATCTCTGGGAGGTCATCATTCAGCCGACAAACACTAAGGTCAGTTTGATATCCTCTTGTGTGTACTTAGTGGCCTGTGTTTCCCAGATCCCAAAATCTCTTCCTCTGCAAGCCTACCGTATCTTTTTTGACATTAATTTTTTCTGCAATTAAAACTTTTATCAAGAGACCTCCATTAAAATAAACTTGCAGTGTTAATGTATAAAGCTGTCAGCTCTTCTTTTCATTCCTTGTCGACCTGCACCTATCTCGGAGATAAGGAGAAATCGTCTTTAGACCAATTCAATTTTATTAGGGGAGAAGATGACACGAGAAGTTATATTGACAGTGTGAGCCTGCATGGGGCTTTGCTGTAAGGACCTTAAGCGAGGTGGAACCACTGGTGGTCGGGGAGTCACATCCTAACAGTGAATAGTGGGAGGGTAGAAAGTCAGTGCCCAGGAAGAGAAAGAGGGTACGATGGCAGAAGCAGTAGGGAAGCAGAGGCTCCTTCTCTGAAGAATGTCTAGGAACAGCATCACTGCAGATAGCTAACATTAACAGAGCTTTGATTACATGTCCATGTAGTAGACTAAATTATTGGTCCTAATTCTTTATACTGCTTCCCATTCAAATGCATGTCCTTGGCCATAGAACTTTTAAATTCCTCCACCAGAGACAGACTATATTTCCCTGGTCCTTGATTTTGGGCTCATCCATATGACTTGTTTGGCCAACAAGATGTCACCAGATGAGAGGGAATCGGGGGCTTAGTGAACTTGCTTGTTTGGGTTTGCCCTCTTGTGCTTCTGCCATAGGAATAGGAGACTATTCCTGCCTGGCCCAAGGACGATAAGAAAAACATGGAGCAGCCCAGTGCAACGTGCACTTGGAGTTGCTCCCCCTGGATTCACAGACATATGAGAGATCAATGCTGATCGTTTCATGCCATCGAAATTTTTGTGATTGTTTATGTCAGGTTGCTTATCTCCTGAGCCAGTCAGAATCATTCTAAATGTTTTACGTGTATTAATTCATCTCAACCTCCCCTCAGTCTTACAGAGTAGATATTATTCTTTCTATTTTGCAGATGAAGAAACTGAGACATCGGGCCATTAAGAAACTTGCTCAAGGTCATGCAACTAATAGGTGTTGGAGCTACAGTTTGAATTTAGGTAGTGTTGAGTTCTTAAAATTAACTACAGGATTATACTCTGGTCAGCAGAAGTTTCCTTCCTTTCTCTCTTCTACTCTTTATGGTCCATTTTCAATCTGTTTTAAACTATTGGGGTTTTAAATCTTTCTTTGAGCATATCAGATGAGAAATCCACTGGGCTGAGTCTGGGGCCCTGGGTTCTGATCCCACTACCAATAAGGAGTGCAAGATTGCCCAAATGGGAACAATCTAGAAGAAAAAAGATACCTTATTTGCCAATTCATGACCCACATTTTCAAGGCCTGATCCAGTGAACGGTACACTGGAAAAACAAGGACATGTGCCAGGAAATCAACCGTGGGTGACTCAGTGGATAGCCAGGAAATGCCCAGTTCCAGAGAACTGGCTGTGTTTGAGCTTTTTATAAATAATACTTTCTTTCTTGGCCTCAAACTCCTAAAAAGGAGAGTTTTATTCTTTTTGGAAACTGAGTTCACAGAAGGATGATAGAAGCCTAAGAGGTCAGTGGTCATTTACAGATGACGCTTAAGGAACCCAAAACGTGAATCTGAACACAGACACTGCAGTGGGGTTTCCGTGAGGCAAATAGTTGGCAAAGGGTGGAAAGAGACCCGAGGAGGTTCAGATGTTTCTCGATAAACACAGGAGGCCCACAGGTCTACTGAGACTCAAAAGAAATAAAAGATTTAGGAATTACCAGGGACGATGAGAAAGACAACTTTGCAAGAATTAAAAAAAAAAAATCGTGTGTGTGTCACATATATGGTACCTGCTATCTTTTTAAAAATTTATTTATTTTTTAAAATTTTATATTGCAGTATAGTCAATTAACAGTGTTGTGTTAGTATCAGGTGTATAGCAAAGTGATTCAGTTATACATATACATATAACTCTTCTTTTTCAAATTCTTTTCCCATTTAGGTTATTGCAGAATACTGAGCAGAGTTCCCTGCAGCTATACAGTAGGTCCTTGCTGGTCATCTATTTTAAATATAGCAGTGTGTACATGTCAATCCCCAGCTCCCAATATATCCCTCCATACGCCCCCCACCCCCATAACCCTTAGTTCTTTCTCTAAGTCTGTGAGTCTGTTTCTGTTTTGTAAATAAGTTCATTTGTATCTTCTGTCTGGCAGTGACTGGTAGTTAAAAACAAGCTGATAATGTTATTGTGGGAATCATCAAGGTAGCAGAGGACCAGGAAGACTATTGCTACTGTTTAGTCTTGGATGGTGAGGATGATAATAGCAATGATGACGTCCATCAGATTTATTGTATTGAGTTCTTTATGCGTTACTTGATTTAATTTTTCAAAGCAACCCTGGAAGGAAGATACTAATATCTCTTTGACAGGCGCAGGGTTTGAGACTTATACAGGTTACATGATTCTCAAGTCACGGGGTGTCAATGGTGGGATTAGTATTCAAATACAGAAAGTTTGACTTAGTGCCTCTTAACAAACAGAAAAACTTATAAAAACAGAGGAAGTGTTTTCCATTTTGGAAAAAAAGAAAGCAGAGGTGACAGACTCCCTTGGAATTTCTGTAATAGATGAAAGGGCACACATATTGCTGGCTGATGAGGAAACCTGTGGTATATGTGAAAAAGGGTAACCTATTAAGCTCTTGACAACCCCATCTCCCTGCCTGTCCCAGGGTGAGTATATAAGGGACCTCAGTCCTCCATGGCTTCTACCGTGTTGATCCAGCCTATGCAATATAAACTCTATCCTCTAGCTGCTTGACCCTTTGCCCCTCAGAATGCATTCTCATGCCAGGTGAGGGCTGACCAAGGCAGGAAGAGGACCGGCATTAGAACAGGGGCAGGGGAAGCGTTCCCTAAGGCCAGGAGCCAGAGCAGGAAGTTCTGTCCAAGATAGTGAAAAGTATCAGGGAAGCCAAAATCAGAAACGAAAAAACAGAGCCTTGGAAGAGTCAGAGGTGGATATCAAAGTCAAGTCTTTGGAATCAGAAAACAAAGACCAAGAAAAACAGGTTAGGGGCAAAGTGGGTTTGCAACCAGGGCGGTTATCTTGAATGCAGCTCGGTGTTTGAAATGGGCTTCTGCAAGCCTGGAGGGCGTGACGCGTGAATGTATTCATTCTGCAGGAAGGACCAGGCTGAGGCTGGCACTGCTGTGACTGGGGCCAAAGCTTAAGTCCTGCTCTGTGTGATGGAGGCTTAAACCCTGGGTTCACAGCTTGCCAATTGCTCCCCCAGGAAGCCTGTTCCTTAAATCACTAGCTGCTAGCTGGAATCAAGCCCCCAAATGAGCTGGCCATCAGGAACTACAGTGCAATCATAATGTCTGATCATAAGTATCTTCTATAATTTGTATTTCTGCTGCAGCCTCCTTTTCCACCAATGCCATCAGTTGTTACTCCCAGACATCAACACAAGTCCACATGACCCCGACTTCCCCCTCTTCCCACCCATTGCCCAGGCCCAGGTTTGCAGTCACACCAGCTTCCCCTGGCTCCATTTCTGTCACCTCTGTGTGGCATGTACTGGATGCAGAAGGAAATCTTCTCGGGACAATGGAGACTTCTTTAAGGGTAACAAAGGTTGACAGAATGAACTGCTGTCCAAGGTACCTGTTTTGTTTTGGGTTTTTTTTTTTTTTTTTTTTTTTTTGCTTGTTTCTCTCATATTAATACCCCCACATCTTTTCTACTCTGGCTTACATTACAAGAAGTTGACCCATGAAAACTACATTTCTCTAAAGCTCTCCTGCTAAGTTTTTGGGTCCAGCTACTGGGAATAATTGGCAGGAGCCTGGAGGGTAGAAGGAAGGGAGAGGCCAGGGAACTTCTCTCCCTCACCCCCTCTGCTTTGGGCTGCATCTCTGGAAGGGACTGTGTCTCCCCTATGGTACCAGCTCCCGTCAAACTACACCTCTCTTTGGGCCCAGCTCCCACAGGTGGCCCCCGGCGTGGGTCCAGTTTCCACTGCATAGTTCTACCTCCTAAGCTCCTTGTGTTTCTCCAGATCTAGGGGTGACTGATGGTGGTTTCCTCAAATTGCTAAATCTCTGGGCTGCCTCCCAGGGCCCTCTTTGAAATTTCAGGTCCTCCAATATCTTCCAACTATTTCCCCATGCTGAAATACTTCTGTTGGCAGGAACCTGCCTGATACACACTGAAAGGCCAATCAACTGGTGTAGGAAAAGGAAAAGTAGAGAAAAGAAGATTGCAGGGCACTAACGCAGACTTCGGAATTGCCGATTTTTCCTTGGGTTTGACCCTGACGTTGCTGGGTGGGCAGGATGCCGAATGGGCCTAATTCATGGTTCCAAATGTGGTGGCCACTCACTTCTACAGATTACCCAAGTTCCTTGCTGCCCTGGGGATCAGACCTGCCCTGGGCCAAATTTCCCAGGAGGAGACTGGTCCAGGCCCCTTCCTTCTGCATAAGTGGTCTCGAAAGGCCCTGTTTTCCAGAATTTTTTTGTCGTTGAGATTCAAATACTGTCATAAAATATCTTCATCACGATGAAGCCACAAAGTACAGTTACTGTTCTGCACCGCCTCACAGAAGGATGCATAGACGTTATTCAAATGTGTCCAGGGCAATTGCCACACAGGCACTTGCAGCAGGCGGGTGGGACTTAAAAATAGCACGTTCCATTAAAAGGAAAAAAAGACTCTTCGGTAACAGAATAAGTGACTGTTCTGTTTTGTCCCTTTTTTATACAGACACCAGCCCCCTCAGCAGACTCTTTGCAGAATTGTGGTTTTCCAGGAAATGTAAGGGACAGGCAGTCGTGATACCAAGTGGATCCAGGGAAAGGGGGAGAGACAGAGCTATGGACAGGGGAGTGTGAGACCACCGCCCTTCCTCTGCCTGCGGTCTCCCCAGTCCCCACAGAACTTCCCTGCCTTAGCGAGAGTACCTGTGATAGCTGGTGCACAGGGGCCTGTCTGGAGAAAGGCTGCAGTACCTGGTACTGGAGGGGGAGAAGAATGGAGGGACTTTGTAAAAATTCAAGGTGCCAGCGATTTAGAGAGGTTTTGTCATTGTTTGTTTGTTTGTTTGTCATACTTCCCTACTTATATTACAAGTGGAGAACTTAGAACCAAAAGAACCAATTGACTAGACTTGGCCAAGGTGCCTCAGCTACTTAGGGGCACAGTCAGAACTTGGGGTCCCAAACCAATGTTCTTTACCCTCTAACATGGTGCAGTGTTGAGTCTGTCTACCAAAAAACAAAAAAAATGTGTAATGTGAGAGTTGTGAGTTAAGTTTTATTTGAGGCAAAATGAGGACTACAGCCCAGGAGACAGCATCTCAGATAGCTCTGAGGAACTGCTGCAAAGGTGGGGACAGGGGTTCAGTACTACATATGATTTATGTGAAGGGGGTACGTGCAATCCAGCCCACATTTTGGCAGAAGGTGGCTGCTACTCACGAGGAGCAGATGTCTCCGTTCATGATTTTCGTGCTTTTCTAGATATGAGGAGATGCAAGAAATTAGGCTCATAAAATCTTCTGAAAATCTCTAACTACCTGAGGCCTGTTCTTCCAGTTTTTCCCAGAGCACAGAGGGTCTCATTCCTGATCTCCACCCTAAACTCCTTTGAGTTGAAAGTCAGGGACTGCAGCGGCTACTAACTTCATCCTTGTAGAGGCAGATGGTGAATGCCAGTTTTTAGGCGCAAGTCTAAAAAAAGCACATGTGTAATAACTTGAATTTCAATTCTTCATCCCACTTATCTCAATAAAGCTGGGATGGATAGATAGATGGATGGCTAGGTAGATAGATAGATAGGTGTGTGGGTGGGTAGATAGATACATAGGTAAATAGATGGATAGATAGATGGATGGATGGATAGATAGATGATAGATGGATGGCCAGATAGATAGATGGACAGATAGATAAGTAGATGGATGGATAGATGTATATAGAGATAAATAGATGATAGATAGATAGATAGACAGATAGATAGGTAGGTGGATTATTCACTCCCACACATACATAATAGGAAGGTTCCCGCTCAGAAGCTGATGCAGAGTAAGAGTGCACAGAGGATCAGACAAACAGTGGGAAATCTCAGTGCCAGTCCCTCCTGGTCACTTGTAGAGGAAGGAATCGGGGCTAGTTCTGTGACCCTGCTGAGCTTCATTTTTCTCATCAGCAAATTGGGCACAAAGGCACAAGCCATAGGTACTTCATAGGGAATATATGCTAATAAAATGATTCAAAGTACAGAAGAATGTGGAAAATATGGCATGTTTACAGATATTAGAAAAGAAGCAGGGGTGAGCAAACTTTATCTGAAGGGCCAGATAGTAAATATTTTAGGTTTTTAGTCCAAATACATTCTCTATTGCAACTACTCAACTCTGCTATCATAGCACAAAAACAGCAATGGACAATACCTAAATGAATGAATGTTCTGGGTTCCAATAAAACTTTATTTACAAAACAGACAGAGGGTCAAATTTAGCCTGTGGGTTATAGGTTGCCAATCCCTGAGAGAAAGTCCTTCCACTCTGTTTAGCACATCTTCACCGAAAATGCCTCCTTGCTTCTCCTCTACCACATCCCTTCCCTGTCCCAGGGCTTGATGACTCAGCCACAGCCTTATTTTTGGAGCGCCAGCTTTTTAAGGCAAAACATAGCTCACTAGAGGGGTTTTAAGACACATAGTCATCTGCACCAGAGGAAGGAAAAGCTAAAAGCGCATTTATAACCATTTATAGCCACAGTCACAGCCAGCCTCCTCTATGAATATGTTTATGTCTGCATTTCAACTTCCAGCCACGCACATAAAGTGATGCAGAGAAGTAAATGGAGTCGTGGATGGAAAGACACGTCAGTGGATTTCATTGACGCTGTAACATGGGACGAGATATAAGCATAAACAACAACTCTAGGTATTTATAGCCCAGCTCTAACTTTTTAAAGCACATTCATATTTATTTTCAGTTATCATGATAAGATTAGGAGGGAGTTTTTACAGATTTGAGAGAAAGATTCTTAGCTAAAGTCACAGTCTGACTGGCTTGTAGAACTTGGGGTGAGAGAAGCTCAGAGACTGTCTTGTGGACCCAGCCAAGCACTTTCCCTCAGAATGAGACCTGGGTTGGCCACAGAACGCTCTTCAGCCATGGTCATGCTTCTTCCCAATGCCCTGCTGGAGAGTCGTGGACACAATCCTCCTTGAGGACATGATCTACTTCTCTCCTGATTGAGTCCCCTTGATCGATTAAGTCAAAATGAAGAGGATTTTAAATGCTCTGGGATGGATGGGGGAACACATAAATCAATCCTCGCAAGGAACTGGGGATTGGATGAGGCTGGATTGATTATTTCTCGGACCATGGGTGAATTAGTCATCTATGGGTAATCTGGAATCAGAAATGCTCCCCAGGCTAAAACCTGAAGTTAGACGATTTCCACTGAATGTATGGTAGAAGTCCCCAGCCTTGGAACAGGAGAGGCAGACACCTCAGAAGAAAGGTAGGGGAAGGAGCCCAGACACTGACTTCATCTTGAAAGAAGAGTGAAGACGCTCCACAGTGGGATCAGAACAACTAAATCAGGTAGCTGATGAATACGCTTCAGAAAACTAAAGAGGGTACCAACGTGGAGAGAGTTCTTCAATGGCTGGGCCACACAACCCACGCAGAGGAAAATAAACTGCCTGTAATACAAGTGCAGGGTAGTTTTGACCCCAGGGGAAGAGCATAGGACGCATATAAAAGTGTCTTCTTATCCAAGGGCACCTGATGTTGGGGGACCACCTTGGGGGTCAAACATAAGTAAAGATTGGAAAGGTTCTGAAAAGAGCTAAAGAGCCCCTTCGAACTACTAACCAACTACCCACGCATATACTAAGCTGTCATCTTATACCTTTGCCTGGCATCCACCTGAAACCAGCCTTTGTTGAAATCTAAGCTGGTAATCATGGAGAAAGGAGGATGGGGCTAAGCCCAATTTATAATCACGTGTGGTCAATGACAATTTATTGCCATAAATTGAATGTAAATACACAATTTGTCAAGCACTCCTTGTACTTAAAATTTCTCATGATTTTAATTCTGTCAATGTTTACTGCTTCACTTAAACCCTCTGGTTTACATGTAATTAATCCTTGCTTTTCTAAGGCAAAAAAGCAAGGGTTTTCTGATTTAGAAAGCTGAAAGGCATTTTCCCTTAGACACATTGCAGTATATTAAAATTCTTCAGGAACATTGGTGTTCAAGAGCACGTGGGCCTTTATGACTGTGCAAGCCAGCTGACTCTACTGTGGAGTATTGTTTCTCTGAAAAGTTGTTCCAAACAACTGATTTATAAATGGCTGCTGTCCCTGAGGGTCAGTTTTAAGTTTAGGACTGCAGGTCTGTGCACACAGGTGTGTGTGTGTGTGTGCGTGTGTGCACGTGTGTGTGCATGCGTGCGTGTGTGTTTATTCAACACCTCCCCAGCCCCGTCGCTGTCCCACAGAATGAATACCCAGAAGCCTGATCCTCAAATCATTGTTTTGTTTATTTAAAGGCCTCATATGAATATATATACACATATATATTCACTTATTTCCATTTCTCCCCATCCCCCGTCAAATGAAAAATTGTCTGTCAGAAATCAATGCTTCCAGCAGCACCTTGTACTCTCAGCCCATTATGTCCCTGAAGGAAGCTGCAGTGCCACCCATGGGCTTCGTCTCTATTTTGTGGACTAAATAGAATCACTGAAGCTATATTTCTTTTCTATTTTAAGCAGCAGCAAAAAAGCAATGGGGGAGAAGAAGAGCCCTGCAGTTATTTCTTGATTACGCTCACAATGGGGGGATGAAACACGCTCCCCCTCAGTGAAGTGAGTGAAAGCCTTCAATGCAACTCAGGTCACTTCAGGGAACAATGGATCGATTCAGTGCGGAGGACACCTCAGTAGAAGAAAAGGCCCGAGGAGCAGGTTTTACCCCCAACCCTTTCTCAAAACTGTGAATTTCTTCTTCTGGGAGGTAAGGGGAAGAAGAGGAGGCCGTTAGAAAAAAACGCATTAAAAATATATCAAATTATTAATATAAACTTTTTTTTCCTCTTTGTAGCTGAAAAATTTACTTCATGACCTATGATCTGTTTCTAGGTTAACTCCAAACTTGGAAAACCATTGAACAATGCTTACATCATTAAGACTACATAATTTTTTTTTTTTTTTGCGTTATGCGGGCCTCTCACTGCTGTGGCCTCTCCCGTTGCGGAGCACAGGCTCCGGACGCGCAGGCTCAGCGGCCATGGCTCACGGGCCCAGCCGCTCCGCAGCATGTGGGATACTTCCCGGACCGGGGCACGAACCCGTGTCCCCTGCATCGGCAGGCAGACTCTCAACCACTGCGCCACCAGGGAAGCCCAAGACTACGTAATTTTAATGTCTGACAAAATGTTATTCTCATCTTCCATGGACATATTTCATGTTTCCTGACTCTTTTTCTTTCAATATTCTGATCTGATTAAAAGTAAGAATAAAAAAGGAAAGAAAAAAGAAAGGAAGAAAAAGAATATTCAGCTTCTCTCTTCTACTTAGGAGTCCCTCAAGGAGATAGATGCCAAGAATTAGTCTTCTCTGCTACCCTCTTTTGTCTCAACCTAGGTGTGCAGAATCACTTTTGCCGTCTGCAACTGTATTTCCAGGACAAATCAGGGCCTCTGCTCCTCAGAATTCCTGGGGATAAATTCATGTCCGCAGAAGGTCTCATAGAATACTAGAATATACAAGGATTGAAGGCACTAGAAGGTTTCACTTCTTATATTGAAAAAAAAAGGGACTTCCCTGGTGGTCCAGTGGGAAAGAGTTTATGTACATATGTAAAAAGGAAGAAAAAAAGAGCCATAGACAATACATAAAGGAGAGGGCATGGCTGTGTTTCAATAAAACTTTATTTATAAAAAAGGCCTGCCCTGGTGGTCCACTGGTTAAGAGTCTGCCTTCCAATGCAGGGGACGAGGGTTCGATCCTTGGTGGTGGAACTAAGATCACACATGCCATGGGACAACTAAGCCCGAGCGCCACAACTACTGAGCTTGCGTGCGCCTCAGCAAGAGAGCCCGCATGCCGCAAGCTACAGAGCCCATGCGCCCTGGAGCCTGGGCGCCACAACTAGAGAGGGAAAGCATGCACTCCATAACTAGAGAGAAGCCTGCACGCCGGAATGAAGAGCCCGCACCGC
The DNA here is from genome assembly GCF_003031525.2 of Neophocaena asiaeorientalis asiaeorientalis. NCBI lineage: Eukaryota > Metazoa > Chordata > Mammalia > Artiodactyla > Phocoenidae > Neophocaena > Neophocaena asiaeorientalis. Next base: position 3,635,107 of record NW_020175192.1, read on the forward strand.
AATGCATGACCCCGCAACTAAGACCCGATGCAGCCAAAAAAATAAATAAATAAAATAATATCAAAAAAAAAAAAGAGAAAAGAAAAAAAAACGAGTGTGATTTGCAAAGAACTGGGCAGGAGAACTTAGTGGATATTTCCCCTGGGGCCAAAATGAAATGGTGGTTTAAGCCGATCTGCCGAGAGAAGGGATGATTGTGTGTTTGCTTGAGAGGCCAGGGGTGGGAAGAGAGGCTGAATAATCACGATTGTCCATCCATAGAGTTCACTATATCTGTGCTATAATGGAAAGTATAGGGGACTTGAAGTGAGAGAACCTGTAAGCAAGTTCTAGCTGCACCACTGGTGCATGGTAGTTGTATAACCTTGGAATGACATTCATACTTTCTGAAGCTCGATTTCTTCACTTGTATACACATCGGGACAGTAAGTGTTCAGTTAGCATCAAAGTATTTCATGATAATCGAAGGAGAAAATGTACTAAAAACATTGTGAACACTGAAGTGCAATGCAAATAGACGTAAAAGGGGCCTAAGCAAGCCAGGTGTTGATCAAGCGCTGATTTCCTGTCTTTCGAAACATGAATTCTGAATAAGATAATTATTAAGTCTTGGCCAACATACAGGTGGTTGCTTTAGCTGTATAACAAACCCATTATTTTGTTCTATTCCTGTTCATTAGTTCATCCCATAACATTGTTGTTTGGATACTTAGCATACAAATTGACAAATGAACCATGGTTCTAATTTAATTAGATTTGGAACAATATTTTTATCACATAATGACTTTCTAATTTGTAAATTTACATGTGGGTTTTTTGAATTGATCTGGGTGAATAATAATAACGCTTTAGAGTTACATAGCATTTCAGAGTTTACCAAACACTTCCACGTAATTTTAATGTGTCTTATTCTCTTAAAAACTCTGTGTTACGTAGAGCATAGATTATTATATTTATTCTTTTTGCAGATGATAAACTAAGACTTAAAGAGATTATGATTGTTCCAAAGTCTCCCAGTAAGAGACCAGATCCGGGTCTGGAACCCATAAGGGCAAGAACCCTCCCCATTACAGAACCGTACTTGTCCCTGGTCCCAAGACCCCGATACCACTACCTGACCTTGCCACACACTTGAAAGTTTTAGGTTACTCTGGTCAGCGCTGAAATTGATGGATTTGTAAAGCTGTGGGTTTGCTGAATCACTGCCACTCAAATAATAACATCCATTTCTCTTCTTGGTGAAGGAGAAAAAAATGTGAGGATGGCAATCAGGTTCCTGGATTTCTAGTTACAATTGGGTAGATGTTTGACTCCCAAGGTGGTCCCTTACTAGCAGCCTCCCTGGGACAAAAAGGCACTTTTTTTTTTTTTTTTGCAGTACACAGGCCTCTCACTGTTGTGGCCTCTCGCGTTGTGGAGCACAGGCTCCAGATGCGCAGGCTCAGCGGCCATGGCTCACAGGCCCAGCCGCTCCACGGCATGTGGGATCTTCCCAGACCGGGGTATAAACCCCCCTCCCCTGCATCGGCAGGCGGACTCTCAACCACTGCGCCACCAGGGAAGTCCAAGAAGGTACTCTCTGATGTGGCTCTACAACTCTCTCCCTGGGGTCAAGACTGCGCTTGACTTAGAGGCAATGTATCTTCCTCTTAGTGGTTGTATGACTCAGCCATGGACATGAGAGAGACAGCAGCCGAAACGGAACCGCTGTATCATTTATGACCTGCAATTGGAAGGGACATACCATTGTTTTTGTCGTGTTCTCTTGGTTCCACAGACCAATCTTGGTCCAATATGGGAGGGGACTACAAGGGAGTGACAACCCAGAGACAGAGATTACGGCTTCCAATCTTAGGGTGGGTGTGGGGTATTAGTAACTTCACAGATGGTACTCGGGCCATCACAGGGTAAATGCTGTTAGAGGAGAAATGTTCTCTCTGGAACCCAGGAAAGCAGTGACCTCTGGAGCACTTCTCCTGGCACTATAGCAAGGAAGAATAAGAGAAAAGTTGTACACAGAAGGTCCCACATGCCCATGAGGAACAGTGCAACCGTTTCCCATTGTCTGAGACACGCAACGTTATAATCGCAAGAGGCAGAGGGCCTCAGGCCATCTCACAGTGGTGGTGAGAGAATGGGGCTCAGATGGTGTGAGGACCACTGCTGTTGGAGGCCAGACACTGACCTGGTGCTATGACACTCCTTAAGTCAGTCTGGGTTCTTCCTGGTGTGTAACGTTAGCTGCCAAAAAGTATGAGGTAGCAGAGGATTAGCTATAGCTTCGCAATCTTGCTACGAGATTTATGATGAAAGCAAGTCTTAGACCAAACTCTTCCCCACATTAGGACATTTACTTAAAAAAGTTTTTTGTTAACAAGTAAGCAAAAAACAATGTGATCAACTCCAGGTTTCTAACCTTAGTACTCATCAGGCCAATTCTGTATAGGAAGCTCACCTAGGGCAGATAGAACAATAGTCTAAAGACAGGATTCTCTTCTCAGTAGAGCAGGAAATACACAACCCAAACCTTCTGATCCTACAGCTGGTCACAGGACCGTGTGAAGATCCAGCTTCAAATGCTTTCCCTTAGAGAAAAGGTTGCCAACGTGGTTAGATGCTCAAGCAAAAGTGAGGGGTGTCTCTAGTATTCTAGCCATGCCACACACTTTGAATCTCATCTATAAGGACCTAAAGCCTTTGACGTTGTTGGCAAATAAAGATAACTGAAGTATTGTGGTATCATTCATGGGTGAATATGACTTAGTATTTTCAAAGCATTTAGCCCAGAGCCTGGCCTAAAGTAAACACTATGTACTTGTTCCGTTTACAAAAAAGAAAAGGAAATAGCGGCTACCCCTAGAGTGTGCCAGCCCACAATGCTAGGAGTGTGAGTCCCAGAACAAAGCATCTGACTGCACTAAAATATAGTTTTCACTAACACACAAATAATACCACGCTGTTTAGGCTGATGCAATTTGAAGTAAATTACAGATTCCACGTAGGTGCTAACAAACCTAAACAACATTTGCAGGTAAGCAAAGATCAGACGTGATGAGTTGCATTTCCGTAGATGCTAGCGGAGGAGAGAGCACAGGTGCCGACCCGGCCCCTCCCCCTCGTGATGCCACAGAAGTGCCCCTGGGAGTCTGGAGAGAAGGATGAACCTGACAAAATAACGATTTCCTGAAAGTGACTAAATTCAGTTCTTTGCTCCACAGGTTTGGAAAAATGCAATAATTACTCTAGCACGTAAATTTCTTTCTTAAGTCCTTTCAGATGCTCCAGTGGTATCAGTCATTACTTGAGGGGTGTACTCAGCACTGTGGGATTCTCTGCGTTCTGCACTCCAGTAAACCCTCACCTAAAGGCCAAGCGCTTTATCTGCTCTTAATCCCCAACCCATCGCCCCAAACCTGATGTTATAATCCCTTTATGGAGTTTCAGGTGGGAAATGACTACTTACATTCTTTATGCCCTTGAAATGTTCTCCCCAAATAAACTGATTGCCCCCTGTCTCTATGGTAATCTGCAAGTCTCTCTCCCCGCCACCCCCAGTGACGGCAGCTGCGTCTAAACCACCCATCTGTTGTCTTTCTGGGGCTCTGCCATATCCTGCTTTATGCCCACTTGCAAGTGTACCACACACCACATTTCTATTTAGAAACCTTCTGCCGCCCCTGGTTATTTTTGGCTACTTGTGAATTATTGTAAATCTCTTTGGCAGGCAGTGGAACTGCTGAACTGTTGTGCCCCAAGTATGCCCGGCATCTGTAGGCCGGGCCAGCAGCGGGTAAAAGATGTCAAAATGAGAGGGCAAGTGAAGTCTCTGGTACTTGATACATGGCGACTGGAGCTGGTAGGATGGTGGTGAGGTGCAGGGTGCCTTAGTCTGTTCTGGCTGCTCTAACAGAGCACCAGCCACTGGGAGGCTTATTCACAACAAAAATGTATTTCTCGGGCTTCCCTGGTGGCGCAGTGGTTGAGAGTCCGGCTGCCGATGCGGGGGACGCGGGTTCGTGCCCCGGTCCGAGAAGATCCCACATGCCGCGGAGCGGCTGGGCCCGTGAGCCATGGCCACTGAGCCTGCGCGTCCGGAGCCTGTGCTCCGCAACGGGAGAGGCCACAACAGTGAGAGGCCCGCGTACCGAAAAAAAAAAATAAAAATGTATTTCTCACAGTCCTCGAGGTTGGAAATCTGAGACTGGGGATGTCAGCATGGTTGGGTACTGGTGAGAGCTTTCTTCTGGGTTGCTGTTTCTCCTTCTATCCTCACATGCTAGAGGGGACCAGAGAGGATGAGGGAGCTTTCTGGGGTCTTCTTAATTTTTTTTTTAAATTGAGGTATAATTGACATATAGTGTTGTATGAGTTTCAGGGGTATAGCATAATGGTTTGATATTTGCATGCATTGTGATCACTCTAAGTCCAGTTACTATCTGTCACCATACATAGTTACATTTTTTCTTTTTTTGTGTGATGAAGACTTTTAAGATGTACTCCCTTAACAATTTACATATATATAGTACGGTATTATTAAATATAGTCGCCGTGCTGTACGTTATATTCCCTTGACCTATTTATTTTATAACTGAAATTTTGTACCTTTTGATCCCCTTTGCCCATTTTGCCCTCCTCTACCCCCCTTCCGCCCTGGCAACCAGCAAACTGTTCTCTGTAACTATGAGCTTGGCTTTCGCTTGTTGGTTTGTTTTGTTTTGCAGATTACACATATAAGTGAGATCATACAGTATTTGTCTTTCTCTGTCTGACTTATTTCACTTAGCATAATGCCCTCAAGTTCTATACATATTGTCACACATGGCAAAACTTCATTCTTTTTTATGGCTGGGTAGTATTCCATTGTGAGATACTCACATCTTTCTCCATTCATCTATCTTTGGACACTTAGGTTGTTTCCATATCTTGGCTCTTCTAAGTAACACCGAAATGAACACGGGGGTGCAGATATCTTTTCGAGGTAGTATTTTCATTGTCTTTGGATAAATACTACCCAGGAGTAGAGTTGCTAGATCATATGGTACTGATATTTTTAATTTCTTGAGGAGACTCCATACTGTTTTCCTCCATACTGTTTCCATAGTGGCTACACCAACTTACATTCCCACCAACAGTACACAAGTGTTCCTTTTTCTCCATGTTCTTACCAGCACTAGTTATTTTTGCCTTTTTTGATGACAGCCATTCGGACAGGTGTGAGGTGATATCTCACTGTGGCTTTGATTTTGTATTTCCCTTGTGCTTAGTGATGTGGAGCATCTTTTCAGGTGCCTGTTGGCCATCTGTATGTCTTCTTTGGCAAAATGTCTGTTCAGATCCTCTGCTCATTTTTTAATCAGTGGTGTTTTTTACATAAGAGCACTAATCCCATTCACAAGAGCGCCACCTTCATGACCTAATTCTCTTCCAAAGGCCCTACCTCGTAATACCGTCATGTTGGAGGTTAGGATTTCAACATATGAATTTTGAGAGGACACAAACACTCAGCCCAGAACACAGGGCAGAAGGAGGAAAAAGAAAGTTTAAGCGTTGGGACCTCTGATCATATGTCATCAGAATAGAAATTCACATGGGTTTGGAAGTATGCACAGAGCTTATATTTTTAAGTTGAGGTAAAATTTGCATAACATAAAATTAACCACTTTAAAATTTACACTTCAGTAACATTTCGTGCATTCATAAAGTTCTGCAAAGGACCTTCTCTATCTAACTGCAAAATATTTTCATCATCCCTAAAGAAAATCCCATGCCCATTAAGCAGTGAGTCCCCATTCCTCCCTACCCACAGCACCCAGCAACTAGCACTCTGCATTCTGTTTCTCTGGATTTACCTATTCTGTATATTTCATGTAAATGGAATCATGGAATATGTAGCCTTCTGGGCTTGATATCTTTCACTTAGCATAACGTTTTCAAAGTTCATCCACATTGTAACATGGATCAGAACTTCATTCCCATTTATGGCTGAATAATATTCCATTTTTTGTATAGATCACATTTTGTTCACCCATTCGTCCATTCATGGACATTTGGGTTGCTTCCACCTTTTAGCTGTTGTGAATTATGCTGTTATGAATATTTGTTTATGAATATTTGCTTGACCACCCATTTTTAATCCTTTTGGGTATATACATAGGAGTGGAATTGCTGGGTCAAATGGTAATTTGACATTTAATATTTTGAGGAACTTCATATTATTTTCCACAACAGCTGCACCATTTTACAGACCCATCAGCTATGCATGAGGGTTCCCATTTCTCCACATCCTTGCCAAAACATATCATTTTTGTTTTTATTTTTAATTTTTTTATTATAGTCATCCTATTGGGTGTGAAGTGGTATCTCACTGTGGTTTTAACTTGTTATGGATTGCATGTTTGTGTTCCCCCAAACATCATATGTTGAAACCCTAATCTCCCACGTGATGATATTTGAAGAAGGGAATCTCTGGGAGGTGATTAGATCATGAAGATGGAACCTTTCTGCCAGGAGCAGACATAGCAAGAAGACAGCTGTCTGCAAGTCAGGAGACAGCCCTCACTGGCACTCAGCCAGGTGGCACCCTGATCTCAGACTTCCCAGCCTAATAGTTGTTAGGAGTAAGGGAGGAGCAGATGATTTTAAAGTATGCATACCTGCTTTCGAAGGGGACATAAAGACTTTTCCTTGTGTTACCACATTGCCAGCAGTCAGAGTGCTGGACCTTCTCAGGGTAAGTGTAGCAGCAGAGAAAGAGGGTTAATATCTGGGGTGGAACAGGTGGGTAAGTTGATTTTCTAGTCAAGAAAACTGGTGATGCCACGGACCTCTGTGGACTTAGGTGGGATTAAACCCTCTCTCCAGGGACTGAAAGTGGTGCTGAGAACAGCTTATGTGATTCGTGTGGACGGCAGGACTTGCCGTTTCTTTACTTCCTATTGCTAAACGATTTATGTCATTTGCTTTTCCTGACTCAATTAAATTTTCTTTTCCTACATTGTGGCCAGAGGATTTGGAGGTCAAGGAAAAGCAAAAAGCAAACTATGGCGTGGATGTCCCTCTTAATTGGGTAGGGGCTTGCTCCTAGAGACAAACTTATGGTTACCAAAGGAGAATGGGGGGTGGGATAAATTAAGGGCTTGGGATTAACAGATACACACTACTATATATAAAATAGATAACCAACAAGGACCTACTGTATAGCACAGGGAACTGTACTCAGTGTTTTTTAATAACCTATAAGGGAAAAGAATCTGGAAAAGATTCTATATATGTATAACTGAGTCACTTTGCTGTACACCTGAAGTTAACACAACATTGTAAATCAACTCTACTTCAATAGAGAAATTAAATTAAATTTTTAAAAATCGCCATAATGTTACCATTTTCTTCTTTCTACAGACGCCCCAGGTTGGAGGTTACATAAGACAGCCATCCTGTCCCTCCCTTCCTACAGTGGCAAAAGCAAAGGCAGCTGTGCTAAGCACAGACAATGTCCTGGGGGGATGTTCCAATGCATTAAAAAAAGGCATCGTGTGAGGAAGCCAAATCCCAGATGCATTTACAAATCTCTCCAACAAACTGAGGCTCAAGTGCTATTCTTCCTTGAGGAGTTTAAAAAGAAAAAGAAAAATCTCAAGGGAGGGAAATCTCAGGTATCCTGGAACATCTTCCATTTTAATGAGAGGAAGAAGTTGGCTCCTATCTTGAAACAAAATGTTGAAATTTCCAAGGTTCCTGTACCCACTGCTATAAAACAAACATGGAGCAAACAGAAACAATGACAAGAAGATACGTCTTGCTGCTCATCTAAAAAGAATGGGCTAATAACCCTTAATGATGCTAAATGATAAAATTACAAACATGAAAGCAAATAGTCTTGATTTGAAGGCTACACGTTTTGTCAAACCCCTGCTGATACCAAACCTCTTTTTTTTGCCAAAGGCACCTGTCTGCTGCTCTTGAGCTATGAAATGATTTGTCATTTCTCCCTAGTGAGCTTTTAATGGAGAGCACGAAAATTCAATTTAAAAGTGGGAGTTACTACATAATACTATTGTTGATGATGGATTACGGGATTTAAAGGAATGTCCACATCGTAACTTTTTAAGAGTTGTAAACCATCAGAAAGAAATGGCCTTTGTAATACGCTAATGCAGGATCAGCTAAATATGTTCTCGAGAAAATAGTTATTCATGGGACTCTATCATCATCTCATGGACAAGATCATCATCTCATTTCAAAGATCACCAACACCACCACCACCGCTCAGGAAGAGGGCACTGCATCTAGTTGGGTAAAAATATGATTACGTCTCAGATGGGATATTGACAGCCAGTGGTAGGGACTCCTACATGTTACCAGACCAGTTTCCTCTACCTGCTGGACCATAGCTAGACTCCTCTCTTGCCCTGTGTGGCGGGATGCGGGGACATGGCGTGTGATTGGAAGTGACTCTGATTCAATGTGCTCCATGCTCCTTCCACACACTCCCCTCCTTGGCCATCCCACAGAAACGTGGCTGAGCCAGGAAATGGAAGGAACCAGGTCTCCGAACGATTGCACAGAAGATGTCACTGATTAGATATACACGCCTGGGTTTTACATGAGCGAGAAATCACTTCCTGTTGGAATATGCCATTGAGATTTTGGAATTCATTGTATCAGTGGCAAACATTACCATCATTTCTTTGGCTTAACTGACAAGTAGTTTTATTTTTTTTTAATGTTTCATTCATTCATTAATTAATTTTTGGCTGTGTTGGATCTTTGCTGCTGCACACGGGCTTTCTCTAGTTGCAGTGAGCTGGGGCTACTCTTTGCTGTGGTGTGCGGGCTTCTCGTTGCAGTGGCTTCTCTTGTTTGGGAGCACGGGCTCTAGGCTCACAGGCTTTAGTAGTTGTGGCTCGCGGGTTCAGTAGCTGTGGCTCGCGGGCTCTAGAGCGCAGGCTCAGTAGTTGTGGCGCACGGGCTTAGTTGCTCCGAGGCACGTGGGATCTTTCAGGACCAGGGATAGAACCCGTGTCCCCTGCATTGGCAGGCGGATTCTTAACCACTGTGCCACCAGGGAAGTCCAACAAGTAGTTTTAAAAGGTGGTCAAGAACATAGGCTTTGGGGCAAGATCTGAGTTTGAATCTCCGCTCTGCCATCATGGCCACGTAAACTTGGACAGATTGCTTAATTTCTCTGACTCTCAGTCCTCTCATCTGTGAGAAGAAGATGACAATGCCCACCTTTCACATTATAGTGAGAAAGTAATAAAATCGTTTTTGTCAGGTGTTGGCACGAGGTTGGCACACAGCAGGTGCTTGTTTTTCTTTTTCACACCAGTTGCATCCATTCAAGATCTAGGTGCAGCCCTGCTTCAAACCAACTTTTCCAAGACCCAGAACTTGGGAAAGATTACATGCAATTATGCATCTACTATAGATTTCTCCAATTCAGAGACTGTCAAACTAGAGGCCTGGGCTGAATCCCACCCTCTGCCATATTTTGTTTGGTGTGTACAGTGTTGAAGGCTATTAAATGAGGTGCCAATATCTAAACATCACAATAAAGATCCAATTTCTAGCTTTTCTTAAGTAACTCAGTCATCTGGAGCATTGGGGCTGCATTTCCACCTCGCTTACAATGGGATGACAAAGATAGAAAATGCCGTGTAATCTTCCCATGTGCCAGGTACTGGTCTAAGCATTTTGCTTACAAAGTCATCTAATTCTGTTAATACACTTGGAGAGAGGTTCTCCCATTATTCCCATTTTTTAGAAGAGAACACTGAGGCATGAGAAATCAATTGACATGTCCAAGGTCATGGCAATGAGACGTGGCAGAGACGCGATTTGCACCCAGGCTGTCCGGCTGCAGGGCTAAACTCCACCACTGCCCTCCCACTGCACCTCTTATGTTAACCGGACCATCGTTGGTACTATAAACACAGGGTGTGTGTGCAACACTCATTTCTGCTATGTCCTATTGGTTGGCGACTTGCAGGAAAATCTAGATGGAAATTCATTTTTAAAATTAGTTCCTGAGAAAATACTGCAGAGCGCTTCAGTGACTTATGGATGTAGACTAATCACCCATGACTTCGGTCAGGTAGAGAGAGTGACAAATGACATGGAGAGAAAGCCAGGTTCAGACAAAAGGGAATATCTGCCAGACGCCTCCTTCTTCCAGCTCCACAGGAGAAAATAAACTGCATTGCAACAAATATTCAGACGCTTTTATCCTGCAATAATGAGGTAGCTTCTGAATTCATTTATTTATGGGCCCTTCATGTCCACTTATGCCACTGGCTAAGATCTCAACAGTGAGAAAAAAAAATATCAAGTGCCCATGAGACAGCCTTATTTAGGGTAGTGAATATCCTACAATCCCGTGAGGCTGATGATGTTAATAATATCACCATGTAGCTCCTGCAAGCCCTGAAGTGTCACAAGTTTAACCAACTCCTCTAGGCCCACAGTTGGCTACTACCCAGTGCTCTGGCACTCTCCCCATAGTTCCAGTAATAATAATCCCTAAATTGGTATGTTGACTATGGAATTGTTTTTTCAAAACTGGAAAGCCTTTTTATTTGATTTTGAATCTTATAACAACTCTATTGCTTAGGTAAAACCAACTTATCCAATATTTTCTAACGGTAAAACCTGACCCGAAGAGAGATTACTAACTTGCCCCTGGTCAAAGCACAAGATAATGGAGAAATAACCCCACATTGTCTGATTCCAACTCCAATAAGTATTTTATTACATTAACTTGCCATGTACCCTTTCCTTCTTAGAGTCTGGACTTCTGCAGCTGTTTCAGAAGGCCGAGAACAAAGGAGGTTTATCAGAAAGCATTCTGGGGTCAAAAAAATGGGTCTGCTTTCTAGGTGTGTTGTTAGAAAAAGTACAGGATCAGGGTACCTGGAAATAGGAAGTGGGAAGGAAGTGAGGTCGAAGGCTAGAGAAGCCATTAAAGAGTTTGAGTTGTGAGACCTTGGGACAGGAGAAAGCCAGGAAGGTTATGTGAAGTCAGCATAAAGCCACCAGAATTGGAGAAAAGTGCTAATTATTGCATTATATCTGTACATATTACATCTGTTAGCATTGCATTGGCTGCATGTGACAGAAACCCAACCACAGCGACTCATCCAAATATGGATCTGTTTTCCTTATGTAGCAAGTAATCTGGAAATTGGAAGTCCGTGGCTGGTACTGTGACCACTTCGCTGCTCTTCCCTTCTTAGCACATGGCTTTCATGTGCACGCTTGAGACGTGGGCATGGCATCCACTGTCCGTGAAGGAAGAAGGTCAAGGGCTAAAGAAACAGAGAGGCAAACCTGCTGAGCCCTTCCCCTTTTAAAGAACATTTCCAGAAGGCGCCCACCCCTCCACAATTTTTGGTTTCCCCCCATTGGCCTCAGTTATGTCACATGACCACTCCTGGCTACCAGCGAATAAGGTAAGCTAAGTTTTTGGTTTGGGCTTGAGATCATCTCCTTGTTCTCCCGAACAAAATTTGCATCTGTAGCTGTATCAGGAAACAGAAGACACCTTCAACTGAAAACATTAAGACAATAAACAGATTGCACACAATGTTGTGGCTAGTGTAGGGCATCTTTGAGGATCAATACGGTAACCGGGGACTAGTAACAGACCATCCTTAGGCCTAGAGAGACGAGGGGAGAGTGTGCAAGAACCAGGAAGGGTTGAAGCAGGTAGAGGACGCCCTTTTGAAAGGAGCAGAGCGTTGGTCAAAGGACATAATCACAAGACCACCCCAGAGAGAAAGAGAAAAGGGACTCACAGCCTGAGCTCACTTTCTACCCTCCCTCTGACAGCTGCCAAATCTCCCTATTGTCCAAACCAAAGAGAAGCCAGATAAGTAGGAGTGCTTGGGAAGGAACAGAGAGCGTCTGTGCTCTGCCACAGGTAAGAAATCTTCCCAGGCTTTTCACCCTCACGTTTTAGGGCTCCCTCTTCTTCCTTTCCTATTCAACACTGGGGATTTCCTCCATTTCCTTTAAGGGTTTTCTTTTTTGAGGGGGGTCCATTTTCATAGGGTGAAACGATTTCACTAGTCCTATTTTTTAATCAGCCGAAGTGTCGATGTTTCTGCCTTTGGGGGAGGTTTGCCCGTCAGGTACGAATGAGAACAAGCAGGTCTGCTGAGGAGAACAGAATGGATCACAGGACAGGATGGGAAAGAGGCTTTGCTAAACACAAGAAAGGCATCGCCCTGCACTGGCTGCGTCTTAGTATAAAAATCTTCATCCTACTCTTTCTTAATTCTTCACAATAAAAGAGGACTGATTGCAAGATCCCTGCTACAATCCTCATGCTAGGATTGAATTTATGTGTAGTTAACTAACCAGCACTTCCCCCAATGAGGGAAGCTAGGAATGCCAGCCGATCACCTGGCTGCTTGAGCAGACATTCACAGGGTCACTGCAGCAGTCTGCCGGGACCCCCTCTTGAGTCTTGGTGGCCAGAGGCTCAGGGATGGTTGAGCTGGATGACTTGCACGTGATTACCAGCCCCACGGGAAGGGGGTTTATAATCGAACAGACCAAATCCTTCTAGGACTGGAATTTCAGAATAGGGCATCTTCCCCCACCCCTACCCTTGCTCTCTTCCTCTGTTCCCTCTGCTTGGGACACTATTATTCCTGCCCGCTGCCTCTCTCTCTCAGTAAGCGCCTCAACCTTCACCTTGAGAATCACTTCCACAGGGAGGCCCCTCTTGGCCCCTAGACTGGACCAGCCCCATTGCCGTACTTTCTCAAGGCATCAGGAACCCCTCATCTGAGGCATACACTACCTACTTAAGGGACATTGTCCTCACCAGGCTGCATGTACCTTTGTTTATTCCTTATGGCCCAGTGCAAATATAGCACTGAGATACTCAGATGTTCAGTAAGTATGTATTTCAATTTATTCTTTGAAATCGAAATTGCTAAATTGGCCACAGCTTGGGGAGCCTGGTGTATATAACATCAGCAGTTGGTTGTCCTGTGCGATATTTCATCTCAGCCTGGAGGACTGGCCCTGTTCTAATGCTGAGAATAGCTCTGTGAGACCAAAACAGCAGATCCAAGGTCTCTGCCCTTGACCACGTTGGAGAGACACGAACTTACACTTCCAGGGCTACCTGCACAGCTCTGTCCTTTGATAATGAACCTGTAGCTCTTCTCTCTCTGGCTTGGGTTATGAAGGAAGAGGTGGAGCAGATAAAGAAATGGCTTTGGGGCTTCCCTGGTGGCGCAGTGGTTGAGAGTCCGCCTGCCGATGCAGGGGACGCGGGTTTGTGCCCCGGTCCGGGAAGATCCCACATGCCGCGGAGCGGCTGGGCCCGTGAGCCATGGCCGCTGAGCCTGCACGTTCAGAGCCTGTGCTCCGCAACGGGGGAGGCCACAACAGTGAGAGGCCCACATACCGCAAAATAAAAACAAATAATAAAAAAATGAAATGGCTTTGTCAGGGGAGGTGTGCATGTGAATGTGCCCGTGGATGTGTGTATGTCTGGGTCTGGGTCTAGTTGGGCACACGTATGGCCGTGAGCAGGCCGGTCCTCCAGGCTGAAATGAAATATCGCACAGGACAACCAACTGTTGATGTTATATACCTCAGGCTCTAATACCCCAGGTATTAGAGAGTGGAGCTTGGTCAACTGGTCCCTGCACATCCCTCTGGCTGTGAGAGGAGTGATGTGTGAATGATGCAGGGAAGCTCATCACAGCCATAGCCCAGGACTTAGCAGACTCGTCCCCTGATTTTGTCCAAGGATGACAAGAATTTCTGGCTTCCTCTTAGAAAACAGCAGGAGGATTTTCTAGTTGCCTGCTGTAGCTCCACTAATAAAACCTTTGCTCATTCTGCCCCCAGTAGAGACAAGAGTCCTTAAGTACTCTTTGTGCATTCCTTTCATACTCTACAAGGATGTCATCCACTTAATCATATAATGTGAAAAAGACAACTAGGCTGAGCACTTGTTTATTGCTAATTTGTTCAGTATTTTAATCATGTCATGTAGTAAGCAACTGATAGCTGCTGAATAAATATAAACGTAACACACTGTCATGATACCTGGGGACTCCGGTAGAGCCCTTCTCTCTTTTGTGTCAGTACTTCAGCCCCTTTTATTCGTCACGGTGACACCTAGAGTATTATAATCCTCTAGTCCCATAGCCCCTCTTCCACTTCCTGTGTCCCACTGTCTATATCACTGCTGGTACCTTCAGCTGATCCACTTTCTGGGAATGCAGTGACCTCAAAACGTATGACATGCTACAGTTATTCAATTACAGTTATTCTTACTTTAGTTATATTTTAGCCTACTTGATCATATTTGAGAATGTCTGGATGAATATTAGGATGCAATCTAGTGTGATTAAAAAGCAAACTTTCAAAATTATTAGGAGATCGTGTTTTTCTTCCTTGATTCTGAGATGCTGGGGAAGATGCGACTCGGGCCTATGAACTGCTATGGGTTCTAAAGACGTGGTGCTCACGCTTATGTGGGTGGTCAGGATAACATGAAGATAGTCTCGCCAATCATTTCACTTATGCAGGACTATGGTCACTTGAATGTTCTGTGTATAGATTTCTACAGCACCTTTAAAGCTGCTTGGAATGCCTAAATTCCACGTGTGTGGTAAACTGACACCGGACTTTCATTCACTGCTGACCATTTTGTTACTCCTTCCATCTGCCGGGCCGCTTCCCGTTCTACCTCCCAGGCCCCAACCAAGTATGGAACCACCTCCTACTGACGATTCTCGTACTCAATTCTGTCTCTATGCTTTATCTATTTCACCCCAGGAAAGCCCATTTTCACCTATTTCCCTTATTTCCTACTTGTATATAATGGGTAATTTTTTTTTTTTTTTTTTTTTCGGTACGTGGGCCTCTCACTGTTGTGGCCTCTCCCGTTGCGGAGCACAGGCTCCGGATGCGCAGGGGCGGCCATGGCTCACGGGCCCAGCCGCTCCGCGGCATGTGGGATCTTCCCGGACCGGGGCACGAACCCGCGTCCCCCGCATCGGCAGGCGGACTCTCAACCACTGCGCCACCAGGGAAGCCCTATAATGGGTAATTTTATATTTCATTATCGAATTTCATTTGTTTTATGTATGTACACATCTTAAGCCCCAACTAATTATAAAGGCTTATGTTTATCGAGCACTTTCCCATTATTAATTCATTTAATCTTCCCTGTAATTCTAAATGTATGTCCTGTTGTCATCTCCATTTTATCAGATGAGGTAATGAAGGCGAAGCAAGCCTAAGTAAGTTTTGCCAGCTCACACGCATTTAGATGAATTCATCTGTTCCTTCAATAGTCATTAAATATTCATTTGTATCCAATGCTGTATTAGGTGTTAGGCATCGCATTATAGGTCGTTCCTGAGTAGGGCCAGCAGTTGTGCAGCTATAGCTACACCTACAGCTCTAACCATAGGTGTCAGGTACAGAGCAGCTGCCAGATATATACTTGCTGACCGAGTCACTGGGGATTGCAATATTATATATGACATATGATTTTTAACCGACTGTAAGAAGAACCTTGTTGCCATAAATGTAATGTTAAGCTAACGGCAGTCCTAAGAAATCACGTGTCCTATGAGGTCTGTTCCTTCCCACTGAGTAGACTGGACAGCTGCACAGACAGCCCAGCTCACCTAGTAGAAGAATGCTGCGTTGGAAGACTCTGCTCCTTTCCAAGAAATCTGCCGCGGGATTAAGAATGCACTTTTAAGCCAAATCGTCCACATCCTGCTGTTTTGTTTTGTAATTGCATATTGACCTCAATGCCGTAAATGTCAAGGTGCCTCTGTCTAGCTGTCTGTGACCGGGGACCTTCTCGCTGGGATCTGACCCAATTGATCAAGGGTTTCCTTACAGCCAAAAGATTTGTTTCTGTCAAGGTTTTTAGTGGGGGGAAAGGTATTATTTTCTAGATAGAGTTACATAAAGCAGTTCTCCAGTGCTAGGAAATACAGATTGCTAATATTTCTGCACACTGGGAAAACAATAGGCGAGGTCCCAATTCCAGAATATATGGCAAAGAAAATATAGTGGAGCCACTAGCATTTCCCAGCTCAGACTCACTGAATAGGTAACACTGAATGCTTTGTCAAAGAATTTCTGGAACGGGATGGTGTCTAGTTTTCAACATTTCTCACTTTGCACTTGATTAGATAAAAATCTTTATTGGTTGGGACTTGTCCAGAGCTATGATTATACAGCTAGGTAGTATCAGAATAGGTAATAGAATACAGCCCTCATCTCATAACCCCTGTTCCAGAATTATTTTGTCAGTACTCAGGTACTCTTAACTGTTTACAGAGTAGTCCACCCTAACTGCATGGAAAATATATTTCAGTTAGGGAAATTCGGATAGAAATAGAACTATTTTGAAGCCCAATCTGTGAGGCGAAGTGAAGCCTGCCTCTGACGTAAACTAATATATGGTTACATAACCTGAGGATTGGTTCAGCACAGAAATGGCATCTTGCTCGGACCCTGTGGAAAAGACAAAATAAAACCAGAGAAGGTTTTGAATGTAGTACCAGAACAAAAGAGCTGAATAGCATTGAAGCAAATACCCACTGACTGCCCCTGACTTGCCAGCATCTTTTACTTGCTTCTGCCTCTGCTTTGCTCCATTCTTTAGAGGCAGCATTAGGACCATTCTGTATATCTGGAAGCCCCAGAAGCCTCACAGTCTTACCTAAAGTGTAAGTGTCAGTGAACGAGCAACATAGAAATTTTGTGGTCTCTAAGTAAAGTTTGGGGGCGTGCAAAGAGTCAAGTCCCATTTGTGTTTTGCTGGCTGATCCATCCACTGGAGACCAGATCCAGGCCAGAACTAGAAGAACAGACCCCAATCAACATATTCTCTGTAAAGAACAGGCTGTTGTTTTTCCCATGCCTCGCAAAAACGAAACAGGAGCGTAGAGGTCAAAATGCCTTGCCTTGCAACCAGAAAAGACTAGTTCGAAAGATTTAGAAGGAGGAATTTTTGGGCGTGGAATAAAACTTGTGAGAAAAGTCTGTCTCAGGGGTCATGCATATGTAGCAGTGATTCTTAAAGAACTCGACAAGGTGATTCAGAAAAAAAAGATACAAGAGAAAAAGGTTATTTTTACAATTTTTTTTTTTACGGAGGTGGGAGTCTTTTAAACGTTTATTTATGATGGTTTTAATATGAATATTTAAGCCTACTGCTTTTCCTCTTACTCTGCATTGATTATGGTAACTTAAACACTGATCTTTCTGAAGATGATCATTTCCGTGGTTGGGAAGGAAATATCGTCTTACTCAATGAGTAGTTTTGATGAGGTCAATGTACCATCATCCATAGGAAATGCCTTTTCATTGTTACCCACTTAATGGTAGCTGGCTTTCATTCATCTAACCCAGATTTGGTTGCCTTCAGGATATGCACAGATTCCTGGTCCTATCAGCTTTGGTTAGAAAAGCAGGGCTGTGTCCTTCCTTTTAGGTGCCATGAATGTCCATCGCTCACGATCAAATGAACCGCTCAAAGCTCCCTTTCTCAGAAGGGCTCAGTGTACCTGACAGATACCATAAAGTATTATGGACTTCTGCTGTAACCTGCCCAGTAGAATGAAGAAAAAAGATAATTCAGGTTTCGTTATGTTTGCTTAGACAAGCCAGTGGGGCCTCTAACTGGAGCTGTTCAAGAGGCATTTTTTACAGAGATGTGTGTGTACATATAAAGGAACTCAGGGGGAAGAAAGAAACGGGCGTGTACAGCAGGGAAGAAGTCTAAGATTTTCACCTCCTGGTGTACTCGTCCTGTATAATCAACCTCTTAAAGTGGGAGTGGGAGTGGGACTTGTACGTATAATGATGCTTCACTTCCATGACTAGTTAGTTGACTCCCAGTTAATCAAAAGGGAGATTATCCTGGGTGAGCCCTTAAAAGAGGGACTGGGTCCTTGCTCAACAGAGAGATCCTCCTACTGGCCTTGAAGACATGAGCTACTATTTTGTAAGGGGACCTACAGAGAAGGACGCTAGCAAGGACCTGAGGATGGCCTCCAAGAGATGAGAGTGTCACCTGCTGACCACTAGCAAGAAAACGGGCACCTCAACCATACAGCTACAGGGACCTGAATTTACCCAACAACGTGTGAGCCTGGAATACCTCCTGAGCTTCAGATGAGATCACAGACCCAGCCACCAGCTCGACTTCAGCCTGGTGGGAATCTGAGCCGAGGACCCAGCTAAGCCACACCCAGACTCCTGACCCACGGAAAATGTGTGATAATATGTCTGTGTTGTTTAATAAAGAAATGCATGTGTGGTGATTTGTTACACAGCAATAGGAAGGCAGTTTTTGGAGTCATGAGCATATTATAGTTGAAACCCTGGGGGAGTATGAGATCAGATGTTAAGAGTGTGTGTACACAGAAATGAGGAGAGGGATTGAGTGAATTCCTAATGAAGAGTGACATTTAAGGGAGAAAAGAGGCAGGGAAGCTGTGAAGGAGTGGCCAGCTAAGGAGGAGTAGAATCAGACAGATTAGATGGGATACACCATGATCTTTTTCTCCTGGCCTCCTACCTTATCTCGTAACAAAGGAACATCTATACCCTCGCTCACTGCTGTTTGGTGAGATTGTCAGAAGCAAGCACGCCCGATCCAGCCTTTCAGGGTTGCCAGGACCACGAGCCCAGTGTCCTCTTCTCTCCATCCTGCCTTCCCCGTGGGGCCAGCTGCCTGGTATGGGGGGGGGGGCG
>NW_020175192.1:3653903-3722015 GCF_003031525.2 Neophocaena asiaeorientalis asiaeorientalis
AACTCTGTCACTGACTGGATGGGAGGGAGCTATGATCTCATGTGGGTCCAAATTTTGGGGAGAGTAGGGAAATTCTCATTTTAGCTATAAGTAAACATCCCATAGTTTTTCTGCAATAAAGCAAGTGCATTGATTCTGATTTGATTCCTATTATGTTTCTCAACTTTTTAGAACTCACTGGGGAATTCTGTGATTAACATTGTAGGGACAGCCAACAGCATTAGCAGCAAAGGGGAGACAGAAGGTCAAAGAGAAGGAAGGTACCACAGAATCAAACGCTTCAGGGAGGTCAAGGGCAGTAAGCTCTCAGTAAATGGCAGCGTAATCGTCAGGACCTAAGCTCAATTCATTAGATACATTTCCTCACTTAATCATCGTGACAGCACTTACATAAGCAGAAATGAGGTTTAAAATCAGGCAACTGCGGAAGGTCAAACAGCTTAGGAGGAGCTGGAATTCACAACCGAGAGTATGTGAACCCAAAGCCACTTCCTACATCCAAGGGATCTGACAGCAAAAGAGGTTCTTGATGACCTTGGGCACTATTTGCTGTTTCAGGGGAGCATGGAGATCGCGAACCAGATTGCGACTGGCTAACCAGATCATGGGTGGTAAGGAGAGAGGAAACAAATATAGTCAAATATTTAAATGTTTAAATGAAGAGGTGTAGTAGGGGAACATGGGATGCAGGGTGGAGGGATTTTTTTTGTTTGTTTCATTAAGAAAGGAGAGAGGGACTTCCCTGGTGGCACAGTGGTTGAGAATCTGCCTGCCAACACAGGGGACACAGGTTCGAGCCCTGGTCCGGGAAGATCCCACATGCAGTGGAGCAACTAAGCCCACGTGCCACAACTACTGAAGCCCGTGCGCCTAGAGCCGATGCTCTGCAGCAAGAGAAGCCACTGCAGTGAGAAGCCCATGCACCACAACGAAGAGTAGCCGCTGCTCGCTGCAACTAGAGAAAGCCCTCGCGCAGCAACAAAGACCCAACGCAGCCAAAAGTTAATTAATTAATTTTTTTAAAAAAAAAGGTAGGAGAGATTTTGAAAATATTTTAATGCTGTTAGGAGGAAGAGCACGTGGTAGGGGTGAACATGCCTGAGAAATTGAGGCTAATCCGAGGCTAATTGAGAGAGTGACGTGTCTGGTGGGGGGCTGGGGGCAGGGCGAGACGGAGCCATGTAAGTTTCAAGAGTTCCTTTTCCTGGTTTCCATTTTCTTTTTTTCTTATTTCTTTAAATTAAAAAAAAGTTTATTGGTTATAGTTGTTTTACAATGTTGTGTTTAGTGAAGTGGAGTAGACTTCCCTGTGCTATACAGCAGGTTCTCATTAGTTATCGATTTTATACATATTAGTGTATATATGTCAGTCCCAATCTCCCTATTCATCCCACCCCCTCCCTTCCCCCTTTGCTGTCTGTACATTTGTTCTCTACGTCTGTGCCTCTATTTCTACCTTGCAAACAGGTTCATCTGTACCATTTTTCTAGATTCCACATATATGCGTTAATATACGTATTTGTTTTTCTCCTTCTGACTTACTTCTGTTTTCTTGGTGAAGCAGAAAGTGAGGTTATCCACCCAGAATATGTGAAGGAGAAGAAGAGGTGGAAATGATCGTCCTTTGAGAGATGACTATGAATTATGGACGAGTTTCCAACCAGACACGACGACAGAGGAAATGACCCGAGAACCAGCTTGTCTAGATGGCCCAGCCTGTCAGCTCTTTCTCTACAGAAACTATGTTTGGAAAGGAAATGTGTGCTCATCACCACCTTTACTAAAATTTTAATAATTTAATTTTTTTTAGTTTTCCTATAATTTCCTTTTTACCATAGACAAATTTTGTCATTGTTGTGTTGTTGCTTTGTTTATAGGTTGCTTTTTATTGTTTGTGTGCTCTCTTTTCTTGAAGAAAACCCGGTTTTCAGGGATGCTGATTTGAATAGGATTGATCTCATTCAGTTTTACATCATCAGCTTTGTCAGTGAAAGACACTGACTGAGATCTACTGTCTAGGCTATGACTTCAATACAGTCCATTCTAACTCTGACTCGTTGGCCTTGGAGAATGTAGTTTTAAAGGTTCTAACTGATGCTGTAAACTTTTTGAATTTTCTCACTGAGTTCCCCCCTCATTAAGTATCAAATTAAAAAAAAATAAACAGTCACATGTGAATGAGCTCTTATAATGTATCCGTGGTACATGCTATAGAACATAAAACACTAACAAAGCAAAGCAAAATGCAAAATATATAGTTTCTAAACTTAAGGAGCTTAGATTTTGGATGTCAACCTAAAACAGCATGCAGTAAACAAGAAGAGAACAATACGAAACAGAAAGTGCTACATCCTTTAGGGCAAATGATGATTAGTGTGGGCTGGCAAGGTCTTCACGGAGAATACAGAACTGAAGTGATGACTTGAAGGATAGTAGACAGACCAGCCAAGAGAAAGAGGCAAGCTCACACCATTGTACAGCAATTATACTCCAATAAAGATGTTAAAAAAAAAAAGAAGGAAACATCATACAATGTAAAAACTGTATTACACAGCAAAAGAAATTATTATAAAATCCTATTTCTTAAAAAATAAAATTTCAATAGTATAAAAAAAAAAAAGAGACAAGCTATTTCCAAAGGGGAGACAGAATGAAAAGGGTTAGAGATAAGATTAACTAGGGTATGGATGAAGGTTAGTGAGGAATCTGTGCAAGATGGTGTTTGTATTAGAGAAATCTGGGTAAACTAGTTTGATGGCACATAGAATCATATGATGAAAGGAACTTTCAAGTCAGCCTATAATATCCCTTATTTAAAACTAAGGCTGAGAGGTAAGTGATTTCCCAAGGATGCCTCAGTGATCTTGTTGGCAGAACTGGGTTAAGGATTCAGTTTTCATTCGCTGACATTCTTGATTGCAAGATTGGGGACTTTGCCATATACAATGCTGCCTCTTACAGGGATATTTACAGGGAGGCATAATAGCACAGGACTTAAGCTTCCTGGCTGTGTGATAGCTCCAGCTGAAATACTGGTTTTGATTCCTATACTCATGTAACCTTGGACAAGGTGGTTGTCTAACCGGGGCACGAACCCGTGTCGCCTGCATCGGCAGGTGGACTCTCAACCACTGTGCCACCAGGGAAGCCCGGTTGTTGTCTTTTTAACCTTTCTGTTTCTTCATCAGTGTCCTGGGGATGCTGATAATGTCCTCCTAAAATGGTTTGTTTACGTGTGCCTATTAAATAACAGAGGTAAAGTGGTATCATAGAACATATTAAGTACCCAGTATATGTTATCTGCTGTTTTATTCATTTTCATTCAATGTTTATTTGAATGTTGACTATGTTTGGTAAGGCTATTTGAGATGTATAAAGGTAGATTAGATAGAATACTTCCTGCTTAATAGGAGAGAGAAGACTAATAGATAAAAATGTATAATACTAGGTAAAAAGTGATTAGCGTTGTCAGTAAAGCATAGATAGAATAGACCAAATACTGTGAGCATTAAAATGCAAGAGGAGGGCTTCCCTGGTGGGGCAGTGGTTGAGAGTCCGCCTGCCGATGAAGGGGATATGGGTTCGTGCCCCCGTCCGGGAAGACCCCACATGCCGCGGAGCGGCTGGGCCCGTGATCCATGGCCGCTGAGCCTGCGCGTCCGGAGCCTGTGCTCTGCAACGGGAGAGGCCACAGCAGTGAGAGGCCGGCGTACCGCAAAAAAAAAAAAAAAAAAAAAAAAGGTATTTTTTTTGGGGGGAAATGTGAGTGATTCGTGTTGCAAAAGAGGCCGGAAAATAAACAGCTAAATAAATACTACCTTTCGGTCACCTTGGGCGGCTATATATTTATTAATATACATGAGCCTGCAGCTAGTGGTCAAGAGATATTTGGACACCCCTTTAGGAGCCACCTCCGCACACATTTCCCAGCCGCCCCAGAACCCCCTTGCCAACCTCACTGCAGAAGCATGCAGCGCTTACATGGATCCTGTTGTTCATTTATTTCCGAAGACTCTTCTTTGTGGTGGCTTTATTTTAAAAATTATTTTTCTTTCTCTTTCTTTTTTTTTTTTCCTTTTATTACCTACAATGATCTAATTTTCCCTGGAACTTTAAGGAATGGACTGTGTCAAGGCTTGGGCTTAGAGCCCTTATTATAAAGAGAATTTCAGTTTGCTTCTGCTGGGCCTCTGGGAGCCCTATTTACCTGGGAAGACTTCAGACTTAATTTGATGCTTGATATTTTTCAGACCACATCATTATTGTAATTTTTAGACCCAATTTCATGTGAAAGTTGACTTGTAGTTAAGAATTCTCGGGTGAGGAGGTGTTCTTGTTTTCCTTGTTCTTCCTGTATCTGGAGCCAAGGCTGAGAAGGGTAAATTTCTTTATTTTTTAATTTTAATTTATTTATTTTACTTATTTTATTTTTGGCTGTGTTAGGTCTTCGTTGCTGCGCGGGGGCTTTCTCTAGCTGTGGTGAGCGGGGGCTACTCTTCATTCCGGTGCGCGGGCTTCTCATTGTGGTGGCTTCTCTTGTTGTGAAGCACGGGCTCTAGGTGCACAGGCTTCAGAAGTTGTGGCACGCAGGCTCGGTAGTTGTGGCTCATGGGTACTAGAGCGTAGGCTCAGTAGTTGTGGCACATGGGCTTAGTTCCTCCGCGGCATGTGGGATCTTCCCAGACCAGGGCTTGAACCCGTGTCCCCTGCATTGGCAGGCAGATTCTCAACCACTGCGCCACCAGGGAAGCCCCAGAGAAGGGCAGATTTCTTGATTGTTATCTGGTGTAAGGGGGGATGTTGTTTTCTTTTTAGGTTACACCACCCGGTGTTTCCTTTTGTGAGTCCTCATTTACGTCAAAGTCTCTGGTCCCAAGTCATCTTTCATTGTCGTTAAATTGAAAGCTCTAAGCCATAAGGGACCAGCATCTGGTCCTTAGGCAGTGCCAGCTTTGACACTCACTCTACTCCCAATTTGTGTTCTCTCAACATTTTTCTTTTGAAATAGTTTATTCAACATTTTCAGGAGGTTTTCACTGGGTGGGATTTTGGGGACCTCTAATCTCTGTGTTGACAGAAATGGCAATCAAATTGATCAGATTTTCAAAAGAATGAATGATTCCCACTTCCCCCCACCAAAAAAAAAAAGAGCTTCGAATTATTACAGGGAAACACATTTAGAGCATGATTTTAAGAGTCAGATTGACCTGTATTCAAATTTTTAAAGTGCTGTTTATGTTAATGAGTTTTTGTTTCTCTTTTTGTGTAGTAAGAACAACAAATAATACACCTCTTAGGGACTTGTGACATTACATGAAATAATCCCACATGCCATTCTTAAGGCATAGTACCACTTACATGTAAGAGCTCAAAGCACAGTGACTATTTTTAAGATCACCAACGATATAAGGCATTATGCACCTATAGCCAACTGAGACTAACAGACCGTAAATGAGCTAGTGTTGAAAAAAGGGAGAAATCAGTTACCTGGAATAGCTAAGGAGTCTTCTGAAAGAATTTAATATTTAACTGAATTTTGGGAATCGGGAGAGAGACTGAGATAGGCAGACAGATGGACGAGCACATACCAAAAGGTAAGAAAAAAAATATCGCTGTTGAGATGGGATACATTTTTCAAGTACTATCCTTTGTATTACTCAGATCATAAGTATATTTTGTAAGTTACTAATATACCGTCATTCTCTAGTTTTCGTCTGCTATCTTTGTCTCCCGTATGAAACTATTGAAAGGAAATGAAGCCCTTGTCTTTTATTTCTTCAGTGACTCCCCACAGCATACAGTGCTCTGTATACGATAAGCCAAGTGATACCTATTGAATGAATGAGTCCTCACTTTTGAGAAGCACCTCTTCTATTTTACTTTCAGCAGCTTATTCTTCTCACAGTGAGGGTGCCTGCAGAACACCTAGTTACCATTAGGTGAGAGATCTAAAAGTAAATTGTGCCGGGATTATTTGGAATCAATTCATAGAAGGAAAGACCAAGAGGCTGTTGCAGCCAATTGACACTCCTTTGGAAATGTTTTTTGGTCAGAAGCTTCTTCAAGGTAAAAGAGAAAGCTCTCTTTTTCCCATTGATAGCAGAATGCTATTTCCATCAGGCTATACTAGACACTAAAGGGACTTCTGTCAAGAGCCTGGATTTTCTTCCCAACCACAGGAGCCAGATGGATAAAATCTTATCTAACGATGAGGAAGAACTATCTAAATAGGGAATTGAGAATGTTACATTATTTAGGATATAGCTATTAGAGAAAACTAAGTTACATATTTAATGTCAGTTTATTTAGCATTTAATGAGTGTCTACTTCCCGGCCACATTGTTGGTTCTTGGAGACAAAATGATGATTATGAATCTTACATCCTTAAAGATCTTACACTGAACAACCAGGGAAACTCACAGGTATGAAAGCTAGAATATAAAGTCAGACTATGCCCAGGGCAAGGATAGAGAGAGAAACAAGGAGTTATGCAATTAATAATCAGGGGGAATTAATTTTGACTTGGAGTAAAGGAAGATCCAGAACGGGAATACTAGAGATAGTTCAAGTACTAGTAGAATTGAAACATGGGTGAGGCTAGGGAATTTTAAATGCCCTGAAAATTGTGATGTGTATGTGGAATGGACCACAGGCTGGCAGAGCTGCAATTGTGGGTAAATGTGGAGGGTGATGGCCTATAGTGTTAGCTGCATACTTTGGGATAGGATTTGGAAGGTCGTGAGAAAGTACAGAAGGTTAGATATGAGAACCACTGTAAGGACATTATTTGCTAGAAGTTGACAGCAAGTTGAATGACACAGGTGAGAGAGATGAAGGAATTAATGATGAATAAGCTTTGTAGCTTGGGAAAATCATACACAGTGGTGTCTATTCTTGTGATAAGAAACCAGATCAAAAGAAACAATTCATGAGTGAGGTAGATGAATTAAAGTTCAGATATATCGAAAATAAGACATCGTAAGATAAATGTGGCTATAGAGTTGCCTTAGGAAACCTGAGATGGGAAAATACGTGGCCCTAGAAAGAAAAAAGAACACTTATGAGACTAGTGAGAAGTTAGGATACATGAAAATTAGGCTTGCATTTTAAGTGGGAAGAAAATAAGTTGCTAGAATTTGACATAGATAGCTTTAAATACCAGCTATACCCAATGACTCCAAAATTTATATCTCCAGACAGACTCTTACCCTAAAATGAATGGCTATGGATTCAACTAATTTCTCATCGTCATTACGTGGTTACATGATAGGAATCTCAAACTTAACATTTCCAAGTCAAATTCTTGATGCCTCCCAGCATCACCCTATAATTAGCCAGTTCCTCCCTAAACCTTCTTCATCTTTGTAAATGGCAAGTCTATTCTTCCAATAATCTAGGCAAAAACACTGGAGTCCTCACTGCTCTTGTCTCTAATACATCAAGTACTGTCACTTATATCAGTTATAGTTAGCGCTAATTAAATGTGATTTTCCCTTGTTATCTACATGATTTATACTCTCATTTCTTTCAGGTGTCTTTCCCAAATTCACCTATAAATATAGCCTTTCCTCACGACCTATATATAATATATATCCCCCCACCAATTTCTATCCCCCTTATTCTGCTTTATTTTTTCCATAGCAGTTAGTAATGCTTAACATACTCCAAAACTCCCAGCCCTGCCCAAGCTCTGGAACTTTTATTTGCTGACAGCTCCCCAGTGGTTATTTACTGCTCGGCATCACGGAGTCTTGCCCTACACATGAGCAGCTTAGAGTTCATACAACATTCAAGGAAACTCCTTTGCAGCTTTATTTGTTTGTTTGTCTGCTTCCATGCTCCCTACTAGAATCTAAGAACACAGATATTTTACCTTATTCTTGCTACCTGGAACAGTGCCTGGTAATACTAAGTGTTTAATTCCTAGTTGTTGCCTCTGTACCATAAAATTTCTCATGGATTTGGAGTAGATGTCATCCAATTAATAAGCACGAGTGAAAGCAGGATATTGAGAAAAGTAATAAATGTGTGGGCTTATTATAGGGAGTGTTAGAGGAAACCACTAGAAATGATTAAGAGAATTTCTGAAGAGCATTGAGAATCTTCCTGCAAAGGAAATCATACATTTGGGATGGGTCCAATTAATACACTGAAATCTCTTTTTTCCCATCAAGACTCAGCTTCTCAGGGATGGAAGGAGACTAAGCTGGTCAAACAGTGACAGTTAACAAAGTTACTGGGGCAGAAGGACACAGAAGGAGGAGGGCTGAGAATATAGATGAGCAGTGTTGGCTGGTCATCAGGACGTTGGAGAACCTAGGAGGGGAGCCCATCCTTGAATAATGGGACGGTATCAAAGATGGGTCATGAGGGACCAAAGAGCATCCAAGGTGGGAGTGAAGATGAAATCTAGGTGGAAGATACTGGTTAAGTCTTAAATTTCTCTGGCCTAACTTTGAAGGGATAAACATATCTTAGTGATGGCTTGACCTAAGTTACTCATTTTATCAATGAAGTGGTTAAGTCCCAAAGTGGCGAAGTGACCCCTCAAAGGTCTCCCAGATAAAAAAAAAAGGAGCATCTGAATATAGCCCAACTCCCCAGCGACCACTGAAGAGCAAGTGTGCCACTAGGCAGCTTCTCCCACCCACCTTCCCTTCCACTGGGATCCCGGCTACCGTGGCTCACTCATTCTTCCTCAATTTCTAAACTTCAAAATTCTCCATGAAAAAGAAGGGAATATCTAAACGGGAGCCCTGCACTGCTTTCTCTGTGGCTCAATAAGTTTTTGGCTTCAGGGCCATTGGAAGTTTGTTTTTCAGACAAGTGAAAATGTAACTGCCTCTAAGTGTTTAGCTTTGTCAGCAGGAAGCCTGTCTCTAGCTGACAGGACCGGCTGCCTTGTGTTGTTTGGGTTTCTAACCAGGTTGTAGGACAGCAGGGTACTTTTTAGTTTGACCAAGGACAATCGGCTCTAGATCAACACTCATCATTTGTCAGGCTTCCTTCTCAGACCCGGAAAACCTCGCTGCCACGTCGGCTGTCGGTTCAGCTGGGACTGGGGGAGAGGCAAACGTGACTCACCTGGGTTATAAGTTACACAGGCATCTTCCGGATTCAGAGCGGTGTGGAGGAGAGAGGTCTGAGTGGTGAGTCAGGAGAGCTGCATTCCAGTCCTCCTCTGCTATCTGCATGGTGCATGTTGTAAATGAGGGCATTTCACCTCACCAAGCCTTGATTCAATCACCCCCAAAGTGAAGCAGTAGACGAGATCATCTGTAGGGTGTATTCCTGTTCAGAAATCTGGAATTGTATAGGAACAGACAGTTATCTTTTCATGTGAGGACCTCTGGAATAAAACACAAGCAAAGGGAAGTAGCCTAAGAAATTCTTATTATTGCTTCACTGCTGCTTAATGATCGTCATGCAAAATATATTAAGGAATGGAAGGAACGGAAGATTCATAGAATGGGGGAGGGGGGTGGACAAAGACCCCTCCTCACCACATTTCTTCATCCCTTCACTACTGTCATAAACTATGTATAAAAGCAAGATTTCGGGCTTCCCCGGTGGCGTAGTGGTTGAGAGTCCGCCTGCCGATGCAGGGGACGTGGGTTCGTGCCCCACTCCGGGAAGATCCCACATGCCGCGGAGCGGCTGGGCCTGTGAGCCATGGCCGCTGACCCTGCGCGTCCGGAGCCTGTGCTCCGCAACGGGAGGGGCCACAGCAGTGAGAGGCCCGCGTACCGCAAAAAACAAAAAAAGAAAAAGCAAAATTTCAACACATAGAGTTTCCTGCTAGTTGGGACATTAGAAACCATCTCAGCTAATTCCTTCCCTTTATGGTTAAAGACAACAGTTAGCGTGGAGAAGAAAAGCTATTGGCCAACGATAGTTAAAGCCTGGATTCTAGCTCTTGCAGGAGAGTCTGGGAGACTCAGCATCCTGGCCAGGAAGAGGTTAAACTCCTTCATATGAAGCAGAGAGGGGAGGGAGGCCCGAGTCTGGACAGTCAGTAAGCAGAGGAAATAAGCTCCAATTCTAGGAAAGAGGTTTTGCTTATTGCTCTGTTTTACACTGGAGATGAATTGCTTTGGTTTCTCAGATGTTAATTGTAGCCAGAAAAAGGCCAGAACACGGCAGTAGCATGATATATTTGGAAAAACACATGGTTTGGAATTGAGCAGGCTTGGAGTCAAATCCAGTTCTAGTACTAACTACCCGTCCTTTTCTGAATCCAAATTCTGTCATGAATAACTTGGGGATAATTATATCTGCGTGGATCTTATGAGGATTAGAGATAATATATGCAAATTTGCTAACTGGTATCTAATTTATCAACAAGATATGAGGAAAAGGGCAAAAAAAATTAGCCCAAATAGCAATGCAGACACACTGCAATGTTGCCAAATACGGCACATTGAGGGAAACCCCCAGTGAGCTGCACGGATTTTGTGGAGAGGTCCTTGACACGGCCCTATGGGGAGAGCAGTATTCTTAGGACCCATGGCGGCTGCTGTAGAAAGATGCACAATAGTAAGTCTCAGAGCTTCCCTTTGGGGACTACAGAACTTGGTGACTCCAGAATTTCTTTCCTTTTCTTTTTTTTAATAAATTTATTTATTTTATTTATTTATTTTTGGTTGCGTTGGGTCTTCATTGCTGCGCGCAGGCTTTCTCTAGTTGTGGCGACTCTTCGTTGCGGTGTGCGGGCTTCTCATTGCGGTGGCTTCTATTGTTGCAGAGCACGGGCTCCAGGCGCGAGCTTCAGTAGTTGTGGCTCATGGTCTCAGTAGTTGTGCCTTGTGGGCTCTAGAGCTCAGGCTCAGTAGTTGCAGCACACAGGCTTAGCTGCTCCACGGCATGTGAGATCTTCCTGGACCAGGGCTCAAACCCATGTCCCCTAAATTGGCAGGAGGATTCTTAACCACTGTGCCACCAGGGAAGCCTCAACTCCAGAATTTCTATAGAAGGGTCTTAAGGGGAGCAATTTAGTTGAAAATGGGGCCTAGGAACTTGCCCTGAAGTTAAGTTTGCACATAAGTTTACAAATGATTGAAAAAATGTCAGTTGTGCATATCAAGGATGGAAGACTTATAGAGTCGGGGGTGGGCAATGGACAAAGCCCCCTCTTCACCACATTTCTAGATGCTCCCATCACTGTCATAGCAAAAAATGTATAAAAGCAAAATTTTGACACACAGAGTTTCCTGCTAGTTGGGACATTAGAAATCATCTCGGATAGTTCTTTCCCTTTATGGTTAAATACAACAGTAAGCTATTGGCCAAATGTTAATCAGGGTCAAGGGACAAATATCTACAAAATCTGACAATGGACTTCAATCTCCCTCAACCCTCATACGTATGCATGCATACACAACTACACACACACACTCATTAGAAACAGGACAAAAAATAAGAAAGGCAACAGGGTTTCCATTGATTCTACACTCATGTACTATTCATTTAATAAATGTGATGACAAAGAGTCTCTCCTTAACCAAACGGTAGTTGGGTCCCTCCAAGCTCTTTTTCAACTAGACATGCCCTGAAGAGCCCTGCTTTAAGCAAGAATCCTGTCAAGTTGGTTTAGCCAGAATCCTCCACCTTCAATCTGATCTCTGTCATAGCTGACCAAATTCCTCATCCTCGACCATCCCCCAGGTGACGTGTGATCACTTTGGCCTGTCTTCAGCAAGAATACCGTTAAGTCAATTTAGAAAAGAATTACTGGACCCTCTTAGTAATTTTCCATCTACAGACGGCCCTCCTCCCATACACACTCCCCTGTCCTGCCCATTTCTGCTCCTTATCTTTAAATTCCCACATTTTTTTTTATTATATTCAGAGTTGAGCCCAATCTCTCTCCCTTACTGCAAAACCCCATTGCTGTGGTCCCTATACCTGTCACAATAGTCCTGAATAAAATCTCACTTACTGTTTTAACAAGAGACAGAATATTTGTTTTTTCTCTAACAATGAACGTGGAAAGAAAGAAACTAGACTTCAGAGCAAAGATGGGCAGAGAATTGAAAGCAGCCTCTTTAATACAAGCAACTGTGGTGACCAAAAACATTATGTTATATGTAATAATTAATTAATCAAAAGTAATAATTAATGTAATAAATTAATGTAATATTTGCAAATTGATTTCATGGAAATTCAGAGATAAAAGTTACCATTCTTCCTCTCAGTGAGTGCCAGTCCAATATGCCACTGAACTGTCTACTCTTATAGTGGTTTGATGCCAGTAGAGCTACTGCAGGGAATGGAAGAACCATAGCAAGGGGCTGGATTGTTCTATCTGCTTAATTGGTAAGGGGCCTTGAGCACCTAGGACGGTGCTTTGAGGATCTGTGTCCTTATCTCTAATAAAAAGATGATAATGCCTACCTCACTAGATTGCAGGGAAGATCAAATGAGTAAATGTAAGCCAAGGAGCGCTACAAACTTTAAGAGGCCAATATACAAATACTAATCCTTGCTGTTTTCTTCTCCCTTCGGAGTGTGGTTGGTCCTTCCGATGAAGCTTTTCAGAGAAAGGCAAAGTTGACTCCGGGCTTTCAAAAAACTGCCCTTTCAAAGATTGTCTATAAAGTATGATTTGAACTTAAAGAAAGTAAGAATGGATAACTTTCAAAATACCCAATTTTGGCATATTCTCTCTGTTCTCCCTCTGTCATGTTTCATTGTGGTTTCATGCTGTTTCTCAACTGTTAGCCATTTCTTCTCACCTCTTCCTGGTAGGAATTTTCTTCCTGCTTTTCTCTACCCTTCTCTTGATCCAAAACCTCTGGGAGAGGAACTGGCTAGTTAGGAGATACTCACAGAGACCTCTAAGAACATGGCAATTATGAAACTCTCCACAAGAAAAGGTATAAGCTGACATTTAAGACAAAGTTATGGGGCTTCCCTGGTGGCGCAGTGGTTGAGAATCTGCCTGCGAATGCAGGGGATACGGGTTCGAGCCCTGGTCTGGGAAGATCCCGCATGCCGCGAACTCAGGTTGTAGAAATGACTGTCATATAATAGGTGCTTCTTTGACATACCATCTTGTCTGATGGTAAGAAAATATCACTTCTAAAAGCAGAGTAGTGTCCTAAAATTAGACACACACACTTAAATGACTGCAACAGATGAGAATCTGATGGGTGAGACAGGGGTGGGGATGCTGGGCCCCGTGTTGACCAGGAGAATACAAACTGGCCACAGGGATCTGCAGCTACTTCCCTCCAGTTAGTCTAATGCATAACTGAGGCCC
This sequence comes from Neophocaena asiaeorientalis asiaeorientalis, assembly GCF_003031525.2. NCBI lineage: Eukaryota > Metazoa > Chordata > Mammalia > Artiodactyla > Phocoenidae > Neophocaena > Neophocaena asiaeorientalis. The sequence continues at coordinate 3,667,165 of NW_020175192.1, forward strand.
CATTACAGCCAGAGTGATTGATCTGGATTTTTTTGTGAAATTCCCTGATTTTTAAATATTGTCAGTTGATTAGTTTTAAAAATGTAAAGGTCCAACAACGCTGGGGAACAGAAAACACATTTACAAGACATCATAGGCCTACCTTTTGACCTAAAGGAGCTAGAACAGAAGGATAGAAATTCATCAACCCAGATCCAGCCTCACTACTGGATATTAAAATAATTCAGAGTGTTACGTCCTACTGAAGATATGTGAAGTGCAACCACTTTGGACTTTCAGGGTCACTTTTATTATACTACATAAACATTTATATTGATACACTTATTCAGAAAATATGTATTTTGTTTTGGTTGAGAACAACTTATGCTCAGAGACTGAGACTGTCTTTTCCACTCATTTATTTAACACAGGCTCACTGCGGGAATTATAATAATTTCATAAGCCAAGAGCATACAGGATAATGTCTGTTAATAAGCCAATAAAAAAATAGCATCACCCGAACCAATAATAGATTAATCACATTATTGTTCCAGGCAAGGGGGAGATGAAGAGAATAAAGTCCAAATTTAGTTGAGGTGAACCTTTCTATGACTTTGTCCCCGGGAGAGTCTGCTTAGCCAACCAAGAGCTGGCATCCAGCTGCCAGAGCAAACGCGAAAGTCACTTGTTGCTTAGAAATGTTGCCCAGGAAAGAAGACTGTGTTGGTGTCAAGATGCATGGTTTTCGACACTGCCCACAAAGAGTCACTTTGCCCAAGCAGGAGCTAGTGCCCCAAGGTCTACGGAGAGCTATTTAGATCTGCAAGGCGTAGGCTTCTCCAGACAGAACACTCTCGAGTTGCTAGTCAAACCCTCTTGGTATTTAAGGCTTAAGCTTCCCCCGGCCATAGTCGTTTCTCCATGTGTTTTTATAGCTAAGCCCCCAGCAGTGCTTGTTAATAGCTGAGCTACTGAGTGCTACTGACCACTACAGATGTCGACGACAACATCCTGACATAGCCTCCTCCATGTAAACAATCCACTCTTAGAACCAAACAGCTTCATTCCTGGATGAAAACAAGTGGATCTGAAATCATAGCAAACTAATACACAACGTATCTATTGGGCCATTGTAGATTTCTGAAAAGAGGACTAAGCCAAGAGAAATGAGACAGCACTTAGATTTTGGTCCCAAGGAGCATATAATCTAACAGAAAAGTACTAGTGGAAACAAATTATGTTATGATAATTGAAATAAGTCCATATAATGCAGTGATTAGTACCATTGGCCATGGAATCGAATGGACATGGCATCAAACTCTATCTCCTTGGGCTTCCCTGGTGGAGCAGTGGTTGAGAGTCTGCCTGCCGATGCAGGGGACACGGGTTCGTGCCCTGGTCCGGGAGGATCCCACATGCCGCAGAGCGGCTGGGCCCGTGAGCCATGGCCGCTGAGCCTGCGCGTCCGGAGCCTGTGCTCCGCAACGGGAGAAGCCACAGCAGTGAGAGGCCCGCGTACCGCAAAAAAAAAAAAAAAATTCTATCTCCTCCTCGTTGTTTGTGCCCTTGGCAAATACTTATCCTCAGTCTCCTCGACTGTAGACAAGGTATAGTAATGGAGCCTATGTAAAGGACTATTGTGAGTGTTAGATGAGATAATACATGTAAAGTTCCTTGCAGTGTCCTGCGGCACCAAGTTGATAGCACATGCACAAGTAATAATAACAATGGTAATAAAATAATAATAGAAGGGCGAGGACAGCTCAGGTGTCACAGGCAGCAAATGACGAGGATCACGTGAGTGGTACAGGTAGAGCTAGACCCCTTAAAGGTGGGTCCGTGGGCTAGCAGCATTGGTATATTCTGGGAGCCTGTCAGAGCTCAGGTCCCACTCCAGATGTACCGTATCAGAATCAGCATTTTATTTAGCACTTTCCCTGGTGACAGGCATGCACATTTAAGTTCAAGAAGCATTGTGTTAGAATATATCAAAAGAAGAGTCAGCAATGTGTTCTAGAGACGAGCAAAAGCCTCCGAGCTGAGGCAGAATTGATCAGATCCTAAGTCGCCAAACATCTTGGTCTCAGAACCCCTTTACTCTCTTAAAAATTATTGAAGACTCAGAAACTTTTTTGGGTGTTTTGTCTGTTTAACGTCTAACAATAGAAGACAGCTGGGTTCTCAGATTCTTCAGCGTTCCACCTGCTGTGTTACGTTATTTTGGTTGACGTACGGGGAGAAAAGTTGGCCTCACACAAACATGTAATTTGAAAATGTATGAGTATTTTAATGCCGTTTTTAGAGAACTGTGGATATTCTCTTTTGTTACACCACAGAAAATTCTATAAGTGGTAGTTTCTTAAATGTGTGGAATATCAAATTTAATGAGTCAACCTTGGGAAGATTTGGATAACTCAGTGAGCAAATGCTTTCCAAATGACCAATGCATGCTGTTGCAAAAATCGCAACACGGGTAAAAAGTCCACTTAAAGTAGACTAATGGATTTTAATGCACCAGGAGAATATAGACTAATGGTTTTTAGTCTATAATAACTAATGGATTTTGAGGTACTAGTACAAAAATTCACTGCACAGTGTTTTTCCTCGAGATAACCAGCATCTGTTTTGTGTATGTCCTATTGAAAATAATAAAAAGAGATACACTTAAGGGTCAAAATTAATGCTTTTTACTGTTTCATCTGGGGCACTGTTAAGGGAAACTGAATGCATGATGGTGAGGAATACAGTGAGAATTTGTCCATTGGGGACCACTGCCTCGGTTGCCATCAGACACTAACAGTTTTACCACCAGTGCTTTTGTACCATCAGTGCAAACTTTAACAAAGTGTAAAAAGCAAGTAAGATCTGAGTCATGTTGTAAAAATAGTTTTGACCTCTCAGATGGCCTTGAGAGGACCTTGGGTACTATAAGAGTCTTCAGACCACCCTCTGAGAACCAAAGGACTAGAACATTGGAAGACAAGGGTCAGATGAGAGGCTAGGAGGGATGAAAGGCCATATTAGACAAAGGGAATTATTCCAGTGGAGAGCTGGAAAAGGGGTAAGCAAAACTCTTTCCACAAGTCTACGTGAAGCAAGGCTTACACAATTCAGAAACAGCTGCTCAACCTGCTTTGTTCTGCCCTACAAACAGAAGCATATAGAGAAAGCCACTTTACTTTCAGCTTATTTATTGAATCAGCCTCAATTTCAATTGGTCTACATTTTGCTACCTGAACTTGAAAACCTGGGCGATTGATTAAGGTCAAAATTCACAGAGAAGACACACATGGATCAATTTCTTTTGCCATTCTAACTGAAGAAATGTCACTCTCCTTTTAAAAAAGAAGGGGGGGGAAAGACAAATACCGTATACTTTATTATTTTAAAGAAAACTGCCACTTTAGTTTTATCATTCATATAAATACTATTTTCCTGTATAAATTACACTCCCCACCCTCAAAATCCAAGGAGTTGGAGAATCTGTTACTAATTTTTATTTTATATACTTTAGAGAAAATGTTCATAGCTTGGAAAACCTAAGGCATTAGATTTGAGATTGCAGGTCACCTTTATTTCTAAATGTTTAACAATTATCCTCATGTATTAAGAGATTTGCACTGTTGACTGTGGGGAACACAATAGAAGACTAGAATGAAAATCCCAGATTTTTTGTCCCTAAATTTCAGCCAAAGATCAGAGGAGTCTGTGAGATAGCAATGAAATGAAAGCTAGATCTCAAATGGTCTGGCTTGCCCTGCAGACAAACATTACCCGTTGAATTGATGAGCACCTGTGAGGTCTGTAATGCAGAGATCATCCAGCGAGTAAAGGTATAACAGCCTAGGATCTGAGGATGCTTGGGAATCTCTTGCCTTCTTGGGTCATGGCCATCTCTTCCTCTCAGGCCATTCCAATCTGGTCCAGCCCTACAGGGACCAGATGTGGTACCTTCTTGATCCGCCGCCTCTTCCATCACCAAAACTCTGCAACTCAAGCTCGCATGGTTACCTAATTTCCCCAAGTGGTGAGCCCTGGCCTGGTAGCTCTAGGAGACATTGTGTAACTCAGAGAAACGTACAATGAAGCTCCTTCTCACCCAGATGAGGCTTTCACAGCTCATGCCTAGGGTCACTCTCATTTTCTCTGAATTAGACTTTAAGAGATGCTTGACTGCTTAAAATCATTAGATTTTAAGATCATTAGAAAATAACTCACAGGAGGACTTTGTAGTTAACACAGCTGAACGTGCCATTAGAGTCCCATTCAAAATCCTGCTCAGTGTGTTTTTCCTCTCCTAACCTGACTTAGGTATTTTACTCTTATATTTAGAGCCAAGTATAAAATAGTCTTTTATTTTAATAAAATTAATGCTTATCTATTTTAGAGATTTTGTAAAATTATGATGACAAACACTAAAATTACTCATATTTCTGATAATAAAAATTATTCAACACTTGGAAACAGAAATATGCATGGCATGTCCTTTCAACACCATGAGGGCAAGGACCCACCCAAGGATTATCTACGACCAAGAAAAATATAAAGTGAAACACAAGAGCAAACTGCGTAATTTCAAGTGTCCTAATAGCCATGTTAAAAACATAAGCAGGTAGAATTAATTTTTATAATATGATTTATTTAACTCAATATATCAAAATAGTTTCAATTTAATTAATGTGAGAAATTATTAAAGAAATATTTCATATGATTTTATTGTACTACATCTTTGAAATCTGGTGTGTATTTTATACTCACAGCACATCTTGATTTGGACTAGTTCCAAAGCCATTTGTGGCTGGTGGCTACCACCTTGGACAGCACAGATCTGGGGAAAGATATGTCGTTCAGCTCACTGTTTACTCTTAAATAAAATTCCCAGTCTTACTGAAGTCACATGTTAACTTATAGATTTTTTGTCCAGTAGAGATCTAAATAATTTCTGTCTGGTAGGAAAGATAACATCCATCGTCACCATCTTGTGCGGTAGACTATTAACCAGTTTTGTATCTACTCCAGCAATCATATCCTAGCATTCTGTTGTTGTTAAACTGACTATAAATATCTAGCTTCTTACATATTCTTTGAACTAGTCTTAATATCTTCCCTCATTATTTAATCAATTGGACAAAATGTTGGACACGTGTTCATTTTATACTTTCATGAGTCATGGATTTTACCTTGTTGAAAATGTGACGTTAGCATTTCCACTGCCCAGAGCTATCAACATGTAGCTGTCTTTTATTCGCTCTCTACAGAACTATGCATGTGCGTTTAATATGCAGAACTCCATCATCTCACTTCTATCTACATAAACACTGAAAACACTGCATTAAGTAAACTCATATATATATATTTATTTATTTTATTTTTATTTCTTCCACAGTCTTATTGAAACATAAATTCACATACAGAACTGTATACATTTAAGGTGTATGGCATAACGGTCTTACACCATGAAATGACGACCACAGTAAGTTTAGTGAGCATCAGCACATATAGATACAAAATGGAAAAAAACATCTTTTCCGGGCTTCCCTGGTGGCACAGTGGTTAAGAGTCCGCCTGCCGATGCAGGGAACACGGGTTCGTGCCCCGGTCTGGGAAGATCCCACATGCCGCGGAGCGGCTGGGCTCGTGAGCCATGGCCGCTGAGCCTGCGCGTCCGGAGCCTGTGCTCCGCAACGGAAGAGGCCACAACAGTGAGAGGCCCGCGTACAGCAAAACAAAAAACAAACAAAAAACACATCTTTTCCTTGTGATGAGGACTCATAGGATTTACTCTCTTAGCAAATTCTGAATATAACACATAACTGTTAATTATATTAACCGTGTTGTACATGACTTCCCTGGTACTTATTTATCTTATAACTGGGAGTTTGTGCCTTTTGACTCCCTTCCTCCAGTTCTACTCCTTCTCTCCCACCTCCTGCCTCTGGTGACTGCAGATCATCTCTTTTCCAGGAGTTCATTTGAAGCACAATTGACCTACATCACTACGTTAGCTCCTGGGGCACAGCATGGAGATTTGAGATATCTATACATGACAAAATCATATGTATATATCTTTTTGCTTGTCTGGAATGAAAGATTCTTGATAACCATTACAATTTGGGTACCAAATTGTCCTTCTGAAATGTTTTATCACAAACATTCTTATTACCAGACTACAAAAGTTCTCGACTTCTCGTTGTTTAGAAGACTTTTTAAAAGAATTGATATTATCACTCTCCGTTTTGAAAATTTAGATTTATTTTATCTTATTATAGAGAGTAAAATGTTCAGAACAGTGACGAAAGTGTCCACAACAGTGACGAAAGTGTCCACAACAGTAGTAGTAAACAGAGGTTTGTTTGTTGTATGTCTAACTTAGGAACAATACCATTAACATTCTTATCATAAGGTAAGATGCTTGCTATTGATTTTGCAATTTTTTTAAAATCGTATTAGGGACATGCTCCTCTACTCCTATTTTACTAATAAAATATGGAATAAAATTTGAACTCCACCAAATGCATATTTCTCCTTTGTTCTCCTAATATTATAAATTATGTTCTAGGTATTCTAATATTTAATTAACCATACGTTTTTAGATTAAACCTTACTTGACAAAGTATATTATTCTTCTAATATGCTGACATACTGATATACTAATAAACTCTAATATATTGAGGAATTTGATTAGATATAATTTTTTTTTAGTAATTCAGCATCTAGATTCATAAGTAACATTGATCTAAATGTTCCATCTTTAAAACAATTTAATCAGATTTTAATAGCAGAGTCATACCTAACTTACCAAAGTGAAATTAAAATTCGTTAGCTTCTTTTGAATCCTTAGGTACCATTAGGTGGTAACATAATGGTAGGGATTATCTGTTCCTCGAACTTTTGAAATAACTCTCCAGTAAAGCCCACTGGCATCTTTCTTGGAAGTTATTCTTTCATAAACTTCTAAATTTTCTTTCTCATTTTTGGTCTATTCCAATTTCATTTCTCTACTTGAGTCATTTAAAGAGCCTTAAATGTAGTTAGATTTCATTAAGCATTCTAATTAGAGTACTGAGACTATATACATATGAAACTACATATAATTATATATGTGAAAATATCATCTCTGTAAATATATATTTCTATCTTCTTTCTTATTTTCTTAATTAAATTAGCCAGAGATTTATCATTTTTATTTGGTAGAGCATCCACTTTTCATTAGAGTTGATCAATTTTTAAATTTTCCCTGGTTTCATCTTTTCTATTCTTTTTCCTTCTGCGGGCAATACGAAGTCACTGAGGACTTTTAAGCAGGGGAACAGCCTCTGAGGAGGTCTGTTCTTTGAAAGATGCGGCTGTCTGCTGGGCAGGCCAGGAGCTATGGGGACATGGAACGCAGGCTGAGCTCAGACCCAATGCAACCTCCAGGCCCAGCTTTTGGGCAACAGAGACTCAGGAACTGGACCAGAAGGACAACTGACTCACTCTAGTGTAAAGCTATTCCCTGATGGGAGGTTGAGGCGTGGGGAGCAGCTGTATTAGAGGATTTTCCCTGAATCAGGCCCAGCTCAAGTCCCTGGATACGCACAACACAACTGGCACTTTTCTGAATAAGATGAAGCAGATGTAACGACTTGTCAAGAGAGGAGCGTAGCCAAGATTTGGGATTAAGAGGCTTAACCCCTCACTCACAATTGCGGTGTTGGGATGTGGCACCAGGACTGTCACCGAAGGTCATAGAGTCTGTGCACGCACGACCCCAAGGAGGCTGATTCACCTGAAGGGCATCATTTAAAATTGTGCAGGGCTGTGGGCACCCCTGGTCTGGGAATCTAAATAGGACTCCAGGCTCATTAAGCAGCTGAAGATAGAAGAAGAAACCCATACGTATTAACTGGGATAACTTGTGAGGGTCTGGGGGGAAGCTGCAGATCAAAAGGGATCAAGGAGTCCTGGGATCCCTCCAGGAACAAGGTCCTACCAGATAGAGACGAATTCCACACTTCAGCCGCAATGAGGATGAGATTGCTATTGTACTCTAAGCTCCAGGATGGGACCAGGAAACAGGTTCACTCAGTAAAGCTGGTGAAAAGGGCTTGAACGATTGCATTTCAGAGGGAGGGTGGGAGATATTACTACTAAGGGTCATGTTCCCACCTCTACAAGCCACACACCTTTGTTCCTTCCTACTTTCTCTGTTTCCTTCCTTCTTTCTTTGCCCCTCCTCTCCCATTCATCTGCCTTTGCCTACATCTTCCTCTGACTTCTGCTGTGCCAGGCTCTGCGATGGTCTCTTAGTGCTAATGAAGTCATCAGGCTCTGGGTACCACCCGGCGAGAACGAGCCCTGAGCTGACGAGTCTTCTCACTCAGGGCAGGGTTGCCCAGAGACTCGTTTCAAGACATACATCTGCCACAAAACAATGGCCTCTACTGCTGAGAATAAATGAAAGCTACTGCTGGGTAGAGCAGCCCAGCACATAAACGTTTTGTTGAACAAGGGAGGAGGGTGTGTTTCTTTGTGTGGTACGCGGGCCTCTCACCGTCGTGGCCTCTCCCGTTGCGGAGCACAGGCTCCAGATGCGCAGGCTCAGCGGCCATGGCTCACGTGCCCAGCCGCTCCGCGGAATGAGGGATCTTCCCGGACTGGGGCACGAACCCGTGTCCCTTGCATCGGCAGGCGGACTCCCAGACACTGCGCCACCAGGGAAGCCCAATGGGGGAGGGTGTTTGATGGGGATGGCTGGGAAGCTAGGGCTGATCAGGGCTTCACCTGCGTCGCCTGCAATCCCAAAGCAGCGAAAGACCGCATTCAGGTGTTGGGGGAACTCCAACAAAGCAGGAAGCAGCCGGACCAGGACACACTCTCTCTGCATAACAAAGTGGGGCTGCTAAAAGAAAAATCTGGGAAAGAACAGTATGGAGGACAGGCGAAGAGTTCAAGCAAATTTGTTGCAGTGAGATCAAAACCAGGATGTGAATAGGATGTGACAACCCTTCCCATTAAAACAGGACCCTTGTCAAGTAAAATAACCCTCATGAATTGGCTGCAAAGCCCACAGCAGGGCAGCTGACCTCTTGGTCATTTGGCAGTCACAGAAGCTAAAAACTAGCTCCAATTAAATTTTCAAGCAAGACAAAAAGCACTGTGAGTAACAAATATTATTAATTCTCTGAGGCAAAGACATGTATTTTTCCCTTCAGTGACCTTGGAACAATGGATTACTCATTTCCCTCCGTAGAGCAGAAACTGAGGCTTCGTACTTGGCTGACATAGCTCTGTCCCCTGCAGGCCTCCAGCAAGGGGTGGAAAGTGTGAGGTTCTTAGCCACAGGCACCAAACTGGGGTGGAGGAAAAAAGGGCAAGAACCTGAGTTTGAATATCAATTTCCCCACAGATTAGCTACATGACTTTGGTCTGATAAATCACCCTGAGATAATCTTGTTTGTTTAAAGTCATAATAATAATCATATATATCTCATAAGGCTTATGTGAGGGTTCATTGAAAAAAAATACATGTGAAGACACTCAGCACAGCGCCTGGGCTATTTCAGGGAGTCAGCAAACATGAATTCCTTTCATCTTCTCTGTTAAAAAAAATCTCCATATCCCCAGAAACTAACACAGCACTTGGAATAAGTATGGATTCAATACAGGAATGTATAGCTTAGTATATTAGACAGCATGGTAGTTTCCAATAACAAACCACGATATTCTATAACAAACCATGGTAGCTTCTGAATGTATTGTAATTTTTCAGTTCACTAAGAAAACAAAAGCGCACAACTGAAGTTCATTTAATTCACTCAAAATTGTATTGTGCATGTCGACTTTGCATCATGTACTGTGACAAAGAGAAACATGGTCCTCACCTGCGTCACTCAGGATTGCTTTTGATCCCATGTAACAGAACACCCAGCTCAAAGCAACTTAAATACTAAAAAGGATTATTGCCTTGCATAACCAGCAAAGCCAAAGGGAAGCCAGCTTCAGGCATGGTTTGATCCATCAACCCTTGAGGTCCCTGGGGACTCTTGTTTCTTACCATCTCTGCTCTGCCTTCTGCAGCATCTGCCAGACGATATGGCTGGTTGCTGTCAAGGTTGTAAAGGTGGCCACCAAGGTTACTTGCTTCCTCTTCCATATGAAGAAATCCCCACGTCTGGGAGCTCCCGGCCAAACTCTCCTTGCGTCTCATTGGCTTTAATGGAGTCATACTTACCGCTGAATACACAATAGTTGGGATTGCATTGATTAGTTGAGGCTGGAGCCACATGTCCTACTCTGGAGTCAGGGTCTATGAGTTGAGGGCAAGGACCAGAGACATCCAATAAACCTGGGAAGGGAAGGAAGAGAAGAGGGATGCCGCTGGAGGTGATAATCACAGCAGTCGCGTTAGGGTCCCCATAGAGCTTCCGGTCAGGCTTGGCAACTTTGCAAAGTACACAATTTAAGAAATAAAAAAATAAAATCTTGTGCTGCTTTCCTGGGGAGAAATGTGTCTCAAGAATGAATAACGCCATTTCACATTTAATTACGGAGTCATTTAGTAAATTGAATAGCTAATATATTCAATAAATGGTGCTAGGCACAGTGAGGCACACAGAGAAATGTGCAATGAGAGCCACTGTCATTCAGAAGTCAGCGGTACAATAGGCGATATATTTTATTCACTTATGAGATGACAAATAGAAAAATGAGGCCGTGTAGTAAGTGCCCAGTGAATTGAGCAGACAGTCATTTTTGTAGGCGTGTGGGTTTCAAACTTAGATGTGCTTAAGAATCACCTGGGGTGCTGGTTAAAAATGGAGATTTTTTTTTTTTTTTTTTTTTTTTTTTGACACTGCGCCACCAGGGTAAGCCCCCAAAATGGAGAATTGTTAACCCAGAAATTCTGATTCAGTAGTTTGAGATGAGGCTCAGGAACCTAACTTTTTTTTTTTCTATACTTCAATGATGCAGTGCAAAAGGGCCTACGGTGGTCAGAGACCTCCGTGAAGGAAGCAACGGAAGTCACAGAATAGTGCTGTGCAGGCGAATGTCAGGCGTTCTCAGGAGGAGGATGTATGTCTTGGTTTCTTTATTATTCCTTGTTGGGGGCTCATCCCTTAGAACAGTGCCTCCTCCAGGTTAGATACTTACAATGGAGCGGAATGCAATGGAATGAGTGAGTTTGTGGAGAGTGTTTTTCAGGTTGGGATGGAGTGGAAATATAGCAGAAGCAGGGAGATGAGTGCATCGCATGAAACGATATGGTATCACTCTAGAGAGCATAAAAAGAAAGGAAGAAATTGCTACCCAAAAGCTCTTCTACAAATGCTGTAGTTGCTGAGTGGATAATTTATACGCCATAGAAAAGATGGCAGAATATTTTCATTTCTTTAAAGAAAGTGTGAATGGTGAGAAAAAGAAACCCAGAATCCCCCGTTAGAATGTTACCCTACTTCACTCTGTGTTGGTGGACAGAAGAGTGAGACTGGAAGACAGGACGCTTGGGTTCCAGCATCAGCTTTGCTTCTCAGCTGTGTCACCTCTGGGAAATCCCTTCCCTTCTTTGGAGCTATTTCCTCATTGGTAAAATGTAGGGATTGAACCAGGTAATCTTCTGTGTTCTTTGTCGCTATCACTGTGTGCACTTCGATAAATGTATTATTAATTTGATTTACTGTTTATACTGTTAAAATAACTACGGTGAAAACCAAAATGCATATTGTATTCAGTGTAGGAGTAATGGTGTGCTTTCTAATTATCTGCCCGAGCCACGTAACCATAGTTAAATTTATGATGAAACAGCACGTCCAATTGGGCTGATCCGGTTGTAGCAAATTAAAACTTACAGCTGCCCTTTGTATTAATTTAAAGGCAACCCTCTGCCACCAGCAACAGAAGTCTTATCAGCATATGAATGAGGTGCATTAACACACAGAAGTTGTATCACATACTGTCAAAGTCTCGTGCTACGCATCTAACCTTATAAACACTGAACTTGTATCTAAGGAGAAATTCATGTTTATTGTCTCTGGCAACGGCCCAGCTTCTCCTCTACCTGTAACTGAATTCAAAGGCATAACATAAAAGGTCAGGAATACGTTCCTTCTTTTTCATGAGGGCTGCAGGCACCTGTTGCTGGCATAGGTACATTGTATCCCAGTCAAGGCCAACTTAAATTTAAATATCTAGACTAACCGATTGATCATTTAAAGGTCATAGTTTCCTTACAGAAAGATTGTTCTCTCTTCAAAATAAAAAGAAAGTTAAAGGATTTTATTAGAGGCAAATTCCTAAGTGTATTTTAAGTATGATTTAATATCTAGAAACTTTATACCCAAATTTTCAGAGAGATGGTTATCACCTAAATAACCATAAAAGCTAACTTTTTGAGCCCCTACAAACTGGCAGGTCCAGTGCTAATAGTGTTACTAAAATTCTTCCTAATATTTCTAATGAACCTGAAGGATAGGTACCGTCTCCTATGTACAGCTGAAGCCCAAGGACTTTGTCACGTGTCCAAGGTCAAACATAAGTGAGGATTCAAATCTGCATCCAATTGACTCCAAGATACCTAATCATACCACTAAAAGCTGGTGCTTTAAAAAAAAAAAAAAAAATCCAGGGCTTCCCTGGTGGCGCAGTGGTTGAGAGTCCACCTGCCGATGCAGGGGACACGGGTTCGTGCCCCGATCTGGGAAGATCCCACATGCCGTGGAGCGGCTGGGCCCATGAGCCATGGCCGCTGAGCCTGCGCGTCCGGAGCCTGTGCTCCGCAACGGGAGAGGCCACAACAGTGAGAGGCCCGCGTACCGCAAACAAACAGCAACAACAACAACAAATGTGAAGGTAAAAGTATATGGTAGATTCTTTAAACAAGAAAATTCAAACTTCGTTGTAGCACAATGTGATATAAAAGTGGCATCTAAATATCTTGTTTAAAAGGACCAAACCATATTTGGTCATTCCCTCAGCAAGTCAAACTAATCACAAGGTGATCTCAAATACTTTTGGAACAAGGGAGAATATTTGCATTTATGTAATAGTACATAATTTTATATATTTTTATATAAAATATATTTAAATTTTTTATTAGTTAGCCAGTTCTAAGAAACAAATTGCCCTAAAACTTAGCAACCTAAAAAAACAAACATTTATACTCTTACAGTTTTTGTGGGTCAGAAATGAAGGAGCAGATTAACTGGGTGAGGGTCTCTTGTGAAGCTGTGACCAAGATGTCAGCTGGGACTACAGTCACGTGACTTGACTTCAAGGTGATTTACTCCATGGCTGGAGGCAGGAGACCTCAGTTGCTTGACCAAGTGTCTCTATGGAACTGCTCGAGTGCCCTCGCAACATTAGCTGGATTTCGAACAGCAAGCAATCTGAGAGAGAGAGCCAGCAGGAGCTGTAGGGTCTTTTATGACCTCTTCTCAGAAGTCACACATGTGATGGTGAGAAAGGAAGAACTGAGTGTGTTGAACAGACCAGAGGCTTCGCTCAACAGCTCATTTTCTGATGACAGTGATATTCCCAGGACTGGGGGTACTTGGCTAAATACCAGCCTGAGCAAGGGATAGGATGCAAAGTTCTCCCCTCCTTTCCTCAAAAACTTCTCCCTTATTATCAAATCTTAATGCTTGATGTGCCGCACTTGGATACACATTTCTTTTGACTAAGGAAAATTATCTTTAAAACGAATGAACAACTTAGCCTAGATACATATACTTAGGTACGTTTTCTTCAGTAGCTAGTTGACAGGAAAGGTATGGAGCAAGCATACTTGATGAGGAAAACTCAATAGAGGAGACAATGAAGGACTCTGGGGCAGGTTAGAACAGGTGTTAGGGGAATTTGACCACTTAGGATGAAAATCCAGCACCTGAAGAGGGTAGTAAAAACGAAGGTGGAACAGAGAGTGCTAAAGTGATTTCCAGGCTCTGAAAGTGCTTTGATGATAAAAAAGAGGTGAGAGGAGCCCCGAGGGGGGAGGTGAGAGGAGCTCTGAGAAGGCTAGAAGGCTATGTCCTGAGGTACGCTGTCACTCTGGTCCTGAGGGTCAGCTGAATCATCATCTTACCCTTTTTTATATCAATTAAACTGAAAGTGTTGTCAAGCGTGGACGGCAGATTCCTCATTATAATGGTGACAGGATACACCTTCTGCTGGGGCCATTTCTGTATGGTTAAAACCATGCATTATCTTACTACTGAACTATAATTGATAGAGTTTTTTCTTACGCTTATACATCACTGGATGTCTTCCCTTTTCCCTAGTTTCCTTACCTCTGCCTTTTGTTTTTTTCACTTTAAGATTCTATTTTTTGTAAACCGTGTCAGTCAGAGCCCTGTTTACTGACTTAACAGTCAATGAGTATGTTTGCTACAGTGATGATGGGAGAAAAAGACGAAGGGTGTAAGCCAAAGGAAATGTAGGTTACCTAAGGAGGCACATGTGTATGTAAGTTACGTACATTACCAAAAATCAGTGCTCTTTCAAGTAACCTTTTCCCCAAATCTCTAGGTCTGAATTTAGACTGTACTGTCCCGCAAAATCTTAATTGTTTTTGAGAAATTTTGTACAACCCCTCACCCTCCCACCTCTGCCCAAATTTGGACCCAGGATAGGAGGAGACATGGTGGCAGGCTAAGCAGAGGGAAGCATCTTTGCTGGCTTATGGAGCACAGCAGCCAGACTCTGGGTTGTTTAGCCCGAAGCCTGTCTTTTATTAATTATGACCATCGGCTACTACTGAGTCTTAGGAAAAATGTATTAAATGCTAAAAATATTTAAGGGAGGGGTGCATTTCCATGCTTAGAATGAAAAACGAAGGGATTGAGGCCCTACTGGCACTGCCTTTCTTCTGAGACCACTGTAGATATACCAGCGTTTTCAAAGGAGAGTGATGGTCTCAGAGGCACAGATGCACGTGACAACAACCATGGGTTAACTCTCCTACCCGGTGTCTGCAAGTCTTCAGAGGAAGGGAATCTTAAAAGCAAAACGGTCAGTCTTTGCAGGGAAGGGCTCTGCATCCAGCAGCTATCTGTGCTCTGCGTGCACCCTTTGGGTCACTGTCCAAAAATGTCCCTGTGATGTAGATTTCCCAAAAAGTCTGGATGAACCAGACATCTCTGAAACGCAAGACCAATCCGTGACCAGCCAACGAGATAAAGGGATTGTGGCCAATACACATAAATCTAAAGAGTTGTCAGGAAACTCTCAATCAATTTTTAAGCCTGGAGGTTGCATCTTCTCTGCTGGTTAAAAAGTTCATTCATACATGCCCCTTTCATTTCATTATTCATGCAACACAAATTAAATGGTTTAGCTGTTTCAATACGGATTAATTACATTAGGCACAAAGCACATTTCCAGTTGAGGCCATGGTTTCTACTTCATTTAATTCATTATCCCGTGTGCAATCCGGTGGCGTCCTGAAGATAGCAGCTAATTTCAATCACATACGTCTTTGTCAGCACTCTCTTCTTTTTCTTTCAGGTCTGTATGAGAAGATTGCTAGCTAGAATAAAAGGAAAAGTACGTACTTGGACCAAAGGAATTTTATTCTAAAGGGCTTTTTCTTTTTTTTTAATCTTATTGTGTTTGCTTTTTGTTTCGGTGTCCTCCGATTGAGGCGACATAGAAAGGCATCACCTGGCCTCCTGGAGAGAGATGCTACTTCTGCTGCTATGATGCGTGATATACCTGGCAGAGGAACTTGGGGGGCAGGGGTCTGGTTAGGGCTCCAAGCGTGTGTATGGAGGCCACTGCTTATGACTCCAGAATGAGAGGGAGAAGTTTCAGCTCCAGGCAGATCTGTTTACCTTGGCACACTCCTTGCAGGGTATTTGTCATTCAGCAAAAAAAAGTCGGATGCAGGCGTCTGTATGTGTGTTTTATACAGGGTTTTTTCAAATGATAGCTCTTTGAAGATTAACTACTAAAAATGCTGAAATGTCTTTCTCTGCAGCTGTGAGCACAGGTTTATAGCACAGAGGAAGAACCTGAAATCCAGAGTTGGAATACTTACATACACCCAAATTTATTATGACAATGAAGTTAAAATGCCAGACACAGGAAACGTTCTTACTGAAAAGTATCGTGAAAGTTGTTCTCGGATCGAAGTCGTACTGAAATAAATAAATTAATTAATTAAAAACCTGTTCTGTTCTGTTCTGTAATCAACAAAGTCTTGAGATCTTTGTCAAGGATGGAGGAATACAGGGTGTAACATCCAACATTCTGCAACCCGAGAAGACGGCCAGAGTAAGGAAGCCAAGATAAGGGAAACTTCATTTATACTCAGCTTTGTGAAGGGAAAAAAAATTAAGGATTATTTACTTTTTTATCTCAAAAAAAAAAAGTTTCTGAGCCTTGTGGTTTAATCTAAAATGTCCTTCATGAACTTTCGTTTCTTCACCTCAATTCCAGTATATTAAGATAAGTAGATTCGGAAATGACAGTGCAAAATGGATAACATTTGGGGAATTACAATGAATTTTCTGGAATTTTTTTTTTTTTTTGCTGTGGGGGAGCTAACTTTTCTCACTGATTAACTGCTTTCCCACTTGCCCCTAAATTTTATACTATATATTTCAAAGAAAGGCTATAAGAAAACCCCCTCCCCATGCTGCTTTTTTGCAAATCCGGACTCTTGGAGGATTTAGATGTCTGATCTTCGGGGCTCCGGTTCCTTTTTGTAACTCCTGTCGAAACATCACAGGAGAAAGGGAAAGATAGTAAGAAACCATCTAAAGGCAATCAAACGACCATTAATCCCCTACTCTTTCCACACACAATAAACATTAGCTGCAGCTCAATTAAACACTACGGTTCACAGATGTTCACAGTAATGACAGCCCCACGATAGCGTCCTTCTCATTAAGGTGTTTTGGAACTGTGTACACGCCAATGCCACCCACCAGGGAACTGAGAAAACTGAGGAAAACACAGGGAACCAGTCAGGCCTGGTATAGGAAGCAGAAGACAGTTGTCTGTTCTCTCCAGAAAAGAGGCATCGGCAGGATTTATCATCATGGTGTTTTTTGGGTTTTTTTTTGTTTTTTGTTTTTTGTTTTTTTGGCTAACCCCTCACCCCCTGGCCCCCCTTTGATTCATTAACAGTGAAAATACACTGTGTTTCAGTGAAAATACACTGGAGAACTTGACAGAAGCAGAGACCAGAAATGTGTCCCTAGAGCCTGGAACCATCTGGAAGAAACACACGTTTTCCCTGTGCCTGGGTGCTGCCAGAACAGAAGGCAGCTCAGCTTACACATAGGATGTGCTCTTTGCCTGGCTCCTTCAGAGGCCCCAGACGCTTCCAGGTATGCTTCCTTTGGGGAAATTAGTGGCATAACAGGGATAAGGAAGGTACCAGAGACGAATTTTAAATAGTTCATTAGATAGGAAGTGTCAACAGAAGTGGAATCCCTTTCCTTGAAAAGCCAGAGGCTAATCAGCTCGGTAAAGAGGGTGCTTCCATCACAAAGACCAGGTCCTCCACTCGCCCACCAACCAGACCTGAGCTGCGGATACCCAGTCTCGGGCCCCGGCTTCCCCAGTTCGGGTGCCCCAGTCGTGGGCACGGTCATGGCATCACCTACATAACACATAGCAAGGCTCTCTGCTCTCTGCATGTGGCCGTAGTTACAATCTCAGAATACATTGTTTTCATTGGCCAGACCTTTATGCTCCTAAATGTCTCTGTCTCTGAAGCCTTTTGCAAGGATTACACAAGCATCTTTACTTTTAGAGAAGTAACAAAGGCATTGCAAGTCCTTAGCTCTACAGATCCCAAGACTTCCTGGCTGGGCCAGATCCTCGTTGAGAACATGTATTTCTTGGAATAAAATATCATAGCTGCAAAGGGACACGTTCGGAGCAGGAACCTTGAATCCAATATTCTCCATCCACCTGAGACCTGGTCTGCACGGGTTCTTCTGCGATGGACAGGTGAGGCTCACCGGCAAGAGTGGTTGGCCTTGGAGGGCTCAAGCTGCCTAACATTTTATTAGACACTATTAAGTGCGAAACCTTCCAGATGCTGTACGGCCAAGTCTGAACTGGAAGGCCAGTATTGAGCAACATCTAGGAAAGAAAAAATACTAGCACTTAATTAGCTGGTTTTAATTAGGGGTTAACTTTGTCTTTGGTAAAGAAAATCAACCCAACTATTAAAAACAGAAGAAAAAATAGACTATAAGGCATTTTAATGGTAGGAAAATTCTAAATGTGGTTCATTCAACATCGTTTTGTTTGTTTGGCCGCACTCAGGGGATATTAGTTCCCCTACCAGTGATCAGACCCGGGCCACTGCAGTGAAAGCACTGGAGTCCTAACCACTGGACCACCAGGGAATTCCCCATTCAACAGTTTTGCTAAACCTTTATTGAGGTAGTGTTATCGTTTTAATAATTATCCCAACTGCCTTGCAAATACAGGGAACTGGAACAGCTAATAAGCATCACATATACATATATAATACATATATAATTATATATACATGGAATTTGAACAGTTATAGACATCGCATATACAATATGTGTGACACCTAGAACTGTTCAAATATATATATAGTACTTACATATATAACATATATATGATATATACATAGATATATATATATCATATATATAATGCGTAGCATTTTCCACAAAGATTGGTATTAGGTAAAGCTTGTCTTTAACTCACCTCTAACCTCCATACCCCAATCTGCACCCCCATCCCCAGGACAAACACACACAATCACACACACGTAAGGTTAGAATTAGGGTTAGGATTTGCCTCTTTTTGTCTTCTAGTCTTTTCTCCCTTTCTCTTCTTCACAACAAACAAGCCTGCGTTGGCCTTGCACTGGAGTTCCTGCCTTTCCATGATTATGATGACAACCGCTGTGTGTTCTGCATACTCTGTTCTTTACCTGGTAGCTAGCTGTGGGTGGTGAGGACAGCGTGCTGTCTGGATGGGTAGAAGGAAACCACGAGGGGACAACTTGCAGGTCCAGAGTGTGGGTGGCCTGAGGAGAGGGCTGCTTCAGGGCTGTATCCACGTGGCCTTGGGACTCGGGGAGTCTTTCAGAGGGTCTGAGAGGTCCAAAACATTCATGGGTTAAAACAAACCTTTAAATGGCAAGACAGACCCCTGAATGTAATGTAACAGCGCAGGAAATAAGTGCAAGTAATTATTTCAGATGTACACACCCAGGGGCCATTTACTTTTGAGAAACTACCACGTGGAAGGTTTCGGGTGTAGGATCAAAGAAGAATCTTCACAGTTATCTGAAGAGATTCCTAATATACTCCTCCCTTTTCTTGCTCTACGTCTGGGTGAGGCTGGATTTCCTACATATTCTTCAACCAAATAGTCACAGCAGATTGAATGCAGAGCAGATTGGAGCATCCAGCTCTCTTAGCCCAGATATTAAAGACACTGGCAAAATGGAAAACAATGCCATTTTCTACTATTTTTTTTGATAGAGTGACTTTTGTAAAAGATACGTTATTTATGTAATGCTGTCTAGGTAATAAATCCATGTAGTTCAACGAACTAGTAAAATATATTTTTAAATTTTAATTTCTAATATAGTAAATAATGATCCAGCTCATATGAAAAACCGTTTGGGGGATTCTTTTTTTTTTAATACAAGTTTATTTATTTATTTTTGGCTGTGTTGGGTCTTCGTTGCTGCACGTGGGTTTTCTCTAGCTGCAGTGAGTGGGGGCTACTCTTTGTTGTGGAGCGCGGGCTCTAGGCCCGTGGGCTTCAGTAGTTGTGGCTTACGGGCTCTAGAGCGCAGGCTCAGTAGTTGTGGCGCATGGGCTTAGTTGCTCGGTGGCATGTGGGATCTTCCCGGACCAGGGCTCGAACTCGTGTCCCCTGCATTGGCAGGTGGATTCTTAACTGCTGCACCACCAGGGAAGTCCGGGGAGTCTTAATACTTTTAAAGAGTGCCAAGGGCTCCCCAAACCAGAATTTAAGACCCACAGTTGGAGGCTATCTCTTCCATTACATCTGGGCACCCAAAGCCTTGGGCCTGAGACAGTTGCTCTTATTTACTCTCTCAAGGGCCATTGTTTTCCCAAGGGCTTGCCTATTATGACTTTCGAGCTCTGCCCTGTTGGCAGGGCCTGCTGCAGTTAACTGTGTATTGGAGATCTTCAATCTAGGCTCTACAGCTTCCTAAAATGGCATGAAAAGAACCTGTACAACTGTGTGGTTGCGTGCCCTCGCAGGAGAGTTTAGCTAGCTTTCCTCGGCGTCCAAGGGCCTCGTGACCCTTCAAGGTCAGCAGCCTGTCTCTGCCTCACGGGCCCCAGGTGCCCTCAGGGGTTTTGCTGTGAACTGTTGGTCCTCTAGTTTCTGTCACAATTCACCAGACGTGTGGTTACGTTGGTGTGGAGGAGACAAGAAGGAGAATATGAAAGTTTACAAGTACTAGGAATGTGAATTTCCACAAGAATAAAGATTGCAACGGCATATGCAAAAACAACAACAAAAATAGCTTTGACAAGTCTGGAGAATGATGCCTCCCTCATCCTCAAAACTGATTTGAAAACCTTTTTATGTTGTTTTACTACTAGAAAGTGATGAGATGAATGCTGGGCATAACATTTTGATTCTCCTTCTGAGCCTTCTGGAAGCTTAGAATATTTAATGCTCTCAGGCAGTAACTCTGTTCGCCTACATATGGCTGTTTTTCTCTTCCTCATCTAAGTTTCCATTATTTTATGGTCATTGCAGTTCCTACATGTTCATTGTAAGCCATGTTGGATTTCTTTTTTTTTTTTTTTTTTGCGGTACGCGGGCCTCTCACTGCTGTGGCCTCTCCCGTTGTGGAGCACAGGCTCCGGGCGCGCAGGCTCAGCAGCCATGGCTCGCGGGCCCAGCCGCTTTGCGGCATGTGGGATCCTCCCGGACCGGGGCACGAACCCATGTCCCCTGCATCGGCAGGCAGACTCTCAACCACTGTGCCACCAGGGAAGCCCTTGGTTTTCTTTTTTAAAAATGAACTTTTCAGACAAAGCTGATGAATGAATCCTTCTTAGTGTATTGATTCCCATGAAGATGGCAAGTGCCTTGCCCCTGAGAGCCTGTGACTGCTTTGCATTGTCACAGCCTGCTGGCTCACAGGTACATCCTCCAAAGAGTGTCCAGCTAGAAGAGAGATTGGGAGGAAGATGGACGGGAGGATCTAGCATGAACCTGTTTGTTTAACTGTCTTCGCATATGAACCACGTCCTCTTAGGAACACTGGAATGATGATAATTCCCAAGGTCCTTGGAACTCTTGGAAATGCCTTAAAAATGCACATGTACCTCTCATCTGGCATGAAGACCACTTACCCAGGGCAGCACCAGGTCTGGACAGAGTCCAGCCAATTCAGTTGGGTTTGGGAATCCTGAAACTCACTTTGGAGCTCCAGCTGTGGACCTGGTATGTGTCCCCTGGTGAGGACCATTTATTTTCAGGCAAGAACTTGGGAAAGGGCCTCGGAGAGGATCCTGGTCCCACAGTGGTGGCTCATCCCTGGCCGAGCTAAAAGCATCGGAAGTTCTACTTGCTTTTCTCCACACAGTTCTTTCTGTTTTGGAAAAGAAAACGATACAGTTATAAATATTTACATTTGAAACCAAAACATTTTGACAACAATTGCAGCTGCTAAATGATTTATGAAACTTGTGAAATTGAGTAGAGAAAGACAGAAGACAAACATGTTGTTGCTAAGAAGGAAGATCTCCCTGACTCTGATTTAGGAGACAGTGGAGGTTTCCTAGAGCATAATTATAAGTAATACTCCTTAAGGGAGTTTGGTTTAAAAATACGATACACTTAATTACCATTTGGTCATTAGCAATGCTGTCATTAACCTTCAGCTGACAAATTACCTACTTAGGAGAGATATATTTCAATGTAAGCTGTTAGAGTGGATGGCATACTCTATGCATTTGGGTCAAAAGCCAGGTCCACGGAACCTGGGTCTGGAACTTACAGAAGGGAATACCTCAGTCTGGCTTAAGTTTTCCAAACTACATGGGTAATTCTCAAATAATTAGATGTGCTAATCAACAATAAAGCACCTCTTTTTGTACATTTTAATATTTTTGGTCAAAGCGGACAGATAACTGGGTAGCCTCTGTTCCACACTGAGGCTCCATCCCATGGAGTTAAATGACTGGCCTTGTAAACTGAGAATTGCAAATCTAAACCCACCTGGAGATTCTGCTTCTCACTGGAGAGCAAGCCTGTCAGAAGAGAAATGGCGTACATTCTGCAGAGTCAGAAGACTTGAGTTTGAATCCCTTCTTTGACTCTGATGGACTGAGTGGCCTGGGGCAAGTGAATGAATTTCTCTGACTCTGTTTCCTCACATACAAAATAGAAAAAAAGAATATTTGCCCTATGGTAATACTGTAAGGATTTAATGAGATAATTCAAGTAAAGAACCCGGCAGCCTAATAGAAGCTGGACAAAGGGTAACTCTAATTGCTATAGGGGTTCTGAAATAGAGCTTTCAAATGATTGACCTCAACTCACATTTATTTAGAATCCATCAGGGACAGGGAGTTACATAAGCGAAGTGGGGACTCTAGTTAGTGAGACAGATATCTGTCCACACACCCCTTCCTGTTAAAGAGTGAGCATCCATCTCTGGGGCCACAGACACATGTGTAGGTCTACAAATCCAGGTGGAAGGAAATCTAGCCATGGAGTGGGGATGGGTAGATAAGAAACTGCCCCCAAAAGAGGAAGGAAGGGCAAAGTTGGGGGTGGAAGAAACCCACATGCCTCGGTCAGCAGCAGGTACCCATGTAAGCCATAGGACCTGGTGTGCCCTGCATCCCCACAGGTATGGAACTGCCATGTGTGTGTGTGTGATGTGTATGTGTGTGAATTAGGGTAGAGCAAGGGACAGAGAGGAAAAGGCAGCAAGTGTAGTGTAAGTAGCGCTCCGATATGACAGCAATCGAAAGATGATAGTGAAGGTAAAAAAAAAAAAAAAAGTTACAGAGAATGAGGAGATAAGGGGCCTGACTTGCCTTCTGTGAGCTCAGAGCACCTCGTCCCCACCCCATCCTATGCCAGGACCCGAGAAGTCGAAAGCGAGCCCTTGCCGTTGGAGAGAGTATGTGCTCAGAATTACTGACCACCCTCTTCTTCCTCAGGTTGGTGGCCCAGAAGATGCTTTGGATGAAAAGATGCTCATCCCAACACAAAATGATCTGTGAAAATGGTCACATGGGCCGTCGACTGATTCAAGATGAAGGAGAAATCACTTTAGGCTGCTGAGGTCCAAGAGAAGCTTCATTTCAAACTGAGTCCTAAAGATGGATGGCGTTGAGATTTAAAAAAAAAAAAAAAATTAAAAATGGAAATTAGCATGAGCAAAACATGAGGGCTGAAACCTGCTTGCCATATTCAGAAGTCAGCAGCAGTCTTATTAGAGTCAGGCAAATAGACTGGAAAGGTAGGTGTCCAGACGTGGATAGGCACTTGATCCAAAGCCAAAGAAATATGCAAATATTGATTTTAACTGACCATCAAACTCTATTATATAGTACGAGGAAAAGTGCTAAATATATCATTTTTTCCCTCATGGTTATTCATGGTTGACAATGATATTTTCAAAATGACAGATACTGATTGTAAAAAAAAAAAAGCAAGAAAAGAATAGTTGTTAAAATCTATTTCTGTAAAGACCACTATTGCTGGTTCCTCCCCAAATGCCTGGGCATGAGCAAAGAAAGATACTGTTCACATTTAGTAGCTGCTATAGTCACCTTGGCATAATAGAGGAAACACAGCCTTTAATGGCAGTTTAATTAGATTTACCATGGGGAAGAGGTCACACAGAAGATGCAATGCTTTTATATTTACAAACCTGGATAATGACATGATAAATAAAAAATGCACATAAAAGAAAACATGGTGAAGACCATGGTAGCTCTTTCTCTTTCTTTTCCCCTCACAGTTTAAATTCATAGGGTGTGGTTTTCCTGTAATGCAAGTGTCTAAGTGGCTTTAATGCTTATGGGAGTTGGCTGCATATGGAGAGGAGGGTTATATGCCATGTTTTATATTTTATGAGCAGCAGGATATCTCCAAGAAAGATTTTTAATTGATTCTACTTTTTGTGGAAGAAGAGATGGCAGTTTTTATCACTACTATGGAAAAGTGTAGAGGTTCCCCTACAAACTCAAGAGGCAGTAGATAGTCAATAAGACCAGGAGAACAAATACTATAGACAGCATTTTCCCCTAGGACTACAGAGGTGGAGAACTCAAGAGACCTAAGCAATTTTTTTAATCTGTTGCCATAGAAAGAGGATAAAACCTTCTGTGAGAGAGGCAAGGATGAAAGAGAGCATGTGGAAAGAATAAGTTCTGACTTATTTCTGTACTTCCAATTTTAAAATAAGGCGAGAGAGGGCAGACAGCAGAAGCAAGAAGAACTACTATCCTGCAGCCTGTGGAACAAAAACCACATTCACAGAAAGATAGACAAGATGAAAAGGCAGAGGGCTATGTACCAGATGAAGGAACAAGATAAAACCCCAGGAAAACAACTAAATGAAATGGAGATAGGCAACCTTGCAGAAAAAGAATTCAGAATAATGATAGTGAAGATGATATGGGACCTTGGAAAAAGAATGGAGGCAAAGATAGAGAAGATGCAAGAAATGTTTAACAAAGATCTAGAAGAATTAAAGAACAAACAGATATGAACAATATAATAACTGAAATGAAAAATACACTAGAAGGAATCAATAGCAGAGTAACTGAGGCAGAAGAACAGATAAGTGACTGGGAAGACAGAATGGTCAAACTCACTGCTGTGGAACAGAATAAAGAAAAAAGAATGAAAAGAAATGATGACAGCTTAAGAGACCTCTGGGACAACATTATATGCAACAATATTTGCATTATAGGGGTCCCAGAAGGAGAAGAGAGAGAGAAAAAGGACCCAAGAAAATATTTGAAGATTATAGTTGAAAACTTCCCTAACATGGGAAAGGAAATAGCCACCCAAGTTCAGGAAGCACAGAGAGTCCGATACAGGATAAACCCAAAGAGAAACACGTTGAGAAACATAGTAATCAAATTGGCAAAAATTAAAGAAAAAGAAAAATTATTGAAAGCAGCAAGGGAAAAATAACATACAAGGGAACTCCCATAAGGTTAACAGCTGATTACTCAGCAAGACTCCCTGACTTCAGACTATACTACAAAGCTACAGTAATCAAGAAAATATGGTACTGGCACAAAAAAGGAAACATACATCAATGGAACCCCATAGAAAACTGAGAGGTAAACCCATGCACCTATGGTCAACTAATCTATGACAAAGGAGGCAAGGATATACAATGGAGAAAAGACAGTCTCTTCAATAAGTGGTGCTCGGAAAACTGGACAGCTACATGTAAAAGAATAAAATTAGAACACTCCCTAACACCATACACAAAAATAAACTCAAAATGGATTAGAGACCTAAATGTAAGACCAGACACTATAAAGCTTTTAGAGGAAAGCATAGGAAGAACACTCTCTGACATAAATCACAGCAAGGTATTTTTGATCCATCTCCTAGAGTAATGGAAATAAAAACAAAAATAAACAAATGGGACCTAATGAAACTTAAAAGGTTTTGCACAGCAAAGGAAACCATAAACAAGACGAAAAGTATCCTCAGAATGGGAGATAATATTTGCAAATGAATCATCGGATAAAGAATTAAACTACAAAATATATAAACACCTCATGCAGCTCAATATTAAAAAAGCAAACAACCCAATCCAAAAATGGGCAGAAGACCTAAATAGACATTTTTCCAAAGAAGACATACAGATGGCCAAGAAGCACATGAAAAGCTGCTCAACATCACTAATTATTAGAGAAATGCAAATCAAAACTACAATGAGGTATCACCTCACACCACTTAGAATGGGCATCATCAGAAAATCTACAAACAGCAAATGCTGGAGAGGGTGTGGAGAAAAGGGAACCCTCTTGCACTGTTGGTGGGAATGTAAATTGATACAGCCACTGTGGAGAACAGTATGGAGGTTCCTTAAAGAACTAAAAATACAATTACCATATGACCCAGCAATCCCACTACTGGGCATATACCCAGAGAAAAACATATTTCAAAAAGACACATGCACCCCAATGTTCATTGCAGCTCTATTTACAATAGCCTGGTCATGGAAGGAACCTAACTGCCCATTGACAGACGAATGGATAAAGAAGATGTGGTACATCTATACAATGGAATAGTACTCTGCCATAAAAAGGAACGAAATTGGGTCATTTGTAGAGACGTGGATGCATCTAGAGACTGTCATACAGAGTGAAGTTAGAAAGAGCAAAACAAATATCGTATATTAACGCATATATGTGGAACCTAGAAAAATGGTACGGATGAACTGGTTTGCAGGGCAGAAATAGAGACACAGATGTAGAGAACAAACATATGGACACCAAGGGGGGGAAAGCGGCGGGGGGGGGGGATGGTGGGGGATGAATTGGGCGACTGGGATTGACATGTATACACTGATGTGTATAAAATGGATGACTAATAAGAAAAAATCAATCAATAAATAAACATTTAGAACCCCACAAAAAACAAAAAAAAAAAAACAAAATAAATTAGTCACAGGCATAAAATGTACAGTGTGAAAAATATAGTCAGTAATAATCTAATATTTTTGTGTGGTGACAGATGGTAACTAGAGTATAGTGGTGATCATTTTGTAATGTATAGAAGTACTAAATCCGTATATTGTGCACGAGGAAATACTATAGTGTTATAGGTCAATCAGACTTCAAAGACAAACAAGCAAACAAAAATTTTAAAAAATAAAGTAAGGCTAGACACTCAACAGTGGTGTCTACACCTGTAGTAGAAACCAAGCACCAAATCCAGCAGATGGCAAAAGCTCTGACTGGAAGATCCTGGAAAGCTGTGGATGCCTTCTGAACGCTTTGGAAAAAGACTCAAGGATTCTGAATTGATGGTTTAAGTATCCCACTGGGAATCTTCCAAAAAAGTTAGGTTATGTGTGGGAACTGTCCACACATAAGGTAGAGGTTTCTTAAATCTCTTGAAAGAGCTTTAAAAGTACAGAGAGTTCTCAACACGTCAACTACTGAGAAAATCAAATTTAGTAGCAATTCAATAAATCCATTGAGCCTATTGTCAGGCTCTAAGCTAGATGCTAAGTCTGGGCTCCTCCGTGGACCCACTGCAGGAAGATGGGGGGTGGAAGAAGCCGGTGATAACACAGATTGCTGCCCCTTCCCCAAGTCTCCTGAAGAAGAATCTTCTGATAATGGGCCAAGGAGTTGATCATTTCACCCACGCCCGTGCAGCAGGTGAGTCTCATAAACATGAAGTTAAACACTCCAGGAGAACTGTGGAAATTTAATTAAAAATAGGAAAGAGGGCGTCCCTGGTGGCGCAGTGGTTGAGAGTCCGCCTGCCGATGCAGGGGACGCGGTTTCGTGCCCCGGTCCGGGAAGATCCCATGTGCCGCGGAGCGGCTGGGCCCGTGAGCCATGGCCGCTGAGCCTGCGCGTCAAAAAAAAAAAAAAAAGGAAAGAATAGCAAGGTCTCCTCAAGATTTCATAGTGACCCTTTCTTGCAAGAACAGAGGAACATACACTTTGATTATTATTTTTTTTACTGAAATCACTCTCTGACTTGATCAGAAGCGGCGTTGACAGAATAAGCAGGACTTTTCTTTCTTTTGATGACTTGTTGCCAGGCACTGCTCTAAATCCTTTGCATGTATTATCTCATTTAATGCTTACGCCACCCTTACCTAACAAGCAGGTGCTTTTATTATCTCCAACTGACAGAGAGTTAGATAAGATCTCCTAAACCAGATCCTGTTCAATGCAAGTGGCAGTCAGGGAGGAGATAAATCAGAAAAGGAAGCGAAAGACCCTTGGACCTTGTCCAAAGCAGCATATCTAGTTGATTTCCCCTCTGAGTAGAGAGATGAATGATACAAAGTTAAAGAAGAAAAATAAAAGAAGATGATAAAAGAAATCAGAGTGCCCTTTAAGTCCTAGAAACAAAGATAACAACTCTTTCCAGATCTTATATTCTGTATGTATTTGTCATTAACTTTTATGTATTTAGTAAGGTGAGTTACTCTAGGGTGGTCAATCTACCTTGAGTTACTTGTTTTATATATAGAATAAAACAGCAGAACATTCCCATACAACACATGACATTCCTCTCCACGGATTTATTAAAAAGACCCCCAGAGAAGAAAGTTATAAAATCTGATCAAGTCAGCAGTTCCAGCTGTGTAATTGATATCCATTGTTTTCTACTGACTGCTGAGAAGAACCTCCATTTCTGTAGCATAAACAGAATTCCCATTCCTTTTGCAAGGGGACTGCCATGGGGTAAATCTAAAAATAAGGTTCATCAAGAAAATTATTTCATAAATTCCCAAAGACTTTCAGGAAAGCTCTGCAGACAATGGTTTCCTATAAATGTACTTCTTCTCTGTAAGTCATTTTTATATTTCAAGTCATTACGTTTATTCTACATGATTCTTTTCTGTGTATAACATATAATATAGGCAGAGTATTAATCTCTTGAAGGATCAAGGAACAGCTAAGAAAAAATGGGAATGTTGAAAACTATCCATGGCTCTGTTTTTCCTTCTTCTCTCTTTCACAGATTCCTCTGCTCAAACACTACAAATATTCCATGCTTTATAATTAATATTGCTTCCATGACCCCAAAATATAGCTTTATGTTTTACCTTGGAAGTGAAGGGTACTAGGATATGCCACACCAAAGTATACCTCTCTGGAATAAGAATTATTTTGAGCTGATTATTTTGAGAAACAGCAGACCCAGGAGAAGCCCTGCAAACCACAGTAGAAGTTATCCTTTTATAAGGGAATTTTACTTTGATAAAGAAAACCTCCATTCGTAAGGGTGTCTCCCTCTCTGTATCAGGAAGGGAAGGATGACTGAATCACAAAAGCATCCTATCAATGGAGAAGACTCCAGTTGAAATCTCCAAGAACTAACCTTACCCTCGTTTACCAGGCTTTACCTGGTAACCTCCCAAACTCTCCCCCCACCCACCCCCATACTTTTCCTTCTTTTGCCTTTAGCTGAAGACGGTCTTTAAGGTGGTAGTTCAGACCACCGCGGAGTGTTACTCGTTTTCCCTGGTGTCTCTCTTTTATACGTGGGGAAACATGTTAAGAAACTTCTGTTTGTTTTTCTCTTACTAATCTGTCTTTTATTTCCGGTGGTCTCAGCCAAGAACTCAGAAGGTAGAGGCAAAATTATTTATCCTCCCTTACTGGAGAAAATAAGGTTAAATATTGCTCTCATAAGATTTGTAAATTCTATAGCTGAGTTGTAGGAAACAAAACAGGTGCCTTTGTAAGTATCTGAAGTACATTAGTAAGACCTGCCCTTTTCCCATGTTAATCTGTTTCAAAAGACAGTCACTGTGTTACAAACAAAAGGCTTCAAGCTCCATAGAGGTAATAAAAGGGTCTATGAATTCTGCTATGAGCTGTAACCTTTCCAGCCCTTATATTTGCATTTATAAAAAGACTTTTTTGGCTGCCCGGGATCTTAGTTTCCTGATTAGGGATCGAACCCAGGCCACCTGCAATGGAAGTGCGGAGTCCTAATCACTTGACGGCCAGGAAATTCCCTATATTTGCATTTCTGATTTCATGATGAGAATTTTAGTAGGCAGACCTATGATATCTGGGCCTTCCATTCAAATCCTCTGTGTCCTTAATTTTTCTTCTGAAGCCATTTGCCTATTGTAATTTTAGTCTCCTTGGTGGGTGTGTTAGTGAAATTGCTTCTGTAAACTTTTGGGGGGAAGCAGTGTGAAGTCAGCACCGAGTGAAACTAAAGTAAAGACATTTTCCAAGCCTCTGACAGTAAGCACTGATCTGCTCATAATCACTCTTTCTCCTGGAGCAGAAACTGCTTCTCAGTGACTAGTTTCCTCGGCTAAGTACCTTTAGCAGCATTGCCCTTCAGGCATGGAGATTAGGGTTAGTTGTTGCCAAGTCAATGTGATGAGCTCCCAGTTGGTTAATGTGGTCCATTTGTTTGTGTCTCTTCCAGAGGTCGGAGGTGTTTGGAGAGAGCATTTTGGATTCCAGTCAGAGAATTCACAAAGCCCTGCCCCCGGGTAAAATGTCAAATAGGAAGTGCCAACATTTGTCTATGTTTTTGACACTTTCTCACCTTTTATACTTTCTCTCTTAGGGCCCTTGCTATTCCATCAATGTCTCTTTTCCCAGGTACCTGACATCTTACCTACTCATCCCAGTGTGGTACAGAAGATTGGGTCCTTTGCTGTCCTACGTGTCCTGATGTCCACCCCCTACCCCATATGCTCCACCCTGCCCTGCCACCCTATTTTCTCCCATATGGCATGTGCCCTACCCAGATCCCCCGTCTCCTATCCCACTACCCACCCCACGCACATCTTTCCAACTGCACCACGCCCAGTATATAGGGTTAAAAGGTGAACGGAAGCATATTGAAAGGGTTAACAGTGTATTTGAGCAAAAATTGATTTGAATTAGGCAGCATCCAGTCTAGCAGGTGGAAAGGAGCTCCAGGAACTCTACAAAATGAAAGACCTTGGGCTTCCCTGGTGGCGCAGTGGTTGAGAGTCCGCCTGCCGATGCGGGGGACATGGGTTCGTGCCCCGGTCCGGGAAGATCCCACATGCCCTGGAGCGGCTGGGCCCGTGAGCCATGGCCGCTGAGCCTCCGCGTCCGGAGCCTGTGCTCTGCAACGGGAGAGGCCACAACAGTGAGAGGCCCGTGTACCTCAAAAAAAAAACAAAAAAAAAAACCACATACAAAATGAAAGACCTTTACAGGTGGAAGGGAGTGGGAACAAGGGAATTATACTGGCCAAAAAGCAGGTTGGTTATGGTGAGGTCACTGTCTTTTAGGGAATACAGGGGTCTATCAGGCAGATCCCCTAACCAGTGCTAGCCAGGTGATTCCCGCTTGACTGCCTTAAGATTCCATTTCTGGGAAAACCCATATTGTAATTGTAAGTCTCGGTTTGGCAACTCAGGGCTTAGCAGAAGCAGCTGCATTTGGGCCCTGTTGTCTTGTTTGTCACAGTAATTTAATATGGCTCTCAAGATATGACCTGGTTCACTCTCAGCCCTCCATAAATGTTTCTAAGATCTGTCCTCCCTGTTCTCCTTACCCCATCTCTCCAGGGATCTTTGGGCCCTAAGAGAGGACACGCATCGAGGACAATCTAATCACGAAGATGAAAGAAAATCATCGAAAGATGCACTTCAGCTTCAGGGAAACTGGATTTGGTGGGGGAGGGAAGGAGGGTATATTAAATCACAGAT
Source organism: Neophocaena asiaeorientalis asiaeorientalis (assembly GCF_003031525.2). Classification (NCBI taxonomy): domain Eukaryota; kingdom Metazoa; phylum Chordata; class Mammalia; order Artiodactyla; family Phocoenidae; genus Neophocaena; species Neophocaena asiaeorientalis. The sequence continues at coordinate 3,698,516 of NW_020175192.1, forward strand.
CTGTGACAGACAAGTAAGACTTCTGTACTTCTTTTATTTGAATGTAAAAAATTATGTGCACTTTTCAGTCATATTTTGCTTTGTACGGACAATCCAGGAATCTTCTGTGTCTGACACAGTGTCAGACAGCATACCCATCTGTGAACCCAGTGGAGAGCCGGTGTCTCTGCTGAGCTGCACCTCCCTGGGGCAGGAATACCAGGAAACGGGTACTTTTATATACAGCTCATCTCCCATGTGCCACACACTCTGCACCGTCATCCCCAGGAAATATTTTCTATGTGTTTCCATATCATTCCTTCCCTTCTAGACCTCCAGCTTCTCAGCAGAAGAGCCACTCATTAGGTCTGATAAGAGGTAGAAATGGTCCTCTTTGCTCTGCGTGAAAGGAAGCAGTGTAATTACCCACTTCACTCACTCAACTGCTGTTAGAGGATTTCAAAGGCTCTTCGGAAGCGGGTGAAGAGAGGACAGGGCAGGAGGACACTTTCCTCTGTCCAAACATGAGCTACAGTCAGGAGGAAACACGCAACACTCAGCCACTGCAATTGGCTCACGTAATTCCCTTCTCCGATATTAGGCTCCTGGAAGGGAGTGAAGATACCGAGCAAGTTAAACTTCAAGTAAAATTCTACAGGAATAGAGGGAAACAGCAGAAGCAATGAGCTACGTAACATCTCCAGATTTTCCCTATCTCTCCTCATTCTGGTCTCTGGGTTCCTGGCTTTGTCTTATCTGTTTTCACTCGTTAGGATGTCAATTGCCTGAACTTATATGCTACTATAGTGGCTTAAACAAATTGGGATAAATTTTCTCTCCTAACAAAATGTCCTGAAGCAGGAAGATGATAGTTTGGGTTTACCTGTTTAGTGATACTATCACGGCCCCAAAGTCAAACTCTCTTTTTAACTTTTTGTTTCATTCTTAGAAAATTGCCTTTTGTTCTCATGTTCTTCCCTTCATAGATGGGAGCTGGCTGTTGCTGCTTCAAACACTGCATCCACATTCAAGGGAGGAAGAAAAGACAGATGGGGGATGCCCAGGACCTTTGCCACTTTGATCAGGAAAGCAGAAACCAATTCCAGAAAATGCCTTCTCTTATTTCATTGGTCAAATAGGGTCACACGATCACTCCTCACTTTTAAGTAAAATAACTAGGTGGCCACGGGTTGATTTTTCCAGTCTTGTAGAAGCAGGCAAGGAAGTGACCACCATCAGACTATACAGAAACATGATCTGATTCTGTGACCTTGATCCTTGTTGGTGAGAGGAAAAAAAACCTTCTTCTCTACCCTTTTCAGTTCTGTTATGCAGGAGTGCAAATTAAACTGACAAAAGACATTAGTGAGAAAAAATACAGATTTTTATTTATACACATGTACATGGAGCTCAGAGAAAAATGTGACTCAGGAAGGCTGTTAGAATTTGGGGCTTTTATACCATCTTAATAGTGAATGGGGTAGGAAAGGGGGAACTTCTGGGAGATAAAAATGACTCTTTAGAAAGGGGGAAGAAAGGACACTTATGGAAATAACAAATGGCTTTTTTGAACGATGAATAAATAGACCCTTGGGGAAATGGTACTAGCTCTTTACCATCCTTGGGAGAACTGAGTAAATATCATGCATATGTTATACTTTCTGTGGTTCAGATGAGTCCCAGCTGAGAAAGGCTATCTGGGAGTCAGTTGTACTTGAGCCTGTGAGCAGCCATGTGACTTGAGGCAAATCATCTGTTTGGTAACCTTAGTCTGCTTATGTAAGAAATGAGTGGATTGCTTCAGATTAATTCTATGATGCCTTCTAGCTATGATAGAAAATCTGCTCTGCAGAAGGTAGTTCTAAGAAAGACCTTAGGGAAACATATTAAATACTGTGTTTAGTCATTCTTCTTTTTCCATCTCATCAAAAAAAAAGTGTGATAGAAATTCAAGAGGAATATTTTCTAAGTTATCCCTCTCCTTCCCCCTGTCCTCATCGGCCCTCCAGCTCGCCCCTCATTTCTGCTTTGAAATCATAGGTGCTGAGGAGCACCAAAGCCCTCATTCAGTTAAACACTATTTGAGCTCTACAAGTTGCGAAGGGTTAAGCTCTTTGATGCTGGTTGGGTTGAGAACAAATTCGGCACCTTCTCCTCTACATTCGCTGCTCACCTGTTTCTCTCCTTAGGTCTGTCTCTCTGCACTTGCCTAAATTTGGAAATATGGAACTAGCCGTCCCCCATGGTACCTCCTAATGTGCAAATAGATGCTGGGAGACATGAGCAGTGTCCGAAGCTATAGAAACTGTCAGATCTTTTTCTATCTCTCTTCCTTCCTTCCTTCCTTTCTTTCTCTCTCTCTCTCCCTTTCTTTCTTTCTTTCTTTCTTTCTTTCTTTCTTTCTTTCTTTCTCACCAAAGGTGTTACACTAATTCCACAGCTGAAATAAAAAGGAAAGAAATAAATAGGAAAGGGAAATAAACAGGAAAGGAAAGATCACCTGATGTCAAAATCGTGTCTTTTGTTCAATAATCTGCATATTGTCTCCCTGATGCTTTTATTTCCCTTGTATTTTCAGGGTCAGAGATTGATTAATAAAAGGTGTAAATAGACATTTGATTACAAGTAACTCTTCCGTCGATTCCTGTGCTGTTTTGAATTAGTCCATGTTCTTTGGTGAATGAAGATATACAATGAGGAAAGAAGGGGTCTTGAGACTAATCAGGGAGATGCAGGACCCAGTATCACAATCGGATGTTGCATAACCAGTGGGGATAAGTGTATATGAGTCTGACAGTAGTAGAAAGAAGATCTTAGAGGTTCACCCAAGCTTTCACTCTCCAGTCTAGAGATAAACTCTTAGGACTAATGTAGGAGAGTGAAAGATGTGTTTTGAGAAGAATTTTTTTTTTTTTGAGAAGGATTCTAAAACTGAATTTGAGTTATGGGAAAATGCCACTGTTGCTTATGGATGTCTGCTATGGCTCAGGTTAAGAGAGGAATGCCATGAGTCTTTTCTGGCCTTACAGACTCTCTGGTTGGCTGCCCTAAAATAAATTAGACTTAGTCTATGAAGAAGAGCTAATCAAACTCTGATAATACATAGTCTTCCTTGTATGCCACTGATTCAGATTTTGCATTCTGAACACTAAAAATTACTATTATATCAATAGTATACAGGAATAAAACATTCAAATACTATACAGCCAAAAAGTTTGGACAAATGACCTTAAATATTCATTTTGACCTAGAAATTCTATGATCCAGTGAAACATTGATTTTCTATCAGTAGCTCCTTTTTATTGCCTCCCTCTTTATTTTAACACATTATTAATAGGACAGTCTGAGTGTATCAGTAAAATATTACCTATTCAACATGGGCTAATCACCAATTTTTCATCCTAAAAGCCAGATATGCCACATTTAAAATTCTAAAAGAGTAAAAACCTCAATCTATAATTCTATATCCAGCAAAACTATCCTTCAAAACATGAAGGAGGAATTAAGATATTCCCAGGTAACAATAGCTGAGGGAGTTTGTAGCTAGTAGAATTGCCCTATGAGAAATGCTAAAAAGAGTCCTTCAGGCTGAAATGAAAGGACGCTAGACAGTAACTCCAGAACACTAGTAAAGGGAAATTTAACACAATTCAAAAAATAATGGGAAAAATATCTGAAAGAGGTTTGACTTATAGATTATTAACCTGTTGCTTAAATTTTGGCCAAGTTTTTAGTGGGGAGTTCTAAAATTTTACAAGAAAAGAAACAAATATGATAATATTTAAAATAATCCTTTATATTAAAGGTCTCAATGTTTTAGAAAAAAAATTACAGAAAAATACTGTATCAGATATACAAAGTCTCATTTTCATCACCTTTACCACTTCTTTTGCTTAGAATTTATAAATAAATGGATTCCGAATCTGTGTTTCTTTAAAGGTGTAGCTCTCTTTTGCTGTGCTCTTGTCTCTCTGTTGCGAGACACAAAAGCACAAAATGCAGTAACCCTCCAGAGGGCAGCAGAGACTATAAGCATTAACCAAGAGCCCAGTCCTGGCAACATGGGAGAGAAAGCTTGGAACTAAGAGAGTTACTCCACCTCTGAGCCCTTAGGACTAGACACACAGACTAATTTGTTTGGTCATAATGACCTCTGTCATGTTATATGAACAGTGAAATTTATATGATAACTTTTCATTACATCTGTCTGTCAATCTCTACATTTTTCCTATGAGTCAACAACGTACAAAAATCCAACTTTTAAGAAACTTTGATTTGGGAAAATTCATAACTAGCAAAACAAAGCATGTTTACAAATCTAAGTAAATATTCTACAGTACAATTCTAAAGTTCTCATATTCATTTTGTATAAAATAAAAGTACTTCTCCTTAAGGACCAATATAGCCTAGGTTTTGGAGTCTCTTGGGTTCTAAGCCGGTTGCCAGCATTTATTAGTTGTGTAACTTTGGCATTTAATCTCTCTGTGTGATATTCTCCTGCCAGCAGTATCTTCCTCGTAGAATCTCCGTGAAGACAAACCATGCTGTGCATGCATATTATTTAGGTTCTGCTGAAGTAACCCTGCATAACAAACAACTCTCAAATCCCAGTGGCTCATAGAAACAAACATTTCTTTCCTGGTGAACTCTGGCTCCACCAGGCCAGATTGACTTGGGTTCAGATCTGTTCTCGTCTCTCATTCTGGACGCAAGCTGAAGGAGCAGGAATTACCTGGACTCTGTTCATCTCATGTGGATGACAGAACAACAAAAGGACAAGTAGAACTAAGTGATGCCTTCTGAAACTTCCAGTCGGAACTGGTACATATTGCATTGGTTAAAGCTAGCATATGACCAAGCCCAAAGTTAGTGAGATAGGGAAGTATATACTATCCCTGGGAGACCATGGCAAGACTGGTAAAGTTTTGTGAACAAATAGGACACTGAAATGGAGCAGGACCCTATGATCTTTCCCCCCACCCCCCATGTCCTCCTCCTGCCTTTTGTCTGTGAAAAACTTTACCCAAAGAATAAGTTTAATCAGAGAAGTGAGAAAAAGCAGAAGCAAAGAAAATCAGTCATACAGGATAAAACAATGATAGTTTAGTCAGTAAGTAAAGTCAAGGAGCTTTATTTAGTTCCTTCTCAAGGACTATAGATAATATTCTGAGCCATGTCCTGTGAGCTGCTTTGTAGATACTGAAACTCCCACCAGGTGGAAGAAGCTAACTACATGATGACCAGGCTGTAGCCATGACATACACTGCCACAATTCCGAGAATTGGTCTCAAAGGAATGTGAACAAACCGACCCTGGAACTGAAGATTAACTGCACCTATAACAATCGAGATGACACTGGTCAGAACACCGATGACCAATTTCAAGACGACTGTCGGAGCTGACTGTACCTCCCTCCACCTATAAAAGCTCTTGCCCGCGATTGCCTGGGGTGGAGGTGGGGAGACGGCCTTTGGACAGGCGTCCACTCCACTCCCCCGCCCAGTTTCCAGCATGCAAAAAAAAGGAATCTTTCCTTCCCACCAACCTTGCTTGCTTATTGGCTTTTGAGTGGCGAGCAGCCAGACCCCACTTTCAGTAACAACACTATAACCGTATGTAAAGTGTGTTACACACAGTTGAGTATACACACTCAAATATTTCCTATCATTGCTGCTCCCAGGACTCTCCGTCCACTTTCATCTAGTCCTTCACCAATCTGCTGGCTCAGCTCCACATACCATTTATGAAACTAACTATTGTAAAACTGGGGTGGACCTCATTATTAACCCGTTTACTTGGGTCTGTTTCCCCAAAGCAGAGTAGAAGAAGGGGAGTCCACGTCCTATTCTGCAGGCATCTTATACAGCATCCTTCTCTGATCTTTCCTCTCTTAAGCTTTCTTTGATCACCAGTGTTGAAAATAGATCTCTTTTCTCTTCTTCTACATCAGCATTAGCCCACTGAAATATGATGATAGCCACATATATGATATAACACTTTCTAGTAGTCCTGTTAAAAAGTATTCAAAAATGTTCAACAAAAATGTCTAAAGTATCATCATTTCAACATGCAATCAATATAAAAATTATTGAGATATTTTAAAAAATTTATTCATAATGTCTCCAAAATTCAGCATGTATTTTACATGATAGCACATCTTAATTTAAATTCTCCGTGTTTCAAGTGCTCAGTAGCTACAAAAAGCTACTGGCTGTATCGAAGAGTACAGCTCTACATCTTACCTTTCCTTTGTCATTTATCGTTGTGTGCCTGACTTTCTTCTTTCCATCAGAATGGATGTTTTCAATTTTGTCTCTCCCATGATACCTCTGATGTTTGTTTGGATGTTGATCTTAATCTAGGTCTGACCAGGCATTAAGAATAAATAAATACACACATAAATAAACCATTTAGAGTAAGAGCTAAAGACATAAAAACACTGAGGTACAGATTAAATAATTTACAGACTAAACACCTATCATGTTTGCAGGTATGTAATCCTACCTTGGGCTTCCTCAGATCATCCTAGATAAGATTTAGAGGATAGAGTATCTTAGAATGTAACACACATTCAAATGATTTGTTTTTCAGTCATTAATTTGATCAACCTATGAAGAGCAAAGTTCTCTCTCTCACCAGGTAGCTGAGGTTTACTGAAGCAATTCAACACACCTTACTTTTTATAGATACTGCTTAACTGAAATGACTGCAGGGATGTTATGTGCCTATAAATAAATCCATAAGAAGCAACCGTGCATGTAAGGCAGTAACTTGTGGGAAGAATCAGTGCAGTATCTATTGAGATTGGGTAGGAAATCAGGAAGACAGCTCATGATCTATAGGTTAGGATGTGCTAGGTATCAGTGAAGAATGGTTGTCTATAGCCATTGGGTTTCAGGTCAAGAAGCCTGAAATCTTTCCTTCCATACTACTTTGCCTTTCCATGTTTTGTCAAAGGCTGGTTAATTATGTGTGATGGGTGCTATGGGGCACAGAGGGGTATAATGGAAATATAACTTGTATATTTCCCATGTCTGTTTCCCAAGTTGGTATTTTGATATACATTTATCTCACGGGTGAGACATAGTATTTAATACTAGATACTGATGGGTAAAGTTAAGACTTTTATTTAATAAAACACATAAATCTTATAAACCAAAAGAATATCCCAGTCTTAGGATCTGTGTGAGTACAAGATGTAAACACACAGATTCCCACAAATACATGAAGAGATGTTCTTTGTAGAGACGAGCTGGTAGAGACCACCAGCTTTGTTCAGGCACTCTGTGTTTCAAAACTCACGCTTCTGAATGTGAAAAAGGACACATATATACATATATATATGTGTATATATATATATATATATATATATATATGGCTGAATCACTTTGCTGTATAGCAGAAATTAACACAACTTTGTAAATCAACTATACTTCAAAAAAAAAACAAACCCAACTACGTCTTCCATTTATTAGCTGTGGGTCCCTGCATAAGCAAGTTAAACTAAGTATCAGAATTTTTTAAATTGATATGATAATAGTAAGTCCTTCATTGGCAGGGTTAGCCTTGCATATACAAGCACTCAATATGTGTTAACTGTTGTTAACAATTTTAGGAAAGAGACAATATTTTTGGCCATTTTTTTCCTGCAAAATCTCTTCCTCTATACCTGAAACAGAGAATAAAATACCTACTGCAAAGGAACGCTGGACAAGATTCCCAAACATGTAGCTTTCTTCATACTGTTTTTGCCTTGCTTTCTAAAGCTTCTTTTTAAACTCACATATCCATGAAGAAATAAGGACCTAATAGGCACATTTCAATTAACTCTAAACATTTTGAAACTGGGCATTATTATTCATCACCGATCTTCTGGTTTAAAAATTGGAAGAAGCAGAAAAACCCGATTGCTGTGGAAAATGACAGTCATCCCCTATTTGTTTTCTTTGTGTCTCATTTATGGCAGCAACTTTGACTTCTACATCTTAGAACTGTTTCTCAATTATGCCAGAGTCATTATTTTGTTGGAATCTATCCATCATGTGAAAGATACAGATGACGATTGTATCCACTTATACATCTCAAATGCATCTCAAATCATAAGGCACCGAGAAAGTTGGTCTTAGAAGGTAATTAAATGCTTTGTCCTCTGTGAATTGAATTAACAATCTAGTTCTCGAATCCAGTCTAGCTGATTGTTTCTATTTGCAGCCTGATACTTTGTTCTCGGACTTCGTGTAATAAAGGATAATTAAAGACATTTACACTTACTTTGCCAGTAAGAACATTGCTCTTGCTGTTAAGGAGTAATTCTAATCTAATGTGATTTATATTTGCATAATATCCTGTTGCAATATCAAAAAAAACACTTTGCTGCAAAACAGAGGAAGGTATTGCAATTGGGGTTTATAGAAGGGAAAGAAAGGTCATGAATAATCACTGTCAAATAGGACAATTAGCTTATCCAATCGGTTTGCTCCAACAAAATTAAGCCTATTTTCTCTTGGAGGTGGTTAAAACACAGTGTAGGCAACTCCGTCAAATACGTGCTCTATGGCATTATTCAAACACCCAACTGGCTTCTTAACTCAGTGTTCCTCTTTTCACCTGGTTGGGTGTAATCCCACTGGCAAACAGCATTTTAAAATTCAGTTTTGCTTTCTCTACCTCTTGTGAATCAAAAGTCAACCAAAACAAGTAGTAAAAATGCTATTTTTACCAAGGGAGGACAAGTTTCCACAGGAAAATGAAAGTGAAATTTATAATCATCATTCATTCAAATTGTAATTTTTGAAGACCTAAGTGCCCCAGTTTAAAACCATGTTAATGAACTTCGTGGTTCAATTATAATCATATGGATAATTCTAACTGACCTTAACCTTACAGCTGAAAAAGCATTTCTATTCACACAATTCTGTTTCCATGTTAAACATCTAGATGCAACCTGAGAGGCTGTAGGGTGAACTACCATCTCATTTTCCCCAGGACTGAAGGGTTTCTTGGGAGGCAGGGCTTACAACACCGAAACAAGAGCAAATTAGGATGGTTGGTACTCTATAATATAAAACTCAAATATCTTAGGATAGCTCAGAATTTAAATTGGAAATCTTCTGGAAAGTGAAGAAAGCCTGAGTCATTTATTATGTGTTCATATAGTTACACTTTATTTAGCACTTTCTGTAAAGCAACTATTGGCCTGGGCACCAGAGATTCAGATTCAGTTCTTGTCCCATATATATGGATGATAAGAGAGAAATAAACAAAAAAAAAAATCAGAATAGAGGTATGTACAAGGCCCTAAGGGACACAGAGGAGAATGATGAGAACTTGTATATTTCTTTCTTTTTTTGCGGTGTGCAGGCCTCTCACTGCTGCGGCCTCTCCCGCTGCCGAGCACAGGCTCCGGACGCGCAGGCTCAGCGGCCATGGCTCACGGGCCCAGCCACTCCGCGGCACGTGGGATCTTCCTGGACCGGGGCATGAACCCGTGTCCCCTGCATCGGCAGGCGGACTCTCAACCACTGCGCCACCAGGGAAGCCCGAACTTGTATATTTCTGATGTCTATTTTCTAAGTTTGACTTTTGTTATTTATACCTGTTAAAGGGTCACATATTTTTAATACATAATTAAACTGAAAGTTTAGCAACTTAAAAAAATATTCTGAGTGCATAATCAACAAACTCAGCCACTAAGTCATGTGTGAAAATCAAATCATTCTTGAATAAATCAGTTTTGGGTTTAGCATATAATTAATCTTATTTCACAAACAACCTCAAGGTTTATGAATTTTACAGCATTTTTGACCAGCCTTATATACTGATAAAGGGGAAAATTCACCAAGAAGACACCAGTTCTAAGTGGAAATAGCAAAGAATTTCAAAATACGTGAAATAAAAATTGATAGAATTGAAAGGAAAAAATAGAGAAATTCACAATTATAGTTAGTAAATTCGATACTCTTCTCCATAACTGATAAAACAAATAGACAAAAGTAAATACAGAGAAAATTGGAACAACACTATCAACGAGATTGACCTAAATGACACGGATAGATCAGTCTACATCTACCCAACAACAGAAGAATATACATCCTTTTTAAGTGCACATGGAAAATGCGCTAAGGTAAATAATATTCTAGGCTTTAAAACAATCCTCAATACATTTATAAGAATTGAAATCATTCGAAGTATGTTTTCTAAGCACAACAGAATTAAACTAGAAATCAATAGTAGAAAAACACCTGAAAAATACTCAAATATTTGAAAATAAAACAACACATTGGTAAATAACACATGTGTTAAAGAGGAACTCACAGACAATATTGGAAAATATCTTGATGGTATAAAAATAAAAACACGGTATTGTCCATATCAAAATCTGTGGGGGGGCTTCCCTGGTGGTGCAGTGGTTGAGAGTCCCCCTGTCAATGCAGGGGACACAGGTTCGTGCCCCGGTCCGGGAAGATCCCACATGCCGCGGAGCGGCTGGGCCCGTGAGCCATGGCGCTGAGCCTGCGCGTCCGGAGCCTGTGCTCCACAACGGGAGAGGCCACAACAGTGAGAGGCCCATGTACCGCAAAAAATCCCCCCAAAAAAACCTAAAAACAGCAACAACAACAAAATCTGTGGGATACAGCTAAAGCAATGTGTAGAGGAAAATTTATATCTTTAAATGTTTCTATTAGAAAAAAAGAAACATTTCAAATCAATGATAAAATTTCTTACCATAAGAAACAGGGGGCATGTGGAAAAGGGGAGGAGAATTAAAAACAAAGCAAACCGAAGAAAGGAAATAATAAAGACAAGAGCAGAGATCATTAAAATTGAAAACAGAAGAACAATAGGGAGAATCAAAGAAACCAAATCTGATACTTTGGAAAAAGCAGTACAATTAATGAAGCAGTGCTAATGGAATGCAGAATTGAGATAACCACTTTAGAAAACAGTTTGGCAAATTCTTTTCTTTTTTTTCTTTTTTTTTTAAACATAGGCATAAATCTTCATAATCTTGGATTAGGTAATAATTTCTTAAATATGGCAATTTCTTATAAGCTAAATATTTAGTTATATTACCCAGCAATCTCACTCCTAGTTATATACTTGAGAAATAAAAACATATATTCACAGAAAAGCCATGCACAAATTTTTCTAGTGGCTTCATTATCAAAATTGGAAATTAGCCAAATTTTCGTCAGCTGGAGAACAGATAAACTTTGGTACATCTATAAAATGAAACACTAATTAAAAAACAAAAAAGAAACTAGTGACAGTAATTCAACATTGACAAGTCTCAAATGCACAATGCAATGTGAAAAAATCCAGGTTCAAGCTGCTATATGCTATATGATTCCATTTATATGACGTTCTGGAAATATCAAAACATTAGGGACTGAAAAGAGATCAGGGTTTGCCAGGAGCTGTGGCTGAGAGTAAGGAATTGGCTGCAAATGGACATGGGGATATTTTGGTGATGGAAATATGCTGTATCTTGATCATGGGGGTGGTTATACAACTGTATGTGTTTATCAATATTCATAAACTTGTACACTGAAAAAGGTGCATTTTACTGCTGTGTAAATTATAGCTCAATAAACCTTACTTTAAAAAGAAAAAAGGATATATGGATAAAGAACATTTTATTTCTTTTATGCACAGTTCCAAGAGGGCCTTGTAATATAGAACACAGATACCTTCAAACTGGTAAAAATTAAATCATATACTTAAATTTCATGAAAATGTAGTCACGGATGATATTGTAAAGAAAATTCTCTTATGGGCAATGAAGCTGCATACATTTATTTTCATACTTCAGTAATTAATCCTCCTTATGTGGCTTTTATAAAAGTAGGAACTTGGCAAATGCAATTGTCAGATGCTCTATGTAAATACTGATTGACTCAATAAATGAATAAATGAGTTAATCAAACAATGAACAAATTAATTAAGATGAACATTCTGTAATCATGTACTCCAAGCTACATACGAGGGGTGTATGCTTCCTAAATGAACTCTATAATAACTCTTTGTGCAAATGAATAATTAAAACATGAAAAACAAAAACATCTGTTTTAAAAACAAAAGACCGTATTTGATAGGAATTTTTAAACTACTTGTATTACAGAATGTTTAAAGTTCAATTCATTGAGATTTCATCACATCCTAGGTTAGTTTTCAGAGTAATTATTGATGATTTTCTTTCTTTAAACCCCAATGCAGAGATTTCAAAATATAATACCTAACATTTATGCTCACCATGTGCCTGGCACTCATAAACGTTTTACGTATAGTACCTCGTTTATTTTTAACATCAACCCCATTACACAGATTTCTATTATTATACCCATTTTCCAGCTGGGGAATCTGATGCAGAGGAGGTTCAGAAACTTCTCCAAAGTCACAGAACTATTGTTCTGAGGAGGATCTGGGATTCAACCTTGGGAAGCCTGGGCTCGGTAATCAACAAATTATGATTAATTGTTACCTAGGTGCTTATAGACAGCAACATTCACTATACTCCTGCTTTATCGTCTACACGGAGATTATTAGGTGCGTGGGTACGCGGGCCAAGACAGGCTGGCTTTGGATGGTGTGCAAAGCCTTCGGTGTGGCCATTCCCTCATTGTTCAAAGTCAGCTTTTATGACACCCTTTACCTCCATTTAGGAAATTTATGAGCAGCACTTGCACCCCATTGGTACTCTTCAGAGCTTCAGAAGAATAAAACCATACCTTTTATCTAAAAATTCTGTGATTTTCCCCCTAATGCCTCCAAATTTTCACTCTCCAGAAGCTAATATCCACCCCCAACAATGACGGGTATCATCAGATGGTAAGAAAGAACATCTTCCTTTATCCCCTTTGCAGAATCAGGGTATCTTGTCATTTCCCCCGCAATACCGAGAGGGAACAATTCTTTCCTCCTTGGCACTGATCCTCAATCTTTCCTCCATTAAAGATTCTTCTTACAATATTTATCTTCTTTCTTTTTAGTCACTGCCTCTTACTGAGTACATTTCAACCTGACTCTGCCGCCCTTTACGACTATCTTCTACATTTTCTTCTTCTTTAGAGCCTAGTGATCTAACCCTCTACTGCCTCACTTCCTCCCTGAGCCCTTGCTATTGGGCATCTTCCTCTTCTACCTCGTTGAAACCCCTCTCCTGTAGGTAAAATCCAACCACAATTTCCAGTTTTAATACTCCTACACTTTCTCCAGAAAGTGCCTTCATTCAACATCGTGGCTTCAACTATCAGGTTAATACTGTATTGTCTCCTCTGTTATTCCACCTCTCACCTTTCACTCAAGCCGAAATTCTGTCTTCCATGTGTCTCAAAGGACACGCACTTGAAGATACCTGGACATCCATCTAATTAAATAAGATTATTTTATTTGAAACTAACCATATGCCCCTCCTTTCTTTCCAAATATCTGTTAAAGGCAAAATTTTTAAATCAGCATAACTTAGTTCCCTTCTTATCACCTAAATCCTTAGTCACTTAACCTTACTCATCGTTCCTTCACACTTTCTAAATGGACATCTCGGATCTTCCTCTCATACATGGATTATCATTCCGATATCTCTGTCCTCACTGTCTCCCCCATTCTAACCCCCAGTGCACTTTGTAATCATTGTAGTTGTTACATCGTTTTATTTCCAACAGGTTCTTCACAGTAAGAGACTATTGCATATTTGTCATCTACTGTACAAATCTCAACTCTTCATTTGTAACTGAAATCAATGCACCCACTCTACCTTTCTATAGTAAACGCCTTTGATTTTGGTCTGCCCAGCTGCCCTTACCCTAACTCGTGTAGGTTTTTTCAGTCCTAGTAACCGTTCCCTCCGTCCTATCCCTTGCCATAAGTGGGAACAAGGACCCAGGTTTAATCAATTGTGGTATCACACCCTTTCCTGCAAAACTATGACTGGATCAAGAAGGGTCACCTGACCGAGCTGAACCAATCAGAATCCCTCCGCAAGATGGATTACAGACCTGTGAGGGGGAAGCTGTCTCCTACGGGAATCTGACCTGGGAAACAACCGGCCATATTTCTTTCAAGGAAGATTTCACACTTCTGGGTGTATCCAAAGAGAGTAGACGAAACAGAACACAAATTAATGTTGTTTGAGCTTGTTGATCAAGACATAAATAGAGCCAGACCTACTCTTGGTCTTCTCAGTTACGTGAGCCAACACATTCATTTTAGATTCAACTTTTTATGTTGGGTTTCAGTCACTTGCAACTAAACGAGTCTGCTTATTACCCAGTATCAATGTACCGAAGTTTGGTTTGTTACTGAAAAACGATGTATAGTGTCCGGAGATGAAGGTGAATCAGTGTTGTTTGGAGTTCACAGTCAATTTGGAAGAAGACTGCCCTATGTTAAGGTAAGATGTAAATGTTTATATTTGGCAAGTGCTTCAAGAGAAGTAAAGAGGGCTAACTACTGCAGAGAATGGAGTGATTCGTTTTGACCAGGTAGGATGGGAAGGCTTGTGGGCATAGGAGCTGTTTTCCCCCATCTTATTATTTATTATTTTAATTTATTTATTTATATTTTAACATCTTTATTGGAGTATAATTGCTTTACATTGTTGTGTTAGCTGCTGTTGTATAACAAAGTGAATCAGCTATATGTATACATATATCCCCATATCCCCTCCCTCTTGCGTCTCCCTCCCACCCTCCCTATCCCATCCCTCTAGGTGGTCACAAAGCACTGAGACGATCTCCCTGTGCTGTATAGCAGCTTCCCACTAGCTAGCTATTTTACATTTGGTATATATGTATATACCATATGTATATATGTCCATGCCATTCTGTCACTTTGTCCCAGCTTAACCTTCCCCCTCCCCGTGTCCTTAAGTCCGTTCTCTACATCTGCATCTTTATTCCTGCCCCTGCCTCTAGGTTCTTCAGAACCATTATTTTTCTCAGATTCCATATATATGTGTTAGCATACAGTATTTGTTTTTCTCTTTCTGACTTACTTCATTCTGTATGACAGGTTCTAGGTCCATCCACCTCACTACAAATAAGTCCTTAAGATGTGGCACATATATACAATGGAATTTTTTTTTTTTAAGAAGGCACACTTCAAGGTAGTTTTCACAGGGACTGAAAATGTTTATCAGCATCCCACTTCTCCTTCACAACTGAGTGAAACATAATAAGATTTGTTCCCCTGCATGAGAGACAGGATAGCATCATGGTCAAGAACATGGATTCTGGGGTCAGCCAACTGGGGTTCCAATTCCAGTTCCACTAGGCACCAGCTCTGTGACTTTGGGCAAATTACTTTACTTCTCTGTGCCTCAGGTTAAATGAGTGTGTGTGTCTACATCTACAATCATATCTATATCTGTATCTGTACAGTGTCTGGCACGTGGTAAATACTGTGTGTTCGCTATATATTTCAGAAGCAGAAGTGAAGTTTTGCAAGTTTAGTTAAGGTATTTTACACTTGATCTTAGCCAAAAGGCCGAGAAACGATAGTTAAGGTATTTTAGAGACTGCTTTTGAGTTACTGTAAATAAGTTTTTGAACATCATCAATGATCATAAATGAAACACAATGAATGACTCCTTACCCGGAAGCTAACCAAGCATTGGAGATAGAATTTCAATGTCCTATTTATGGTGGCAATTCACTTTTTTTTTTTCCAGTTTTATTGAGATGTAATTGACATACAGCATTGTGTAAGTTTCAGTTGTAAAGCAAAATAATTTGACTTACATACATGATGAAATAATTATCGCAGTAAATTTAGTAAACATCCATCACCTCATATAGATACAAATCTAAAGAAATAGAAAAAGAATTTTCTTGTGATGAGAACTCTTGGGATTTTCTCTCTTTACTACTTTCATATATAACATACAGCAGTGTTAATTATAGTGATCATGTTGTATATTACATCCCTAGTACTTACTTATCTTAAAACTGGAAGTTTGTACATTTTGACCACCTTCATCCAATTCCCCCTCTCCCAAACCCCCGGGGCATAGGTGCTTTTTGAACTATATCTGGAAGGATGAGTAAGTTGTCAATACTACTCTTAAATTTGATCTCTAAACATATTGTTATTATTATTTTGCCTGCTCAAGTTCATTTTTTAAATCCTTTCCAATCTTGTTTGTTATCCTGAAATTATTTATATAAGGCCCCAGTTCATAGGTAGCTTTGTCTCCTTCCTGTTTGCCTTGCTACTAGCTTGTACCAGTTTTAGTTACTTCATGTGTACATACGTCTTCTTCTAATTAGACCATAACCTCCTGAAAATATAAAGATCATGTTATCATCTCTTCAATAGCTACCATGTCCCCTAACACAGCTCTGGGCACAGAGTATTAGGAACCATAAAGTGTTAGGAAACCATTAAGTTTGTGACAGTTTAAGTGTCTGTATATGGTATAAGAACTTCATTAATCAGTGATCCTGAAAGTTTCCTGTTATTGTCAAGTAAAAAAACCTGGTAGCTGGAAGAATGCCTTTCTCTTCCATGAAATTATTTCGAGCATGCAGAGGAAAATAGATTAAATTGTGTTTGACTGACAGGTCTAAATTGAGACTAATTTTTTTACCTGCTTTCACCTCTAAGCTTTCAACTGGCATCTTGGGATTAATGACATTAAGTAACTTAGTTATTGAGGAAGTAAAATGTTTGTGAAAAAGATGATAAAAAGAGACAGGAATAAAAACTGAAGGAGTATTCAGTTTAGATGATTAGATTGAGATAGCAAATGAAGTAATAAAGTATCCGTAAAAATATATGAGACCTTGGCAATTCTTTTGCTATAGAACAGTAAGACACCAAAGCCATTAAAACACAATAGTTCGAAGTCAAAGACTGAGCAGGTTGAAATTACTAAGAGCTTAGAGCTGCTTTGCTATGGGAGATATAACTGAAGGTCATATCCTTGAGATCAAACGTATGGAAAATAGTTCTTCCCACAGAAAGGGTAACACCAACTAATGTGAGGCTAAACAATGTATAACAGTAATTTCACAAATAGAATTACTGTGTAAAGGTATAATGAGATAGAGCTACAGAAAAATTGTATCTTAGCACAGAGAAGACAGAGCCATCAGAGAAGAAAGGAAAACTCAGCAAGTATCTGTTTGGGTTTACATTAAGGTAGACCCAGGTTTTGTAGGGCCTAATATTAATTTGCGGGGCACTGTTTAAAACACAACACCATGATTGAGTAATTTGGTACAAAAGTGAATATTTATTTAGAATAAGAAAAGAGATCACAAATGTATATAATGGTACAAATATTACAAAATCCAGAAAAAATAACAGCTAATAATAGCCTGACACATCTCTTGAATTTTCTGCATTTTTTTTGCTGTGTATTATTTGATTGCCTTTTCATATGACAAAGATTTTCTTATAACATCCTTCTCTACAAACGGAATAGAAAGATAATTGGTTTTTCCTCTAGCACCATTGGTCAAAATATTTTTGCTATCAATTGTTTAGAGAAGCTTTTCTGCTTATTAACTCAGTGTTGGTCACGTCATATGAATTATTAGGTTGGTTGACAAATTTGGGAATCCTTCCCCCAAGTCTCTTTCATATAGGAACCATTACAAATGTAGTTGCTGTTTGCAATACTGCTACAGATTTAAGCCTTACAAACGAGAATTTGGATAAATTCTGTCTTGCACAAATTCCATCAAAAAGAAAAACAATCCGTGATGCTTTTATAATTGTATATGCTG
This sequence comes from Neophocaena asiaeorientalis asiaeorientalis, assembly GCF_003031525.2. NCBI lineage: Eukaryota > Metazoa > Chordata > Mammalia > Artiodactyla > Phocoenidae > Neophocaena > Neophocaena asiaeorientalis. The sequence continues at coordinate 3,716,224 of NW_020175192.1, forward strand.
CCTACAACTATATTATTGACACGAGGCAACTCTTTTAACTAGATGTTGTGAAAGAGAATTCTCTGCTTGTAATTTTTTACAGGACATGATTAGAAACAAAACTTCCCACAGGATACCTTGTAGTTCTTACATTTCACACGTTCTTCTCTTTTACTGTCTCCATGCTTCCCATGGTGGACACTTTCAGATTTTGATACCAACATTCATATCATGATACAAGCTATGACCACAGATGGCCAACGACAACTATACCCAGAAGTGACTAGGGACCAAAAAGATATGTCCCACTAAACCCAAATGAAACGTATCCTCAAGTCAACTGTGACAAGCCCGATCCTCAAAATGCCACTTCAGTGCAACCCAACAGACAGCAGGGAAGGTGAGAAGTGGATCAATCTCAATAGACTACAGTTACGTCAGGTTTGCAAATTTTACAAAACCATATAACTATGTAAACAAATTGTTAAGACACCTCCCAAAGCTAGACAAGCAAGGATTCCTGAAGCTTAATGGTTAAAAATTCATCTATTTAGAAAAAAACACTATTTAGGAAAAAAAAACTCTATCGAGCGTTCTCCTTTTAGGAAATTTTTTTTTTTAATCTCCATTTTTCAATTGTGAAATTTAGCTCGTAAACAGGAAAGTGCATGTATTAGTCCCCTAGGGCTTCTGTAACAAAATACCATAGATTAAGTTGCGTAAACAGAAGAAATTTCTTTTCTCACAGCTCTGGAGGCCGGAAGTCCAAGGTTAAGGTGCCAGCTGAGGCCTCTCTCCTTGGCTTGCAGATGACAGCCTTCTTGCTGTGCCCTCACGTGGCCTTTTCTCTGTGAGCGTGCATCCCTGTGGTCTTGTCCTCTTCTTATAAGGAAGGACACCAGTCCTCTTGAATTAAGGTCCTACCCTTATGACCTCATTTAAACTTAACTACCTCTTTAAAGGCCCTATCTCCAAATACAGTCACGTTGGGTGTTAGGGTTTGAACGTATGAACTTGGGGACCGCAAAATTCAGTCCATAATTATGCAGAAAATATATATGTACAGTTTAATAAGTAATCATAAAGCAAAGATATCTATAACCACCACCCAGCTCAAGAAATAGAACATCATTAGCCCCAAAACACACTTTTTTCACACACATAGCCCATGAGTTATTCTTTGATCATAATATTCTTCCTCACATCAGAGGTAAGCACTCTTCTGACTTCTGTGATAGTTATTTTCATTATACTTTTACCACCTATATATGCAGCTTTATACAATATACGTATAGTTTGGTCTACTTTGAAATTTGCAGAGTGGAGTTCGTCTCATATGTATTGTTTTGGGTCTTGCTTTTTTTGTGCAACATTTTATTTGTGAGATTCATTGTAATGCATTCAGTTTGCTCATTTTCCTTAAAGGGAACGAGATTAAATATAGGGTAAATATAGGGCTTGAGGGTAATGTGGTGTCTGTCACGGTTCTCTTAATTCTGCCACTGCACTGTGAAAACAGTATAGACAATATACAGATGAATGAACATGGCTGTGCTCTAATAAATCTTTATTTGCAAAAATAAGCAGCAAGCATGCAGGCCATAGTTTTCTTATTTCTGATCTATAGCATCTTCTATGCCTCAGACCTCGTTTCTATTTTCCATGATCAATCTCAAAAAAAGTTAATATTAATAGTATTTAAAATAAATTAACTTTAACTTGGTTGAGTCTCTGGGCATAGATTTTCCAGAGTAGCAGTAGTTTTCTTTCAGCAAATTGAAATTATCGTTTCATTATCTCCTGACTTCCATTATTGCTGTTGAGAAGGCGGTGATAAATCTCACTCTTCTCTTTTTTTTTTTTTTTTTTTTTTTTTGAGGGCCCAGCCGCTCCGCGGCATGTGGGATCCTCCCGGACCGGGGCACGAACTCGTGTCCCCTGCATCGGCAGGCGGACTCTCAACCACTGCGCCACCAGGGAAGCCCCTCACTCTTCTCTTTTGAAGATGATCTTTCACTTCTTTGGCTGTGATTAAGATTTTCTCTTTGTCTTTAAAGTTTTGAACTTTTATTGTAATGTCTTTAGATGTGAACATTAAAAAAAATAGTTGTTTCTGGAGATTCATTGGAATTCTTGAGTGTCTTTTATCGTGTCTGGAAATTTCTCAGTCATCATCTTCACATCTTTGCCTCTGACCTTCTCTCTCCCTTCCTTCATGAACTCCAATTAAATACATATTATGTTTTCTCATTTTATCTTTCATATCTCATCTTCTGTGTGCTCATCTTTTCATTTCTCTAATATGATTTCCATACAATTTCCTCTGACTTATTTTCTAAGTCACTTATTCGTTCTTCATTACGTTCTATTTGCTCTTAAATCCATCTATTAAGTTATTATATTTCAAAATGGTAATCTAATCTCCATTTTTAGAATTTCTATTTGGCACTTTTTCTAAAATGCTGGATTACTTTTTGTAGTTTCCATCTTTGTAGGTACTGCAAGTTCGTCTTTTTTTCATAGTATAATCTATTTCTATAATCAATGTTTTATAAGTTATGTCTGATAATTCTATTAGAAGTGTTTGTAGATCTGTTTACATATTTGTTTTTAATGCGTCTTGCGCATGTTTTTTTTTTCCTTTTGTGCTTAGTTGTATTGTCTTTGAAAATTTATTTATGAGTGTTCTTTGAAGCCTAAGATAAAGGATAAATGTCCATTTCTATAAAGGGTGCCTCAGGGAACTATTCTCAATCATTTTAAATTAAACTCATGAGCCAAAGGTTTTTTGTGTATATGTTTTTGGTCTTTTTTGTTTGTGTGTTTGTTTGTTTTGTTTTGGTTACTCAGGTGACATGAATTTGACCTCAAATCTACAGAAGGGTCAGCTTCTGTTTATGGCTTCAGGGACATTATTATCCATCTCTTACTTGGAATAAAGGCAACTTTCCTAAAAATGCCATGGAATTTGATGGCGAAGGTGGGTTTCTTTTAGCTTATCCTTAACTTGAGAGTGTGCTTCTCTGTGGTCCCAGCAGAATACGTGAAGGTCACCTCTTAGACTCCCTAGCTAGACTGCCTGGGATTTGGTTTTCTTCCCAGGGGTTGTAAGGTGATCTAGCAAAACGTTCAAATGTGCTTGTGTAGACAAATGTTTCCACAGCAAAAATGGCTTCTGTCTTTTCTTGCTTCTTCAGATTCCTTCTTTCCCTTTGATTATACCCTGACATTCCTTTCTACCTGCCACATCGTCAATAATTTTAAGACTTAAAAAATGTTGTTAATCCATCATTTAGTTATTTCTTAGTGGGAAAGTTAGTCCAAACAATCTAGACCACATTGATAGAAGGGAGAGTTTGAAAAATCTTCGGTGCGTCTCTTGGTATTTTCCCCCCTACGTTGTATTTAGGAGGTTTAGTAGACATAAGCCTTGAATGTTTTCCCCGGTGCTCAATTAGTAACCTATTGTGAATTGAGCCTGCAAACGCTTAAACTGGAAAGTTATCTATTAGGGATTGGGTTCTACTTTCAAAGCTCTGTACCTGACACTAAAACACAGGGAGATTCTATATTATTTGTGTTGTTATTTCTGACCTGCGGCACTGAGCTGGAGCTGACGATAATGGTGACAGTAGGCAGGGTTCTGCAGACATTGGTAAACTGCTGCAGTCACATGTGTCATCACATGACCCTGCTTCCTATACTGTATGCAACACAAGTCCACTGGAGAGGCAGTTCTGGTCTGAGTTCCCGAGAAAGGACACCTGCTGTGGTCTGATTCCAAATTCTGAGATGTAGCTGTCATTCTCCTCTAAGGGGAACACAATAGGCCACCCCAAAAGGTCCCACTTTGACATGTGGATTATTTTGAGCTCAAGGCAATTAAAACCCAGCAAACTCAGGAAAAACATTTACCTCTCCCTTAATACCTGTAAGAATTTAGGTAGGGGGCCTGTACCAGGAAAAGAGCTGTTATCAGAGATAATATTTTTTTGTTGCAACTGCCTTTTGGGGGTTTGTTTAGTTTTGGGGAGTTTTTTTTTTGTTTTATTCCTTTTTTTTAATCTAAAAGACTTAGCTGCATGCCTAAGTTCTCATCTTCCTGTGAAGCGCCCTCCTGCCTTTTGAGGCCCAGACCTCATCCCGTTCCACGGGATGGGTGATAAGGGTGGCAGATAAGCCTCAAACTGCTAGACTTGCCCTTGGGTCTTACATTTTGATAGGACTCCATATGTGCAAAATTCAATTTGTCTTTCTCTTGTTCATCTGTCTTACGTCAGTTTAATTATTAGACCAGGCAAAGGATCTAGAAGACAGAAGGGAAGAAGGAAAAATTTTCCACCCTGTCCCTCTCAGCCCAAAGAGTAACTGGCTGCACTACTTACCGAGAAAAGAGCAAAGAGCCCAGGCTTTTCCACTAGCTTATAGGGAAAAATACAGGAACATTAATGTTTTATTTGCATAAGTTACAGTGATTCAAGTGAGCTGCCTCTCAGTACAGAAAAACCCACTGCCCTATTATATCCCACTGCTCCCTTTGTGCTGAGGAGGGCCCAGGACCTCTTTCTGGCTTCTCATCAAGCCGCTGGGACATGCCTCACAGGCAGTGGCCTGGCCCACATTGGATGCCTGCCCCACTGGGTACCCCCAGCCTTTGCTTGAATCCACTACTGCTAGAGTCTCTCTGGCCTCGCGTGATAAGTACTGTTCTAGGCTCTCCTGCTTTGTCCCAGGGACACAAGAGACCCCGACAAGAATTTCTCATTGCATAACTAAGATCAGGCTGTAAGTTCTGACAAGACATTATGGAAATTTCAGGTACAGTAAGTCCACAGCATACAAACCTTCAAGTTGTGAGCTTTCAAAGATGCACACGTACATTCCATCAGCTGCAGGCGTGAGGGAAATGGCAGCTTGCCCTCCGTCTCCTATTGCTGACGACCCTTCAGCTCTGCCATCTCCCACCTGCTCTCCCTCCTCCAGTCAGTAACTCTTCTTGCCTGTCCAGTCGATGCCAGCCCCTGTGTGCCAGCTGTTGTACTGGACTACTGTGCTTTGCAAGGTACTGTACTGGAAGATTAAACATGTTTTCTTTACTTTTTGCTTGTTTTTTATGTATTATTTGCATGAAAAGTATTATAAACCCATTACAGTACACACCATATAGCCGATTGCGTCAGTTGGGTACCGAGGCTAACTTTGTTGGACTTATGAACAAATTGGCCTTACGAACGCACTCTCGGAACGGAACTTGTGCGTATGTCAGGGACTTACTGTATATAAGAAGGAAAGTGTAACAAAGGAAAATTAAAAATACTTCTGGGTCTCTGAGACCACAGTTTCAGACTCATTCTCAAGGACTCCAACATTGTACCTGTGTCTCTCTGTGTAGGTGGTCAGTTTACAACTTTCTATAAAGCCCCCGTGGCTCTTCTACATTCTTCAAGTCAGCGCCTCCCTCCTGGTCATTGTTTCTGTTCTGGGATCGATGCCTTCACCATGACTCGCACGTTTGCAGGATTTCCTACTCACCCCAGAGGGACACGTTAATCAGAAAAATTTCTAATAACACCAGCAGCACATTCCAAACTGAATATCAAGAACCTACATAAGTATCCATTTTGTAGGTACTTTACGGTATGTCAAGCAGTATGAGGTGAAGACTTTACCTGCCTGTCCTTGCTGCAGACTCTGAATCGTTTCTAGGTCTCCCCAAAAAACCTGCACATCTCCACAAGGATGAGAAATAAGTCGTACTCTAAATCTATACTTGGAAATAAAACGTTTTTTCCTAAGGCAGCTTTTTTTTTTTT
>NW_020175192.1:3722104-3754128 GCF_003031525.2 Neophocaena asiaeorientalis asiaeorientalis
TTTTTTTTTTTTTTTTTTTTTTAACTATAGATTGCAACCGTAGGGGAAGAAAAATAATCTTTCCTCTACGCTGTTAGGTTTTGTTTTGGGACCTGTGAATTAAACTGACAAGAGACATATTAACGGGAGAAATGATTTATTTCCTATGCATACAGGGTTCCTTAGAAAAGAAATGAAAACCCTAAAGAGGCAGTTAAACCTGGGGATCTATATATATATATATAATTTTAACAAAGGGTGATAAAATGTGGACAAGAGTCTAGACAAAGGAAAAGGGGGGTTGGGTAAATTGTGGGCAAGGGACTAGGAAATGTAAGATAAATAAGGTAAATAAGAGTCGTTTAGTAAGGTTTGCTGTGTATTCTCAGTTGATAAGAATTGTCTCTGGTGACAGAGAGGACAGGAGGACACATTTACCAATGGAACTTTCCAAGTTTCCTTTACAAAAGGGAAACTTTTGCCCTGCTTTTAGGCAGAAGGCTTAAGACTGGGAGCTCCTCCTGTGTTTTCTGTTACTTAACGGCCTTCACCTCATAATAATCCTTATGCAATTAATTCTTTGCCAAAAGAATCTTTTGGCAAGCCGCAGATTGTACGGTGGCGTATTCTGATATCCTTCACAACCCAGTGGAATTCTTGAAGTCAATATAATGGATCACTGCAGGCATTTAAAAAATGGAAATAGAAGTGATCAACGCCTTGGGTTTGATAAGTGAATTTGTTCTGTGAAACAGGCACGTATATGTGTACTCGGCCACGTGTAAAATGTGAAATATATTTCTCAGAGAGCGTCTGTTAAAAAGTTTGAGAAACGTTGATTTCATGAAACAACTCATCTAAATATGTAACTTTAGCTGCAACAAAGGGGGACCCTTCAGACTGTTATTCTTTACAGAAATTTAGCTTCTTTGAGCCCTGGTTTCGCAGGCATCCCTCTCTGCAGCCACTTTGCAACACATTTGCATTACTAAATGTACCCAAATGATTTTCCAAAAGAAAGGGACTCCCGAAGGAGTACTAGTCTCTACTTCTGGAGAAAAAACATTGCATCCCACTTTAAATGCCTTTTTTTCCTCCTCCAGCTTCTATCTATCAACATTTGCAAAAACGTCTTAGCTGAATTTCAATCAGAGGACACTAAGCACATTATTTTACCTTGCTCTTTTTTCACACATCTTTTCATGGATTTATAGCTTGATCCCCAATGAAAATAAACTCCTTGAGAATAGATACCCAATGTTGATTTGAATTTCCCATTAAAAAGGTACTTAATAAATAAACTTTATTAGGACCATGATGTGATAGTGGAGTCCAAGAATTAAAACGCAGGTTAGCATCACTGAAAAGTGAATGAGATGAACATGTGAGCCAGTTCAGCTAAAATGCTGCAGTAGCAGGGGTCCATCCCTAGTCAGTCTGTCCAGGTAGTGTTTGGTGCCATCCGGTGGCTGTGGCTGCTCCATTTTAAAAATCACCAGAGCCAGTTCTGGGTCTTAGGACTGACTGGAGATCAATTTCCAGGCTCATAACAGGGATTTGAGGGATCTCCACGTCAGCTGATACACACTTCATTGGCTGCTTCCATGACAAGTTGCAAGGGGAGAAAACTAGGAGTGCTCAGACTCAACATCCACCTCCTGGCTTCTAAGCTGGGGTTTTCACCTTTTCCCTAACTGGCCCACCATCTCCATCCTGGACACCTGTGTTGAAGAATAGAGGCCAGAGGGACAAAGGAGGTACCATTAAATTTTAGTTCTTATTAGAGAGGAGTTTTACAATATATGTTGACAAATTTTTTAAAAATACAAACTTGGTAAGGAGAGACTTTATTCAGAAAGATTATCGCAGGGGGAAGAGAAGGGAAAGAGAAGAATGCAGTAGAGAGAGAGAGAGATTACAGCAATAGGAAGAGAGTTGTGACATCAGATCTACAAGCATCTCAAGGACTAGGCAAAAGGGGCTTTCTTTTAGAGAGAGGAGTAAACAAAGTTAGAAAGAATGGGATGAAAGGGTGGCATGATGGAATAGTAGATGAGAGAAGGTTTCACCCTGAGGCCAGCCTATTTCCTGGGAAGGGTCTTAAAGAAGGGCTGTGTGTGCTCTCGGCTGAGGTGAGCCAAGTTTCAGGGGGCTGCGGGAAGGAGAGAATCTTAATCAGCATTTGGTTTATAAGCATTTTGTGCTTACTGATCAGTGAGAGCAGCAGTTCAGCTCATCACTTATGAGGCCAAGAATAGGACTTTGGAGGGTCCGAGTCTGACCTTGTCATAGGTAAACAGGGGGCAGCCAGGAGTCATCAGCAAGTTATGTGGGGAATGATGGTTCTTAGCAATAAGTCGCCTCAGGCACATGATAAAGGGTGAGGGGGTTTCTGAATCTTTACTGTTTTCCAGGAGAACAGGTGAAATTCAGCATTGCTGATGTCGAATGATTGATACTCAGGCAAAGGAAGAATAGGCTCCCTGATCAGAGCCCTAGAGGGGGAGGGGGTCTAAGTAGAGATGGGGTCAAGGGGAGGCCTCGGGACCCTGGAGGACCTGGTGTGACGCTGCTACCACCACTTTCTGTTGACGGTAGCTTTCCATATTGGTTTTCATCATTGAGAATCTCTCTTGGGGAAATAGAAATGATGTCTACGTGTTCCTGTCTGCTTTCTCCCAACTATCAAACGAAGACCAGAGGATTCGTTAGTAGCGATAACATAACCCTGTCCTGGGACAGAGATGGCTTCAAAGGGAGTCTCAAGCAAGAGAATCTGTAGAAGACACCAATATAAGGTGATTTATTTAATCATTATAATATTGTAAGATTATCTTACAAATTATCTGTTGTCATAATTAAGAGACTAGGCAATAACAAATTCCCTAAATCACATTCTGAGGAATTACATAAATTGCTTGGGGGAAACATGCACCATGGGGTAAGGAAGATAAGAAAAGCATTGGCTAAGAACATCATTTTTTTTTTAAATGCAGAACTGAATCATTTATAAGTATTTCTTTCTAAATTGACAGGATTTGTGGGAAAAAATCTTTGAGGGGAAATTTCTTGGCATTTTCATACATATGTTACCTGAACTACCAAAAGCTATGAAACCAATCTGTCAAAATTTAAGAAAGCTTTTGCATCTAGGATTGCAGAAATACTGACTTTTGATTTTCCTTCTTTATTTTTATCCTGCTTGCCTTTGCCTCCGTTCTCTCTTAGGCTGATATACAAACAAAGCTCTTGGAATTTATTAATTTTTCTTTTTGCCGTAAAAATAGAGAGCTTCGTGTTTATTAGTAACGAGACTTTTAACTCATGACAGAAAGAAGGTCAGTAAGGAATCAAAGAGGATAATTCCAAGAGCTCATGTCTGTTTATGAGTCAGTCAAAGCAAATTGAGAAAATTAATAGAAAAAGGAGGGCCTGAACTTATATGAAAATGAGAAGTTAAATCCTGAATTAATGAAAATGATCTGAGGTAATGTGAGAGACTCATTTCTATCCCCCAAATATTGTGTACATGTGTGGGGCAGATGGAAAGTTTTATCTATAAGTAAAACAACCTGTTATGATATAAATAAATAGAGTCATACGAGGTACAACAAGGAGAGCACACAGACAGTTTAGGGTGGGGTCTGAAGATCAGGGGAAATCTTTGGGTTGATTGATTTCTTGAGGTCAGAGTGAAAGCAAAATTCTGAGCAAAGAAGAAAATACTGTGCTAATCACAAGATATTCATTGGTTATAGTTGTCAAACTACAGGAGATGGTCATTCAGACTCTCAGGGATTATAATCTATACCGCCTTGAAATTTAAGGATTAAAACCAGGATCCAGGATCCATTTCAATATGTACATCGCTCTTCTAGACGTGTTTTTCATCAACTGGTACAAAGGCAGGGTGAGTTGGTGGTCAGAAAGTCATCCACGATCTAAAGCAACTTACAAGCTCTATTGGCCTGGTATTGTTACGATTGAAACATACATTATTTTACTCGTTACTTTATGTAGCACACCTATATGGTTAAGTAGTAACATCTGATGTCATAGTAAGATGCACTGCCCACTATGGGTCACCCATCACAGTCAACGGAATAGAAAGCCTAGAGAGGAACAAACCCTGACATTAGTGTTGGCGACCGGTAAAAGGATTCCCCTGATATGTCAGCATCTTTGAGGAATTTCTAGATAGAGTGCTGATGGGAGAAAATTGAGGTTGCTCAAGAAAGATTGACTTCCAGCAACCTCTCTGAATAAAAATAACTGTCAGTAGGAAACACAGAGCAGTTCTTGAGAAAATCCCCCTTAAACCTTTTGATTTAAGGAGCCTCAGGGCAGGGGTGACGACTGGCTCTCAGAGCACTGGGGAAAGTGTTTGCTAGGTATTTATTTCTTCAAACCCAGGTGCAGCACATGGAAACTATGCTTCACTGGGAGGCTAAAGCAAACAAAACAGCCAGATATTGGAAGCTTAACCCTGTCTGTGCAAGGAGCAGCCTGGGAAGCCCTGGTTTTAAACACCAGAGACCGATGCCAAATGATTTCAGCAAAATGTAAAATTAGGATATTAGGTCTCTCAGAGAATCACTGGGATGCTGAGGAACTGGGATTATTAAACAGTCAGGAAACAGATTGTAAAACTGGACATGGCAGTTTGTAGCGTGGCCACCAACAGCTGTGGGCACCCAAGGCCAGGGTCAGTTCTGTTCCTTCCGAGCCTTCTCGAAAGAGTGATTTGCTATTTGCTTAACTACCCCAAAGGATTTATCACAGTCCTGACTTCTTTGCATCTTTGGTTAATGGTTCAAGAGCCCAGGCAAGTACACCTCATTGTCTAAGTCTATGCCGGGGGGAAAAAAAAATCTAACCAAATAGACATTCTGTTGTTTTGCTGAACCAGCTATCATGCGAGAGAAACAAAATTTCAGATATACTCTTATTGAACAAGTCATCAATTAAACAAAATCTGGTGAATAAGAAATCCATGGCATAAAAGACTGGTGGTGAGAGTCACAACTAGTTAGACATAGCTTTAAATATAAATATAAATAGATAAATATATATATATATTTAAATCGTGCAGCAATATGGAAGGTAAACATAAGAATAATTCTTCACATATAACAAATACAATGTAAATAATCAATAATAATAGTAACTAAAGCCCTAATTTATGGGAAAAAATTGGAAAGTTAGTGAAGTGAAAGTAAAAGTATGATCATGTCTTCATGTAATATAGATTTTTATATAACATTTATATAATGAAGCATTGGTTTAATTATTGCTATGATAACTAGAGACATAGATTAATTTTTTATTTTAAAAAACTAGTAATAAAATAGTAACAAGATACATATCTTTCAAATTTATAGAGAAAATATTGAATATAATATAGATCATAAAGTAAAAGATAGAACAACAAGAATAAGATGCAGAAAAAAAGCAAAGTGAGATTGGAACAAAATGCATTCATTTTGACAATAAGAGAGAGTTAATATGACCTAATATACTTTTTTATTTAAAGCTTAAGTCTTTTAACTTGAGAAAATATACTGGACATTTAGCTGCATTCCTAATAGTCATTCATCATACCTTTCCTAACAGAACCCAGATATTTTTAAGATATCCACATTATTCCCCCCACTCCTCAAGATAATCCTGAAAAATTTAAGCTAATCAGTGTGTAGAATTGTCCTCCAGACTGTTAGTCCACATATGGGCACAAGGTCTAAGTTGACTCTGTCCCACTGAAGGGAAGAAATTACAGTCTATGCTATAGGCCATCTTGAAACTATTAGGAGAACAAGATTTAGGATTTAGGAGTCACTGCTGAGATGGTATCATGGGGAGATGGAAGGTCGTGGGTCCTTGGTGACGTAATTGAGCCACTGATAACACCACCTAGGTTTCCAAATAGGTGAGATACTACATTTTTATATCCTGAAAGCCAGAGATTTCTGTTACTTTGAGCCTAGAACAGAACTCAAACTATAAGCCTGGTTTTCTCTTTACAGTCAAAAATCAAACTCTAACTATATGCTAGCTACAAAGCATACATATTCATAACAGGGGCTTGGTTAAAAAATTGTGGGACATAGATGTAGCTATTAACAACATAGACTTCATATGGAAGAAATATCACGGTATGTGATGGGAAATGTAAAGAACAATGTGTGTGTTTTGATAACATTTCTGTGAAAATTATATATATAATCCATTTTCTTATATATTTAGAGAATCTCTGGAAGGATTCACTAGAAACTGTTAAAGTGCCTGCCTCCTGGGAAGGGCGGGCATGGCTGGGGCCGACGTGGAGGAGGTTTACTTTTCACTGTGTATCGTTCCGTTCCCTTTGAATTTTGTACCATGAGCTTGTATTATCTAATCAACACATAAAGTTAAAAAGGAGACAAATAAAGATTAAAACCAAAAGGATGGGAAAAATAAATAGAACAAATGGGGTCACAAAGTTAGCATCAACATAGTAAATTTTGGAGTAAAAAGCACTAAATGATAAAAACATTAAATAATTAATGGAAATAATCAGCAATAGTAGTATTAATGTCAAAAATATTTATGTGCCTACTAACATAAATTAAATGAATCAGAAACGTATGAAGATATAGTAAGAAATGCATTAGGGCAGAATTTAAAGTTTCTGTTCATTTTGACTGTATAGGTGAAATACCATAAACAAAATACAGTAAATAATGATATAACTGATAAAAATTATAGTCTTTCTAATGTTGATTTAATAGTTACATAAAGATTATGTTAATATTTTGAATACTACAGAAGTAACTCTTTAAAAAGTGCCCGTGGAACACATGTTAGGTCTATAGTCGTACAGAGTTATTTCAAGTATCTTAAAATGTGCATGTAGAGACTCAAAGAGTGTTCTGTTTTGGTTTAGTTTTTGGCTTTTGTACCTTCATGGGTTTTTTTGTTCTGTTTTGTTTTGTTTTGTTTGCGGTACGCAGGCCTCTCACTGTTGTGGCCTCTCCCATTGCGGAGCACAAGCTCCCGACGCGCAGGCCCAGCGGCCATGGCTCATGGGCCCAGCCACTCCGCGGCATGTGGGATCTTCCCGGACCGGGGCACGAACCCGTGTCCCCTGCATCGGCAGGCGGACTCTCAACCACTGCACCACCAGAGAAGCCCTTTTCATGGTTTTAATATGGATGTTCCCCTCTGAGAGCGAATGCTTTTCTACTTGTCGTTCTTCTCTGTTGTTTTGCAAGCTCAAACTAAAACACTCAGTAATGAGGGGTTTTTGTCTGTGTTCACTCTTACACTCTGCACATTTTCAGGCCCTCCTAACCGTTCTATGGCTTCATTTACCACTTACAGTCTAATGACTCTTAAATTTACATCTCCCGTCAAAACCGCTCTTTTTATTTCCACATACATATGTTCAACTACTTACTAACATTTCTATTCAGATGTAGCAAAGACAAGAGACCCAAGAGAGATCTTTCCTTTCAAGTCTAATTCTCTCTTCCAGCGCTCTCTGTCTCAGAGAATGGGGTCACCGTTTATTTTCTTGTTCAAGTTAGAAATCTTAGAGTCACTTAACTCTTTCTCTCCTTTTCTCCATACCACTGCAATATCCAGTCCCACATGAAACTAATTTTAAGTGAATTGGGTCACCATTAAATTTCTCGTAGCAATTTTTAACATCTCTGTCTCCTTACCGTATCCCATGTATTCAAACAATCATTAACTTCTATTGATCTTAACTCATACATATCTTTGGGAAAACATATTATCCCTACTTGGTCTTCTCAAGAGCCACTCTCTTACTAATCAAACCCATCTTCCACATTTCGGCTTTAATGATTTTTTTCCCCAAATATAGTTATAATTATACCATCCTTAAGTGTAAGTCCCTTAAGCAGATGCTCAGTTTATTTATGGTAAATACAAAATATTACCTCTGGCCCATGGCTGTATGATTCAGCACAAACGTGTCTCTTCAGCCTGGTCTTGCCGCACTTTTTCTTTTGCTCTTTGTACCTCAGCCACACAGGCCTCCTTTCCGTGTCCCAAATGTGCCATTTTTTTTCTTCTGGCTCACATCCTTTGTATGAAATCCAAGAAGCGATTTCAACCTCAGGTCTGGATCAGGTTCCTTGGATACACTCTTATAGATTCAGTTTCTTTTACTTCGAAACATTGTGTAACAATATACACATTATTTGAATTATCCGGATTTTTCTTTTCTTATTACTATTAAATATCAACTCCACAGTTTCAGGAAGCATATTTATTTTGTTTTCCATTATATCCCCAGCTTAGAGTACAATGCCTTCAACATAGCAGAAGTTCAATATTAAACAAAATCTGCTATTTAATATTATACTTTTGATATTTTTACTTTCAGTTAAGTACAAGTGCTACCAGTATCATACCCTTGAGAGGATTAGTCAGTGTTGAGGCATTAAAGGTTCAGTGGTAGGTGGGGAATGAATTTACTTTTTTTTTTTTTTTTTTAATCTTGGCTGTGTCTTGTGGCTTGCAGGATCTCAATTCTCCAACCAGGGATTGAACCCTGGCCATGGCAGTGAAAGCACTGAATCCTAACCTCTAGACCACCAGGGAACTTCCTGAATTTTCTTACTGTGTTTCAAAGATATACCTCCCTCCCATCACACACAAAACTACCCTTTAGGAAATTAGCTCTACTGTCCAAGAAGGGGGTTATAGTCAGTCTTTTGTATTAAAAATCAAAAAGTGGAGGCTTCCCGGTATACAACTGCTCCTCCAACAAGACAATCAATAAATAAGCCTCTATATTTGTCTCAGAGTCCGTGCCACATTGGAGATGCTAAGTGAAAGAGGAGTATTAGAGCTCTTTACATTTTGAGGATTAGAAACATGTGAATATGTTCATGGTAAGATACCCCAGGATTAGAAAAGGAGAGAGAGTTGAGAGTTCTGTGATGAACTTGTGAGCTAATCAAGACAAAACGTTCCGGGGACAGTGCCAGATAGGTGTGTAAACAAAAACATGAACATTAAGAAAATCCAGCAAAGTAGCACTGAGCAAGTGAAGCCACCCTCCCTCTAAAGGCTTTGTTACCTTAGGAGCTGAGCTAGGGAAACTGTGCTGCTAGGTGGTCCATCAGGGAAGGAGAAGTATCATTCATATCAGGACTATGTGTCAGCAAGGATGGCACCTGATTCTAAAAAGGGAGTTAGAAGAACATCATCTTTGGAAATCTCTTCAAATGCTCGGTGGATACTTCCCCTTATACCTTTGAAAAATTCGGGCTTCATCCCACTGTTGCTGACGCTTTAGTAATTCTCCAAAGGTGATGCCACTGTCACACTCAATGAATCAGGAAAATGTATGACTAGAGAAACCAAATTCTCAGGTTTCTTAAGGATGTCTCAGAGGCCCTTTGTGAGAGGAATAAAAATGAAAATGCAACATATCAAAACTTACAGGAAGCAGGAAATACAATGCATAGAGGGAAATTTATTGCTATAAATACATATGTAAAAGAAAGAAGAAATCTTAAATTAATAACCTAATTTCCCAACTAAAGATCTACAAAATAAAGAAAAAATTAAGCTCAAAGCAAGCCGAAGGAAAGAAATAATGGAATGGAATTAAAAAAACAAAGAATAGAAAAACACAGGCAGAAACAGAGACACAGATGTAGAGAACAAACATATGGATTGTCAACTGCAAATAGAAATAGTTTATTTCTTCCTTTCCAATATGAACGTCCATTATTTCTTTATCTTGCCACTTTTCCCAGGCAGGAAAGAGGTGGGGTGTGGTGGTGGTGGTGTGATGAATTGGGAGATTGGGATTGACATATACACACTAATATGTATAAAATAGATAACTAATAAGAACGTGCCGTATAAAAAATAAATGAAATAAAATTCCAAGGAAAATGAAAAAAAACAGACAAAAAGCTATGAGACCAAAAGTTGGTTTTTTGAAAAGATGAACAAAATTAATATACCTTTAGCTAGACTCATCAAGAAAAACAGAGAGAAGACTCAAATAACTAAAGTTAGGGATGAAAGAGAGACATCACTACTGATTGTACAGTAATAAAGGGATAATGATAGAATACTACAATATATTAGATAACTTCAATGAAATGGGAAATTTTCCGGAAAGACAAAAACTAACAAAAGTAACTCAAGAAGAATAGATAATCAGAAAAGACCTATAGCAGGCGACGAAATTGAATTCATAATTTTAAAACTTCCAACAAAGAAAAGCCAAGCCCAGAGGGCTTCAATGGTGAATTATATCAAATACTTAAAGACAATTGCTACCAGTCCTTTACAAACACTTCCCAAAAAATTACAAGAGGAAGTAATACTTCCTAACTCTATTTATGAGACCATTATTTTCCTGGTGCCAAAACCAGACAAAGACAACAAAAACCAGAAAACCACAGACGCACATCCTTTATGAACAAAGACATAAAACTCCTCAGAAAGTAATAGCAAACCCAATGCAGCAACATATAAAAAGGATTATACAGTATGACCAATTAAGATTTATCTCAGTAATGCAAGGTTGTTTAACCACCTCAGAACGATAAACTTATTACCTTATATTAATAGAATAAAGGATTAAAACCACATGATCACCTCAATAGATGCAAAAAAAGTCATTTGACATAATTCAATGGCCTTTCATGGTAAAAACACTCAACAAACTAGAAATAGAACTTCTTCAACCTCACATAGGCTATCTATGAAAAACCCACAGTTAACATGGTATGTGGTGGAGAAAGTCTGAGTGCTTTCCCTATAAAGTCAGGGACAAAGTTAGAATATCTGCTCTTGCCACTTCTTTCTGATATTGTACTAGTGGTTCTAGCCAGGAAAACTGGCAAGATAAAGAAATAATGGACATTCATATTGGAAAGGAAGAAATAAACAATTTCTATTTGCAGTTGACAAGATATTGTATACAGAAAATCCTAAGGAATCAACTAAAATGCTATAAGAACTAATAAATGAGTTCATAAATGTGGCAACTCACAAAGTCAACATACAAATGTCAATTACATTTCAATATTTTAGCAATGGATAATCTGTAAATGAAATTAACAAAAGAATCCCATTTATAATAGTAAAAGAAAAATCTAGGAATAAATTTAACAAAATAATTTCAAAACTTATACACTGAAAACTACAAATGAGTGTTGAAAGAAATTAAAGAAAATCTAAATAAATGAAAGGACATCATGATCATGGACTGGAAAACTTAATGACATTAAGATGACAATATTCTCCAAATTGATCTACAAATTCAATGCAGTCCCTATCAAAATCCCAGTTGTTATTTTTTTAATGGAAATTGACAAGCTAACTCTAAAATTCATATGTAAACATAATGTACCCAAAATAGCCAAAACATTTTGAAAAAGCAGATGAAAGTTGGAGGATTCACAGTTTCCATTTCCAAACCTACTACAAAGCTACAATTATCGTGAAATAATGTGGTACAGTCATAAAAATCAACAAATTGACACTGATATCGATCAATGAAATAAAATTGAGAGTCTAGAAATAAACCCTATTATTTATAGGCAATTTGATTTTGACAAAGGTGCCAAGACATTTCAAGGCAGAAAAAATATTCTTTTCAACAAACGTACTGGGGCAACTGCATATCCATATGGAAAAGAATAAAGCATACCTTTACCTCACACTACACACAAAACATAACTCGAAATGAATCATAGACTTAAATATAAGAGCTGAAACTATAGAACTCCTAGGAGAAAATTTAGGAATAAATTTTGTGACCTTAGGGTTAGGAAATTGTTTATTAGACATGACACCAAAAGCACAAGTGACCAAACTTTTACTTCATAGAACGGGGACAAAAATATTTGTAAGTCCTATAAGAGACAAGGACTTGTATCCAGAACATATGAAGAACTTTTACAACTCAACAATAAAAAGACAAGCTAATGTTTAAATGGACAAAGGATTTGAATAAGTATTTTTCCAAGGAATCTTTACATGTCCAATAAACACGTGACAAAATGTTCAACATCATTAGTCTTCAGGGAAATGCAAATCAAAATAGAAAGTAGGAGTTTCTCAAAATGCTAAACATAGAATTGCCATGTGTGGGACTTCCCTGGTGGAGCAGTGGTTAAGAATCCGCCTGCCAATGCAGGGGACACAGGTTCGATCCCTGGTCTGGGAAGATCCCACATGCCACGGAGCAACTGAGCCCCAGCACCACAACTGCTGAGCCTGCGCTCTGGAGCCCGCAAGCCACAACTACTGAAGCCCGCAAGCCTAGAGCTCATGCTCCGCAACAAGAGAAGCCACTGCGATGAGAAGCCCACGCACCGCAACGAAGAGTAGCCCCTGCTCGCTGCAACTAGAGAAAGCCCGTGCAGCAACAAAGACCCACTCTTATTTAGAGACCCAAGATAAGCGAAAACCTATGTTTATGCAAAGCCTGTACACAAATATTTCTAGCAGAATTATTTATAATGCCCCCAAAGCAGAAACAACCCAAATGTTCATCAAGCAATGAGTGGATCAACAAAATGTATATCCAAACAGAGGAATATTATTCAGAAATTTAAAAACACTAATAAAGTATTGATACCAGCTATGACATGGTTGAATTTTGAAAACATTAGACTAAATGATAAAAGCCAGTCACAAAAGGCCACACATCTAGAATAGGCAAATCCATAGTGACAGAGAGTAGATTAGTGGCTGCTTAGAGCTGGTGGGAAGTGGATGGAGGGGAGATAAGGAGGAATTGTATGTATATGGGGTTTACTTTTGGCCTGTTCAAATGTTTTACACCTAGCTTGTGGTGATGGTTGCACAACTCTGTGAATACACTAAATGCACTAACGTTTCCAATAGGTAAATTTTATTGTATCTGAAATATATACCAACAGAGCTATAAAAAAAAACTGCTTGAAAAAGATTAACCAGACCTGACTCAGATCATTGGAATTCTGTAACTGATTAGTAAATTATAGCATATGTTTTCCTTGAAAAAATCATGTATAACCATGGAAATACATAAACATGCAATTGTATATTCAATTGTTTATCAAGTCTGGCATATTTTTCCTATACATGAAATTGACAGACAAATGAAGAGAATCAAAATAAAAAGACATGGTGACAGAAGTGTCTCAGAATTTGCAAAAGATACCTTTTTAAAAAGATTTTGAAGTTTTTCATCCCGCCCTCTTCCTTTTGCTGTGTACTAGGTGGGAAAGATGGATTTCCTAATATGTGTAGGAACTGTGACCAGAGCCCCAGATCGCTTTCCCAGATAAGGATTTTATTGAACTGAAGATGTCTTCTTTCTGAGAGCATCCAGATGAATAAGGCACTAGATTTACAAAAATTAGAGAAATCTTAATGGGGCATCAGAAAAAAGCCACATAACTGTGAGGTGGAATTGATTTTCCATAAACTGAGCATGTCCCTAAATGGTCATGGATGGATGCAACACTTCCATTTTACACTGATTTTTTTTTCAGAAACAGCAAGCCCAGCATCTGATTTAATTTGAAAGATGACAAAATTATATTTCTCTGCTGATTCTCTAGGTGTTAGAAGTAGATGAGGAGTTCTTTCCCACCACTCTTCCCTAAGTTAATTTGACAGAAACGGCTTTTACAACAAGACAACCTGTGACAGGAATTGCATCAGGAATAATAAAAGTGTCAGACAAATGGCAAAGCATAATTGGGGTAGCTTATTTTTTTTCTCCCTGAAATTGTAATACATTTGACCAACCAAGATGTCGTATCTGCTATGAAAACATCACTAGGACAATTCTCTGATAGTACTAGCTAGTTGATACTAATTAATAACAACAGAAAGAATATTCCAAGCAAAATTTCTTAGTAGTCTATAAGAGGACAAAATTGTATGAACAAGGCTAAAACTCCATGGTTTTAATTCTCTGGATAAGAAAGTGAGGTTTCAGTTGAAGATATCTTAAAATAATTAAGAGCATAAGTTTGGATTTTTCGTAGGTTGTTCTGATGTGTTTCTCGGTTTACTCTGTGTAATTGACTATGTGCCCTTAAGCAAATTACTTTTCCATCATTTTTGCACATATTATTTCAATATTTATATATTTTTTGGTATTGTGTGCCAGGTCTTTTTCTAAATCCTATTTACAGAGATCAGTTAGGCATTTCTTAAGAAGTTGAACACATGGTTGCAGCAGATGAAAGGTTTGAGGGGTTTAAAGAAGTTGGTATAATGGTACTAACACACTAAAACTAGAGAACCCATAACTGAATGGCTTAAAAGAAGAATTACAACTTTTTATTTCTTTCATGTACAAGTCTCAGTGAGACCCGCCCAGGTCAGTGGGGAACTGGGTTCCTTACAGTCTATCATGGACCCATGTTCCAAGTCATTGCTTTTCCATGTCACTATGACATTGCTGCTGTCTAAACAGTAGAAGCTGGGTCACTGTCACAAGGAAGATGATGTGGGTGGTCACTGACCAAAGATTCAGGCTGGAGAGTGGTAGGCATCACTGCTATTCCAATGGCAAGATCACGTCACATTGTCAGGTCCAAAGGCAAGGGAGTCTGGAAAATGTAGTCTAGCTGAGCAGCCATAATGGCCAAGAAAAACGGGAGACTGGATGTTAGTGACAACCAGCCATCTTTGAAAAAGAAGGAAAATTTAGAAAGCACAATAATTGCTGCATTTCTCATGTGTAAAATAAAATATGATTAAGTTAATTTGATTTAAGTCTTTGGAAAGGATGTCTCTTTGGCACACGACAGTCTCTAATGTTCTCACTTTGCATAAGAACACGGACATTCAAAATTAAAAGATTGCAAGTTTGAAAGAACAATACAAACACATTGAAAGGGAGATGCTATACAAATTTTAAAGCAAACAATAATTAAACTGTGGACCAAGAGATGCCCTCTGTGGCTAATTACTCTTTCTAATTATGGTTATCAGCAGTCTCCGTCAAATAACTAGAGTTAAGTTTGTAGCATTCAAGGCACATTAGGTTTGATAAAATATTCCTCCTTGGCAAATTTAATATGTTTAACCTTTGCTTGGCTAAGTTAAGTGTGGCTGTATCTTGAATAGCTCCAACCCCATAATGTAGCTAAGGTGTGAAGTCATCTTAATGACCTTTTCAATTATCTCTAGGTCCCTTTCGTTTCAGAGATTCTAGATATATACAAGCAGAGTTTAGGGGTAGATCGACTTTTATCATTATTATTAATAAATAATATTATTATTGATCAGAAAAACCTCAGAATCACCCACGAAAGATTCCAAACATGGACACTTGGTCCTAAGCTCAGATACTCTTTTAATGTTTCTCTGCAGGGTCCAAGGGCTGCATTTCTTATAAATTCATAAGCCTGATTAAGAATCACTGTTATTGTGAACTCAGGAATAGAAAAGAGTAAGGAATTCTTTTTCCCCAAGTCTAAGATTTTCTCAAGGTCTTCAAAGGCCTAAAGTGGATAGGACACAGGCCATTAGAAGTGAGGGTTGGAGAGAGAAATTGGAGGCTGACTGAGTCTCTGTTTGAGGATGTCCCCCTCCCCGCCTGTAATTCAACACTGATAACCATCCCCACGGCTTCCAGGTTTCTGTTTTGTATCAGGTGTGGGAAATGTCTTTTCCCAAGAATCCTTTTTACATGTTGGGCTATTTCAGCCAGAATGAAACCATTTCTCTGAAAGAAATCCCCAAGTTTCTTGGGGATGACTCTCGAGCTTCAAGCAGGTTTGACACCTCGCTGTTGAGGTCAGCACTGCAGAACATTGGCAAGTTCAGATGGAGAAAGGAAGCCCACTCCCCATGCACCCTTTGAGCTCTTTCAGAAGGTAGCACAGAAAAGAGTTCTTCCCATCTTCCAGAACACATCAGTGTCACTCTATAGACAAATAACAGCATCAGGACGAGATCCAGGTTCATCAGCATCTACCCCAGAGCTCACTAAGCCATATTATTTCAATTTACCACATGCTTTAATTTCAAAAGTTTTATTAGTAACTCATGATATAAGAACATTTAAATTCTTGACCCTGATTAATTATTAACTTTTCCTATTTTGTAGACCCATCTTTGAAGGAGGTGGCGGTACAGAGTGGAGAAGTCGTGTAGAGGCTAAAGACATTGAGTAGAATGGAGTCAGAAAGTCAGAATTTAGCTTTGCACTCTCTGAACTCCCCTCCCCCACTCTCCTTTACTCTGCGTCCTTCTCCCTCTCCTTCCTTCCCTCTTCCCTAAGCTCCTTTGGAACAGCTGTATCCTAGGCATTTTTTCCACTAGACTGTGTTTGGACTTAATTCCAGTGGGACAATTTCCATCCAAACAGACCATTTAGCAAGACTTGCCTACGGTGCTCGCTGTGGTACTCAGTTGCTTGAGCAGGGACAGTGTTTAATTTGCTTTCAAAAGAACCTACCCTGGACTTCCCTGGTGGCACAGTGGTTAAGAATCCGCCTGCCAATGCAGGGGACACAGGTTCAAGCCCTGGCTCCAAAAGATCCCACATGCCGTGGAGCAACTAAGCCCATGCACCATAACTACTGAGCCTGCTCTCTAGAGCCCACGAGCCACAACTACTGAGCCCACGTGCCACAACTACTGAAGCCCACATGCCTAGAGCTCGTGCTCTGCAACAAGAGAAGCCACGACAATGAGAAGCCCACGCACCGCAACCAAGAGTAGCCCCCGCTTGCTGCAGCTAGAGAAAGCCCGCGTGCAGCAACAAAGACCCAGCACAGCCAAAAATATAAATAAATAAATTAATTAATTAATTAAAAAAGAACTGAAGTGATCAACTTATTAAAAAAAAAAAAAAGAAACTACCCTACTGTGAAAGGTGATTACCATATTTACTCATATAATTTCACTCTTTAGTTTGCTACTGAAAAGGAAGATTTTACTGATGAATATACATGAAAATACGGTTGTTCACATAGAAAAAGCCTACTTATCTTTCAAGATATCTCTTTGTGATATCTTCCTATAAAGACTCTCACTTTCTACTCTCAGAGAAAGTTACTTTTTTTTTCCCCGTCCTGTAATATTTTGGTATTCTTTTATTACGTAACTATACTTATTTGTATGCCCATCACCTACTCTAGACTGAGTCATATCCAATTTTAAAATTCAGCTACAAGCCTCATTTGAAATTTTTTGGACCAATTTAACGAATAAAAAATGAGTATACATGAAGGATTTTTTGGTGGGGGTGGGGAGCAGTCAAAGTGGTCTAAGTAGAGGCTAATTTTTCCCTTAAGTATGATTTAAATAAATACAGTTACCAACTAGTCTTCTAAATTTCAGGGGTAAGGGATATACTAATAAATACATTCCCTATTCCATCTCCTGGGGCTAGGAGAAGCAAATAAAAATATTGTGGATAAAGAAAGTAAAGCTATTCGAAGCAGAATTACTTAAGAAAACAATAAATAGCATTCTCTGTGTTCAATGTGCTACACTTTTTAATCTGTTGCTTAATTTGACAACAACTCTTCGAGGGAAGTAAATTAGGTATTATTTCACCATGCTGTAAAGAGGGAGGGTGGGAATATCAAGCGACTCATCCGGGTTACATGGCAAATAGTAGAACCAGAACGAATCTAATTTCCAGTTCCTAGTGCAGTATTTACTCCACTACATCTCATCATAGATTCCAAGTGTGGAGGCTTAGTTGGCATACTCGGTGAAGAGTACAAGCGTCCCCCCTCCTTCAATCCAGAATCTGTTTGTTTTTTTTTATGGTGCACGTGTGTGTTTGTGTTGCAAGTGGTCTGGATTCCAACTGCCCATTTGGGGGTCCATTCAGTTCGCAGTTTTATAGATAGAATCTCGGGCCAAGTGAAGAGATCTATGTATTTACAGTTCTCTCTGAACGTCCAACAGACAGAAAGGAAACAGAATGTCTTTCTTTTTCTTCTTTTGTTTCTTTTCCTTTGTTTCTTTTCTTCTTGTTTAGGCCACAAACTTATCATTCATATACTCCCAGAGCTGACCTCACCTGGACACCTGGGACTGTGGAGGCTCCTGGTCACCTCTGCCAGGACTGACATTGGCAGACTCCCCTAAATCTGAGTGCAATTGGTAATGCCGCAGAGTTTGGAAGCGGTGCTCTTTTCCCCAGGTTTGAAAGCCATCTTTTAACATTTGGAGAGTTTCACCTCACTGTCTCTGTTGAACTGCCTGAGATAAATGATACTGTCAGGGCCTTTTCCTTCTATTGTCTGTATCTTTGTGGTGTCTTATTCAGATAGATATACATCAAGAATAGTCTCAAGGGGACAACCGACAGAGAAGGTGACAGCAGAGGAGAGCAGGTCCTGAAGGGGGATGGTGGAAGAGGTGAGACCCTATTGTAAAGCAGTTAGTTCTGAAACAGAATCCGGCCTCTGTACCCTGACAGCAAATTAAATCTCAGGGCCAGAGTTTTGGGTGAAGTAGGAAAGAATAGCTTTATTGCTTTGCCAGGCAAAGGGGGCCACAGCAGGCTAATGCCCTTAAGACTGTGTGCCCCAACTTGGAGAGGGGGCTGAGAAGTAATGGTTCAAAGAGGACGTGATGAGCTCGTGGACATTCTTCTGACTGGTTGGTGGTGAGGTGAGTAGGAGTCAGCATTTGTCAACCTTCTGGTTCCAACTGGTTGGGGGGTCTACGTGCTTGTGGGCAGCATACCGTCCTTAACCATTAACTTCTTCCACCTAGGGGGGTTTCAGTATCTGCAAAACAGCTATTGTTGTGTGTATCTCCTGATGGGGAACCAGGACCTTGCCCTAAGGCTGCACTATTGCTTCTCTTCACTGTTTGTTTCTCCCTGGTCTCTGCATCCTCTTCCTTCCTTAATTATCAACTGCCTAGATCTGCCCGTTGGAACTCAGGGAAGGTCATGGAGGCTGAATGAAGCCTACTTCCTGTAATCAAAGAAATGGGGGGCCCAAAAAGTCTTTTGTGCCCAGGAGCCGCACAGGGCCCTGCTTGGTATCCATCCATATGACTTTGATGACTTCGGGGTGTCTGCGTGAGTGGAGGTGGTAATCCTGGTGGCAGCTTGGCTGCGAGGAAGATGAGAGGGCAGCACATGGGTACCAAGGGTCAGCATGATGTGCTTGTCCTCTGCCCATCTGCCTCTCTGTGTTACACAGCAATCCCGGGGACTTGCGGCTCTGAGCAATGTCGATGCTCACGTGGACTTACCAATTCATTGGGCTAGGTTAATGCCCAGGAGAACCAGTGTTCTCCACTGGCTTTTCAAACAAAAGTACAGGTTTCCTGACCTGCTTAACCATCTCAGGACAACTGTACTGTCAGTTAGCTTTTGGTTCACAACTTTCTGGCCATCATAGGAAACAGCTTACAAAACAGGAAAACTTTTCATGTCCCAGGTGATCTCCCAGACTTACTTGCCGTGAAATGTCACCTTCTCAGGTAAGAGCAGAGAATTCATCACAATTAAATAAAGGGTTGACATGTGGTTTTCTGCAGTTAAAGAGTTCTTTTTAATGTTCAGTCTCTACACCATTTGTTACACACGCAGCCATGCATGGAAAATTTATTCCGACGGTAAACGTTCTGTGTTCTTTAAGAATGATTATACAATTTTTATTGCTTTCAGAAATGTCTGCTGCAA
Organism: Neophocaena asiaeorientalis asiaeorientalis; assembly: GCF_003031525.2. Classification (NCBI taxonomy): domain Eukaryota; kingdom Metazoa; phylum Chordata; class Mammalia; order Artiodactyla; family Phocoenidae; genus Neophocaena; species Neophocaena asiaeorientalis. The sequence continues at coordinate 3,741,738 of NW_020175192.1, forward strand.
GAAAAGTCTCTTGTCTTTGAGGAACTAATGAACCATGTTTATGACCTACAAATGTGTACTGAGTGCTGAAGTCATGCACACTGACCTGCTGGGTCCCCGTTTCCACCTTGTGCTACGTTATGACACAAAGTGGACAAGACAAATTAGGTTAATTACTAGAGTGATGCTTCCCAGCGTAATTTTCTCCGATCAATTGACAAGGTGTGAAGACATTAAAATCTAATTAGACTAGATGAGAAATGCACTGCAATAGGAGTTCCTGCATGGCCTTCTTAATCTGGAATTATTACATCAACTTCCAGCCAACTCTAACAGCAGATGCAGTTGCCCTCTGTAGTCATCAGCTGTAGAATTTGATTCTTCATTGCTCCGCGCACTTCTGTTGATTTGGAGCGCTAATGACATCCTCCGTCTTCTCTTTTGAATGTAAGTACATAGAGGAATAGTCAAGGAGGCAAACAAGAGCCAACTATGGTATCAATTTATCAGTGGCTTCCCAATAGCTCTCAAAGTATAGGGTTTTCTAGCAATGTTGAATTGGAGAAAGGATTGGGCCTTGCTATCTCACTCCAACTGAACTCTTGCAGCGAAGCTGGAAAAAAAGGTAGAGAACGCCCGAAGAGAGCAAGCCTTCCCTGGGGAATTTTTTGCATGGAGACAAGGAACAGAGGAGAGTGTAAGCCATCCACAAAGGACCCAGCAGCTGGACCCTTTGCTATTTCAATGTGATGGCCTCAGTTTCTACTTAACATTGGCCACTGGAAGCCAATATTTCACCATTCTGCTCTATGGGGAAAACTGGGTAATGGGATAAAGAGAAGAATAAGATGTGCTTGTTCCCATGCGGCTCCTTCTTGGGGAGTAGAAGGCAACACTTATTATTAGTTCTTCTTCAAAGGTTAGCTTTTAAGCTTCATACCGTTTAAGAACTGTGCTCCAATAAAAAACAATTTTTTTGAAAGTGATACTGAAGAAAACATTCATGTCATTGAAATCTTTGGAATTTGATGCGGGGGACCTGAGTCCATCTTTACCTCTGTCTAAATATGTGACCCTGAGCAAGTTACTGAAAGCCTTCACCACCACGTTAACGCCCTCCAAAGCAGAGATGTATAAAGTGTTACAGCTGGAAGAAACTTAATATGTAACCTGGATAAAGAAACATAGGGCAAAGCTTAGGAGTCTTTCCCAAGTTAGATCAATTAAAAGAAAATCAAGAAGAGGACCAGAGTCGTTTTGCTTTAAAATCCTTTTTTGTTTCTTTGGGTTTTTTTTTTTTTTTTTTTTTTTTTTTTTGCGGTACGCGGGCCTCTCACTGCTGTGGCCTCTCCCGTTGCGGAGCACAGGCTCCGGACGCGCAGGCTCAGCGGCCATGGCTCACGGGCCCAGCCGCTCCGCGGCATGTGGGTTCTTCCTGGACCGGGGCACGAACCCATGTCCCCTGCATCGGCAGGCGGACTCTCAACCACTGCGCCACCAAGGAAGCCCTTTGGGTTTTTTTTTTTTCCTAGTGCTGTGAGGAGAAACTGAGAGTGTGTTATGTCAGAGAATGGCATTCTATAAATCTAAATAAGCATCACTAATGTTTGCCTGTGTATTTTGGGGGGAAAATCATAAAGATTGAATTTTTTTACACTGGACTGAAAAGAACTTGAGACATTGAATTTACAAAAAAAAAAAACAAAACCCAAAAACAAAATGGGTATCCTGTAAGGATTTATTTTAGCATTTAGAAAAAAAAAAAAAAAAAGCCCCTTGAAATGTTTAAAACCACAATCAATTTCTTTCCACTCAACATTATTATAGTACCTTCTCACTTGCATTCATTCTATTTCATTGTATCAATTCCAGCTCCTTTGCTCTCTGCCAGTTTAGCTGGAAATACAATGAGCTAGAATCCAAAAATTGTTCCAAGATATACTTTAATGATAATAACTAGAAAAGATAAGGCCAGACCTGAAAGCTGTGCTTTAAAGGTTCTGGAGAAAAAAACTGTGTTTCTAGACACACATTAACAAGGGTTGTCATTACTTGTATCATTGCTGCTCATAACCCTTGGCCCACTGATATTTTGCCATGAAAAATAAAAATTCAGTAGTACTTCTGCGGAGGATATGGCAACAATCACCTCTCACAGACCTCACCGGCAGGCTTCCCGTGAGCTGCAATGTCCTTGAGGTTGCCCTTGTAGGTGTCCTTCATGAGACCCGTGGCTTCCTGCCCCTCCTCTGAACCACGCTGACACGGATGGGCTGTTCTCATTTAATTAATGGGATCCAACCTTTGATGGCCCTGGTCTCCTCTCATTCCTGTCCTCGAAGCCAGCCTAAATGCATTACTCACTGATATTTCAAGAGTGATCACAGCACAGCAGTTCTCAGCTGTTGGCAGGTCTTGGTTTACTCAGTCAGTGTCTTCAGAAATTATATATGGACAATTCTGGTAAAGTAAGTCACATCTTAAATAAGCTAGAAAAACTCACTTTTTCAAAAAATTCCATAAGGAACGGCTCCCCCTCACCCCATCCCTTAACTCCTTCACCGGCCTGAATTACAGCTCAAGATTCTTACATATTAAGTCTAGTTAAAAATTAGGTCAATTGTACATCAGCTTAATTGTTAATAGAGTTTTCAATACAATCAGTAATTCAGGACAAGGAAGAAGCTGTGGAATATTGAGAAAATTCAAAGTCTCAACCCAGCTTCTGGTTTCGTATTTATTAATGTTTGTAGCCAGTGTGTGATGCTGGTTCTTGACTGTAGTTTATTAAACAACTAGTAATAAAAGAATAATATCATTTTGAAAGAAACGTGTAAAATTGATCATGTGGAAGCCAATTCTCAAATAACTCTCCAAACGGGAAATGCCATCTTACGAATTTCATTTAAACTCATAATAGTTGTGTTGTATTCTGCAGGTGCATTCGATTTGCTTTGAAAAGTATTTCGTTCCATTTGACTGTGACAGTAGTAAAAGGTTAGAGATTTTACAGAAATATTTCATTATATGTGGCCTTTATCACTTGATTGAGCAAATCTTTTGCCAACAATTTTAGGAGGTGAGGGATTCGAAAAGAAAACTCTGAATTTTTTCAGCCTGAGTTATCTGCTTAGTGGTACTTACACTTAAGGGGACATTCAAGTTTACGTGAAGTAGTGAGTCCGCTGTCAACGGGAATATTAAAAAGAGGTTGTTGAAGAAATGTCTGGATTTCAAGGAGGATGTTTCCAACCCAGTAGCTTGCAACCTTTGTTAGGCGTCGGAATGACAAGTAGAGCTTTAAAAAAAAAAAAAGAGCTTGTATTTGTTTGCACTGTCCTGTGATTCCAACGCACAGCTGTGTTTGAGAGCAATTCCTTTACAGTTTCTCTATTTCCTTCAAACTCTTAAGATTCTGCTAATCCAAGGATGAGTTGTACTTTATACTAGCTTAGAAAACACAAAAAAAGAGCATATATTTAATTTTGCAGTTAAAAATATAATGTGTCTTCTATGACTTAAGCAACGTAAAATGAATTTTAATTAAAAATCTAATCTTTATATAAGTGTCTACTGTGTTTCAGGCATGGTCTAAGCGCTTTACATATGTTAGCTCACTCTCTGTGGACGGTCCTATCAGCATAACCACCACCACCACCATCATCATTATCACCATCATTACAGGTAAACTGATAGAGACAGTAGGGGACATGCCTATCTGCTAATAGGTGGAAAAACTGAAACCAGGCAGTTTAGCTCCAGAGGAAACATCCTTAGCCCAAATACTGTACTGTCTCTCTATACTGTACTGGTTTCACAAACAGGACCTGACACAACTTACACACCCGAATAATTCATCAAACCGAGTGGTCTCCTTTAGGACATTAGAAGGCACGTGGGAAACGCTTGATTTGTTTTGAATGAATGAGTGCAGAATTCAGCCCTGTCTGAAAGAATGAGCTCTCCTCTCTAATACCGTGTAGGCATTCCAGTAGAAACACATCGAAGACAGATGGGAATTCATCCTCGTTATGAAACTCTCCGGAAAACGATGTGGTACAACTTCCCTGAGGTAATACATTCTCATATCTAACCTCCTTCCTTCTGAAGGTTTCTCCTTCTATCTACTCCAAATCCCTTATATTCTGCTTTAGACTGTTTTATTTTATTATATTCTCTTCTGTCTACAGAGATGCTGGGGGAACGTTTGGGCTTGGTGAAGTGCTGTTTCCCTCAGCCAATAGCTGGTCTATAGGTGGAGCTTTGGGTTCTGTTCCCATCACGAAGCGAAAAGTTCTGCAGCCGAGGTTGTCAACCCTGAAGACCAAGCGCATCGCCTAGGGAGCTTCAGAAAATGACCCACACCCAGGTCCCACCTCAGACCAATTTCCTCTTGGGGTCATCTTTTCATGTCAATAACCGTCTACTTCATCATCGTCAACGTCTCTTAAATTATTTGCGTAGCTGGCACTTTTGAAAACTTCGGTTTTCTTTTCGGTGAGTATATGTCAGTCTCTAATAAATTCCATAGGTAGTTGCTCACCTTGCCTCCCCACGGGGCCAGTTCACCCAGTGAAGGATCACAGACGTAGGTAACTCACGGTGGGCATCCAGTGAAGTCTAGCCATTGCTGCTTCACAAAATTCCAGACACACGTTTTGATTTCCTCAGCCTTTGTCATCGGTGTGGGTAGTTATCTCAGTCAAGGCTCAGGATCCCTAAAACATCAGGAGGAGTGACTGATTCTTTGCTACCCCAGGTAACACTGTACCTGTGATGCAGCAGCTCTCCTGTTGAGATGAAGCCCTCATCCCAGTGACAAAAACTCCCCTAAGAGTTTGAGCCGCTGAAAACGAGCGCTTGTGAAACAGAGTGTGAACCAAGCAAATAAATCTCCTCATTCTGATTTTTTTCAAGTTCCACTTCACTCACCTAAATGTTTTCTGTCTATCCCCAAAATGTCAGCTTAATCCAGTTCTCTCCATGCAATGCTAAAAGGAAGCTAAGGAGAAATTCTCCTCGCTTTTTTGCAGTGTCCCCTTAAGACACACGTGTGTCTTGTCCTTAAATAGAAAGCAAATTCTCTCCTTTGTCTTCAGAATGGCAACAGGGATTGATTGTAAACATAGTTCCCAATTGCATATGCAGAAAGCATTTGACATGTGTTATGAAGTCAACGGTTTGGCAGGCAGCTGGATAGTGTATTGTTTTCTTATTTACAAAATAGCAGGAATTTTGGAAACTGAGGAGGATATATTATACAATTGTACAGCATGACAATAAATCTACGTGGGATGTAATAGGGCTATTTTGAAAAGTTAAAAAAAAAAAAAAGACTTGCTAGAACAATAGCATCAAAGCACCTGCTTGGCTGCTGCCACGATAGATCTGTTTTCTGTCATTATGGACTTCAACCAAAATGATTCTGAGGCGAACAAGCAAACTGAAACGCCCGCACCTGTTCCTGTGATGGCAAAACAGCAAGAACACAAAAATAAACAAATAAACAGCCCAACGCCAGCAGCAGTAACAATGGCGCCAGAACTCTGCAGGATCCAGAGTCAAGGGCACAGAGCAGCCTCCGTGGGGCAGCTGAGGCCGCATAGCTGTGCCCAGGGCCGGAATGACAAGACGAGAAAGGTGTCCACTTCGACTTTGTACCTCCGGTTTTTTTCATAAGAGCTGCCAGTTCTCTCCTCGGTGATTTATTACTGTCTCTTCAAGGGGGAAATCTAATATTCGGTTAAGGAATGTGCCATGAAATTGAAGGATACCGAGAGATGTTCTGAGCTGCTCTAGGGATGAAGCAAAATGCTTTGCAGGTTTCTGCGGACAGCAGATTCATTTATAGCATAGTGGCAAATTTTTATAAAACCTAGGTTTTGAGTTTCAAGTTTCCCTTTTCTGTTTTTTTGGGGGTTTTTTTTTGGCCGTGCCACACAACATGCGGGATCTTAGTTCCCTGACCAGGGATCAAACCCGTGACCCCTGCATTGGGAGTACAGCCTCTTAACCGCTGGACCACCAGGGAAGTCCACCCTTTTCTGTTTTAAAGGAAAGATAGTCACTGGGCTCTACCAGAGATCTTGGAGTCTTCGTATAAGGGTGACGCCTTTGCTTCCCACGTTCTGCTTAGAGGTAGGGGTTACTGGGAGGGTTATGCTGATTCTTTGACACCAGGCTCAGCATCCTCCTGGATGTCTAAGCAGAGGGGGTGGAGGCCCAGAGATGTGCAAACAGGATGTCTCTGTAAACACGGCCTATCAGTGCCCGTGCTACCCCTTTCATTGATAGCATCCGCCAGTGGTCCCAGTGGGGACAGACCTGCACTTCAGCTTTGTGTCCTAGGAGCTAAGGAATCTGAATTCAGGAAATTTTGATTTTCTGTGGGCAAATAACAATCTTTCTGGGACTCTGACTTCTTACCTTTAAAACAAGAGGTGAGGATGGGTGTAAGTGAAATAATCTCTAGCAGGGTCTTTCCAAGCCTGACATTGTCTAATTCGTGATTTAGTCTTTTTACACACACACACACACACACACACACTTCCACAGTTTGAGAAATCACGGTGCAGGGTGTGAAGAGCTCCAGTTTTTCATCCACAGGGACACAGAGCTGAGTCAAGCAGAGGAGGTTGTCTAGACGTTCGTATTTGCTGCTCTCTGTTGCTGTGCAGACCCTGTGCTGGCTTCTCTTTCACCTGTACCAGGTAGTGAAGGCAGTGGGGCACCACGACCGTGCTCAGCCACTCATTACGGTCACTTCTGTACATCTGATATACGTTTAGATGAGACGACCGTGATTAACTTTGCAGTGTTCCCAGCCTTCCAGTCACACCCAATCTCAGCTGAAGAGAGTCTGATTTTTCCCTCCTCACCTTCTTTCCCATCCTCAGAGGGCTTCTGCCCTCTTCTCCGGTCTCTACCAGACTTGAGTTTTTATCATGCAAAAATTGGGGACCTCGTTCAAAGAGAATTCAAGACACTAGAGGAAAAGGAGGAGGACTTAGAAGGTATCAATTGAAGTAAATAACACAGAAATGAAAGGCAGAGGAGACCCAAGTTATAAGAACTGGAGCAGAGAATCATTTTGTTTGGGGACTTTATTTTTTCTTTAATTTCTTTAATTTTTAGCTGAGTTGGGTCTTCACTGCTGCACGCAGGCTTTCTCTAGTTGCAGCGAGCGGGGCCTGCTCTTTGTTGCGGTGCGCGGGCTTCTCGTTGCGGCGGCTTCTCTTGTTGCGGAGCACGGGCTCCAGGCGTGCGGGCTTCAGTAGTTGTGGCTCACGAGCTCTAGAGCGCAGGGTCGGTAGCTGTGGTGCTCAGGCTTAGTTGTTCCGCGGCATGTGGGAACTTCCCGGACCAGGGCTCGAACCCGTGTTCCCTGCATTGGTAGGCTGATTCTTAACCACTGTGCCACCAGAGAAGCCCTGTTTGGGGGCCTTTAAGAGAAGAGCGTCTTAGTTGCCGAATATGATGGAAGGCCTAGAAAGGAATAAGGGAGTTTTATGAGGTTGCCTTGAATTGTGTGTTTGGATCCTCTTTAGGCTTTTTAAGAAAAGCAGGCAAAAGATGTGAGCTTGGGCTTCCCTGGTGGCGCAGTGGTTGAGAGTCTGCATGTTAATGTGGGGGACACAGGTTCGAGCCCTGGTCTGGGAAGATCCCACGTGCCGCAGAGCAGCTGGGCCCGTGAGCCACAACTACTGAGCCTGCGTGCCTGGAGCCTGTGCTCCACAACAAGAGAGGCCGCGATAGTGAGAGGCCCGCGTACCACGATGAAGAGTGGCCCCTGCTCTCCACAACTAGAGAAAAGCCCTCGCACAGCAACGAAGACCCAACACAGCCAAAAATAAATAAATAACTTAATTAATTTTTTAAAAAACTATTAAAAAAAAAGATGTGAGCTCTTTTTGTGTTTTATTGACTGTTCCATAGCTCTGAGACTAAGCCACACAGGACCAGGTGGTATAAGGGTTTTGGTTCTTTTTAACAAGGTAATGAAAAGGTATCCCAGAAGATGAAAACTTTGTTTAGCTCACAATTTGAGCCAGCTTTGGTTATGATAAAAATGTAAACGTCCTCATCCCCAGAGGAAAACGGAAACAACTAGCATTCATTAAATCTTGATTTCGGATAATATCCTCGGCACTTAAAGCTTGTACTGTCTTCACAGAGTGGCCCTCTGCTTCCTCCACTGCCCCCCTTGGCCAGTTGAAATGATGATCAGATGCTGACTATAGGAAGCTGCTCTGTTTATTCATTTTTGGGCATAAATGCGTGACTGTCATTATGCCAATAAACAACACTCGACGAATGATAATGAGACCAATTCTGAACTCCATCCAATCTTACACCATGTTTCCCTGAGCTGTGAAGCACCGATGTGCCAGTTGTTACTTCACCATAATGACCAGGAAGTTATCCCCAAATTCCCAGGTCCGATTGCGCTGGGAGTGTCTCTGCTGAAATAGGGAAAGGTGATGCAATGAAGAAAGCCTTCCGAGTCCAGGTCTCCATATCCAGCTAATGTCAAATCAGCCATCTAGAGAAGGTGAGAGCCCTCTATTTCTGTGAAGTAATTATCTGGAATTCGTTTCTTGGGGGAAGGATAAGCTGTTCTACATTAAAATATTCACTTAGAAACTGATCATTTATAAAATTAAAATGTACTCAACTCTCCCTGTCTAATAAACTTGCACAGTAAAACGACCCATTTTTCAAAAAAGCAGATTCCATGTAGTTAGTGAGAGTGGCTCTCAGAAACTGCTGGAATCACAAACACATTGGCACCGATGAATGTGGGTCTGGGAGAGATACTCCACTTGAAGACTGGAGAAAATGGAAGGGGATTTGGACCTGATGGATTATTCAAAAGGGAATGATTTGAACATCAAAGCATGAGCGAGGGAAAACTGAGGTATCTATTCAATGTTTTACAAACTGATCTTCTACGATTGCTGTGTTCCAGTTAAACCTGGGGTGATCAGCATTGCAGGTTGCTATCCTGTGATCAGTTTGAAAAATCAGGCTTTTAAAAAAAATCCAAATTATGTTTATTCTAAGAATTAGTATAGAATGCAATTATATCCCAAATCTTTCCAAATATAAAATAAACGTTCGTTGTCTTACTTGCAAGGTTTACTTTCTCCCAAGAACATCTGAAATAAATTCCTCTATGTGTGTAGATATGTATGTATGTGTATGTCTGTCTGTTTGCCTGGACTGACCAATGATTCCATGCTACCCCAGAGTATACACCACCTCTCAGATGTGATTTTTGTGGTCATGGTGATAGGGATGGTGATTCTGAGATGAATATCAGGGAACTGGTACCACTTCCTCTTCCTCTCATCTCCATTTGAATTGAACCTAAATTGTTTCCAAAGGCTGAGTCTTTTTGCTTCTTAGCTGCAGCTTCCCATCAGGACGCGTGAACCCTCCACCATAGGGCACTTCGCTGGGTCGGCCGTTAGAGGGCAGCCGTGTTGCAGAATGTGCTGCGTCTGTCCTTGCCAGGCACCTGGAATCCTTTTCATGCCGCAATTTCTGCAGCAATTTCTCAAGGGAGGAAACAGGTTCCTTGTGACGCTGGCTGAGCATCAGGAGAAGATGACTGTGTGGTATTATGTAGAGGAACTTAGCCTATTCCTTTAAGGTAAACAAAAAGTCAGTTTTGGTTCAGCTCTTGAAAGTGGTCCCCCTTTGTTTATCGGTGATATTAACCCAAGACCACCCCTCAGCTTTAATGTATATGGACCACACTCAAAGGTGCCCTGCCACTGCGGGGGGAAGAGGTGTGGAGGAATCATCTAATGGGAGGTGAAGGAGAATAGAATTTTTTGTCAAATGTCAATAAACACATTAAATATTGATAACCAGGAAACTAAAATACAGTCATAGTAGAATGAGGAAATAAACATGTTGAAGAGATTGTCCAAGGACACCGTCTCAAGGATGTGGTGAGCTCAGATGTTAAACTAGAGTTTCATCCCAGTGGGATTCAGATGGATCCAGGCCAGAGATTAGGAGGTGACAGGCTGGTGCTCATATTAAAATGTTGCATTTTGTTAATGTGAGATAATGTAATTAGATAAGTGTGACAGTAGGTAAGGGATATCCATTAGTGATAGTGGATCATTCCCTCTGCAGACTGTTCATGAAAATCTTTAGTACCAGACAGTCTGATGTATTTATAAGGGAGGGCATGTTAATTTTCATATGGGTCTGAAAAAAATGAATTGGGAAGAAAGAATTCTCTTCCTCAAATTCCCATTGTAATGCATGGCAAAGACTAAGAGGAAGGACCCCTGGATGATCTGTTCCACCGTTCTGTTTCCTTAGTGCAGATAACTGATATTGGAATGTAGCTTGAAGATGTCGCTTGCAGAAATGTATCATCCAAGCAGAGCTAGGGGCAGATATGTCCGTAGATAAGCCATCAGGCCTGCTATTCAAAACGTCACTGTGTGGCGTTACAGTCCACGTGTCTGTGAATCGTCTTCCTGGTTCTGTTGGTGCAGGTGATTGGAAGAATATGATGCCGCAAATAGAACCAAGGTCATGCGTTTGGTTCCTGTGCACTCAGGATGCTGAGATCGGTGAGGTCTTCTTTTGCATTGTCACAGCCTCCTTGCAAAGATTCTAGGCCACCTCCTGGCCCAACAGTGGCTTCTCTGTACATGTTCTTATTCCAACAAGTCCAGAATTGATTCCATTTTCAGCTCCACCTTTTCTTTTCTTTTTTTTTTTTGTCCATGGGATTCTTTCCCAAAGCCCACATCTAACTTCTGAAAGCCTAATGACAAGCCACATTCTGCAAAAAGCCTTCCCTGATCTCCAGAGCTAAGGAGGAATTTTCTTCCTCTGAACTCTTACAGCATCTGTGGGCACTTTAGGAAAGTTGTCTTATTTCACTTGTGATCAGAACTTTATCTTCTAATGTATGGTAAGTTCCTTGAGGACAGGCGTAGTTTCTTCTTTTTATATTCTGCACGCTACTAACATGTTGCTTTGTGAAACTTAGGGGCTTCAGAAGGATTTATTGGGCTTCCCTGGTGGCGCAGTGGTTGAGAGGCCGCCTGCCGATGCAGGGGACACGGGTTCGTGCCCCGGCCTGGGAGGATCCCACATGCCGCGGAGCGGCTGGGCCCGTGAGCCGTGGCCGCTGAGCCTGCGTGTCCGGAGCCTGTGCTCCGCAGCGGGAGAGGCCACAACAGTGAGAGGCCCGCGTACCGCAAAAAAAAAAAAAAAAAAGGATTTATTGACTGGATTAATGCACTAGCTAAGTTAACAAATTGATTGCTAATGTCCACTAAGGAATAGAGTAAGTTTGGCCTGATACCATGCCCGGAAAACCAATGAAATAACATCTTCCAGTAGTAATGCATTTGTGCATAAAAGAAAGTAGTCTTGTTTTCTCTTCTTTTTTCTTAAATTACAGTTGTACTGTGTATTCCAGACTGGGAGGAAAGGAATTACGGTGGTGAATACAGCCAACAAAGTCAGGAATAAATATGAAGACTAGCTATTCACATGTATGGTTTGACTTATCCTTGGTACATGTAGCACACAGATGTGAGTGACAGGAGGGCTATTTTATGTTTCAAACGCCCATTTCCTCTCTGGGGAGGGACAGAGGGAATTCTTAAAGAAGGGGAGGGTGTTTGTAAGGCAAAAGAATCTATGCCACTGAAAGAACACAAGAGGGTGCCCTTTCCAACTCAGTCACACGAAAGAAACACATCATTGGCTCTAGGGATGCTGACCGCACTCATGAAGCATCACTAACACCGTATTCACTTTTTGCCCTTTTAAAATTCCCTAAAATGCAATATATATATATATATATATATATATATATGAAATATATTTATATATTTTATTATATATTATATGCCACTGAAAGAACACAAGAGGGTGCCCTTTCCAACTCAGTCACACGAAAGAAACACATCATTGGCTCTAGGGATGCTGACCGCACTCATGAAGCATCACTAACACCGTATTCACTTTTTGCCCTTTTAAAATTCCCTAAAATGCAATATATATATATATATATATATATATATGAAATATATTTATATATTTTATTATATATTATTGTTTCATATGTGTGTATATATAAAATAATATACATGATAAGATATACTGAGTTATCAAGAAGAATGTTGAGATTGTATCGAATAAAATATTCTACTAAAGTTTTATTTTTATGCTAGAAGCAACAGCTGAATTAATTAGTTAGCAGTAAATATTTGTCTTTCCGTCTATGTATAGGTGTAAACTCTGCATGTTGTTCAGTATTTCATGTGTTTCGTTCTGTGCCCTGTGATTTAAGGGAAAATATCCTGACCTCAGCTTCAGGAGATCTGAATTTCACCCCATTTCCCCCAAAACATGACTTTAAATAAGA
>NW_020175192.1:3755114-3972318 GCF_003031525.2 Neophocaena asiaeorientalis asiaeorientalis
ATATATATATATATATATATATATATATGAAATATATTTATATATTTTATTATATATTATTGTTTCATATGTGTGTATATATAAAATAATATACATGATAAGATATACTGAGTTATCAAGAAGAATGTTGAGATTGTATCGAATAAAATATTCTACTAAAGTTTTATTTTTATGCTAGAAGCAACAGCTGAATTAATTAGTTAGCAGTAAATATTTGTCTTTCCGTCTATGTATAGGTGTAAACTCTGCATGTTGTTCAGTATTTCATGTGTTTCGTTCTGTGCCCTGTGATTTAAGGGAAAATATCCTGACCTCAGCTTCAGGAGATCTGAATTTCACCCCATTTCCCCCAATGCATGACTTTAAATAAGATAACGAACCGCTCTTCCTTTCCATTTTTCAGTCTGTAGAATCAGAAGGTCGGATCAGATGGTTTCTGAGGTCCTTTCCAGGTTAAATATTTTACCGGGTCTATGAATTATGATGTTCCTATTAAGTCTTTGATCAATATTTGGGATATGAATATCAAATGAATATAAGCCGTAATATCTAACTTATAGGTTTCTTATGAAAAGAGCAAAATCAGTAGAAATTGAATCAGTAGAAATTGAACAGGTATAAATTGACTATGTCAAACACGCAATGTTTTAGAAACCAGAAGGGGGTACATGTTTTTAAAACTTTGAGGTCAAAAGGTTTTTGTGAATTTTCTACACAAGAGTGCTATTTATATGGTCTTGAAGTGGCTCAGTTTTGGTGACTAGGTTAGTTCTATAAATACATGAAGACATTACTTGATCTTTGTGATTAGTGTGTTGGTTTAACTGATCCAAGGAAAAGGTTTTATTTGCGGGGACTGGAGGTTATGATGGCTAGTTTTGTTATTTTGGTTTTCGTTTCTTAAGCAGTATTTATAAATGTCTGTGTTTGGATGAGTAAATACAACTTCACTAGATTGAAGATGCTGTTTAAAGGACTTACATAATAACTATTGTAATTAGGGGGTAGGCAGCATTATGACTATAATGTCGAGAGTTAAACTACGTCTATCCCGTCCTCAGCCCATGGATGTAGTAATCATGCTAGCTCTTGGTACTCATTCTTCACCCCTTTTTGTGTGGGACGTTCTTTTTTCTCCTACCACCTTCCTCATCCTGTCCTCTTTCTTTCTTGGGTTCTGGGAATCCTGCATTCCTCCAACAAGCCCTAGGAATCTTTGGTAAGTAAAATGTTCTGACTAACCCTGGGGAGGAAACTGAAGACTATAAAAGAATATGGAAGATTGAAGACTCAAGACGTTATTTTCTGGGGGAAATTGGCAAAATGCAGAGGTTTAGTGGTTTGGGGGACAAAGGGGTGAAGATGCATATGGAAAAGAATGGAAACTATGTAACCATAACATGAAAGACATTTGGAGCAGACAGATAACCTAAAGCTTAGGCATGAACTTCCTTCCTCCCTTCCTTCCTTCATTCTCTCAACAAACATTGAGCATCTTCTACGTGTCAGACACTGGGCAGGCACTTGGCATCAAGGTTGAATTAGATGGTTCTATGACAGCAGTCCCTGACCTTTTTGGCACCAGGGACCAGTTTCATGGAAGACCATTTTTCCACGGACAGAGGCGGGGGTAGTGGTGGGTTTTCAGGCGGTAATGCCAGCGATGGTTCCAGAAGTAAAGCGAGCGATGGGGAGCCATGGGGGTGGCAGATGAAGCTTCCCTCACTTGCCCGCCACTCACCTCCTGCTGTGCGGCCCAGTTCCTAACAGGCCTCAGACTGCTACCAGTCTGGGGGCTGGGGACCCCTGCTCTATGGTTTCAAGACTACTGGAGTCTAGACAGGAAAGTAAACAGGTAAACAATCAGAATGGAAAAAATAAACATATACAAAAGAGAGTGGTGGCACAAGGGAAGGGTGATGATTCAGCTTGTCTAGAACGCAGAAGCTTCACAGAGGAAGAGCCAGTGATATTAAGTGCAGGATGGTTACTAGTCTTCCAGGCAGGTTTAGAGCAGAAAGGCACTGCAAGCAAAAGGAAAAGTTTCACAACAGCACGAGGATAGTAACAATGGCACAGTGGATGAATCAGGTACGGCTCAAACAGTCAGAAGTCTTGCGAGTCATGTTAAAAACTCTTGCCAGTGTATGCTGACAGGGATGCGGGTTATATGGGGGAAAGGATGGTAAGATGAACATTTTAGAGAAATGGTTGCTCAAGTTCTGAAAGAAGCATTTGCGGGTATGAAGATGGAGGCTCCACGCAAGCGTTGACAAGGATGGATTGAGAATAAGGTTTATATAAGCGCAAGCTTCACCTCATCTACCTTTTCTGATTTTGGTTGTATACAGGTACACCTACTTAGGCTTTGAGTTTGCAACTGTTTTGTAGTTTTATTAATTAATTTATTTATTTTTGCTGTGTTGGGTCTTCATTTCTTTTTTTTATTTTTTCATTTTAACATCTTTATTGGAGTATAATTGCTTTACAATGGTATGTTAGTTTCAATTGGGTCTTCATTTCTGTGCCAGGGCTTTTCTCTAGTTGTGGCAAGCGGGGTCACTCTTCATCGCGGTGTGCGAGCCTGTCACTATCACGGCCTCTCTTGTTGCGGAGCACAGGCTCCAGACGCGCAGGCTCAGTAGTTGTGGCTCACGGGCCTAGTTGCTCCGCGGCATGTGGGATCCTCCCAGACCAGGGCTCGAACCCGTGTTCCTTGCATTAGCAGGCGGATTCTCAATGACTGCGCCACCAGGGAAACCCTGTTTTGTAGTTTTAAAAGTCCCTCTTCTCACTTCATCTTATCCTCTTCTCTGATATGGAAAGTGTTATCATTAACTTCATTTGCATGTAGGTAAAGCACCTGCAGTGAAATTGAGATTAGAACTTGTACTCCTAGGCCTTCATTTTTCCCTTTTTCTTTCTCTTCCTTTCTCTCTTTCTTTCTTCCTTTCTCTTTCTTTCTTTCTTTCTTTCTTTCTTTCTTTCTTTCTTTCTTCTTTCCCTTCCTTCCTTCCTTCCTTATTCTTCAATCACAGGAAGACACTCTCCTAAGTTGCTAAAGAAAGACATTATATAGAGATGGAGCAGTGTCCCTAATGCAGTCAGCATGCTTGCTAAAATAAATCAGACGATAATCAATGGAGTGCACTTTACTGGGTGAAAAATTCAGTTGCCAAACACACATTGTACACATACATGTGTGTAAATATGTGTGTGTGTGTGTGTGTATAGTTACATATATACCAAGTTGCATATAAGTTGTGTGCTTTTTGATACAGATGAATTTGGTTAAACATGGTCACACTTTCTTCTTGGTTTGCTATGTACATGAGTTAGGAAAAACTGTACCCTAAGTTCAGAGGCATCTGGTCCCGGGAAATAGAGTTTTTCTGTAGGTGCCCTTCAAATGAGAATCATTGAATAAGAGCTATAATGCCATCCATGTGCTTCACTCCTGCTGGTTTGCAAGAGTCCAACCAGCACTCCTGTTACCCAGAGAGAATAAATTTCTTTAGGGGTCACATTCCTCCATGAGGAGTCTTTCAAATTCTAGAAGGCGTGATTCCTCTAAGGATGGAAATATGTAGGGGAGGCACAACTGAGAAGCAGCGGGACTAAATATTTGAGAAAGATTATTCTTTCTCTGGCTCCTGTTCTCCCGTGTCTGCTTGAGTACCCCATGGTGTTTGGGCCCATTTGACCCCGGGATCAGAATTAATGGAGCTGTTCATTTAAGCTCAATTATGGAGAATTCATCTAAGAAAGTGTAAGGAGCAGAACGGCAGATCTTATCACCAAATACTGAATTATCCCTAATTAATTTACTTAGGGAATTGAGAGCCCTGCAATCAAATGTGTAAAGATTGATGATGAAAGGACATTTTTAAGAGGAGGAGGAAAAAAGTTTTTCATTTTTCTGTGGGAGAAATGCCTCTGAACAGCAGGGTTGTTAAGGCTAAACCTGATTTAGAATGTGGCGGTCGAGTGGCCCGTTGGTGCCAGGCACCCTGCCCACGGCGCCCAAAACACCCTCAGTCCCTACTGCCCATGGCTCCCTCACAGTCTGTCAAAGATGAAAGGCGGGACTTCCCTGGTGGCACAGTGGTTAAGAATCCACCTGCCAATGCAGGGGACACAGGTTCGAGCCCTAGTCCGGGAAGATACCACATGCCGCGGAGCAACTAAGCCCATGCGCCACAACTACTGAGCCCGCATGCCACAACTACTGAGCCCGCGTGCCACAACTACTGAGCCCGCGTGCCACAACTACTGAAGCCTGCGTGCTACAACTACTGAAGCCCGTGTGCTACAACAAGAGAAGCCACCACAATGAGAAACCCACGCACCGCAAGGAAGAGTAGACCCCGCATGCCGCAACTACAGAAAGCCCCTGCGTAGCAACGAAGACCCAACGCAGCCAAAAATAAATAAACTAAATTTATATATATATAAAAAAAAGATGAAAGGCAAACACGAGTACCTTTTCCCTCAGAAGCAGAAAGCAAACCAAGCTGGGCAGAGACTACCCCAGCGTTTGTTTGCCCTTCTGCTCTTCCCACGATAAAGGAGCACAGAAATTACCCCAGAGACTGCTTTCTCCCCGTCCCTGTTTTACAGTCTCCCGATACAGTGGACCATCCTGTCAGCTCTGTGTTTGCTTCCTTCTGAAGGTGCAGAATTACCAAGAACATTAAACTGGATTTCGCAGGGATCAACCATTACAGAATCTGAGGCATTCCCCATGTGCCCTACCACAGATGTTATTACTCCTCCATCTTGAATGAAAAGGTAAGACTGTGTAAAATATTCAACAGTAAAGTTTCCTCAGATACCCCTTAGGTTTTTAGAGGTGATGGGTTATGTAAAATATCAAACCAAGCAGTCAAATGTCTTAGTTACAAACAGGGGAGCCTCAGTTTTAAGAGTTGCTGGGCATCTTATATTTGTGAAATAAACCAAAGTTATAATCCACAGATGAAGACACAGTTGTGTTTCTGAATCACCAGCAGGACTTGCCCATGGCAGCCCAGGAGATCACCCTCAGGTGTCCCAAAATCTTTTTAGCGAGGGAGGTGCATTAGAGGATGTCCTGAGAGCAAGTCCCACAGGTTATTCAGACATGAACGCCTCTCCCCCACTCCTCCAGCCCCCAACACACGCATTTTGAAACTCCATTAATTCAAAGCAGTGATTCTCAATGCAGGGTGATTTTGTCTCCCGGGGGACACTAAACAATGTCTGGAGACATTTTTGGTTGTCACGACCGCGGGGAGGAGGTGGGGCTACTTCTGGTATTTAGTGGATGGAGGTCAGGACACTGCTAAGCACATGCTCAGGACAGCCACTTACAACAAAGAATTATCTGGCCAAAATGTCCCTTGATCTTAGCGCTGAGGTGGAGAAATCTGATTTAAAGTCACTTTAGATCAAGGGGTGGCACACTGCAGCCTGTGAGCTAAATCTGGCCCTCTGCCTGCTTTTGTAAATAAAGTTTTATTAGAACACAGCCACACTCATTCATTCATGTATGGTCCACGGGGCTTACAGGCTGCAGAGATACAGTTGAGTAGTTGTGACAGAGACTGTATGATGCCACAAAGCCTAAAATACTTATTATTTGGCCCTTTACAAAAGAGCAAAATGGCATTTTGTAATGTAAATAAGCATTTTAATTTTTAATGTTTCAGGTAAATTGAGGTAATAAAAATAATGACATTCAATGAAGGTCCATATGCAGAAGTAGATCTGAGTTCTGTGAGGCCTGAATTGGATTTTAAAGATGACTTCTTTAAAAAGATTTGGTATAAAATTACATATTTATTTATGGCATGAAAATAAATCTCAATAAACACATTATTGGAGCCTTGCAAATTCAAGCCACTTTCTTCTAATACCTATGTAGTCAAGTTTCCAGAAATGCTTGGGTAAAGCATCTTCCTGGTTGCGCTCTCTCTTACCCTCTCCCACGGCAATGCTACAGCTCAGCAGTTCCCAGCACCCGCAGGGACTGGTGCAATCCATGGGCTTTGAACCTCTAATTAGCTTCTCCATATCTTCAACTCTGCACGAATATGTCCAGCATGATGTCTCTGTTCATTGATCAATGAGCATCTGAAGAGCTGGCTTGAATTCTGGCTTTGCCACTCACTATCTGTGTGACCATGAGCAAGTGAGTTCATCTCCCTGTGTCTCATTTCCTTAAATAGTTAGAATGTAGGCTCTCCCTTTAAGTGCCTGATCTCTATAAGCTATTGCTCAATTCTCTTTGATTAAAAAAAAAAATTGGATGCTCTTGGATTTGTCTTAGAAAGTTTTTATTATCTCTTATATTGCCCCTTTTCCCCTAGTTAAAGGAAAATTTGTGTCTTATGACCAATATTCTTATTCAGTTTCAGCTCTATTCTAGACCTAGACATTTAAATCGTTCTGAATTGTCTGTCTATGAATCATTATTATTCTTTCAGATCCTCTCTTAGGACTTGTCCAACAAGCCTACTCCATCGAAACATATGTTTTCTACTTTGTTACTTATTTTTCATGCTTATCAATAGGCTTGAAGCACTCCACGTAAGAGGCACCAATAATTCAGCTGTAAGAATATGAGATATTCCTTTTTCCTGAGGTTTTTTTAAACATTCAAGTGGCTATCAACCTCAGCTAATTTTTCCCCAAGTGACCAGCAGATTATTAACTCTATTGTTCATGTTTCAAACATGAATAATTCTCTCAACTGGATTTCTTCACCCAAAAGAGCTCTCTAGCGCATAACTTTAAATCAGAGTCTAATTTGAGTTTGCCTGTTTAGGTCAAGGACAAGAGAATTGCAGGATTCATGCTGCCCAAAGTACTACTTCCGACGTGGTATCAAGGTAGGGGGGAGATATGGTATTGATGGGGGATGGGAAGGTGGTGGCCTTGACAACAACCATCATTACTGTCCACTGTCATGTTCATGATGTTTCCAGACTGTACACAGGGTGTACTAGGTGGTGTTTCCCCATTTTACACATCACTACACAAGAGGAGCTTACCCGTATTTTCTATGACCATCACGTGTTCCCACCCAGCCCTCATCCTGTCATGAGTTTTTAGCATAATTGTAAATGAGCATGACTTGAAAGCACTTTAGAGATAAAGTGGGTAAACTAAAATGCAGATAATTTTAGTAACAGCTGACTATAAGTGGAATTGAGTCTTGGAAACAAGATCCTGAATTCCTAGTTGAAAACTCTTTTTTTTTAATAATTCATTTTCCCTTTAATCAAAGTCATACAAGCATATAAGTAAACACGTATGAAAAGGCTTTCAATGAAAAACAGCTTTCCCTGACCAAACGCTCTCAAACCTTCCAGTCGGGACCCTCAGAGGCAAACTCTTTAGCTTAGCTGTTTCTTGGAGATTTACCTTCATAATTCTAAATGAGATGCTTTTGTAATAATTTCCTGATTTCCATTTATAGAAATAATCTGTTGCTTGCTGGTTGTGCTAACTGACTTGAGGGACAATCCAGGGTAGAAGTTAGAAGCAATACCAGTGGAGCCGGGTGGCTTGGGCTTAGACCTTGGGGCCAGCACTTCCCAGCTGTGTGACCCGGAAGAGGTTCCTTGCTCTCTGTACCTCAGGTTCCTTGTATGTGTAATGGACGTAAGACCTGCACCTTTTCTCAATGGGTGGTTGTGAGTTAAATGGATGAGAACGTGTAAAGCATCCAGAGCGGTCTCCAGCGCACAGCGCGTGTTCAATAAGCAAGCCATTCTCCTACCTCCTTCTCCTTGGCCCAATCCCACATTTACAGGTAATTCTCTAGGGAGTGAATACGTAATTAGGATCCCAAACTACTAGGAACTGAGCTATGGGACTCCTCCAATTTCATTTCTTTTCTTGACCAGATGTTTGTTTCTTTCCAGAAACCAATTTTTTCCAGAAATTAATAATACCTTCATTTATTTTTCATCTCTTCTCTTTTCATGAAGCCTCTATGGTAAAACTGTTTTTCCAAGGGACCTCTTCCTAACCAATGACTCTCTACATAATGATAAAATAAAATTAAATAAAAATAAAATAAAAGGTTTGGCAAAGTGTTCTTTCTTCATTGGTTACATTCCAGTTTTGCAGGAAGACCATACAGGGTTCCCTGTTTTGGGAATCCCATATCTTCCTCTTTCTTTTTTCTTTTCTTGTTGTAAGAACATGTTTTCCAGTAACTTCCACAGAAAGTGCTCACAGAATATACTTTTTTGACACCTTGCCTTTCTTCTAGCCTCATGCTTGATTGACAGCTTGTGTAGAATTCTAGGTTGAATGTCGTTCCTTCAAAATGATTAGGATGGTGTTTTCTAGGTTTTGAGGAGTTCATTCCTCTTCTGATTAATGGTATTCGTTTTTAAACAATTTTTATTGTCCTGAAATCTTGTAAGATCTCTATCCTCAGTGACTTTTCACGATAATGTAACAGCTTTCTGTTTGTTTTTTAATTCCTTGTTTGATACTTGGTGAGATTTAAATTTAGAAACTCATATTCTTCAGTTCTAGAATGTTCTTGCATGATTCCTTTCACAAATTTCCTCCTGTCCATTTTGTCTCTTCTCTTTATGGAACCCCTATTAGCTGGATAAGGGACATTCTGGATTTGACTTTCTAATATTTTTCCTACTTTTTACTGCATTTTTCAATCTATTTCCTGAGAAATTTCCTCAACTCTATGTCCCAATTCTTCCATAAGATTCTCTCACTTTTGCAATCAGGTGTTTTGTTTTCAAGAACTCTTGCCTGTTCTCTGATAGTCACTTTATACTTAGCAATTTCTTCTATTTCATGGCCTTAGGCGTGAACAAAGAGGATTTGGTTAAAGTTTCAATCATGTCTATATATCCACCATACTTTACACCATGGTAATCACAGTCCCAGGGGCAGTTCTCAGCTATATAAATTGAAGGTAATAAGCTTGTAAGAGATAAAGTCCCAGAAAAAAATACATTAAAAAATCAATTTATAGAGACCGATCTGTCAGGACGACAAGAGTGTTGAGATATGTTAGGGCAGTCTTGCCCAGTATCAAGATTCTTAGAAATGTTGCCTCTAAATTTGATAAGCATGGGATTTTAGAACATTTCATGTATGACATGAAGTGATGATAATTTTATTTACTCATGAAAATGTTAAAATATGTCTGTATTTTCTATATCTGTACTTCTTCTAGCCATATTGACCTACTTTTCTGCTCTACCCTCAGGCTTGAAAATAGCTCAGTTGGTGGAAAAGAACCTAACTGGACTTAAGAATGATCTGGGAAACTAGTTTTGTAAAAATGTATATATACATATATGTGTATGTGTGTGTGTGTGTTTATTGTATATACTTCAGTGACAAATCCAGACTTGCTGGATCAGATTCTTTCGGCATTGGTCCCAGCATCACTTTCAAGCATATCCCTGTGGTTCTGCCCACAAGTACTTGAAAATTCCTGAAATAAATTCTCAGATTGGTCTCCATCTGACTCTCGTATACAAGACTTTAGCTCAAAGCCAGGTCCCCTGGGAGTCGCTGTCTTTTTCCTTAGAGTTCTGAATCTACTTGACTCTGAGCTGACTCTATTGTCAGACAGACATGGATTTTTACCTCATTTTGCCACAATGTATGAACTTGGCTAAGTTATTTAACCTCTGTGAACCTGAGAACTGTATAAGGGAAATAAGCACCAATATGGTAGAAAATATGCTCATATGTGGGAGAGTCTAAAAACAATTTTTTTTTCATTTCCTCTCTCTTTTGATGACATTTGGGTTGCGTGCTTCCGGATAATCAGGTGAGAGCCCGTAAACTCACTGATAACGTATCTCTGGCTACTCGACCTGATGACTTGCTCTCGGTAGGTCTCCTGCACATGGCGAGTCCCATCCCCATCCAGGGGTGTGGGTCTTCCTTAGATTCAGCCCCAGACAGTGGCACTTCCTGATCTGAATGCCTTATCCTTTTCCTGACTTTGTGATTTCCTGACCTTGTGCATCTTGAGAGGCGGCAGTGGTCGAGGGGAAGGAACATTGGGGTTTGGAGCTTGTCATGACTCTCTCACCTACTAACTGCATAACCCAGGAAGTTCCAGAGAGGCATTTCTGGACTGTATGACATAAAACAGTTTTCTTCTGGTTTAGTTTCTCTTAGCACATTTTCTTCATGCCACTTATCTATATAATGTGAGTGTTGTATATATATTTCAGAAATATTACGGGATAATTGGCTTTATGTCTACCTATCCTTCTGAGCCCTGAGCTCTGTGTCTGTTTTGCTTACCGCCATATTTCCAGCACTTCTTGTGTAATGCTGATGGTCTAATAGCATCCCAAAACGTGGTGAATGAATGAATGACTAAATGAACAAATAATACAGTGACAAAATCACTTGCCCTTTCTTCCTCGTATGGCAATTATACAGCTCAAATGAGATAACCTATGTGCAAATGCTTTGTAAGCAGTATTAGTACAAGCATGACATACCATAATTTTGTTAACCTGTACCTCTCTGCAATTTGTTGACAATAAGCATTTGGCCTGTAGCTACTCAAAGCGTGGTCCAAAAGCTAGTAGCAACTACCGCCATCCGGGAATTTGTTAACAATGCAGATGTCTAGACCTACCCAAGACCTACGAAATCAGAACCTTTGAAGGTGAAGCTCAGGGATCTGTTTCAACGAGGCTTGTAGGAGGTGATTCAGACACGTGCTAACATTTAAGACTTACTAACCTACAGGGCACGCCAAAGAGAAGTTTTTGGAATTGCATAAAGTAAACTCATGATTTATCTTTAAAAGTTATCCTTTTGCTAATGTCAGATGCGTTATCCACAGTAGAACAAAAGAATTGTGTTCTCCCTGGAGAGGTTTGGGAGAGCAGAGAAAGCCTGGGTGAAGCACCATGGAAAATGAGGGATACATGAGGTTTCTGGTCACTCAGAATGAGGATGAAGAACAGGATGAAAGAGAGCATCAGAGACATATTTCACCTTTTTATTAAGCCTGAAACAGAGATTCAAATCATTTAAGACATGAAAATGACTAAAATGACCTTGTAGAAGTAACAGTTTCCAGAATAGAATTTCTTCATTTTAACATGAAGGAATTCAACGTGATCACTAAGCTATGTTCAAGCCTCGAGGTTCACCAATAAAGATTTACCTTGAAAAAAAAAAAAAAGTCATCCCTTTCCTTACCTAAGCAGATCCTCTGAATCTCAGCTTCCTCTGATCATTTAGGTCTCAGAAAGGCCAAATCATCAGAAAGACTCTCCCTGTATGCTCACTCGTAACCATAGCCCCTAGTTTATTAACAAATAATTTATATTTGTGTTATTATTTGTGGTCTGTTTACTTGTTTCCTGTCTGTTTTCCCAAGAAAGATAACTGTTCCACAAGAAGGGATGGAGTCTGTCTTAACACCTGTATCCATCCCCAGCGCCTAACACAGTGAATGGTACACAGTAGAGCTCAGCACCTACGTGTTAATTGCATCAACAGCCTGAAGAATGTATTTATTGGCAAAGAGTGTTTGTGGATTGAAGAAGTACAGGATTAATACTGAGGGTCATTGTTTGTCTCATACTGAAGTTAGTGCCTGCTTCCAGGTTCCCGAGAATCAATAAAGATTTGATGGATTTGATTCTTAAATTCTCTAAGTGTTGATTTTCCATTTTTTTTATTAAAAAAAAAAGTTGAGATTTCACCCATTGGTAAGGACTGAATGACACCCATGCCCAGTTGCCAATATCATTCAATCATTTTTGCAATAATTTGGAGGTTTTTCAAAGTAGTATTTCCAATACAGTTACCTCTTGGTTATCTGTGGGTAAATGACTTTTGTCAAATTTTGCTCGAAGTCCCTGATAAAATCGTATGGATTTGCTTTTTACTTCCTCAGTCAGTCCAAGCAGAATTCATCCTAGCAGGGTATCTCTTTAAACAAATGGTTGCTTCTCCTAGGAAAGATATATGTGCGTAATAAATAGAGCAAGTTTCTTCAGACTGGGATGAGGAGAGAGACTGCCTTCAATACTGCTACTTCCTTAGCTTGCAATTAGGGAGGCTTCTCAGCATTTGAGTCAAACAGGAAAGAAACTATCTTTCTTGTTCTGCTGATTTACTTCTTTCTCCAGCATGAGTTGATTATTTTTAAAGAATTAGGCTCTAAATAGTGACTAATCTATCCTCCATTTGGACTAGTTTAAAAAAAAAATTGCCACTGGATTATAGATATCACAACTCTGTTCTATCATTCTGGCAAATCACAGGAAGACATTTTACATAAAAACAAAATTGGAGTATCACCGAAGACAAGGGGATTTATCTCACATTTAAGAATGCATAGTCCAATTAGGAAGATCAAAAGGCATTTTCTAAGAAACCGATGGTATTGTCTTTCAAGGGGAGGAAATCACCTTTACTGAAACCTCACTAAGTATTGGACATTTTTACATATGTGTGACTTTCCTCTCTAGGGCTACCAAGGAACCTCTTTCTTTCCAGGTGCAGACCA
The DNA here is from genome assembly GCF_003031525.2 of Neophocaena asiaeorientalis asiaeorientalis. Lineage (NCBI taxonomy): Eukaryota > Metazoa > Chordata > Mammalia > Artiodactyla > Phocoenidae > Neophocaena > Neophocaena asiaeorientalis. The sequence goes on from NW_020175192.1 coordinate 3,767,641, forward strand.
TCTACTCATACTTAGCCTGCTTCCCTTTCCCTCCTTCTAGGCTACCATCACCTAATCTTCATGGGTCTCTTCTTAAAGCGGGCTGTACTGTGCTCAGCCTCTCCTAGGCAGGCACCAAGACACTTCACAGTGAAGGTTTTAACTGTTACTCTCTGAAAGAAAAAGCAACAGATAATATCAAAAGTAACAAACGTGGAGAAATCAGGGCATAGCTTAGAACTCTTGGTGCCTGGTCTGTAGTTCATACTTTCAAATTGGTAGCTATAATTCCTCTTGGAATATCACTTTCTGTCTTTATTCCTGTATTCCTGGTAACGCAACTCATTCACCAAGCTTAGTTTTTGGTTTTTTGTGTGGTTTTTTGTTTGTTTGTTTGGGGTTTTTTGCGGTACGCGGGCCTCTCACTGTTGTGGCCTCTCCCGTTGCGGAGCACAGGCTCCGGACGCGCAGGCTCAGCGGCCATGGCTCACGGACCCAGCCGCTCCGCGGCATGCGGGATCTTCCCGGACCGGGGCACGAACCCGCGTCCCCTCCATCGGCAGGCGGATCTCAACCACTGCGTCACCAGGGAAGCCCTGTTTGTTTGTTTTTTAACAGAAGATTTGAGTCTCTTCTCCCAAGAAATTTCCAGTTCCAGGTTAAGGGAAAAAAGATTTACCCTGATGGGTAAATGACATTTCTGGCAAATGGACAGTAGACTGGACATCACTTATCTTAATAGATCTCTGCTCCACATAGAAATGATCTCTCTGGGACATTTCTTCATATGCTCTATGGAGTCTATGTCATCCCACTTCTATAGGAAATGAAATAGCAAGGATTTGAAAAGCTTAACTATACTGATCAAAGTCATAGAGCCAGTTAGCTAAAGGAGGATGCATTTGCACAACGTCCGCCAGGTTGCAAAATTCCAGAGGAGAAAAATCATATCACAGTCTATGAGAAAGTTACCCGTGCAGTGGGGCAGGCACAGCCTGTATAACTATATAGCTAGGTGCTGGCCATGATTTGACCCTGAGGCTTGACCATACCATGCTTCCTCAAGCCATCCTGAAGCTGTACATTCCACAAACTGATTTACCTGGTAGGGACGACCAGCAAAGACAAATAAAAAGACTCAGAAACATTTACTTAAGATGTATAATTAACAGACATTATTTTTAGAGCAGTTTTCTATTCACAACAAAGCTGAGTGGAAAGTACAGGGCATTGCCGCAGACCCTCTCCCCTCTACATACGCACAGCCTCTGCCACCATCAACATCTTTCATTGGTGTGGTACCTTTGTCACAATCCATGAACCTACGTTGACACATCATCACCCAAAGTCCATGGTTTACGTTAGGGTTCACTCTTGGTGTTGCACATTCTATGGGTTTTGACAAAGCTTCTGAGTATTTGGCTATTTGGCTAAAGCTTCTGAGCTACTTGGCAACATTACGTATTGATTCATCACAGAAAGTACACAGAAAATCATAATAACTGAAACGTGTTTTTGTTTTTATTTTAAACTTGCAGGACAATGACGAGTCTAGTTAAAGACCTAAAGTCACGCACTCTTAAATACTTTTTTCTTTTAAAGTATGGTACAAGGTACCGTCGATCCCACTGTAATTATAAAACAAACAGACCGTCACCAGAACACAGCTCTCTGATTTTATAGTTGAGAGAACTGAGGATCTGAGAAGTTAGCAATCCATTAAAGTTACATAACTACAAGAAATAGAACCCAAATTACCTATCCCTCTGGATACAGAGGCTACAGCAGCATATGGTAAAGCATTCACAGGAGCATATGCTTTGGAGCCAAACAAACCTAGCTTCAAATCCCACTCCAATGATCTAAGGCAAGTTGTGTAAGGTCTGTGGCTGAGGTTGCCCACCCCACATCTAAAGTACGTCTTCCACTTTCTTTCCTGCTGCAGAATGCCATTTTGCTCAGTTGCTGGGTGGGGATTTGGGGAAAGTTTTTTCTAAATGGGAGAAACAGCTCTTCTTCTCCTAAGCATTGTCTAATCTGGATGTGATTTCTAAAATGTGGCAACTATCCTGTGATCATGAAAGCAATGAGCCTAGGCTTAAATGCCAGGGATGCAGAACAGAACTACAGAAAGAACCCAGATGCCGGGCACATCTTTGAGCCATTAAGTTAACTGACACCGGAGTTGTCCTACCTTTGGATTATGTAAATAGTACTTGTTTCTGTTGTTTAAGACAATTTGGAGGGGGGGGTGTTCTGTTTCTTTCATTGAAAGCATCCTACTAAATGATATATTTAGCATACTGTACCAAATGATACACTTTGGAGATTTAATTCCCCGCTTTATTAAATGAAGATCACAAAAGGTGTATCATTGACTTGTTACAAGAAGTTACTGAGATAATGCTTACAAATTATTTGGTATGGTGTTTGGTATAAAGTAGAGTTCCGTACATGACAGCTAGTACCGCCCTAGACCAGTGTTCCTTTTATTATATCACCCTGCCTTCCAGGCAATTTAAAAGCATAACCAGATGTTACACTGGAAATTACATTTAAGGCACCAAGATATAATAAATATGCTATTCCAAGGTAAGGTAACAAACCAAGATGCAAAATTTCAAAGATTTTAGTTCATTGGATGTTCTTTCTTTTTCTGTTTTTGCTTTGTTTTTGTTTTAAGCAGATCCATAACTCTTAAACCACTTGCCCACATTTACAGTAAAAAGCTTGAGGAAGGAATGTTCAGGAATGTTTCCTTGGAAAGAGCTGTGATTGGAGTTCTGTTGACTACCTCAGACACACAAAAACCCCAGGTGGGAGAAACATTCTCCTACCACCTCAAGTCAAGAGAGGAACGTGAAAGAAACTGGCCAGAGCACTAAATACATGTGGCAGCGTGGGAAGAGGGACAGAGTCAACTCTCTGAGAAATACAAAGGGTGAACTAAGCACGGGTCACCTGCCGCTGATAGAAGAGCTGAAGAGAGGCTCTGTTGGGTTTGACATTTTGGGAGCAGTTGATACATGAGTATTTCCAGTGACCTAGATGTGGGCCATCCATAAAACTTCCAATAGGGCCATCAGGAGGGGCAATCTGGCTTCTGTTGCTATGTTCCCAGAGGCTAAGGAAGGAGAAAGTGATTTGCACAAAAAAGTGCAAATCATCCATGTCAAGAGAACACTGGTCACCCTGTGACACAGGAGAGAAGGTCTCTAAAGAACCTCCAAATGCAACTATGAAAGAAAGAGGTGTGAAGACCTCTGCCAGCCCCAGAGAACACAGGCTGCGTCCTTACAGCCTCATAAGAACGTTCCAGCTCCCCTTGGACCCTCTCCCCACCCCCTGCACATTGCTGGCCTGTTGCCTTAGATGGGAGAGAAGGCTACTTCCAGTGAAGGTGGAAACTTTCACCAGTGCCTAGTTTTGGCATTCCCAGAACTGAATTGAGACGGTTTTGTGACATAAAGAAACTCTAGGTCTTTTCATTTCTTGGGGCCTACCCAAGTTTTCTTTTTTTTGCGGTACGCGGGCCTCTCACTGCTGTGGCCTCTCCCGTTGCGGAGCGCAGGCTCTGGACGCGCAGGCTCAGCGGCCATGGCTCACGGGCGCAGCCACTCCGCGGCATGTGGGATCTTCCCGTACCTGGGCACAAACCCGCGTCCCCTGCATCAGCAGGCAGACTCTCAACCACTGTGCCATGAGGGAAGCCCCTTACCCAAGTTTTTATCTAGGAGAATGGAAAAAACTACCGCAGTGAACAGGCTTAAAGGAAAAACAAAAATCAAACACAAAGTTGCGTGTGTGTTTACACCCCATGAGTTCAGATCTTTCAAGGTACCAATTATGCAGTTTCCTATTATATACTCATTATGTGCGCTGTACTCAGAGAAGTGTCTCAGAGATGAATAAAATCAGACACAATCACTGTTTCATTCAACTGAATGTTGCTGCTATTACAGATACTGGCTCTTACGCGCCATCGCCTCTGATATAACAGTGAGCTCAAGGCCCTCTTCTTAAAGCTTTGCCAGCTCTTGATGGAGACAGAAATAGCAATCATACAATAATTAGAAGACCTGAGTTCTAGTTCAAGTTTTGCATCCGAAAAGCAGTAAGACATGGCCCATTCACCTACCTTTTCTGACACTTAATTAGAATATCTGTAAATTGAGAGTAAATGGGATGAATAAGCCATGTGATACTTTCTGGGTTTAAAATTCTACAATTCTATAGCAGCATTATTCACAATAATTAAAAATTGGAAACAATCCAAAAATCCATTAAATCATGAATGGATAAATAAAATGGCGTGTATCCTTACAATAGACTATTGTTTGCCAGTAAAGGTGATAAAGTACTGCTACAACATGGATGAACCTTGAAAACATTAAGCTAAGTGAAAGAAGCCAGGCACAAATGCCTCATATTATATATTTTCATTCATAGGAAAGTCCAGAATAGGGAAATCTATAGAGGCAGAAAGTAGATTAATGGTTGCTCAGGGTAGGGGAGTCGGTGAGGTGGGAAGGAGAGTGCCTGATAAAAGATATGCGAGGTTTTGGGGAGGTGATGAAAATGTTCTAAAATTCATTGTGGCAATGGTGGCACAAACTCTGTGAATATACTAAAAGTCATTGAATTTACATGTTATGTCAGTGAATTGTATGGTATGTGAATTATATTTCAATAACACTGCTCTATTTTTCTTTTTTTTTTTTTTTTTTTTTTTTTTTACATGGCTCACGGGCCCAGCCGCTCCGCGGCATGTGGGATCTTCCCGGACCGGGACACGAACCTGTGTCCCCTGAATTGGCAGGCGGACTCTCAACCACTGCGCCCCCAGGGAAGCCCCACTGCTCTATTTTTAAACCTTTGATTGTGTGTATAAATTACAGAAGGAGTCAGAACACCTTGAGTTAAAAATATAGCAAGAGGTCAGAGGAAGCAAATGTGACAAATTCAGTTTCTAATAATAACACACCCATTACAAGAGAAGATACTGTTGTTACTATTTTTATTTGTTGCATTTCAGTAATATACCTAATTTGGACTTAGGTATGGTTTATCAGAGGATGAAAGAAAAAAAACACTTTAGGTTCCGACGACTAATTTTATCCTTTTCCCCTTTTAACTCTTAAGTTCTGACAGTAAAATTGTTCTCAGTTATCTTCATCAATGGTGTACATCATTAAGAGATGAATAATTAAAATACGTAGATAATTCTTAACCTCAACTTTTTAAAGTTGCTTTAATTTTTTTAAGGTGAAAATACTTTCATCGTCATCATCTTCTAAGGAGAGAGAAAACGGACACATATATTGAGACCATAGTAAGCCCTAGGCTCTGAACCAACTGTGTTTATGCATATCATCAGATATACTCTTACAGCAATCCTTAACAATGTTAGAATTATCCCAATACCACAGAAGAACAAACTGATGCTTAGAAAGGGTACAATTGTTTGCACAAAGGTGGACAGTAACACTCAGTAGATTTGGATTTAATTCTAAGTCATGAAACTTAAAAAAATGGAATACAGAAATTGACTTGAGTTTCAACGATTTCTGTTTTCATCTACAGTGACTATATAGCCCATCAGTATTCAGTATAAACTCGCCAGCCTAAGACTTGATGCCTTTGCTAATCTGGCCCTATTTCTAATTCTCTCTTAGGACTTTAATAATCATGTATTCTTCAGCTCATAATGATGTTTTCTTATTTTTATTCAACTAAAGTGTCGTTTTCACTTTAATTAGTTCTATTTTTCCTTAGCGCAAGGTCCTAACCTGAATTAAAGTTGATGCTCTGACCTGTCTGAACGTGTTTACTAAATGATGGGCAAAGCTGTCAAGGGATTATTTTCATGAATATTTGGGGCTGAAGAGAGGGAGAGACATAGCAGGTGGATCTGAGACATTAGCTATCTCTATTCCGGCCCCATGGACTGGTACTAAGTTCTATGAAGAGAGGTCTATAGACAGAAGCCTTCTTTTTCATATTCTTTTCCCTTATGGCTGAGCACAGGGTATTGAATATAGTTCCCTGTGCTATACAGCAGGACCTTGTTGTTTATCTGGACCCACAGCTTGCATCTGCTAATCCCGAACTCCCACTCAATCTTCTCCCCACCCCCAGTCTGGGTCCTTCTGATTCAAATTCCTTGCAGAAGAAGCCACAAAGCATACTATCAGTCTTTGAATCATCAGGAGGCACCATGAACATAAACTTTTCTTGTGTCTGAGCTTCAAAGATTTGTATTATCATCAAAGAAGTTCAAGGAACAAAAATCTGTCTAGCATCTCTCTAAAGTGCATATTTCCCAAAGTAAACCCAGTGGCTATTAAGATTTGACTGGAGATTTTGCCAAGAGATTGGGACGAACCCGAAAAAGACAATGTGAGGAATTCCTGAATTCTTTTCACGTGTATCTAGTGTCCATGTTAACCAGGGAGCAGCTTTGATCTAACAAGCAGATAACCCAGGAAGTAATCTGAAATTCTTCTAAATATCTATACCATCCTCAGGGCAGAACACAAGGGCGGGTCTTTTATTTTGATTCACCTGAAAAAGCAGCCTGGGCTCTAGGCTGTACTGAGTTCTTTAGCTTCCAATTTGTGAGCTCAGACAAGGCAGGAAGTAGCTAAAGATTAACAAGGTAAGCAAACTTGTTTGCTGTATAAACTAGGGGTAAGTTGGAGGCTAACTGCAGGAATGCTGAACCCTTAGGTTGGGCTGTGTGGTTTCCATAACAACTAATGACAGAACATGAGGCAAACAAGCGTGACTCATGAGAAATGTTTCTACTCAGTTCTTGGAGGCCAAATTTGGTCACTGGGGAACTTTGAAAGAATAGTCATCTCTCTTACTAATCACACGCAAAGGGCAAAGCACTCTTCCATCACAGAGCAATCTCCATCAGCGACGGAGGGGCCATGTTCATTCATCTGTGGAATCTGGGGGTCCCTACTATTCACACATGGCTGCTCCCTCCAAAGACCCCACTGCCAAGGGGGGTCCCCTGGATGCTACAGAGCAACAGACTGTTACTGCTTGATCATGTTGTACATGGTAACTGATTGGGGTCAGGACCACAGGGAATCGGACAGCAATTTTTAGGGTTAGGGTCAGCATTGCTGTGTGAGCCGACTTCTACTGGGTCGGGGTGGCAGTGATGTAAGGAAGAGAATGAGAGGATTTGTTCTAGATCTTCTTGAAAGACAGCCCGAGGCTCACAAACAACCAGTCTGCAAGTCACCTCCCTCCAGCCCTATCCTACACCTTCTCCATCACAAACAACCAGTCTGTAAGTCACCTCCCTCCAGCCCTATCCTACACCTTCTCCATCACAAACAACCAGTCTGCAAGTCACCTCCCTCCAGCCCAATCCCACACCTTCTCCAAGTCATTACAGAGGAGGCTGCCCCTCTGCCTTCACACTCTGCTGTATCCCAGAGACTGTGCACAGCACCTCACTCTGACGGATTCTCTCCCCTTTCTGCAGGTCTGGCCACTTCCATGATTTCTATCTTCTCCGTGTCATTGATTAAGGCTCCCCTTAACGCTCATGGCCACCATTTTCCCCTTACTCTCGACATCCTTTCTTGCCCCTTATCCTATCTACTTTCCACACAGCAACCAGGCTGATTTCCTAAAACCATGGATCCACTTCACCATTCTTCTCTTTGTAACACTTCACTGACTTTGCATTGCTGTAAGAGTCAAGTCCAAATAGCGTGAGCTCCAGACACCACGCTGCCTACTCTTCCTCCAAGCCACCAAGCTACCTGTCTTGTCTCAAAACATTTCCCCATCCGGCCCTTCTGCCTTTTCCTCCCATTCTTCACCTGGCTGAGGCATCCTTTAGAGCTTACTTTGAAAGTCCCTTTCTCAGTAAGGACCAATACAGTAAGTCCCCTACATACGAACAAGTTCTGTTCCGAGGGTGCATTCGTAAGTCCAATTTGTTCGTAAGTCCAACAAAGTTAGCTTAGGTACCCAACTAATACAATCGGCTATATGGTGTGTACGGTAATGGGTTTATGATACTTTTCACGCAAATAATACATAAAAAACAAACACAAAAAATAAAGAAAACATGTTTAATCTTCCAGTACAGTACCTTGAAAAGTACAGTAGTCCAGTACAACAGCCGGCACACAGGGGCTGGCATCGAGTGAACAGGCAAGAAGAGTTACTGACTGGAGGAGGGAGAGGAGGTGGAAGATGGTAGAGCTGAAGGATCGTCAGCAACAGGAGACGGAGGGCAAGCTGCCATTTCACTCACGCCTGATATTGGTGGAACGCACGATCGCATCTTTGAAAGTCCGCAACTTGGAAGTTCGTATGTAGGGGACTTACTGTATAAACCAGGTGTTCTCTGACAATTTCCCGCAGGACGCCCTGTACTTCAGGCCCACTACGATATTCTGAAACAATACATTTATTTACATTTGTGACTCATATTTTTTCTTGCAAACTCAACTTCAAGGTGACGGGAATCTATGTCGTGTCACTTTACTCCCACGCCTAACACAGCTACATACATATTATTACTGTGTAGGAACTACACACATGTCAGTTAAAGTGAATTTGATTAATCTCATTTAAATGTAGCAGGGGAGGAGGAGGCAAGTGGTGTATTTATACTCCAAGGTACTGCTTCTCCTCAGGCAGAGATGACAGAAGTATACCACGCAAAACATGTGCCTCAACTCACAATATCTGGGGAAGTAGTCTATTCAGGGAAGGTCCGTGATGCAAGTTCTTTGTCATCTCATGCACAGGCGAAATCGCCACGCTCGTTCTGGCCAACCTTGGTCTTGAATCATTTCCTGTCAGCTCTGGAGACGCCTCGAGTGCAGAACCAGACTGGCTTGGGAAGGATCCGTGTCTTTCTCAGGGTGGTTTGGCTCTGGGATGTCAGTCCTGCACTGCTGAGAGAACCTCCGTGATCCAAGTGCGTTTCTCAGGGAAGCCCTGGGATTTGGAATTGATGAGTCATCTCCAGACTGACTAAGACACTGTGCCACAGAGAGTTCCTCTGAAAAATATTTTGCACAAGGATAAACTGCCTCTCTTTTTCCCTGTAAAGCCATGGCAAAATTACAGGACAAATTCATGCAGGAGGAATTGAACCATAATAAAAGATGACAATTAAAGTATTTGGAACCTAAAAGGTTGATTGCTTCTGTTCCAGTGTCTTCACATTTAAATTAGGATGAAGGGGTTTGGAGCATGAGAAATACAAATTATTGGGCAAGGATTCATCACCTCATTAACTGAAGAACGAATCTCTGAAATAGGGGAAGTTTTCTCAATTATTTGAATAAGGAAAATGAAGCTGAGAAGTGAAATGACTTGCCCAAAGGACAAGGACCAGTGAGTGACAGAACCAGGATGGAAGCACAGAGAGAAGGCTCCGTCAGATCCCCTCCTACTCTAAGTGTTCTCAGGGGAATCCAGGTTTCCATTTAACCAAAAACAGAACAGAACTAAAACAAAACAACACAGCTTATTTACTCATCCTATATAATCAAAATGTTGAGAAATAACGTGGAAATGTTTTCCTTTCTAAAACGTTAAGTTAGGATAATGAGTAAAGTGTGTTAGTCTGTTTATTGGATAATGGGCTTTAGTATAAGTCATTTGAAATGGACATTTTTATAACTCAAAAGCAGCCGAACATTGGCAATTTCAGATTGCATTTGTCTTTGAATGGTCTGTCTCTCCTGACACCACAACATTTCATCTCTATTTTTAGCACTTAGCATATTGCCAATTACACAGCAGAAACCTGGTAAATGTTTATTGAAAGAATGAAACAAGTTATATCATCTAAGATACAAATATCCCAGCATGTTACCCTTTTTTTTGGGGGGGGGTGGAGCGTACACGGGCCTCTCACTGCTGTGGCCTCTCCCGTTGCAGAGCACAGGCTCCGGACGCGCAGGCTCAGCGGCCATGGCTCATGGGCCCAGCCGCTCCACTGTATGTGGGATCTTCCCGGACCGGGGCACGAATCCGTGTCCCCTGCATCTGCAGGCGGACTCTCAACCACTGCGCCACCAGGGAAGCCCCATGTTACACTTTTTATACAAAGATATAGCATTTTAATAAAATAGAGGGTAGATTTCTAAAGGCACCTTGGTGCAGAGGGACGTAGGAGGGCTTTGGAGTCAGGAAGATAAGTCAGGTTTTCCCACCGGGGTCACTATATGAGACCTTGGGCAGGTGACTTACCCACTCTGGTCCTGAGTTTTCTCATCTGTGAAACAGGAATGGCAGTAGATACCTGTACGGCCAGCTATGAGGATGAAATGGGCCACTCTTACCCTAGGTACTCAACAAATGTTATTCCAGACTCATACCCCTACTCTTAAATTACCATTTAAAAAGTGAAAGCATTATTTCATTCTTTTTTGTGGCTGAGTAGTATTCCATTATATATATGTACCACATCTTCTTTATCTATTCCTCTGTTGATGGATGTTTAGGTTGCTTCCATGTCTTGGCTATTGTAAAGAGTGCTACTGTGAACGTTGGGGTGCATGTATCCTTTCAGATTATAATTTTCTCCAGATATATGGCCAGGAGTCGGATTGTGTTGGAGGGATAAATCAGGAGCTTGGGATGAGCACACATACACTACTATATATAAGACAGATAAACAACAAGGACCTACTGTAGAGCACAGGGAACTCTACCCAATATTCTGTGATGACCTATATGAGAAAAGAATCTGAGAAAGAATGGATATATGTATATGTATAACTGATTCACTTTGCTGTCCACCTGAAACTAATACAACATTGTAAATCAACTAGACTCCAATAAAATTAAAATGTTAGAAAGTGTGAAAGCAAAGTATGACAATAAAAAAAGCTTACCATATAAAAATAATAGCTTCCACCTAATTTTTTAGAAGAAAACATGGAGTCCTAAAATGTTTATTGTTTGTAACATTGGCTTCAGCTAAGCCATAGTGACAAAATACTTAAGGGTCAATGGAAAATTTTGAGTTCTTAAAAAAATCATTATTTGAATGAAAATATGCATGGAAGCAATATTTCCCAAGTATCAATTATGTGAATACCTTAACATATAAATACAGCATAATAATGTGAACAAGTTGAAGAAAATAAAAATTCTAGTTCTAAGGATATATGGTATAGCACAGGAAATTATAGCATTTATCTTATTATAATCTTGAATGACAACTTCTAATATAATATGTAAAAATACTGAATCACTATGCTGTACACCTGAAACTAATATAACATTGGAAATCAACTATCCTTCAATTGCAAAAAAAGAAAAAAATTCTAGTTGCTTTCCTTTGTGGGAGAGGTATCTTTGTAATAAGAAGTTCTATTTTTATACTGCGAGATGGTAAACTTCCTGTGTCCTAAGTTCATTACCACTGCTCTGCCCTGTGAAGATGATAATGGTCAGCAAAACAGAGCTATTTTGGTACCAAGTAAGGCTGCAAATTCTTCCTCATCAGCAAAACTGAAGAAGAGACAAGGAAAAAGCATTTATGTTCGCAATTAAGTGGGTCCCTTGATATTTAATAGTAAAAAAACAAAGCCTTTTGTTGATCTAAAACAATTTTGTATTTTAGGGGAAAGATAGTTCACATGGAAAAATGTCTTAGATTTTGTTTTGCTGCTATGTATGAAGACACACTTAGTGAAAAAAATGCATTACTTAATGTGTATTCACTGCAGAGGAAGATTTTCAGATTATTTTTGGCCCTTCTTTTCTTGAGTGGAAATGCCCTGAATATTGTTTGTTTGTTTGTTATTACTTTATTCCAGAAACATGAAGATCTTAACGGAGCTTTACTTATTTCATTTTCTAGGGATTGACATTGTGATTATTCATGAAATTGAAATTTAATACCTTGTCTTTTCTTTTCATTCTTTTTTAAGACATCACTTGACCACTTTATTGTTTAGGAATGCTAAAACTGAAAGACATAAAAAGGAAAGCATTACAATGATTTGAAGAAAAACAGTAAAGGCAACGTTTTCATTTTAGAAATTAATTTTTTAAATAGGGAATTTTTCTCCCCAATTTGTTTCATATTTTCAGAGCCTCTTCTAGGTGTCTGCCATTCTTAACCATTCCCTCAAACAGCAGTACACAATCTAAGGAATGTATGGAAGAGAGGAAAATATGCATCTCCGTTCTGTGTATGACAATGCAAATGTATAACTCACTCCATGACCCTTCATAACCTCACACCCAAATTACTTTCACATTCTGACTATCAAAAGACCCCTTAAACCAATACCTTGCCTTTTCATTCATTGAGCATTCAACAGATATTTATTGATTATTTGCTACGTGCTAGGCCCAGGCCTAGACTCTGAGGACCCAGTGACCTACAAGAAAAAAAGTGTCTTAGAAGACATACAGATGTCCACCTTTCATATATGAAAAGATGCTCAGCATCACTAACTACTAGAGTCAAAACTACAATGAAGCACCACCTCACACTGGTCAGAATGGCCATCATTAAAAAGGCTACAAACAATAAATGCTGGAGAGGGTGTGGAGAAAAGGGAACCCTCTTGCACTGTTGGGGGGAATGTAAATTGGTGCAGCCACTATGGAGAACAGTATGGAGGTTCCTTAAAAAACTAAAAATAGAGTCTCCATTTGATCCTGCAATCCCACTCCTAGGCATATATCCGGAGAAAACTATAATTCGAAAAGATACAGGCAACCCAGTGTTCATTGCAGCATTATTTACAATAGCCAAGACATGGAATCAGCATAAATAGCCAACAGCAGATGAAATGATAAAGAAGATGTGGTATATATGCACAATGGAATATAACTCAGCCATAAAAAAGAAGGAAATAATGCCATTTGCAGCAACATGGGTGGATCTAGAGATAACCATACTAACTGAAGTGAGTCAGACAGAGAAAGACAAATATTATATATCACTTATATGTGGAATCTAAAAAAAATGATACAAATGAACTTACTTATAAGACAGAAATAGACTCATAGACATAGAAAATCAATTTATGGTTATCAAAGGGGATAGCGTGAAGGAGGGGAAGGTAGATTAGGAGTGTGGGATGGACATATACACACTACTGTATATAAAATAGATAAACAACAAGGACCTATTGTATAGCACAGGGAACTCTACTCAGTATCTTGTAATAACCTATAATGGAAAAGAATCTGAAGAAGAATATATATATGTGTGTGTATGTGTGTATAACTGAATCACTTTGCTGTACACTTCAAACTAATACAACACTGTAAATTAACTATACTTCAGTTTTTTAAAAAGTGCCTTGCCCTCATTAAGCTTATATGCTGGGTGACTGCTCCCACCCTGACAACTATAATCCATGTTTTATTCATGGTGACACAGTACTAAAACGACCTGGTTCCTGTATGTATTCCCATCTGGTCTACCTACATTGAGTAGGGTATACACACAAACACACACACACGTTTAGTTCGTACACAACATAAAATTTAAGTTCAATTCAAATTCAACTGAGCAAATATTTATGAAGGCCCAATTCTGTAACATATACCATCATGGAGTTTGGGTGCATTAGATCAAGTCTGGATAAATTAGACCAAGTCCTTCCCTTAAGGAGCTAACAACTGGGGGTAAACTGGTGGGGAAAGACTTGACGAGAAATACCTGCCAGGGAGTGTAGGAAAAAAAAAACAAACAAACACTGACGCATAGCCCTAGATTTTAGGAGCTACCTGCATAGGGCAGACATTTGACTTAACCCGTAAAAACAGAGAGGATTTGGGCTTCCCTGGTGGCGCAGTGGTTGAGAGTCCGCCTGCAGATGCAGGGGACACGGGTTCGTGCCCCGGTCCAGGAGGATCCCACGTGCCGTGGAGCTGATGGACCCGTAAGCCAGGGCTGCTGAGTCTGCGCGTCCGGAGACTGTGCTCCGCAACGGGAGAGGCCACAGCAGTGAGAGGCCCGCGTACCGCAAAAAAAAAAAAAAAAAACAAAAACAAACATAGAGGATTTGAATAAATGGTGGAAAATGTTTTCAGGGAGGCCACGGAAATCTTTCAACTCTGAGTGGGGTCCACAGACAAGCAGCATTGGTGTCATCCGGAAGCTTTAGGTAAATCAGAATCTCAGGCCTCCTGCATTTTAACAAGATTCCCAGGTAAGTTGTGGACCTGTTTGAAGACAGTAACCTGGACCATTGGGGCTGGAGCCAGGAGTGTGTGAATGGCAGACCGTTGGACAAAGAATGAGAAAAGCTTGGAGTGGAATGAGGGCAGTACCTCAATCAACCTGGGACATGAGCAAATTCTAGTCAATTCCTATTTCCCAGGCAGGATTAACCCACTTTCTTTTCTGAGTTATTGCTATGATGTGTATTTTTCTTTTTTTTTTTGGTCCTACTTACTGCCCTATGTTATCTGCATTTGTGTTCGCCCTCCTCCTCTCCTCCCCTAATTCCACCACTAATATTTAAAGCAGAAACCTATCCATCTTGGCATCTCCTGAACCAAATATTTAAGAAATGATTGGACTAAACTATCTAAGTTGTAGTTATGCGATCATTAAGAATGAGGCACTGGCTTAGTCCTAAATTACTTAGAGTTCAGTATTGTAGCTGGACAAAGTTGTCAATCACCTGTTTGTTTATTTATTCAATAATTATTTACTGAATGCCAGGCATTTTCTACCTTCCCTTTCTGGGCCCTGGACATTTTTCACTTCCCTCTGCCTCTCAGCATCCCAAGTCCCTAAGCCTAACTTACTGCTCAGAACAAAGCGTGTCATTACTGATTGCATCATCAGTAACAAACTCTGCACCTTCTCAATAGAAAATACGGTTTCTGCTTCCAATGACAAATAAAAGGTTACCAGCAATTAATTGCAGGACATGCCAACGCCCTGGGACATGGAGACAATGGCTAGCTGTACTTAGTCTGAGTTAGAGGCTCACAAAAAGCTTCCTAAGAAATGAGATCTGATTCCAGAGGCGGAAGACGAGCATTTCCATAAGCAGTGATAAGGGTGAGGACATTCCAGGAAGACAGAATGAATGCAAGAATAGCAAGAAAACTGCTTTATAACAAGTTGCTGGTAGTAATTAATCCAGCCAATAATAGGTGCTGAATACATATCTTTTATTGAGTCCCTGTTAAGGGAATGAGGTAGATACGTTAAGAGACACAGAATCGTAAATTATTTTGTATGTCAGGCTAAGGAGGTGGGCTTGATGCTGAAGGCAGCGGGTAGACTCTGAATGTTTTGAGCAGGCAAGTTGGGCGCGGAGAGCGGCGTTTCAGAAAGCCAAGTCTAGCTATGATGTAAAGGACACCTTTAGGGGCAAGAGCTCAAGGTAATGAACCCCATCAATAACAGCAATGCTCTAACAGATGGTGACAGAGGCCCAGGTAAGGGTGACTGTGGCACGGGGGGGAAATGACTGATTACAGAGGAATAGCACAGAAGAATAAGCCCATGCATCTCCAAGTCCTGTGGATGACTCCTCTCAGATTATCTCTAAAATCTAACTACTTCTCTCCACCCTGCCTCTCATGTACTCTACTCTGAATAATGCCAATAGTCACCTAAAAGATGTGTACCGTTTCATGCTACTGCTACCCACTGGCTCTTTCCACAGAACGCTGCCAGACTGACCTTTTGAGACCGCAAACCAGAGTAGCGCCACTCTGCAGCGTGAAATTGGTCAGTGTCTCTATTTCCAATGTAACACACAGCACAGACTCTGTAACCTGGTCTCCAGTGACTCAGCCCTGCCTCCGTCTCTAGCACATGCTGTTCCATCCCCTAATCTTTGGGTTCCAGCAACGTCGACTTGTTCTCATTTTCTCAGACAAGCTATGCTTTTCCCAACAGAATCTTGCTATAAATTCGTCACATTATTTGAAAGTCTCTCTTCTCCATCCTTTGTCAAAATGGCTTCTACTCCTGTACATCGTGGCTTGTATTACACGTGAGTTTAGACCTGTAAAATCAGCAATATTTTGAAAGTCCCTAAAAATCATCAGGAAATCGAATGAGCTCACTTTTCAAGGAAGGGCAATATGCTTACGTTTTGTTAAAAAAAAAAAAAAAAATCATACCGCGTTTTAAACTTCTTTTTTTACTGTAGTAAAATCTACATAATAGAAAATTTACCATAGTCACTTCAGTGAACAGCCATCCTCACCATCCGTCTCCAAAGCTTCTTCATCTTTCCCAAATGAAACCCTGTACCCATACTTGTTACTTAGAAAATACATATAGTAGCCATCTTAATAGGTGTGACATTCACACTACATTTGATAACCCAGCTCTAAACTTAGGATTCAGAATGGCCATGATCTCATTTAGTCCCAATCCCTTATTATCAAGGAGGCTGAAGCCCAGCAGTTAAGTGACTCTCCCCATGGCACCCATCAGAATGGGTGTATAACCAGGTCTCCTGATTCTGTGTTTCATGGAGCCTCTTGGACGCTGGATACAAGAGTGGGGAATAAAAACTGTTAAGCTTCTGAGTAAGGAACACATCAGGGCTGAAATCAAATCAAATGTGAGATCGAGGCAGAATTCTTACATTGTACTTCCCTACATTCTTATAAGGTTAGAGCCGCATTGGAAAAGTTGATGAACCCCCCTTCAGAGCCTTAGTTTCCTCATCTGTAAAATGGGGATACTAAAACCTGCCTTACAAAAATACTGAAAAGATGACATGAAACTAGTCAGCATCCAAGATAGTGCCTGACACTGTGTAGTCACTGAAAAATATTCATTTTCCCTCCATCAGCTAATACGTAGCCTAAGAGTGGGCACGTATTAGATGCTCCATCAAGGCTTTTGCTCGTTTGACTTGCTTTCACAAGCAACAGGGTCTCAAGCTGCCTTCGGCTTGGTTTTATTCTGGTCCTTTCTTTCCAGTTTCGGGTGGGTTCTAACAAAAGGTCAGAGGAACCGCAGAAGCAGATGGCCTTCCGGAAGCGCGTGCCAAAGGGATTGGCTGTGTGTCTTAGGGGTGACGTCTCCACCCATCACGCAGCTCTGAGGCTCAAGGGCAGATCCCCAACATTGTGTGTGTCTCTTCCTGCGCCCTCCCGGGTGCAGACTTCAAGTCTGACAAGGAAAATGTGCTGTGATCATCACTCGGGGAGTGAACAGCTGCTCCAAGGTGGAGACTATTGTCAAGGCCCTCCTGGTAACAAAAAGAGGAAAGGGCCTATCAAAGCATTTCCTGCCGGCAGGAGCCGTGTGTTTCCATTAATTCTTTGCCCTCAGTAAGTCTGTCTTCCTCTGGCTAATGTCTCTCAATGTCCACTGTCCCAGAGAACAGAACAGACATTTATAGCAGTTAATTTTACACCCTTTCTAAACAGTGTGGTTTTTCAGGAGAGGAACTAGCTCAGATGTTCAGTGACGTATGCTTATATATTTCATAAGGAGTCAAAGAGTATGGTTCAAGCAGTCAGGATTTTTCAAAATTCTGCCTTACCCCCATCACCTGCTTTGGCACTGCCATGGGTCCATGGGGATGATTGTAAAGTCTCTGCCCTTCCTGGCCCATGAAGGAATTACAGAAAAACAATAATGAATGTTCTCTGAGCATGACATTGGTAAAACTCACCCCTATGGAGGGAATTAGCTAGCCGTGGGAGTCAGTAAAAAAAATGTATTTCTAAATGAACGAATCAGTTCTGTGAACCAAAGTTCTAAATGAATGTCTGAGTTTTGTGAACTGAATTAACGAGCCATGGGAATAGGTAAAAAAGCATTTTTAAATAAGTGACTGAGTTTTGTGAACTAGTCTGGATTGGATCGCAGGGAAGTGAGCCCACAGGGTGACTACCAGTAATAAGTGTAGTTTCTTATAATGGGTTACAAAGAAGGTGGGGGGTGGGCATGGCGAGGACAAATAGGAGAGACAGAAAAGCAGAATTTGACAAATGCTTATCTAGCGCTTTTATGGTGAGAACCCCTAAGAGCTAATATTGCAAAAAGTAGTGAAGGATAATCCACTCCGTTGGCTGCTCTGGTCAATAGCCTTGCCAATCACCACACCATCCAGCCACCAGCTGACCACAGACACATGAGAGAACCCAGGCTAGGAGAACCCCTAAGCTGCCTCCACAGAATTCTGAGCTAAATAGAGCAGGTGTCGTTTTGAGTTACTAAGTATTGGGAGGGTTTGTTACACAGCAAAAGCTCAGTGTTGCAGTGATCCATAGAGAAGAGTTCTGTGCTATGAGGCTAGTTCTTCAAACCTTATCAAAGCCAAGCTGACATTTGCCCTCCAGACACTGCCTCTCCCTTTGCTTTCATCTATACATTGTCCTCCTTCTGGCAGTTCAATTTCTCCCATAAATGAATAAATGAGTGATTTTGTTCACCATGCAGACTGTGATTTTGATTAGGGTGATCGAGTCTTTCTGTCTTTTGAGCCTGGTGCCCACAATACTGAGTTTCTGGTCTTCCTTAGCTGAGAAGCAGAGTTCTGAGCTGTAATGCAACCAGCATGTCTCTGTCCTGCCCAAGCAACCAGCTCTGTCCCATTTGCTTGAATGTTTACAAACCTCCCTAACGGCAACACTGAGTTTTTAAAGTTGAAAAACAAATCCATTTTTTACATCAGCTTCAAAATAATAAGAAAAAGCTATAAAAGAGTAAAGGTTCACTGAAATCGGTGTGAAAGCTGATTAGGGGGTTAGAGGATCGGGTCTTGACATCTTTCAAGGATGATACAGGATCATGTGCCTTTTGACCCCATGAGAAGGGTGAGGATGTTGACATCTTCAACATCCAAATGTGTGTAGAATGAAAAGATAATACCAGTTCCCACTTACGTAGTGTGACTTCAATGAACTTAAAGTTACAAACCGGACACTCGGATTGTTATTTTGAATCCAGTTGTCCCCACACTTACTTGGCCGACTTACTTTAGTCAAGTGATGTCATTAGATGATTGCTCAGCATCACACTAATGTAATCTTAATTGCTGGTATGATAATACATTTAGGTTTTTTCTCCCCACAATTTCCCAACTGAAATCAGACAATAGCCCGAGGCATTCAGTTTCTAAAAACACACTGCAAGGCTTTATTCCACAAAGGTCCCCACGCTTCTCAATTACAGACTAGAAAACTCTCTAAATCTGTGCCATTCATTCTGAAATTCTTGCCACATGTGGTACGAGGTATAGCATTACTTTGGGGATCAGCAGTCTTTTTTCAGTGTCTATCACTTGGAGTTTTTAAACCTTGTCTGTCTCATCCCCTCTCTTCTTCACACTCACCCAAATAAGATGCCAATGTCCTGGCAGTGACTCTTGGTACGTGCCTGAAGCTGGAAGGAGATATGGGAAAACAATACTTTTCAGTCTTAGGTCCATAACCAGAGGTGCAAAAATTATGTCGAGAACAACAGAATTAGGCGCCATCAGCAAACTCAGTTCACAGATATTCAGAGAACGTGTGCATTTCCACTGAACATTCTGAAATCTTTCATGTGTGAGGAAAAGCAACAAAAGTGCTTAGTGGCAGAAACACCTTCCCCACGTGACTCTTTCAACACAACTGTGACCCGGGCCACAGCTCAGTTACTCAACCCCAGTGGGCCCCTGCCAACTGAGCCCCCCTTTGAGATGCGGAGGAGACGAAAAGGATGCCGAGGAGTGTGTGTTGATTTCAGAGATTAGTCAGTTGATACATCAAATACCGTATGTTTATTTGACGTGTGTATGTTCATATGAACACACACTTATTAAGTACCTCCCCTGTGTTAGGCTCTGCTGGAAGCTTTGTACTGTTCAACCACAAGCACAGCTCCACATCTGTCACCAAGGATCTTACCCTTATAGGTACTTAACACCCAACCATTTAGTTTATGCTTATGATAGTCAAAAGAATAAGTATGTTACGAGCCAAATTTGGTCCCAACTTCATTTGTTAAAGTCCTAACCCCCAGTGCCTCAGAATGTGACTGTGTTTGGAGATAGGACCTGCAAAGAGGTAACTGAGGGATACAAAGTTATATGGGTGGGGCCCTAATCCAATCTGACTGGTGACCTTTTAAGAAAAGGAGATTAAGACACAGAGAAGAGAGACACTGAAGACACAGAGAAAAGATGACAAGGAGAGAAGCCTCAGAGGAAACCAGCCCTGCTGACAGCTTGAGCTTCAACTTCTAGCCTCCAGAACCGTGAGGAGATCACTTGTTTAAGCCACCCAACCTGTGATACTTTGTTATGACAGTCTTAACAAACTAAAACAGGAGGTATTATTATCCTTATTCTATAATGATAAAGGAAGGCTGAGAGAGATTAAATAATTTACTCAGAATTTAAACATGGTACTAAACTGCTGAGGACAGATTAGAATCCAGTTCTTACACCCAAAACACACTCTGTTTATCTTCCCGCTGTCCACCACATGGACTATCTGACTGTCTGCTTTTTAACAGCCAAGACCAGTGCTGAGAAAATCGGGGGCGGTTGTTTTTCTTCAGCTCACCCCCACATTCTGTGTCCTCCTTTACCAATTTTAGATGCCCCCTTATCCCTAGTTTCCAGCTTCCTGCTCAGCTGCCCATTCTCCCCTTAAAATGAAAACCACATTTTCTCAGTGAAGGATACTTGTTTTTAGGAAGAAAGTGTTTTGTTACCTGTTAGTACGCTAAATTATATAAGCGATTGTCAGTGATTAGTGCCAAACCTTCCTTTTTATTTATTTTTAAAAAGTTTTTATTGGAGTATAGCTGCTTTACAATGTTGTGTTGGTTTCTACTGTACAGCAAAGTGAATCAGCTATATGTACACAGACATCCCCTATTTTTCGGATTTCCTTCCCATTTAGGTCACCACAGAGCATTGAGTAGAGTTCCCTGTGCTAGACAGTAGGTTTTCATTAGTTATTAAACCTTCCTTTTTAACAGGGTGACTTTAGGGAATTCCCTGGTGGTCCAGTGGTTAAGGACTTGGCACTTTCACTGCCATGGCCCAGGTTGAATCCCTGGTCGGGGAACAGAGATCCCACAAGCTGCGAGGTGAGGCCAGAAAAAAAAGAAGAAAAAAAAAAAAAAAGTAACTTTAAAAGAATAACTTGTCTGGATTAAGAAATGAAGTCTCAAGGATAGCAGGCAAGTGGTAAATATATTTAGGGGGAAGAAAGCCTTCCATCCATTTGAAAAGTGTATTTTAATTGCTGAGACTATGTGCCATATGGGGGGTTAGCTAACGGTGATCAGATAAGATTTTTTAGAATATAGCATTTATGAACAAAGTCAAAATAATGGTATTGTTTGGATGGAAGGTCATAGGCACAATGTATTCCAGGATGAGGTAACAGGCACACCTTGGGTCAACAGTTTGTTTAGTCAAAAATGTATTGAGGCCTGCAATGTACCTGGGGAGACACAGATGAACTTAAACGGGCCACATCCTCACTGCGCACGGTGGTGAATTTAATCTGCGTCAGTGATTCTGGATTTGACCTTGCAGCAAAATCACCTGGGGAGTGATTTAAGAACAGAGATAGCAGGTGACCAGCCCCAGAAATTCTGAATCATTAAATCCAAGGACCTGGATTTTAAAACATCTCCTAAGAGATTCTGATAACAGTAGGTTTGGAAACAACAGCCCTGCTGGAGGTATTCCGCAAAACTGGTGGGAGAAGATGCTCTGATATCAGCACTTCAGATGCTGTGGTTCCTATGACGCTGAGATCAGCAGGATTCTCCAAAGTCTTTCCGATGATAAAAACTGAGCATAAATAATAAACATGGACAAACTGCAGGAGAATAAAAAGAAAATATAGGAAGCAGAAGTGTTTCTCCTGATAAAACGTGTACCTATCGAAGTAGACAAATATCAGACAGAAATCCAAGGAAAAGAAACCCCAGAAAAGGAGCAGAAGCATTAGTCTACACACATTGCAATTATTAAAATCCAAGAGAACTTATACTCTCCTCAAAATATGTCCTTTTTGGGGTCTGTTTTTCAATTAATGACAGAATTCATATGTTAGGAAGAACTCTGGCCAATGCCATCAAGTCAAATCCTTTTTGTCTTATAGTAAGAAATGCCATCAATAGGAGATCCAGTGGTAACGTAAGAAAACAATTCCTTACATCTTATGTTCTTCACAGTTGACTGTAGAGTTTTGTAAAAATACCCATTACTGGGCTCAATGCCCAGAGATTTGGGACCAGGAATCTATCTATCTATCCATCTATCTATCTATCTATCTATCTATCTATCTATATTTATTTATTTATTTATTGGCTGCATTAGGTCTTAGTTGTAGCATGCATTGGGCTCTTCGTTGCAGTGACTGAGCTTCTCTCTAGTTGTGGCAAGTGGGCTCCAGCGCGTGCGGGCTCAGTAGTTGTGACTCGCAGGCTCAGTGGTTGTGGCACATGGGCTTAGCTGCCCCGCGGCATGTGGGATCTTAGTTCCTCAACCAGGGATGGAACCGGTGTCCCCTGCATTGCAAGACAGATTCTTAACCACTGGACCACCACGGAAGTCCCAGGAATCTGTATTTTTAAAACGACACAGGTGGTTATGACTCTCACCCAGCATGGAGATTGTCTCAGTGACTCTGACATTGCTTGGATGTGGAAGAGATAGTCATAATATTAGCAGCTGGCCCTGGCATTGGCACCCAGCCACCAGGAAAGAGGCAGGCTACTAAAAAAAACATAGATGGAGTCAGATCCACAAAATCATCACTAAGACTGATGTCAAAGAACATGCTTCCTGCATTTTCTTCTAGGAGTTTTATGGTTTCAGGTCTTATATTCAAGTCTTTAATCCATTTTGAGTTAATTTTTGTGTATGGTGTAAGATAGTGGTCTAAGTTTCGTTCTTTTGCTGTCCAGTTTTCCCAGCACGATTTATTGAAGAGATTACCCTTTCTCCCTTGTATATTCTCTATGTGTTTGGGTTTATTTCTGGGCTCTCTATTGATCTGTGTGTCTGTTTTTGTGCCAGTAACATACTGTCTTGATTACTATAGGTTTGTGATATAGTTTGAAATCAGGAAGTGTCATACCTCTAGCTTTGTTCTTCTTTCTCAGAATTATTTTGGCTATTTGGGATCTTTCCTGGTTCCAAAGGCAAAGGAAAGAAAAGCAAAAATAAACAAATGGGGCTATATCAAACTAAAAAACTTCTGCACAATGAAAGAAACCATCATCAAAATAAAAAGGCAGCCTTCTGACTGGAAGAAGATATTTTCAAATCATATATACAATAAAGGGTTAATATTCAAAATATCTAAAGAACTCATACAACTCAACAACAAAAAACAAACAACCTGATGAAAAAACGGGCAGAAGATCTGAATAGACATTTTTCCAAAGAAGACATACAAATGGTCAACAGGCACATGAAAAGATGTTCAACATCACTAATTATGAGGGAAATGCAAATTAACATCACAATGAGATTTCACCTTACCCTTGTTAGAATCACTGTGATGGAAAAGACAAGAAATAACAAATGTTGACGAGAATGTGGAAAAAGGGAACCCTCATACGTTGTTGGTGGAACTGTAAATTAGTTCAGCTGCTGTGGAAAACAGTATGGAAATTCCTCAAAAAAAATTAATAATAGAAGTGCCATATGTCCCAGCTATTCCACTTCTAGCTATTTATCTGAAGAATATGAAAACACTAATTTACAAAGATATATGAACCCCCATGTTCATTGCAGCATTATTCTTAATAGCAAAGATGTGGAAACAAACTGTGTCTATCAATGGACGTATAGGTAAAGAAGATGGGATACACACACACACACACACACACACACACACACACACACACACACACAGCGGAATAATACTCAGCCATGGAAAAGAATGGAATGCTGCCGTTTGCAACAACATGGATGGACCTTGGATATATTATGCTAAGTGAAATAAGTCAGACAGAGATAAACAAGAGCAGTATGATTTCACTCATGTGGAATCTAAAAAATAAAGCAAAACAAACAAACACTCAAAATAAAATAAAAACAAGCTCATAGACACAGAGAACAGACTAATGGTTACCAGAGGGGAAGGGGTGGGTGAAATGGGATGGTGATGGATGGTAACTAGACTTGTGGTGTTGATCACTTCGTAGTGTATACAGATGTCAAATTATGTCGCTGTACACCTGAAAATTACATAATAAAAAAAATCGTAAAACAAGAAGGATCCACAGAAAGTTACTTCTCTCACATTCTGCCTTCAGCAACAACTAGTAAAGATCAAAACTTTTAAATTAGGCTTTTGTTTTATTGAACAGAAATTCTTTTCATATGTGGAATACCAACCAATCCAGAAAGAAATCCTATCACGTAAGGTTATTATTTCCCATGTATGTAGAATATGTGATCTAGAAGTCATAGCCATTAGCCCACCGGATCTATTGTTTTTTGCTTCCAGATGAAAACCAGGGATAAAAAAGGAATTTGCTTCAGGCAGAGTTGGGAAAAACCCCAAAAAGTCAGACTCAGTCTGGTGGTATTTGCTCAATACCATGCCCATGTAGGAGGAAACAAAGGCTCAGGAACAAAACTTCTGTGCTCCTCTTAGGACTGTGTGTGTGTGTGCGTGGGTGCGTGGGTGTGTGCATTTGTGCACGTGTGTTTGCTTGTGTGCATGTGTGTAAAGCAGAGGGAGGAGGAAGGTGGCTACAACAAGTCTTCCAACCCCTCATCCACGTTTTTAAAACCACTGCTACACCTTATTGGGACAGGATTTTTATTTCCACTGTTCTGTAAGCTAGTTTTGCCAATACACGAGTGAACCCAATCCATTGTCACTGTGTGCATACCTTACCACAGAACACATTTGTGTGTCTGTAATTATCACTGAAAATATCCAGTGACTTTTTTTGCAGAAGAGCTATTTAAATGAAGAGAGAGCTCAGTAGCCATTAAGTGATAATATTTGTTGAATAATGACGTATTCTAAGATTCAAGCATAGTCACAATTTCTTACAAATTTAATTAGGGATTAGCTTGTGGTTCCCCTAATCTGGACTCCCAACACACTTTTTTTAGAATCTCTAACTTCTGTTTCATCTTCAGATTCCACAGAGTTACTCATTTATTATTGAGTTGTGAAAGAGCTGTATGGCTTTTCACCTCAGTAGACCAACTGTGAGCAAACAGTCTGCAAGAAATCACTGTAGCCTCCAACCATGTGTTCAGTTGCCAGACAGTGCATTACTTTTCAAAATATTAACTGTATCTTTTCATAAGGCCTGATACATAATAGGTAGGCAGTAAATGTTACTCTTCTGTTGAAAGTCCTTCATGCTTCTTTCTTTCCTTCAGGATAAAATTAATACTCAAGCTTGTCTTTTAGACCCAGCTGCCTTTCTAGTGATTGCTCCAAATGCTTAGGCCCCTAACCATGAACTGCATAGAGATTCTCAAACAATATACACTCTTTCCCACCTCCTTGCCTTTGCGGATGCTACACCCAAATGCCAGAATGACATTTTTCCTCTCCATTCTCCTAAATCCTACTTTGAAACTTCTCTATGGATTCTTCTAGGATCTCCCCAGTTTGGAGTAGATTTTCACCAGTTCTGCTGCTACTCTCTACACCCCGTCACCACCACCCCCACACACACACTCCCACACACATTCACACTCACAAACACACACACACCTCTGCTCCCATAGCGTCCTGCTTAAACTTCTATCATGGATCTCACTGTATTGATTTTAAAACCTTCTCTCACTCCTCTGACAAGGAGACTAGAGATTTGTTCTGTCCATGGCAGCCCACACGTGGGTGCTTACTACATTTCTGTTTCACAAATGGTGAAGGTAGAGACCCTGATTCCACTCTACAACTCCCTGTGTGTGACAAAGGGGGTCAATTAAATTACATGTCATTTCGGGAAGCCCTTGTGTGGAATTTGGAAGGGTAGATGAAGCGCTTTGAAAGGGCAGGCGATTCCTAGACCACAGCTTAATGATTTGTTTGTTAGGAAGGCTCTCCAAGGGAACAGCTGTCACATTCTCTGACTACCCTCGGACAACGGGAAAAAAATATCAGGCAGTCACATATCCCAGGCCCCTTTCTCAGTAAATCTCATCTGTCAGCGATTCCTATGGGCACGAACCCTCCTTTGCTGGGCCAGGACTGGGAACTGAGAAGGTTTATACTGAGTGAATAAAACCATGAATCCACAGTTTCTAACTTCCCCCAGCGAGCAAACCCAGACCCAAAGCCTTGACTGTCGACTCAGAAGAGAACTTAGATGTGATCTTTTGTTCCAAGGTGCTAACCCAGGTGTTATTTTAACTGCAGACTAGAAAGGCTATATCTGAGAAATCTTTGATACAATTAAAATGATTGAGAAGCTTTCCGCATGAAGTGCAAATGCCAAATAAATAGACAAATACACACAGATCAGATAAAAATGATTTATCAGAGGGCTTGTTTTCCTGTCTTTCTTACTAGCATATAAGTAATTGTCACTTCAAAGGATAAAAGAGAAATTTAGTTCCTCCTAGAGGAGCAGTCTAACCTAGTGGTTCGGAATGAAGGCTTTCTGGCTTTGATTCCTGCCTTCATTAGCTGTGTGTTATTGGGAAATTTACTGCACCTCTCTGTGCTTCAGGTTCATTACTATACATACATAGGCACATGCATGCACACGCATGCTTTTATATCACGGTACTAATGAAGTGATTTAATACACACACAAGAAAACCACTTAGAAAATTCTGGTGAATAGTAAGCACTAGTGAAAGTTAGTTGTTATTATTATGACCCTGATGATAGAAAAATATTAATGAGCTATTTCACCTTTGTTGCTTTTATTTCTTCTATTATAATGAGATGCCTTGAGATATATTCAGTCGTCCTTGTGCCGTTGAAGGACTTCTGAACAGAACTAATCCTACCTGTTCTAATGATGGATCCTTTCACTTCACATTAAATAATAAAAATATCACGAAGTTAAAAATCATCCTTGTGCATTGATTCCAACTTCTGTTCTCCATGAAGGAGAAGGATGCCACGCTTGTGTAACAGTCTACAGAAAGAATTATTATTCTCCACACCATTGTGGATCATATCCCAACTGCTTTTTAATTTGTTCCCCATGTTATGGTCCTGCAGTCAGAAAATAATAATAATATCCTGCAAGAAAACTAAGTTAATACACAGTGATGTGAAAAGTGGGTAAGATACGCATTGTACTCTGTTGAAAACAACAGAGGCAGAGAATGTAGTTATGAGTACGTATAATAAACTCAACCTCTGAATGACGTTCAGCATCTGAGACGTGTTTAAAGTCTTGGAGTGGAAGATAAGTTGAACATGTTCACGGAGATTGTGGAGTCTGATAACTTCTCTGGGGGAGTAACTTACTAAATTTCCTTCCCAAGCAGTTTATCACTGTCTTTGGGGCACCCTAGATGGACAGAGAAAATGTGTCACTGACAGGCCCTATGAGAGGTAGGAAGCTTATTCATTGCCAAAGCCTTCACTTTGATGATCCCCAAATACCATCACTAGCCAAGCCTTCCACCTGTCAGAACTCCTTCTTTTTTGTTCTTAACTAATTTTGGTTTCATGGATGTCTTTGCAAATCTGATGGAAATTAGAAATACTCCTCCAGGAAAAATGTACACACACACAATTTTGCATATTGATCCGTGTTTTTTATGGGTGCTGTCATGTAAAAAAAAATCCTTTTTAAATGGAATGATTTATATTATCTTCAGTAAATGAATCAATTAACATTTGAAAACCGACTTGACTACTTAATTTCTTTTTTAAAAAATATGTTATTTAAAAACTGACTTATAACTCTCCCCAAAGATTTCAGATCTTTCACTTTTGTTTTACTATGATCAGCAGTTTCAAAAACCTTTGTAGATGCTTCTGAAACACTTAATTTCTAGGGAAATTTTAAAATTTATTTCTGCTAGGAAAGTGCAGCAGGCATTGCTATATACCTTCTTAGAAATATTTTATTATAATTTTATGAGGAAATAAGCAAAGAGACTGCAATGTTATTCCCATATTGGTTTATATTAAATAAACATTGATAAGCCACAAAATCTTGATCGTAATTCAGACTCTGACCCTCAGCTATATTGTTTTGGGAGAAATAAATGTACACAGCTACCATAGCCGCAGAGGAAAAATGTCAAAAATATGGAGAGAAAAACCTTTTGAGGGCTTCCCTGGTGGCGTAGTGGTTGAGAGTCTGCCTGCCGATGCAGGGAACACAGGTTCGTGCCCCGGTCCGGGAAGATCCCACATGCCGCAACACCCTGTATGGATACATAAACAACAATACTGATGAGCCACTGTATGAATTCTATGCCTGTATCTTATATTTTAAAGTCGGGACAGAGAAACTTCGTAGATACTTGATGTAAGAATTTGCTTTGAATAAGGTTACAATGCAAAGCTACTTTAAAAGCACCTCTTACTCTTAGAGTAAAATCCTTAGAAAAGCTTATAAAAGTTTATAATAATAAAAAGTACCATCTTACTTTTCCTTTGAGACCAATCATCACACACCAAGAGCAGCTAAGTTTATAATAATTTATTAAGGTTGCATATCATTTGTCATGAATAATAAATTATAGAAACCATAGCATCTTTATAAACTATTAAGTGTATCATATTCACTTCCTAATGCTTATTGCAGTAACAGTAAGAAATTTAGATTATATTTTAGCATTAGTTAGAAGATTTAAAAAAACTATAAAATTTGTTCACAGTACTTCGGATTTATGAAGGACCCTATTATTTTAACTTTTGGGCAAGCAGTTTGAAATGCGTAAAAACCCCTTACAAACCAGAAGGTGGCGCACGGTTTCACTGAGCTGCCGAAAATAATGCAGTTCCTTGAATTTGTACTTACACCCATGTGGTGCACTTTTTAAGGCATTGTAATAAATGCAAATAAATAATCAATTACTGATCTCTAAAAAAAAAAAATCTACCAATAGACAACATTGAAGCTTGGCAACACTTTGAACATTCAAATAAAAAATTCAGTAAACAATTGCAGCATGGAATTCTCTCTCCTGTTCCCCATTTCCCTCCCCCTACCCAGTTTGGTTAAGGAAAAAAAGTTCAGGTTGAGTTTAAGTCCTAGGGCCTGACAGGGAGACCCTGGCCTCCATTCTTCCCCAGACTTCTGTTATCTTCAGTTTCAGTTCTCATTATGTCTGTCCAGACTCGCCCCTGACATCAGCATCGGTCCTTTTCCCTCAGGGGGAGTTTTCCAGTCCTTGCTGAAAGCATTTCCTTCTCCACTGTAACAGCACAGGCGTGAAATTAGTTGGAGTCTTTGTAACAAGTTCGTTCTGTTCCTATGGAAGAGAAACTTACAAGGCAGCAACAAGATGCTGTGCGCGTTAGACTGGCTTGGTCTTTAAATGTCCGGTCTCGGCTAATGTCCTTATCCATCCTCTGGTCCTCAGTGAACTTTGATGGAATATTTCCGCAGTTTCAGAAATTGGAAAAGCTTGTCTTTCGTCCTCTTCTTCAGAGCCATCAGGGCTCGTGTTTTCTCCTCCAAATCTTGATCTATGGCAAAAATGATCTTAGCTCTCTCCTCTGCTTTCTTGTCCCCAGAGTTTTTGAAGAGCCTCTGTAATGCTTCTTGGTCTATGTTTTCAAAGATGTTGCCCACGGCTTTCTTACGTGAGGCTGTGTCGAAGTGGTAGCCGTGGATGGACGGGCTTACTCGCAATGAGGTGGACATGCTTCTGGCCGGGTGGCTTGGCTTGGCTTTCATCGATATGTGAATCTTCGGGAATTCAGCTCCCGGGCTCTCCAGAGAGTCTGTAGCAAAATCATTCTGGGACTGCTATTTAAAGTGTGAACAAAAGCTCCAGGCTCAGATTACACTGGTGACATCAGAGTGACCTCAAGGAAGCATAATCACAGAGAGGTTTAACAGTTGAGTTGCCAATATCCTGTTCTTGTGCTAAATGTTACTAAAAGCTGTGTTCAGTGATGGGGCAGGAAAGGGGGGTATTTCTCTTTACCACATCTGTGGCCATAGAATTATAGACTCGGACCCTTCTACAGGAAAAAAAAAAAAAAAAGAAAAGCTGAAACAAGGACAGCACAAAGATAAGGGACAAATAAGGTGGCTTCGACCCTCAAATCTTTCCAGACAACAACCAAAGCAAAGGGTTCTGCCAGCCACCAGAAAGTTTTAATTCCCAGGGAAGTTATTAAAGTGCAGTCCCAACATTTGGCAGCCCACACCAGCGGCCTGTGGACATCTCTAGCCAGGGCAACCCCGAAGCTATTGAGAGACAGCTTAAGCATCAACGACGTTGATTTGGAGTATGTCTGCTGTAGAAGGGGGGTCAGACACTACAAAATGCTTATGTGACACAGCCTGAGTCCGTGACCATTCAGAGCCTGCGTCCAAGAGCATACCTGCAAATGCTGAATAAAATTTTCATTTAATAATAATCATAGCAATAGACAGTGTCTCCTGAGGCTTGTGTATATATCAACAACAATGTCCAAAAAAGCCGGAGGGAGAGTTAAAAGGTGCTTTTATGTACATAGCACTCAAAAGGGATGAGTTGACTTTTTCCTCTCATATTTATTTTGGCATCAGTCAGACACAGTCAGAACAATACTTCCTTTGGAAGAATTTAAATTCATTCTTTCTACCTTCCACAATATTCAGCCAGCCACCGTCCCCACTGGTGTATAGAACACTTACCTTCCACCAAGGTTCAATGTCAGCTTCAAAGGGCTCCAGAGACTTCTCTTCAGGGACCTTCTGCCGGGTCCTGGTGCTCTCAGAAACAGGGCTGGCCTTTGTTTTCCTCTCATCTAGTCATCTAGAAAAGTGCACAAAGGGAGAGCATGTAGACAAGGTACCTCACTAGAGAAATGAGTTAGAGGCTCTTCTCATATATTCATTCATTCACTCGTTTATTCAATCAGTATTTATTCAACATCGACTTTTAGCTGGAACTTTTCTAGGCATTGGAAATATAACAGGAAACCACACTAAACCAAATAAAAAACAAAACATCCCTACCTTACCTTTGTGGAGTTTACATGCAGCTGGGAAAGGACGTCACAGGGTAATGCATGAGGCAGTTTGTACAGGAGAAGAAAGGGAGGGTTGGAATTTGCATAGGATGTCCAGAGGCAGCTTCCCCATGTGACCTTGTGCAAAGACCTGAGGAAGCTGAGGGAGGAGCCTGTGTAGACAGACACCTGGGGGGAAGGGTGTTGCAGGCAGGGGTACAGCAAGTGCCAAGGCCTGAACATAAGAGTATGTGTGGCGTGTAGGAGAAACAGCCAGGAGCTCAGCCTGGCTGGAGCAGAGTCACCAGAGAAGAGTGAGAAGGGGATTCAGGGTAAGAAAGCCAGGGGCAGTTTGAGTGCAACCCTGCACTCACAGATATCCTGTACTCACAACCCTGTCTCACAAATTTCCCTTTTACTCTGTAGGAGACAGGTAGCCTTTGGGGAATTTGGAGCTGAGAAATGACACAATTTTTCTTATCATTAAAAAATAAATAAATAAATAACTGTCACTTCTTAGTAGAGAATAGATTGTAGGGAAACAAATCAGATTCTGGGCATATTGTGAAAGGGGAGTCGAAAGGATTGCAGACGGTCCCAACCTGGGGAACCAGACAGACTGGAGCCCAGCACACACTGTTCGTGAAAGCTGCTTCCTTGAGAGATGTTTCTAGGTGAGCTGGTGTTCAACGCGCCAACCACGGCAGCTGATACTTGTTCTGGTTTTTCCACGGAGAACCCTATGTTCTGCTTCCCACGACTAGGGATTTCCTGGCATATCTAGCACACCTTTGTGGCAGCCTCACTAACGTAAAAATAGTTATTATTCCATCATCAAAAAGTCTACATACAATAAATGCTGGAGAGGGTGTGGAGAGAAGGGAACCCGCCTACACTGTTGGTGGGAATGTAAATTGGTGCAGCCACTATGGAGAACAGGATGGAGGGTCCTTAAAAAACTAAAAATAGAACTACTGTATGATCCAGCAATCTCACTCCTGGGCATATATCCGGAGAAAATCATAATTCGAAAAGATACATGCACCCCAGTGTTCACTGCAGCACTATTCACAATAGCCAAGACATGGAAGCAACCTAAATGTCCATCGACAGGCGAGTAGATAAAGAAGATGTGGTACATATATGCAATGGAATATTACTCAGCCATAAAAAGAATGAAATAATGCCTTTTGCAGCAACATGGATGGACCTAGAGATTGCCATACTGAGTGAAGTAAGTCAGAGAAAGAGAAATAAAATATCGTATGATATCACTTGTATGCGGAATCTAAAAAGAAATGATACAAATGAACTTATTTACAAAACAGAAACGGACTCACAGACTTAGAGAATGAATTTATGGTTACCAGTGGGGGAAGGGTGGAGGGAAGGGATAGTCAGGGAGTTTGGGACTGACATGGACGTAACCGGTCTTAACTGTCATTGCTCAGGGCTTCATCAGCCTTTTCATGCTCTGCCCTTTGTTGAGGTGACTCTTATGCAGGCTCACAGTTTTTATCCTCTATTCATTAATGAATCCCAAATTTTGATTTCCAACCTGCCCCTGTCCTTTAAAGTATAGATTCATTTATTTAACTAACTATAGAATACTTACGCCACACATGTATGCCATTAATATCTGTTCAGTTGTAAAAGTCAGAAACCCCGTTATAATCTTCTGTAATCTTTAATATCTCATTCTCTTTATCCCCTCTGTCTATCTATCCATCTATATATGTCACCAAGTTCTGTCAATTCTATCTGCAAATATTGCTCAAATCAATCCAGTTTCTCTCTGTTTTTCCTGCCACTCTTCAGATAAGCCGCAATAGGGCAAATGCTCTGATGCACAATCCAAGCATTCTCATTAAGTTTTCCCCAGACGCTCGGCTGTCAGCTGCCTTCGGAGGTGGTCACCACTGAAGAATGTCATGTCACCTGAGGCACCTCCCCTTCCTGGTGCAGCTGTATCTAGCGACTGGTCAATACGCGGGTGGAAATGCCCACTCCCCTCACCCCAATTCTGAGGGCTCTTCTGCACTTCAGAACATCCTTCAGGCTCTGCCCAATCTTGTCTCTTTCCCATCTCTTGGCAATGATCCCAAGAGCTCTCGGTGACAGACCACCTGCCTGCTGCTTGCCAGCTCAGAGTCTGCTTCCCCGGGATCCTGGTCCATGACACCCCATCTTCTCTCACCTGGACCAAGGCCAGACCTCTATCCTGGTGTTCCTGCCTCCACTCTTGTTCTCCATTCTCTGTGCAGCACCCAGAGCAATACTGTCTCATAAGCAATCTGGTCAGACCACTCCTGCTGTTTTTCTTAGGATAAGCCTCCAAAATCCTAACACAACCTTTCCGAGCCTGACCTGCTCTGGTCCCTGGCTACTCCTGCCGCATGATAATTTGCCACTCTCTGCCCTGCTTTCCAGTTCCTTGAATGCACTATGCCCATTTGCACATATATTTCCACTTTCTGGAATGTTCTTCTCTGCCTTTTATCTCAGCTATTCATTCATAAAATCTCAACTAAAAGCTACCTGCTCAGAGAAGTCTTCCCTGATGCTTCTAGACCAGATCAGGCCTCCTTGCCAATGTACCCTTTACTATTCCCTTGTAGCACTTATTACAATTTTCAAGCACACATTTATTTGGGGGATTACTGATTTAAAGCCTGTCTCCACCAACAGCAGGGATCAGCTCTACACTTCTCTTTAATGTGTCCGAAGCTCCTGGGTCACTTAATCTGTTGCAGTGCTTAACTAAATAACAGCGTGTGTGATTCTATTTAATTCTCCTAGCAGCCCTGTGCGGTAGGAACTATTGCAATCCTCGTGTGACAGACAGGACAACTGAGGCAATGGAAACTTGCTCCCTGCTGTAGGCTGAATACCCTCCCCCTCTCCCCAGATGTCCTAGAACCTATGAATATAAGCAAAAAGGAAACTTATAGTGCAAAAGGGGCTTATATGGCAAAAGGAATTTTGCAGGTGTAAATAAATTAAAGATCTTGGGTTGTGGAGATTATCTTGGATTATTACATGGTCAGCCCATGCAATCATAAGAGTCCTTATAAGAAGGAGACAAGAAGTCAGAGAGGGAGAGGCTGCTGTGTGGCTGACTTTGAAGACGGAGGATGGAGCCGTGAGCTAAGCAGCCAAGGGTTGCTTCTAGGCAGCCCCTAGAAGCTGGAAATGTCAAGGGAACAGATTCTCCTGTAAATCCTTCAGAAGGAACATATTGCCACAGACCCATTTTAGACCTCTGGCCTCCTGAACTGTAAGATAGTAAATTTGTGTTGTTTTAAGTCACTAATTTGTAGCAATTTGTTACCGTGACAATAGGAAAGGAATTCACTCTGCAGATCCTTCAGTTGTGATAAGATAATTTGAACCCAACTTGAACCCTTGACTACCTGACTCCAGAGCCCCGTGATTTTAAACACTCTACTGAATTGCTCTCAAATCAACTGCAAGCTCTCTCTTCAAAAAGCGTGAATAATGTTCCCACATGACACTAAGCAGCTCTCCTCAAGTACTGCCTAAAAGCATTCAGATGAATTTGAGAGATTAAGGCATTTCAAAATTGTTTAGAGGACAAGACCATCCACAGGGGAACAGTGTTCGTTTCTGTTTACCAGAAATGTGACACAAGCCTTAAGGCTGTGATTTGCTGATGCCCTTTGCCAAAGGTAACTCCATGTGTGCTTGGAAAGACTTTTGCTGCTGTCACCTTGTTCTTTCCCTTCTTTGTATAAATATTTTCAGTGAATGATGTGGACAACACTCTAAAAAATCACTGGCGAGGAGTCACAAATTGCGTATGGACAAGATGGTATCATATAGGTGCCTTACAGAATGTTTGCTCTCTACAGTAAAGACAGGACATGATGAAGGCTGTTTAAAAGAAGCAGCTTCTAGCAAATTCCTTGGCAGTCCAGTGGTTAGGACTTAAGAAGCAGCTCCTAGGCTAGTGTATTTTCTTTCAGGTACCAGTTTTCCAGTATTTTTTCATCGCACAGAGAGATCTGTTTGCCAGTAATAAGTGTGTGCTTGGTTACTTTTGCATCTAATGAAAAGATTTGAGAAAACAAAGGGAAAGAAGAAAACTAATATTTATTAAGTGATGTGTATACCTAGTTTTCTTCATATAATATCTAAATGATTCTTCATAACAATACTGGAAGTAGATATTATTGACCTCCATTTTCTCTAAAAACAAAGAATTGGGCTAAACAATCTGTCCAAAGTAAATTGTAAAAACTGAATTCATTTCCAGACTTTTTTCTTATCCCCAAAATCTCTTTGGGAAGGTTTTCCCGAACTTTTGCTAGGCTACTTGTCACTACTGTTTGCATCACTAAGACTCTAGATTTACCTTTCCAGATGAAAAATGATAACTTTATTTATATCTTTAAAGGGCCAAAGATATTAAGTGTAGAGGCTGGTACATAGAATGTATCTAATGAATACTTACTGAATTATTACATGAAGAAGTGAATGAAAGTAATCATACAGAATTTACTTCAATCCTGTTTTGTGTACCAATTTCTCTCCTTGGCAATCTCCTAAAAATGAAAAGCATAGAAGCCAGCAACTAGAAATGTATACCTTAAACTTTCACTGAGCTATCCCTGTACATTTTTGTTTTAACAACAAAAATTTCATACTGCATTGCAATTTACCAAGTGCTTTCACATATATTACTTTGTTTGACTTTCACAACATCACTGGTATTATTATCCCTATTTTGCATATGAGAAAACTGAGTATAACAGAAGTTAAGCAAGTCTCCCCAAATTTTGGAGCTAATTAAATAACAGAGCTGGCCCTGGAACTCTCATTTTTTGGTCTTTAAATCCTATGGTTTTTTTTCCTACCATCGCATAGCTTCCTGCTTAGGCTCATTATTTACTTATCTCTTATAGCTTGAAAATTCTATCCCAACTGTCTTTCAGTTTTCTTTTCACGTCTTTAGTCATTGATTTATAGATTCAGTCACAAACACACAATTGAATGCTTACTGTGTGCCACGAGCTTGAGGAACAAATAGGCTGAGAGAAATGGACATCATCCCAGTGTCTGTGAAACATGAGGCCTAGAGAAGAAAAGAGACTTTAGACAGATAAGTAAACATATCAGTAGATGAAGAAACATTTATAAGTGCTAGAAAATGAAAAACATCAGGTGATATAAAGGAGGAAACAAGGTGAGGCTTCCTTTAAATCGTTCAAGGCATGAAAAGCTTTTCTGAAGAAGAGACATTTAAGCTGAGACTTGAAATAAATGTTGAAATTAACAAGGAGAGGAGCACAGCAAGGAGCTTTGGATGCAGAAGGAAATCCTGCGCAAAGGCCCTGGGGTGGGAATGAGTTTGAAGGACAGGGAAACAGACACAAAGACAACGCAGGTGGGAAATAGAAACCAAGGAGGAGAGGATGATGGTGCTAGATTGGTAGGTGGGGCCGAAAGATGGAAAGTGTTGAGGACCGTGTTGAAGACTTAATATTTTATCCTAAGTGCAATGGACCGTCTTTAAAAGGTTATAAGCATGGAAGGGAAAGTGCTGCGCTTTTCTAATTTAATTTTTCAAATTACTTTGTTGAGTAGTCAAAGACAACAACTAAAGAGAACAATTATGGTTTCAGGTGGTGAACAGACTCTTCTAAATGTAGTTTAGAAATAAACTCAAAGGGACTTGGTGATGACTTTAATAGGGGATGGGCTAAGCGTCAAGGGTTACTCCCAGGTTAAACCCTGGCCTCCTTGTTGGGGAAGGTTGAGAGTGAAAAGGATTTGGGAGAAAATACAAGTTCAGTGCTGCACACAGTAAATCTGAAATGCCTGGGAAACTGGAAGAAGATAGCTGAGTATGTGAATCTAGAGCTCAGAGGAGAAGTCTGAAATGTGGTTTTAATTTTTATTTTTTCTCAGTAATAATTGTCAAGAAATCAACATTGACTGCAGCTTTCTTGATCCTACTTATGCGTAAACCCAGAATCTAGAACGATGCCTGGCACAAAGTAGAATTCATATAAATAGTTTTAGAATTATTTTACATAAGGAAAATATTGAGGCCTAGAGAGGGCTGAATAACATGTGAAAACAATGGTCAATGGTCACGTGACTTCTTTTCACTGGACACTTAAACCTTCATTTTTCTATACTTAACAACTGAAATGGCAATCATTCCCTTAAGTAATTGCTTTGAGGGCATTTACTATGTTCCATATGTTTATATAAAATCTATACTAGTCCATTTCTGCTGTAGTAGTGGTTAATCCCTTTAAAAAATTCATCAGCAAACATTTTTATTTCAGTAAATTTTATTAAATGTCTTTTTAATCTTTAGTGATTGCTGATGAGAACGAATGGCAGGTTTTCTTCTAGAAATTTGGATTCTGACATACTTTTACTCGAAGAGAGGAACTAATTAAACATTCTGAAGGAATAAAAATTTTGAGAAAAGAAAAAATAAAAACAACAGAGAAATGCTTTTCCAAAATGCTTTCAGTCAAAGTATGGGGGGAAAATCCACAACTTTACTGCAAAGAATTACCGCCAAGCCCATTTTTTTTCAGTGCTGCTTTTTAAATGGTGCCTTTGCATGTGAAATGAAACAGCTGTCTTTGCTTAAGCCACAGTCTATATTTGCAACATCTCCTAAAAAAGGAACTGAAGATAAGCTTTTCTTTTTTAACATTTTAATTGGCTGCTCAGATTCAGATATTGAGCTCCTTTTATTAATAGCTTCTTTCAAAGGAAACAGTTGTGAACATAAACTAACATGTTTTTCTCAGGAAGTGGGCATGAGATATTTATATGTATTTATAGTAGTGTGTGTTTCTATAATCTATGACTAAAGCTAAAAAAACTTTATGCACCATCTCCTCCCACTTGCCACTCCCTCTCCTTCAGCGCGTGCCTCTCAAAGTGGGACTCCGCAGAGAAAGAACTCCTGGCATGTGCCTCCCGGATTTCGCAAGTAGTGTCGCAAACCATACACGTGGCCACTTCTGAAGGCCCTTCTCCTGGGCAGATCACTGTCACACCTGGCTCCTCTCTCCTCAGACTGATCTACTAATTCTGTCTGACTTTCCAAGAACTATAGGCAGCTCAAACTTCTGCGGGGCCTAGAGAAATCCGGTCCCGAAACTTCTCCAAGCCGCTGAGGGACAACTGGACTCTTGGAATTCTTCATAAGGTGAAGCAAACTCTTAGCAAGGACAACATATCTCTGTTTAAATATTGAAAGGTTATTAAATGGAAGAAAAATTAGGCTTATCTGAAAAGTGCTTGGTGGTAGAAATATGGCCAATGCAATAGGTGAGCTCCAGAAAGACATATTTTGACCCAGCACAATTAAAGGCATTTACTCAATGAGAGAATAAGCAGTGAGAACGTTCGAGTACAGTCAGGATGACCACTAGGTAGGTATCCCATAGAGACATGTAAGTAGTGAGACTAGACCAGTGCTTATTTTTATTTATTCTATTTGCTGCCGATGATCCACAGCATGTGTCATCAGGTTATACACACATAAGAAAGTGTGTAACATTTTTGTTTCAGTCATTATATATAAGAACATATATACGTTTCATGTATGTATAAATAATGTACATGCATAGCTGAAGCACAAATTTCAAAAAGACAGTTAAACTTACCAGCTTTATGCACTATGTATTTCATTCTATTTTTATTGTATCCTTTGGTCGTTAAAAAATGGCTGGTTACAACCCATTAAACTGACTTCAGACTCACTAATGAGTCACAACCTGTGGTTTGAAAACCACTGGACTAGACAATTTTAATGACTCTTTTGATGCTGAGCAGAGGCAATCGTGACCCTTTGCTTCAATAAACTTTTACGTAACTAGTTGTTGCTTTGTTGCTGTGCTGTTGTTTTTGACACTTGTGTACGCGAAAGACTTCAACATAACCACCCTGAAATGGTAGACAGTCCAGTACAGCTGCCATCACTATAATCATTCAGGGAATAATTGTTTTTTAACATGTCTCTAGAACTAGGAAGTAGAACCACATAAAAATATCTCAGTAGTTTAGACCACAAGGGCAATCATACATTCAATCCTTTGCTCATTTAACCAATAAAATATCTATTTATTTTATTTCAAAAGCCTCCCATCCTGTTTGCGATGCCCGAAAGAGACAAATATATATGCTTATTAGTCCTGCTTGCCATTCCTCCAAACATCCCAAGGTGTTCCCTCTTCCATTTTACAGGGATAATGAGATAAGAACTGGAGGACCAAGGTAGTAAAAAGGGTGCCATGATAGGGGATAAGGATGGTGATGTTGGATGTGGGAGGTCAAGAATAGCCTTGGGTTGGGGAGGGATAAATTGGGAGATTAGGATTGACATATACACACTACTATACGTAAAATAGATAATGAATAAGAACCTACTGTATAGCACAGGGAACTCTACTCAATACTCTGTAATGACCTAATATGGGAAAAGAATCTAAAAAAGAGTGGATATATGTATACGCATAACTGATTCACTTTGCTGTACACCTGAAACTAGCAGAGCATTGTAAATCAACTATACTCCGATAAAAACAAACAAACAAAAATAGCCTTGGGTGAAAGGTAACAAAGTAGATCCCAACAGACTCCCAAGACACTCAACAGGCACCCATTTTCAAATGCATGAAGTGAAAAACTGACCCTCTTCTAGTTTACTACTTGTTGACACGTGAATATGAGAGTCCCTAAAATGCTGGGAAAATTGCACAACTGCTATACAATCCAAACTTGTATCTCTGGAGATAAATTTACTTTTCTATTTCGGCATGTCAAATCTAAGTTTTCAGACAGCCTGGAAAGGATGGGAAAGCAGCATTTAATGTAGTCACATGTGTTCCAGGCTCATGCAAAGACTAACACTCAGTAAGAATTTATGATGGATTTTATGACTCAGAAGCAGAAGAAAGAGATCATGGTCCCTGAACTTAGTTGGTTTTTGTTTAGAACATTAAGGAATTGGTCCAAGGTCACTGAACAAGAGTAACTAAATATTTACTGAACCCCTTAGAGTGTATTAACTTTCCTATAATTAGTCTTCTTTTAAAAAATCCCTGACATCAACTTAATATGTTGTCTTTTGTCTTTTTGTTTTTCAAGGTATAGTGTTCTACACGTGCTCTCAAATCTCGTCAAACATTATTTCTAGTTAATTATGTTCTAAGTTCTAAAGTGCATTAAATATTTCTACTAGTGATAAAAGTGAGTTCAACTGACATGCAGGCAGAGCCACGGGGTCCGTAGTATCTTACATATTTTGTGGCCAGAATGGCACCACCGTGCCATCGCACAGATGGGGCTCAGGCAGGGAGGCAATTTTCTGAGGGACACAGCTGTTTTGGGTGGCCCGGCAGGGGTGAAAACAAACCAATGGCTGATCTCCTGGAAACTGGGGTAGTGGACCTTTTGTCTTAAACGTCTAGGACTCCTCTTCCTGTTTCTTTCCGGGTAACAAATGCTTTCCCTTGCATTCAAACTTACTCTGCAAGAGGATTGAGAATCAGTGCTCTACGCTGATTCTGTGGTACTCTTTAGAGAGGGTATTTGCATTTACACCTTATTTCCCTCCCAATGTCACGTAGACCCCCCTGGAGTCAATGAGTCCGTGACACACGGCCATCTCTCCTTCCTGCTCAGTTTCTCCTCAGCTGCTTGACTAGTATCCTTATAGGACTGTACACCTGACCCCTGGTAGCTCTCAGTAAATCACAAAGTAGATAATACTGAGTGTCCAGCATGCTGCTTACTTATTTTTGACTTTTAATACAAAGGTGCAAACTCCATGGTGAGTTTTGCACGCTTGAACCACGGTGGGTCTCTCTCCAGTTCCCAGATCCCTCCAGCCTTTTGTTTGCCTAACCTTAAAGCACTTCAGGACACCGTGTTCCCAGACTTTCCTCTGGTCTAATCAGGTTCCGTGTCCCAGAGGGTACTGCAGCTCTTGGCTAGCTTGTCCCCTGGTTCCTCATCCAGGAAGAAGCAGGGAAGAAGGCCAGAGGCTGCACCCCCAGCAGCTGTGAGGTTACAGCTCACTGGCCCTTTGTGCTCCGCTCTGACTCCCAAACCCCTGGGGTCCCTCGCAGAGGCTGTGTGAAAAGGAATCTGGCTGTACTGGCATCCTCACCTTCCTTCCTCTTTGAACTCCTGGCAGGAAGTCACTGATACAAGATGACACTTAAAAAAAAAAAAGAATCACGGAAGGCTGCCTAAATCTTGAATTTAGTTCAGTTGTCAGCTTGCCTAGAAGCCGGGAAACCCGTGAAAGACGTTAGATGCATCTATGTAACCGGATTTTGAGAATGGCCTTAGCATTGGACCCCTTACACTAAAAGCAGATACATCATCGCGTTTTAGAGCTGAGAGGGGCTGCAAAGTCTTTTAGAAAAGAGAAGTAAGGCAGAGTACTGGGTCCCAGGCTCAATTCACCCGTCTGAAAGTTTGCCCTTTCTCGGAGTCTTGCGCGGCTGTACTGGAACCAGGACTCAGCTTTGC
Source organism: Neophocaena asiaeorientalis asiaeorientalis (assembly GCF_003031525.2). Lineage (NCBI taxonomy): Eukaryota > Metazoa > Chordata > Mammalia > Artiodactyla > Phocoenidae > Neophocaena > Neophocaena asiaeorientalis. The sequence goes on from NW_020175192.1 coordinate 3,809,200, forward strand.
AGAGACTCCCTGAACTGCAAGGGACCACAAGACATCTGACTGACAGCCTCCTGCCTCTGGTTCAGACCCCCTGTTATCATTTGAATTAGGAAATTGGAAGTTCTCCTAACTTTGTCCCTATACCCCTGGACATTGCTCTGTGTTAACTTATCACGATAGTGGTGGGAGAGGGGAAATTTGTTTCTTTATTAGAAAAATTCAGAGAAAAGTTAAAGTTTGAAAAATTACTGTCTTGAATTTAACACTAGATGATGACCTGGACTTGCCAGGGTTCTGGCGGGCAGGGCTCTGGGCAGAGCAAAGAGGGAAGGGAAGTCATATTTCAGGCGTTTCTTCCGTTCCAGGCACCTTTCATACATTTTACAAATCGTCACCAGAGTCCTGTAAGAGCGGGTAAAGTGGAAAGTGAGGTTTATTTAATAAGCGAAGGCACAGGGTCTCGTTTCTTGTTTGGATCTATCTGAATCCAAAACCACAGAGAACCTTTCCACCAAACTACTGCATCTACCATGTTGCCTTGGTCCTGGCTTCTGTCTCTTCCCCCACTTTTCTCCTAAACGTACATTCATGGTGTGCTTGACCCACAGTATCTATATATTTACATCTATATCTATATTCATCTATCTATCATCCATCTCTCTGTCATCTATCACCTATCAGTAAATACAAAATCTAAAATCATCCTCCCAGCCACTCATTGAACCCTTGAGGATTAAGGCTTCGGGAAGCAAAGTATCACACAGAACACTGGGCAGCTGAGATGGAAGGGTTGTCCCAGGTCCGTGTGACTCTAGGTCTCTGCTTTTTCACAATCCTCCTGCATTTGTTCTGACATTTGAAAGAGCAGCTTACGCGTGTCAATAATTTGGCAGCCACGTTAGAGCCAAGAGAGAAGAGAGGGAAGGGCTCTGTGTTGGAGAAGACGTATGAATGGAGTAAAGAAGAAGGAGAGCCGTGTCCCAGATGGAACTGCAACGGTGACAGTATCCACCCCAGGCTGTCCTTCCCTCCACCTGTTTCCTCTCTCCCACCTTATGTCCAATTCAGTGACTTCTGGTAGACCAGCTTCTCAGAGTGAATCTCATTAACTCTACTGGACCACCAGCTTCCATGCCACCATCATTTTTCTCCTGGATTACCGCAAAAGTGTCTTTACTATTCTCATGCATAACATCTAGAATGTTTCCTTGAAAGCATAGATCTCATCTTAATTTTTCTGTGGATAAAACACTTCAGTAGCTTCACATTGAATAGACTAAAACCTGAACTCCTTATGTGAGTTACAAAGCTCCCTCTGATATGGTTCCTGCTCACATATATGGTCTTAGACTCTCTCCCTGTCTCTGTCTCTCTGTCTCTCTCAGGAGTGATCCAGCTCTAGGACTTTATACTGCCCTTTGCCTAAAACCATTTCTTCCTCCCAGATTGTCAGGTGCCTTCCTTTTTCTCATCAGTCAGATTCTATTTCTAATGTCCTCTTCCATAGGGGCCCTCTCTTAGCACTTATTATGGATTGAATTGTGTCTCCCATAAAGACATGTTAAAATCCTAACCCCCAGTGCTTGTGAATGTGACCTGTGATTTAAAAATAGAATCATTACAAATATAATCAAGTTAAGATGAAGTTATACTGGATTTGACTGGGCCCTAATCCATTGATGGTATCCTTATAAGAAAGGGAAAAATTTGGACACAGACACACAGGGAAGAAGGCCATGTGAAGAAGGACAGCCTGGGGTGGATACTGTCACCGTTGCAGTTCCATCTGGGGCACGGCTCTCCATCTTCTTTACTCCATTCATACGTCTTCTCCCACACAGAGCCCTTCCCTCTCTTCTCTCTTGGCCAATAAGAGATTGGAGTGACGCATCTAATGAGCCACAGAATGCCAGGGATTGCTTGCACCTACCAGAAGCTAGAAGAGGCAAGGAAACATAGCTCCCCTAGAGTTTGCAGAGATAGGGTGGCCTCCCCAACACCTTGATTTCAGACTTCTATCTCCCAGAACCATGGAAGAATAAATTTCTGTTGTTTTATATAACTCATTTTGTGATCATTTGTACAGCAATCCTGGAAATTAATACAGAAATCAATCAAAAGTTTGCCCCGGGCTTCCCTGGTGGCGCAGTGGTTGAGAGTCCGCCTGCTGATTCAGGGGACACGGGTTCGTGCCCCGGTCCGGGAAGATCCCACGTGCCGCGGAGCGGCTGGGCCCGTGAGCCATGGCTGCTGAGCCTGCGTATCCGGAGCCTGTGCTCCGCAACAGGAGAGGCCACAACAGTGAGAGGCCCGCGTATCGCAAAAAAAAAAAAGTTTGCCCCAACTAACTCTCTAGCTCATAGCCCATCACTCTCTAAAATTACCATTATTTTATTATATATGTAACTAATAGATACATTTACAATATTTATACCCATCTTTTAATGTTTCTGATATTTATATCTATATGTATGTGTGATATATGGATATTTGAAAGCACAAAATGTATCCATGTGGTTCACTGAACACCTAGAGGATCATCTGTGTGTAATAGGGCTGTATCAATACCTGTTGAATGAACAGGTAAACTTTGTGAGTGCAGTAATAGAGCTATGCTCAGATAATCTCTGAACAAAAGCCTTTATTATAAAGCTCTTTCTTCACTGAAGTCCAGGTTATCTCAAATGCAGAATATTTTTCCAATGCTTCATTTAATAAATCTAATTCTTTGAACACTGAACTCAAATTCTGTTCCACTTATTCAAACTCCCAGAGAGATAGAGTGTTATAAATATATGATTTTGTATCAGTTAAGAGATATGTAATACGTATCAATGTGATTCCTACAGCAAAGGTCTGAATTTGAAACAATAAAAGTAATTAATAAAAAATTGAAAAAACAAATTGAATTAAATATATCAAATGTATCAGGTGAGAAAATACAATTAATTTACTTTTAGCTGTCCCCAGCACTTAAGAACTGAAACAGGAGAGGCCCAAACAACTATGAGTTTTTCCATCACTTGGCAAAAATAAGTTCATTTTTGAATGAGTTCAGGTTTGGCTACGTTGAGTATGGCAGTTCATGCTCTAATTCATCATGTGATCTGCTTAATTTTGTTCTGACATCACTTTCTGTTTCCTAAGTATAAAGCCTTGCAGATGTGTCAAGTATCATAGGTGAGTCCTAATGTAGAAAAATCAATTTTGTTCCAGTGGGCAAAGTTCAGGCTTCAAGGCCCAGAACCCTCTGATTTCAATCGCAATGGACCACATAATCACAGGTAAAGAACCCTATTTTCTGAGCATGACATATTTTTTTTCATGGCATTTGTTTTCTTTTAAAGATCATCATCAAAGTAATAGAAGTTTATAACAATGATATAGAAAATACAAAAAAATAGAATACCAAAAATGTAAATCAGTCCCAGTCTTACCAGCCTCAGGTAACAACTATTAATATGTTAGATTATTTTCCTCCAGTTGGTTTTGTGTGTACATATTTATAAAAAAATATATGCACAGAAATACGGCTGTGTTTCTCACAAAATTAAGGACACATGGTATATAATATACAGCTTTTGTATCCTGCTTTCTTTGAAGTCTATATAAATATTGATTTCTTTAATTCACATTCTATGTGAATTTTTTGTGTTTGTGAATATGACTTAAAAATTTGCCCAACATTTAATGACATAAATATGCTATAAATTAACGAGCAGTTTATTGCTGAAAATTTAACCTATTGCTAATTTATAAATGATGCTTCTGTAAAGATTGCTGTCCATAAGCCTTTGTGTCCATGTCTTTGGAACTCGGTCTTTCCCTGAGTTTTTCACACCACAGCAACTCCTTTCCAAGAGAAAGTATTCCAAATGCTCTAAGAGATCCAGACAGAAACTGTAAGGCTGCTTGTGAGTTAAAATGTCATTTCTCCCACATTCTCCCAGCTAAGTGAGTCACTAAGATGAGCACAGATTCAAGGGAAGGAGAATTCAAGAAAATGAGAAGCTGAAATAAAGTTGTGTGTCTGTTTTTAAGCAGGATTTTGGAAAAATATAAAGAAGTCAGGTCCTGCTGGATTTGAAACTAAAACTTTCTTATTCCTAGCTCCTCTCCACCTTTCAGTGGAGGAGTGGCAAGGTCACATTCCAGAAGACTGAATGGGATGAGAGAGTCTGTCGTGGCTCTTCTAGGTAACAGTCACATGCAAAATACACTTAGACTTCTTCCAAGACCTCTAAAATTTGATCCAATTACAGTATCATCACAAAGTCCAGGGTCTCTCCATCCAAATGAAGTACAGGTACAGAGGAGGTTTCTTGGACAGTAACTCAAGAACATCCCCTCTCAATCTGTAAACCTATAAATATGTTAGCTAGCCTCCCCACCACCAATGTACGCACTCAACCTACAACAGTGATATAGGGATAGAATTGTGATGGGTTGAATCCTGTCTCCTGTAAATTCTCATGTTGATGTTCTAACCACCCGTGCCTCAGAATGGGTCCCTATTTGGAAACAGGGCCATTGCATATAAAATTAGTTCAGGTGAGGTCATACTGGAGATGGATGGACCCTTAATCTAATATAACTGGAATTTCTTTTTTTAAAAAGGGGAAATTTGGACACAGGCATGCAGAGAGGGAAGGTAATATGAAGAACACATAGAGAGAGGGCTTCCCTGGTGGCGCAGTGGTTGAGAGTCCGCCTGCCGATGCTGGGGATGCGGGTTCGTGCCCCGGTCCAGGAAGATCCAACATGCCGCGGAAAAAAAAAAAAAAAAAAAAAAAAAACATAGAAAGAAGACAGCCATCTATAAGCCAAGGAGATTGCCCTGCAACAAACCCTTCTCCCAATTCTCAGAAGAAACCAACACTGCTGTCACCTTGATCTTGGACTTCTAGCTTCCAGCACCACGAGACAATAAATTTCTATTGTTTAAGCCACGCATTGTGTGGTACTTTGTTATGACATGCCAGCAAACTAATGCAAGAATGACTGAAATAGACATTCTCATTTAATAAGAACAGAAAGGGGAGGCCTACAGCATACACTGGTCCATAGCAATACTGAAACTGATCTGGACACATAGCACCAGTTTCTTAATTAGATTCTCCTTGGGTATGATTTTTTTTTTTTTTTTTTTGGCCATTTTAGCTCTGCTCTTAGAACTATGAGCTCTTCACTCTGGAACACCCTTCCTTTGCCATAAGATGTGACTCATTTTTTCCACTTTAGTAGCTTTCTCATCCTGCTTCCTGAAGCCCTGTCTCTATTGCTTCTAATCCAAGTATACAATGCTTCGGGTAGTGTACTTATATTACAGCGTTTTCTAGATTTTCTATAAATCTTATTAGGATTTATTGCATTAGACAAAATCCATGCCCACAATTCCCCAGCTTGGACTGAGAGTCTGGATTCTGTGAGCTAACACCCTTCCGTTGGTTGAAACCCTTTTGGTCTAGTTGAGAGAGTTTACAAGACATATCCTTAAATCATTTTGAAGTTTAACAAAGGGTCTTACAGACACACTCCTGGATTTGTTCTTTATGCCAAGGCTATTTCTTACTTTGAGAGTCTTTTGCCATCTAGAGAAGGTAGAAATCAGAACTGGTTTTATTTTCAAATCCAGCAAGGCCTGACTCTTTTATATTGTTTCAAAATTCTGCTTACAAACAGACCTACTACTTTATTTTAACTTATCTCTCTATTGATACCTTATCGTATGTGACTAAAAGAAATTAATTGGCATTTTCAAAGTTCTGCTTAGAAATTCCCTTAGCCAACCACTCTACTTCATTAGGTATACTTTCTATTTTCCACGTTAGTATAGACCATAGTGCTGTCAAAATTTCTGCCATTACATAACAATTTTTTTTTCCTTAGCAGCCAATAACAATTTTCTCACTGTCTTTAAGGCTTATAGTCATCAACATCCTAGATTTTGCCCACCATATAGTCTGGAAGAGAATGTCACATGTTTTAGGCTTCCATTTTGACAGTACCCCAATTCCAGGCATCAAATATTTAACAGGTAAAGTTTGATCAGGCAAAACAGAACTAAAAATGATATGGACTAAGGGATTTATTATGGGAATTAGACCTTATTTATTTATGGAAGCACCTGAAGAAGTCTACAGAAGACTTTTCTCTGACTCTAGTGGTGGGAATAATGTCCCCGTGGGTCAGTAAGACCCACAGTCAGGAAATAAAACCGGAAGTGAACTGGGGAAGGGTGAGGGCACACTGGAACCTGTAGGGATGAATCCAGAATGATAAACTCCAACCCACCTCTCTTACCACTTCTGACTTTGATGACACCAGTGACCTGCGACTAAAACTATTGTCCTTTGCCACAGAACTACACACACACACTCAAATTAGGACTTGAAGCTGAAACAAGATCCAGCAGAAACCAGAGGAGCTGGAGGAGATGCAGACCCAGCTGCTGCCCCAGCACACAAGCTAAGTCCTCAGACAGAGGTGAGGTATGTGAGATGCCATCACACTGGCACGCCACACCTTTGGAGAGTAAGGGCCACTGTGTCCCTTCCACCTTCCATTAAAAGAGCGCTTGAACAGAAGGTGATTGTGCCCTGCCCATATAGCTGAAGGCAATAGGCGGACACACATGGATTTAAATCTGGTTCCTGTAATGATTCACACGATGCACTTTTTTTTTTAATTGAAGCATAAGTTGAGATACAATGTTGCGCTAATTTCTGTTGTAGGACAGAGTGACTCAGTTATACACATGTATACATTCTTTTTTTATATTCTTTTCTACTATGGTTTATCCCAGGCGATTGGATATAGTTCTCTGTGCTGTACAGTAGGACCTTGTTGTTTATCCATTCTGTATATAATAGTTTGCATCTACTAACCCCAAACTCCCAGTCTGTCCCTCTCCCTCCCCCTCCCCCTTGGCAACCACAAGTCTGTTCTCTACGTCTGTGAGTCTGTTTCTGTTTTATAGATAAATTCATTCACACAATGCACTTTTTATTAGGACATCAAACTCCAAGAGGAAGTAGGATCTCCTAATACAATGTTTTCTCTCCATTAATAAGATAATGAAGGATTTGGTTTTATGTATTTTCAACTTTTGCTTTAGTTGCAGGAAGCTCAGAGTTACATTGTGGTGTTCAGTTTTGGTAATTGTCTTTGCTCAGTGTTTTCTTCATAACTGCTTCCCTCCTTTATTGCTTTTTTTAAAAAAAATTTGATCATTATTTTAATTATTTAATATTTAATTTTGTAGGCCATCTCAATTAACTTCTGAAAGGAGGTTGAGTGTACGTATAATGTATTATTGTGGTAGCTGTACAGCTACTGCCAAGATTTTTTTTTCTTCTCTCTCTCTCTCTCTCTCTCTTTCTGTTTTCTGTCTGGGTGCACATCTCACTTTTTAGAATTGAGAAGGAGATCTTGGGTTAAATTCAGGTTCTGTTATATGATTTTTCAAGGGGATACGGTCTAAGGGCTCATTTTCATTCAACAGGATTTCATATACAATGAGGAAAATAGTAGAAAATCCCAGAAGAAGCATGAGTCTTCCAGGGACGTCATAAGCCAGAGGCTTTGGATTTGTCAACCAGTCTTCAGCTTTTCTTTATCTTATACAAAGGTAAGTTAATCACATCATGCAAAAACCAGGAAGAAAGAATATGATAAATGTTACATTCTCTTTGAGACTTAAAAATCTGATACTTCCCATAAATTCCATGTCATCTCTGGGGTTCCTGACAGTGCAGGACATGACAAGATAAATTGCTAGTGACTTTAAGTAAATTATAGAGTTTCACTAACCTTAAAAATCAAAACTGAAACTTGTGACATTTAAAAAGTGTTCACAAGGCCACATGAAAGAGCTCCCAATCAAAGCTGAAGAAACGGGCCGTTATGAACCTACACCCAGGTCTTGCTTCATATTCTTTTGAAAAGATCTCCTTGCCTAGAATGATATTGTACCTGCCACAGAGATGGGAGACTGAGGACACATACACACACAGACACAGATGCAAACACACACACCCTCTCTTTTGTCATTTTGCACACATTTCTGCTTATAGGCATCTAGCTTTATCTAGCCAAGACTCAATAATGTCAAGGGGGTGGGGAATAAGCACACACCACTGCTCCGCCCTCCTTTGTCTTAGTGTGTCCCAATCTCTCTTAGTAACTGCTCCACTGGATCCTGAGTTCCCTGAGGACTTCATCTGAATCTTAGCCATCAGTTCATCTCCCACAAAGATTTACGTATTCCACCACAGATACTAGATACATGGTCATTAAATGAGTGAATGATGTTGAATAGAAATTGTCTTAAGCATGCAAGACAATTGTGTGTGTTTCTGTGAGTGCTGCGTGTGTGACTGTGTGTGTGTGCGTGTGCGTTAGAGAGAAAGAGAGGGAGGAGAAAATTTAGCACAGTATCTGCTTCGAGCGATACCACCAGCTAGAACCACTGGGCATCCTTGACCGCCGCGGTGCATCTATGCATGCTTTTAGGAAATGAGTTGGTTTTTCTCTGAAAATCAGCTCCATGTAGATAAAGTCTGGAAAACTGAAGCGATTAAATACAGACTCTAAGACTCAATCGTAGAGTACAAAATTACATACTCCTATTTATTTTTCTTATTATTCATAAAAGAGAGATTGGAAAATCTCTTTCTGTTTTCTTTTTTTTTTTTTTTCCTCCCTCATCTCTCTATAACAGAGAATAATGACTCTGGGTTCAACAACATAGGCAGTTAGACCATGGAGGCAGGATATCAAGAATAATAAAGGCTTAAATACTCTGGTTGGACTGCCCAGAGAAAGGGCTGATTGGAACAGAATACGACTGATTCTCATTATTCACAGCAGTTATGGTCTATGAAGTCCCCGTGGACACCGAATGAGTCAATACTGAACCGCCGCTTGTAGGGGAAGTATCCTGTTAGGTTCCTGAAAGTCTCTGGTCACATTTTCATCAATCAATCAACGTATACCTGATATTATGGTGCATTTCTGCTTAAAGGCATTTAATATGCATTGTTGATTAATTAACCTTGAACTCACAGCCAACAGCCCTCTAACTCATGTGCCAAAGAAGGTTATTTAGCGTATGTTTTCTCCCTAATGGAGATCGCACTGGACAGCACAGCAGTACATCTGGGGACTATTTTAAAACAGCAAAATCACCAATAAAAAGCACAAACATGTGGCACTAAAGGGACCACAAAAAAAAAGACACCTGTTTACTGTATGAGCACTGCAACAAAAAGGCACAGTATCTCCTTGGTCGACCTCAGCTGGGCACGTGTGTGTTGGACTATGCACCTTTTTTCTGCCACTTCCACGTCTGCAAATGACTGTGAAAATGCCATGCATATTGATTTGGGATTGCAGATACATTTTAGTGAGTCTGTGAACTTAACAATACAGAACCCGTGAACAAGGAGGATGAACTCTATATACATTAGTGGGCAAACTGAGGTGACTGAAGTTGAATCCAATTCAGGGCTCCACATTTATAATCACGATTATTCTGCATCAGCCTGGGTTCAGGAGGAAGCAGAAACAGATGGTTCCTAGGACATGTTTCCTAGTAAGTGTGTTTTCCTATTAAATGTGAGAGGGGTGAGAAGCTTAACCCCTTGACGTAGCAATGGGAATTCTGGAAAAGAAAAAAAAAAAAACCTAAACCGTTTAAACCCAATGGCATAAGTGGAGAATATAAAATGCTGAGTTGGCAAGTGAAAAGAGCAATTAAGTCCCTTAAGGGAAGTTGTGCCCCCTGCTATTTCTGTGATGTTTGAGGTATCCCTGGGCTGGTGTGAAGTACTAGACACCATTTCTGAAGGAGAAGTAATGATCCTCTAATGGGGCAAAACTACAAGGAATCTGGATCTTGCTTTTGGGTAAGGCCAAAAAAAAAAAAAAAAAAATCCAAAGAAATAGAACTGTCTCTAGATTAACCTCTTAAAGAGTCCTAGTAAGTCTCAGTGCAGAACCTTATTTGAAAGAGCTCATCAGAGCTTGGCCAAACGGTCTGTAAACAAACATTGCTAAAATCCTAAACAAATGCAACAGAAAGCAATGAACACAAGACAACCTAGAAACGCCCTGTAATGCAGGTCTTTTTACACCCATTGGATACTAAATATTGATATTTTGTTGTTTTGAGGGCTGTTAAAGGTGTTGTAGAAATGAAGAAGTATTGCAAACATTAAGAAAAGGACACACAATGTAGTACGTGATGTTTAATCCATGGCAGTTACTCATATTTTCACCCTAGTTGTGAACTAAGCATTAATACATGGGGAGACAGAGGGTCTCTCGAGGCTGCTTTGCTTGGCAGACTTCTGACCATGAACAGCCATCGCAGTGGGCTTCTCTGCTGTAGTGGAGACCGTTACCTGCACAATAACTGTTCTTCCTCTTTTCCTTTCTAACAGAGCCTGGATAAAATACTACACTCCGAGCTTTGCCAGCAGTAGAATGTGGCCCCATGACTGAGTTCTGGGGAGTGGGGCTCCCCAGAAAGCTCTTTAAAGGGAACTAGCACAGTTGCCATACTGTTTTCCTTCCCCCTTCCCCTACACGATGGCTCTTGTGGACGTTTTGAAAATGTGAGGACAAGGGTTACACCCCTAAGGACGGAGAAGCACAGAGGTCAGAGGAGACTGCCTCCCAGTTGGAATTGAGAAGTTCCCATACCAACTCTGGACTGTCTACTTCCAACGGGAAAAATAAATAACCCCTAAATTGTTTAAGCCAGTGAGTTTGGAGTTCCTGTTACTAGCAGCCAAATGCGATTCCTAACTGATAGACCCAGGGACAGTCTAGTGGGTCCCAGTGTGGAATATACTCAAGGCGTTAGACCTTTTCTAAGAAATGAAAGTGACAGTTTACAGCACAGAATGTGGGCCTTTACACTGCTCTGGTGTGTGGATTTATGTGATCATTTTGGGGTCGTAATGGATAATGGCATTGAATCAATAAAAGTATGAATTTAAGAAACAATGTTCTTTTCTTCATATCCTGGGTTTAAAATAGAACAATCCTTGCTGAACACTGGGCATGCATATTTTTTTTCAGGAGGTGAGTTTCTAGGTTTTAGGGTCATACCTTTGATTCTGGGTAATCCTATCTAAAGTGGCCTTTGTAAATAGATATTAAGCTTCACTTAAACTGAGTTAAAACGTTTTGCTTCTTTGCCTTCATTTTGGTTGACAGCAGACCTCGTCCCCATTCCTGGAAAGAATGTTGCCAATTTCCTGTTTAACAAACGATGGTGAAGAGAGGCAGTGGGTGAGGCGTCAGACGTCCTACCTATGAAAATAGGGCACAAGCTTTGCTAAAAAAAGGATAAAGATGAAAGGTCTCTAAGTGGCGGTGTCTCCATCCGTTGTTTAGGGCAGGCGACGCTGACTCACTGTCCTGATGGCCAGGGGAAATCCTGTATTTCCCTCTCTGGGGCTTTCAGTTTAATCTTGCTTAAGAGAGGCAGGCATTTTATTGTTCTTCTGGAGCCTTGGTGTCACTCTTCCAGACTTGCTTGTGCCAAGTTTCAGGTGGCCTCTGTAAATCATGTCATTGGAAATTGGGGACATAACTTTTTCTTCTTCTATTGTTTGGACACCGGGTAGCATTGTGTTCCTAGGCACACGTACATCTGTCTACTGACCTGGGACATTTCAGATGGTCTTCATGGGAACCTCCTCCCATGTTCACCTGTCATTCTCAAGTAGATCTGACCCGAGTCTTTTCATCATTTTAAGGAAACTTTATGTCTATTGTCAATTATTTATTTCATCATATAAAGGAAGTACTCTATAAATTGTCAGTCTTTTGCAATATCATGCACGCAATGCTATTCTCATTAATTTATTGGAAAGAAACCAATAAAGTTCCAGACATGATGTGTGCCTTAAATGGATGAAAAGAGTAAGACAACCAACTTGAGAATCATATGGCCTGGCACTTACCTAATTTCTCAGTCATACAACTGCAACTGAAAACTGTGAAGGATTCAGTGTGAAGCCGCATGGATCATAGTCAGGGAAGAATTCACCAAGAAGGTGATGAGTGATTTGAGGGGTTAAAATTTATGTAGGTTCTTAAGTAGGCGGGAAAACAAAAAACAATTCCAGCAAGAAACAGGGTATGCAAAAGCTTGGAATCAAAACTGAATACATGCTGGCAGAAAACAGTAAATAAAAACCCTGCCAAAAAGGAGGATTTGCCAAAGAGAACTAGTAACGTTTTAAATCCTTTGGGTGAGGCTACGTTATGGAAAGTGTTGGACTCAGTCTACTAGGAAACAGAGAAACTTTAGTGATGCTCAGAGACAAGGTGAAACAATGTTTAAGAAGAGAAATTTAGCAAGTGTTCGTTCATTATTAATATGCTTACAAAGCAAATGAATCGTCAAATTAAAATAAAGTAGAGATGTTTGAAATTACTTAAAAGGATAAGCAACTTACTTACATTAAAGAATTTATTTTTGGACAATTAAGCTGCTCTGTCCACATTACAGAATGATGAAACTGGTTGGATAAAAAAATAAATTGTTTATTGTAATACTCTAACATTTCTGATGAAGAATTTCCTCTTGGCTATTCACTATAGTTCACTCCCTGTCATCTCGAAAAATAATGCACCCTGGCAAAAACAGTCTGATGTAGGTCACACAATTTAATTTTTTTAAAAAAACGTTCTGTAATTTAAACTTGGTAACTTCCACTAGTTCTTCTGAATTAGTGAGTCAGTGTAAGCAAACTCTGGTTTATGCTCTAGATTGTAGCTCGTTGACAAAGCTTTACGTACCGGGATGTCATTTAAAGGTCCCTATAATAAACTGAGCTTGTTGCTATGTCCACTGCATAATTTGCTTTCCAGTCCAGCTGCTTCACACAACAATTCACACTTGGCAGTCATTTCTGTCCCAAGTTCAGTTATTTGATAACTTTTAATTCATTGTATTTAATTGCTGTTTCTCTCTCTCTTCCCAGTTTATTTTTTATATTGCTATTCCTTTCATCTAATTATTTTATTATTTTTTTTATTGACGTATAGTTGACGTATAGTTGATTTACAATGTTGCGTTAGTTTCTGCTGTACAGCAAACGTTCTTTTCTTTCTTTCTGACTGCGTTGGGTCTTCACTGCTGCACGCGGGCTTTCTCTAGTTGCGGTGAGCGGGGGCTACTCTTCGTTGTGTTGCACGGGCTTCTCATTGAGGTGGCTTCTCTTTGTTGCGGAGCATGGGCTCTAGGGCATGGGGGCTTCAATAGTTGTGGTGCATAGGCTCAGTAGCTGTGGCTCATGGTCTCTAGAGCACAGGCTCAGTAGTTGTGGCACACGGGCTTAGCTGCTCTGTGGCATGTGGGATCTTCCCGGACCAGGGCTCGAACCTGTGTCCCCTGCATTGGCAGGCGGATTCTTAACCACTGTGCCACCAGGGAAGTCCCAATACATATGTATACATTCTTTTTTGTATTCTTTTCCATTATGGCTTATCACAGGACATTGAATATTGTTCCCTGGGCTGTTTCTACCCAGTTTATTTTTGTTTACTATAATATTGCTTACTTCTTCAGGTTCAATGAGCTATTCTTTAAATCCTGTAAAATCAATGGAGTTAATCTTTCTTATTTGGTATCTTGGTTATTTCCCACAGTGCTACTCCTGAGTGAAATCTCTCTGTCATTTTGAGAACAATTTAATATTACAAAATTTTCCAATATCTATCTTGTGATTGCTACTCACGGCTGTCAGAATTACTGGCACGCAAAGCAATGGCCAGTAGGTTCAAGTACAATAATTTTCAATTATATTCCTTATTACTATACAAAATACCTTTACTCAAGGACTTAAAATGTAAAACCCAGTCATCTGAGGCATAACCTGGTCAAATCTTTGGATATATCTTCTCTCAACCGGGAAAAGAAATGGTGATTTCCTTCTTAATTTAGAGAAGGTTTTGGCTATATGTGACCCTTTAGTTTTGAAATTTTTCAATTTGCATATGTTCTCTTTATCATTTGCATACAATTTGTATATTACAGAGCCTTGTTCTCACATCAAAGTCAGTTTTAATATGAAAAGGTTTTGGCGTCATTAAATGTCTCACAGACATGGTTTGAACCGCCAATGTGAAGACAGAGAAGGTCTCAGCTCAGTAAAAATGGTCTGGGAAACACAGACAAGAATGACCTCTTCACTGATGAAAACAAATACAGCTTCTTTCAAGCCTTCCAATATACCTTTCTATCCCCTTGAATTAGAAGAGCAATGTCTCTGTTGCAATTCACCCTGTGTTCTGATTTGTTCACCCATCAGGAAAATCCAGGAAGTTTCAGTGTCCAAAGTTTTATTGGGTTTCATCTGGAAATCAAGCAGGACCCTGAGGGGCCTCCCCGGGTACAAAAGTCCCTTTATGTCCCCCACTTCTTGTTTATAGAATAAAAGACTTTAGCCTCCTGGGCCTTCCCCAAGTTCCAAAGAGCAGACTCAAGCAGTTAGAGATTAGGACAGTAGAGCTACAGGACTCATAGTTCCCCCTAAAGGGTTATGAATAACAATCTGATACATATCTCTGAGTTGTTCAGTAGAAATTAATCCCCTCCCCCAGGTGGACTACATGAGGGCCACAAGCATGGAGACCCTAGAATGGTTGGGACCAGAAGTTTGAGATTCCTGAAACATCACCTTGTTACCTCACCACCAACCAATGAGAAGAAGGTCCACAAGCTGATCACCCATCCTACAACCCTCTCCCCTAACACTGTCTTTAAAACCCTTGCCTGAAAGCTGTCAGGGAGTTCGGGTCTTTTGAGCACGTGCAACCCCTTCTCCTTGTTTGGTGGCCTGCAAATAAGCCCTGACTTTGCTGCAAACACCTACTGTCGGAGTTTGGCTCCCTGACTTCTTTCGCACAAGCTCTTGCTCTGTAGCAATTACGTAGAGACAATTGACTGAATCACTGGCCGTATGATTCATGGTTCATAATCCAAGGTTGATCTTTCCAGCATGACCAGCCCTCATGCTGGTTAGATCATGAAACTAACCAGGGTCCTCCCACGAGTCACCCATGTCTGATCCCAGGGTTTCTACCAAGAGTAACAAACACACTCTTATCACTTAAAAACTTCCAAGAATTTCGAATCTCCCTCCCAGGAACCAGGGACAAAGACCAGTCAGATTCTTTGTTATACAACAAGGTTCAATAAATGTAACTACTTTTATTAATGTTATTATTCCCTGAGTATCATAATAACTTTGTGAGGTAGGGACAGCTTTTCATATAAATTTTCACACTCTGATTTTTAAAGATGAGAAAAGAGTAGAGATGGGAGGGCGTGTTCTACTCAAGACAAAATTTTAAGACACTGTGGGAATCCAAACACTTTAAAAACGTAAAGAGAATGCTAGGCACTTTACACATTTTCAGTTTTCAGGTTGGTAAGCAAAAGTGTAAATAAATATCATCTTTCTATAAATTAAGTCAAATAAAAAATGTGTAGTTGAATTCTGGGCTAATTATGTATAACAACTATTAAAAAATAACTTCCATGGGAAAGCTGAATAACTCATTTTTGGAATTAAAAATAGACACAAAAGTAAGCCAGATCCTCCAAATACAAGATACAGATGTTTTCCATATGCTGTTTACAACTATTATCGCTGTTGGCAACCAAGGAGAGTGAACTTCTGTCAAAATGCCTTGGATTTCGCTGTATCACTATAGGTTTGATTTACCTCGTACTACTGCCAGAGAAACAATAACAGACTTACAAAGATTACATTAGCATTTTTATACCTTTGTAACCTTGGGCGAGATCACGGCTTTGCATCCTATTAAGGAAAAATAAAGATACTTTAAAAGCGTTCTGCTACAATTATAAGATGTAAGGCGTCTCCTGGTTCACTTACTTACACCAGCTGGATCCTGACTCAGCATGTGAGCTATAGTAGAAATGGGATTTGCTTCATCACAGGAGGACGCAAAGACAGGGTCACTTTAACAGGCTTTTGAGAAGAGATCTGGCCTCCTTCCTTCAGACGGTTAGACAATTCAACAACATTTTACATTTGAGACAATTGAGGCCAAAAGCTAGGTAATTTGATCACTGCTCTACGGTAGATCTTGTTTAAATCAGAATGCTACAAAAACGACTTAGTTAGATCCTGCTGTATAGCACAGGCAACTATACTCAATTTCTTGTAATAACCTATAATGTAAAAGAATCAGATGAATCACTTTGATGTACACCTGAAACTAACACAACACTGTAAATCAACTATGTTAATACCTCATACAAAATTTTTAAAAATCAATTTAAGCCCCAAAGTCCGTGAATTTAAAACATTTCTCAGAAATCCCTCCACTTTACATGAAAGCGTAAGTGATAAAAACTGTTAAGAGACTATTTATTAGGAAGCCATGATTTCTCCGAAAGGAAATCATTGTTTTACACATTTTGAGTTTCCTATTTTGCATCAGATTTAAGTAGACACTTGGCTTGTCAGGTTGCTTGTGTTCGATTTGTATGATTTATTTAGATGATTATCTTCAAGTTTTAAGAGAAACTGGTCCTTCTGTGGTGTTGGAAACTCTTTGTTAATATAATGCTTCAGAATCATAAATCATCAAAGGGGACTGTTTGGTTACTATGGAACTCCAGAAGGAATTATTTTCTTCTGTTTTTTTTTCTGCAAGAAAAGACTGTAGAGAGAGGTTGGATCTAAGGACAGAGACAGATGCAAAGAGCACAAAAGCACCAGAATGTTTCCACTTCTGGGAAAAGGGGAAGATAATGTGAAGTCCAACCATGAGCAATGCAATTGGTCATCTTTGTGGTATAGAGTCCCTAAAAACCCCCTCATTGGTAAGATCTGGTTTCTGCAGAATTCTTCACTAACACTAACTCATTATTTTACTATGAACTCTCTGTTATTTAATCTTCAGACTAGGATTGTGAGGTAGAAAGATTCATCCTTTATTTCAGATATTCTTAGGAGTGTGGTAAAGTGGTGAATGTTAGCTGGCGCTCTTCTAGGAAACAATGTAACCAGAAAAAAGAATTGGGAAGATTGCCCAGACTGTGATACTTCACTTTGCAAACCATCCTTATTTGCCACCTCAAATCAATTTTGGGGCCAGGAGTGTTTTTAATAAGTAATTATTATCTTCTAAATAAAAAGAGTCTTTAATCACTAACAGGAAATTTTATAGTTCAATGAATGCAAACTCAAAACTATTGCCAACTTATAAAATAACCTTAAGATAACTAACTTGAGAATATTTACCATATCTTCATCTCCCTGGCTTTCAAAAGCAAAGAAAATTTGGAATTCTTCTCAGTTCTCAGAACAATGTAGAATGCTTATAAAAAACCCAAGGTGGATGAAGTTTTGCCTTCTATTTAGTTTCTAAACAGAAAGTCCCCCCTACATATGTGTATAAAGACCTCTTGAGATTGGCCTACAATGGAGAATAGTTTCAAGGATAAAAACAGAAATGTGTTTATTATACTCATTTCCTACTGAGAATATAAATGAGTAGAGACCTTATTATTAAATCCCTTCGAATTGGATTCTTTTCTCCAACAACTCACATTTACTATTGTTAGTTCCAGTTTAAAGTCAATATGAATTCAGATGTGAGGAAGGAAATGCTCTATTCATATGAAATTTCAGCAGCGATTTATACACGATGCTTCGGGCAAAAAGTAAGATGAAAGTACTTTATTCCCCATTTAGAATCCTTTTCCACAATTCATAAGTAAAATTCCTTCTCACTGTGGTTATTGAGTTTAAAGCCACTTAAAACCCTGAAAAAGATCATGGAAGGGGTGTTCTCTACTTGGACTCAGTCCCATCCGACCATAGAAAATGCTTAGGCAGAAGGTTTGGAGTCTCAGAGGCAAAAGGAGATGTAAGAAATTAGCTAAGATGACTAGACCAAAGACCCAGTAGATAGTCTTACTTGATTTCTGTGGTGGGGTAGTGGGTTAAAAGATGGGAACAATTGGACAGGTTGGATTTTGGAGAGCCTTGAAAACTAGACTGAAAATTTATTGTTTTTCACTTACCAATGGTAAATCATTTTATGTTCTTGAGGAATGAAATAATCCAATACATGCAGTATTTCGAGAGAATTAGCTTGATAATGGTGTACTGGTTGAATTGTGTACAGAGGGGACAAATTTTGGATTCACCAGAATTGCAACCATAAAGATCTGTGTAATTAGGAGGAGGGATGGACAGGGAGGTAAACTCGAATAGTTATTCAAACTTTCAAAGAAATGAGAAAAGACTTTGGTGAAAATACGGACATGTCAGGAGATGGAAGAATAGAACATAACTGCAAAGCTTCCAGCCTTCAAAATTGAGATGGTGGACAGAGTAAGACCTTTGTAAATGTTTGTGATTTGCATTTAGATTTAGGTTAGGAGGACCAGTTTGATTTGGGCGTGTGGAATTTGCGACGACCATAGGACATCCAACTGGATGTATTTAGTAGGCTGTGTGAGTGGTATGGTAGTCAACTATGTAAAAATATCAGTAGTGGCTAATTCTCCAAGGGAATTAAAATGAGAGAGAAGGGATAAGAAAGACCTTTAATGAAAGAAAACAAAACATGTGCCATGAAAGCAGGGTGAAGGAAAAGGAAGAGAAGTAGGGGGAAGAATAGAATGGTGTGAATCTATGGAAACAGAGATAGAAGAGAGTGAGGAAGAGATGGATACCAGGTTCAAACCTTTCACCAATGTCAAGGACATGAAATTTGAGAATTGGTCACCTTGGATGGAGCAGTCAATGGAATGGTTAGAGTACAAGTCAGAACATAGCAGTTGAAGGTGGAGTAGGATGTTGTAAATTACAGGAAGAGATGAAGAAACTGGAAGGTGTAAAGGAGATTGCAACTACAGAAACAGCAGGGGCAGCTGAAAGGGTTTATTTTAGGACTTGAGATTCTTGGGACTCGGGAAAGCTTTTGAACCTGGAGTTGGGAGTCTACTTATTTTGAAATACAGTATTACAAGGTGCCATGAGGAGCCTGGTAATGGGTCCATTTCTGTAACCTGATTTTTGGTTTTATGTTTATGGCTTGAAATGATGAGTTTCAAGGATCAGCTCACATAAATAAGAGGGAGAAAGAAGGGATGGTAAACTACTCTTTGTACTCAACTTCATTGCAAAAGGCAGCCTCACAACCCCCTTCGAACTGGTTGGAAACCAGCATCTTCAGAGCCTACTTACTTCCTGCTCAAACCATGAGGATAGACTAAAACCAGATGTGTTGTGACCTCCTCAAAACCTATACACAGGCAGGACGCCATAATATACTGTTTAAATACAGCCCATGTGTCACTAATGCAGGCCCTCATTTTCCATGATGTACCAACAGAGCGGGGGCCCAGGCAACTGCAAAAGCTCCAGGCTAGAATTTTACAAAGAACAAGTTCCCCTGTGTGTGAACAGCTAAGTCACGAGTGGTCCCTCTTCAGCACTGAGATGTTTCACCTTAAAGCTTCAGCCACCTAGGAGAAACCCAACATATAATCATGACCCTTTTCAATTTTCTTATAATGAAAAGAAGAAATGAAGCGTCTCTTAAAGGTCAACTTTCAGAAACAGGAAAAGACAAACAAATGAGTGGTTTTTGTTGTTTTGTGGTTTTTTGTTTTTCAACATGACTCAAGTAATAGAGTCCTACCCTTGTGGTTCTGGTTCACCATCCAGTGCATCTCTCATTAGGAATTCTATTTTTTTTTTTAATTCAACTTTGACATTTTTTCTTTATTTGTTTTCATTGCTTCTTTTAGACCACCCAGAAAGTATTTTTCTTTCATTTTTTGTCTTCACACACACATACCTCTTTCTCTCTCTCTCTCTCTCTCTCTGATTTTAAAAGACTTAGGCAGTGTTTCATTTTTTACCTTGAAGTTTCAAATCAGCAAATGTGTACTGAGTACCAACTATGCACCAATCAGCCATTTATTCTTATTTTATGTTCGAAATATCTATATTGCTTTGGGAGAAAATGATAAAGCGTCCCTGTTGAAAGATCTAAAGAACAAAAATATTAAAAATCTTTCAGATCCCACCATCCAAATACAACCAATATTAAACACTCATTTGCTATCTATTCATGCATATTTAGAAATTTATACGTTTATAATTTTGCTAACTGGGATCATATATATTTTCTGTAAGCAGCTTCTTTTACTCAGTATGCCATGGATATCTTTCCTGGTCAAAATGCATAACAAGGTCATCATTGTCAATAGTTATATTACCTGATATACACACACTGTAATTTTCTTAACTAATCTCCCAGTGCCGATAATCCAAGTTATGATTATTTTTCTATTCAAATTTCAAGAAGCAACCTTATACATACATAATTTTTTCCCTCTAAGCCCTTGCTGTTTGTCAGTGGGTCAATAACTCTTTTCCCTTGGGGCTTTCTCTACATGCTCCAGATGGTCCTACAGTTGGCTTGAGAGTGATCTTTAATATTACAAGCTTTGGGCTTCCCTGGTGGCGCAGTGGTTAAAAGTCAGCCTGCCCATGCGGGGGATACGGGTTCGTGCCCGGGTCCGGGAAGATCCCACATGCCACGGAGTGGCTGGGCCCGTGAGCCATGGCCGCTGAGCCTGCGCGTCCGGAGCCTGTGCTCCGCAACGGGAGAGGCCACAACAGTGAGAAGCCCGCGTACCGCAAAAAAAAAAAAAAAAATTACAAGCTGTCATGAATGCCACATTTTATGTGCTGTTCTGGGCAGATGAGATCAAACGATGGAAGCTTCATGAAGGCAGATTATGGGTCAATACTCAGAAGCATGTCTTGAAATGACTATGTTAAATAAATGAGATAATACAGGCAAGAAGTATGCTGCAAGTTGTATAGCCCAATACTTGTTAAAACAAATACCGTTATTCTGATGTAATTAAGGAAGGAATTACTTCTTTAAGTGGTGAATTCCTAGGTCTTTGCGACATTTGTATTGAAGCTGGGTGAATAATTTCGGCAATTATAAGACATGTTCTTAAGTGGAAGTTTGAGCAGACTGACCTCTTACATATGTATCACCCTCCCAGAAGTTTCTAAGATTCTAAGTGGAGCACATATTGAATTGGGCTTTAACCTCACCACCACCTCCTTAAATCTTTCCTCCCCAAAACGTATTTATGCTTCAACAAGGAATTTTTTTGAACACCTTAATATTGGCAGAATCTTGGCAGGTAGGCAGAGGGGGATATTTGGAGTTAGGTAAGCATTTCAGACTGCCTGTTTAAATCACAACTTTTCTATTATCTATTTGGAAGTTTCCAACTCAGATTTCATGGGCCTCAAATAGGATCAACTTCCATCCTAAACACACACACAGAGTTTCAGCCTATAAAATTTTCTGGTTTGAAGGTCATTGGGTGGATGAAGAAGAAACAGCAGCAAGAATGTAGGCTGAAAAAACTTGCACAACCTAAAAGTTGAGAATTATGTTTTATTCAGCAGACATTCTGAGGACTTCAAGCCTGGGACACAGCATGTCAGATAACTCTGAGAGGCTGCTCCCAAGAGGCAAGGGGGGCGAGCCAGAACATACAGGAGTTTTTGCAACAAAAAGCAGGAAGTCGGAATATCAAAAGATTACTGTTAATTAAAGAAAACCAGACATCTCAAGTTAATGAAATTAGCAGTTTTTCTATACATGGGAAGATGCAAAGTCTGGGCTCACTGGAACCATTCCTTTGGAATGCACCTCAGCTATCTGGGGCCAGTATCTTGTGCTTCTCATCCTAAGTCTCTTCAGGTGCACCGTTGGGGCAGCTCTAATGTGATGGCCTGATGGCTGCAACATCCTTTGTTTACTGATATGGCAGCAACATTTTTCATTCACAAGGAGAAACATGCACATTCCAATATCCTATTATATCCACAGTTATGAATCATGAAAAGGTAGCATACACCAGACATCAAGGCACGTGTAAATGAAGGTTGTCAGTCACGACCCTGGAGGTGGGGGGCGCCGTGTTTTGGTAGTGAATTCCTCACAACAGCCCCAAGAACAGCTGTCCTTCTAGGAAAGGACAGTCCATCTCTGCCCAACTCCTAAGAACCAGAGCCAGACGGCATGCATAGAATCTCAACAACAACGTGCTTAACCTTGTTCTTACAAATAAATTAATGGGAAATAGTCTCACCCCACCAAGCAGGAAAGGCCTCGTTATTGTGGAGTGAAGATTTGTACTTGGAAATTTAATATTTCTCAATGTAGAAACTTTTTCAGAGTTTGACTTTTTTTTTTTAATTAATTAACTATTTAGTTACTTTTGGCTGTGTTGGGTCTTTGCTGCTGTGTAGGCGTTCTCTAATGGCGGTGCGCAGGCTTCTCATTGCCGTGGCTTCTCTTGCTGCGGAGCACGGGCTGTAGGCACGCGGGCTTCAGTAGTTGCGGCACACGGGATCAGTCGTTGTGGCTCGCGGGCTCTAGAACGCAGGCTCAGTAGTTGTGGCCCGCGGGCTTAGGTGCTCCACGGCATGTGGGATCTTCCCGGACCAGGGCTCGAACCCGTGTCCCTTGCATTGGCAGGCAGATTCTTAACCACTGAGCCACCAGGGAAGTCCCCAGAGTTTGACTTTTTAATAAAAGAGTGTCCTCAAATAAAGGGCAAAATCCATATATTTTGCTAGTGGCTAGCTCTTCGTATCCCATTATTGGCCTCTGAGCCATTCTTCGAAGAATATGGTGAAATAAAAATGAAATAATGTATGTGCAAGTTCTTTGAAGAGGTAAAGACTACCTGATGTTTAGTAAAGATGACGATAGTCTTCACTCTCTCTGAAAAGTCCTGCAAAGTGCTCAGGGTGTGAGGAAAAGTCCAGAAAAAGGAAGGGGCTCCTAGAACAGAAGGAGTTTGCATTCGCCTGCAGCTCTTGTTTCTTTTTAAATTATGCCACACCCTGAAATAGTGTGTGATTCTCTTTTCAAAATATTTGCAATGGTTTTCCATAGCGTAAAGCTTATGCTTTTTAGTTGGAGTAGTCTTACCTAAAGGGTTATTCGGCTATACGTATGTACAGGGGTATTGAAAGCTGTAAGGTAAGATATTTGCCTACAGGTTGGATTTTCTAGAAGTTTTGGTAAAAGAATGCTAAAATTATTATCATAAAATGAAAATAGATAGAATGGAGTTATTTTATTTTGAAAATTATCCATACAAATTGTTATCATAAAACTTCGAAACTTTTCCCTTTACAGTCAGAAGAGAATAGCAGTGTGAATGAAAAGTGTTGCCTGTCATATCAGCAAACAAAGATGCTGAGGCCATCAAGCTATCAGCCACTGCTGCTGCCAACAGTGAGCCTGAGGGCACTCAGGATGAGAAACACAGGATACTGGCCCCAGTAGCCGAGGTGCATTTCAAAGGAATGATTTCAGTAAGCCCAGACTCTTGCATCTCCTCATACATAGAAAAACTCTAAATTCCTTAACTTGAGATGTCTGGTTTTCTTTAATTAACAGTAATCTTTTGATGCTCTGACTACCTGCTTTTTGTTGCAAAAACTCCTGTATATCCCGGCTCCCCCCTTGCCTCTTGGGAGCAGCCCCTCAGAGCTATATGACATGCTGTGTCCCGGGCTTGAAGTCTTCAGAATGTCTGCTGAATAGAACATAATTCTCAACGTTTAGGTTGTGCGTTTTTTTTCTTCAGTCAATACAAGCATTCCTATATTCTCACCAGCCTTGGGCATACTTCTGTGGAAAATTTTGAGAGGCAGGAACCTAAGAGTAGAGGACAGACTCCGAGCCTGGTATTCAAGCCCCTTCATAATGTGTTCTCAATATTCCTTTTTGAACTTTTCTCCACTACCTTGCTCTCTGAAATCTGAACAGCAGTTGGCAAGTTCACCCCTGGACTGGATAATGAGCCGTGCCAAGCTCTACACACGCCTCACCCAGTTTCCCTCCCAGGAAACTTCCCTTCTGTCACGTCTGGTTCTCCAAATTCAGCTCCAGTAAACTCTTCTGTAACCCCCAATCCCTTGGTGGTTATTCCCTCCCCTGCACCACATCTTTACTTTTTTTTCACATTGTTTGTCATTAGTGGCAAAATACATTACCTGGTTACAAAGCATATAGCTTCTCATTTTCATTGTATGTACTGTCTACCCAATTTAGACTGAATATTCCCAGAGGGGAGGACTTTTATTATTCTTCCTAACTCTTGATACAGTGTCAAATCGATGTGAAAATCGATGACAATACATGGACAGCATTTTAGAAACCATTGAATCCGAGTTCCTTCTTTTATAGATAGAAAATAGAGACCAAAAGTAGAGAAAAATGAGAAAACTTGGAGGATAATACAGAAGAGGGATGTTCATTTACTCTTTTGGCTTTACTTCTGTTAGAGATTAGTTTTACATGAAGCCCCGTAGCAACTGAGAGAGAGAGGCTGTTACTATAGCCTGTGGCACATAGGTTAAGTCAGAAATACGGAATTTTGTCTAATAGAAAAGATTGTTTCCTTCTGGCCTCTGAGGATCTTTCATGTAGATCTGAAATAAGTCTGGTATTTCCTGAAAGCAGGAGGCATGCATTCTTGTAATTCTGCTCATCTCTTCCCAGCATTAGTGTGGCCTTCATTTTTGGCATGGATTTGTGCTTGGAGTTTTACCCATCCCTATGCAAAACCATAAATCTCACACCAGTCCTCTGAAAATTTCTCTACAGTCTTTTCTGAGATTCTTACATCACCACTAAATGTGTTTGTTTAGGTGTGTCAAGTCTCCTAACTTAGGGTGATGTCGTTTGAGAAGTTGGTGGAGGGTGAAAGTTGAGAGAAGTGAAGATGTTGGAGATTGGAAATGAGACTTGTGGATACTGGTGAACAACTTGAGAGAGAGGGCAGGCAAAGTAAGAGGAAATCAGTCATTTATTATTTTCTTTAGAAGAATAACATTGGTATATGCACCCTGTATTTATTAGTTCATTGAATCTTCATAACTAACCTATGAGGCAGGTACCACTAGAGTGAGAAACTGGGTTCCAGAAAGCTTAGAACCCAAGTAGGCCAGCTGAATAGGTGTCAGCACCCATATTTGAGCCCAGGAAGTCCAGGTCCAGAGCTACATATGCTTCTATCTATGATACTACAGTGTCTCTCAAAGGAGATAAGGTATACACACACACACACACACACACACACACACACACACACACACACACACAGGAATATTACTCAGCCATAAAAAAGAATGAAATGCTAATTCTTAATCAACTATACTCCAATATAAAATAAAAATGAAAAAAAGAATGAAATCATGCCAGTTGCAGCAACATGGATGGACCCAGAGATGATCATACCAAGAGATGTAAGTCAGACAGAGAAAGACAAATATCATATGATATCACTTATATATGGAATCCAAAAAAAAGGATACAAACGCACTTACTTACAAAACAGAAATAGACTCACAGACATAGAAAACAAACTTATGGTTACCAAAGGGGAAAGGGGGGTGGAAAGAGATAAATTGGGAATTGGGGATTAACAGATACACACTACCATATATAAAATAGATTAAAAAACAAGGACCTACTGTATAGCACAGGGAATTATATTTGATATCTCTAATAACCAAGTGAGATGGATAGGAGGTGAGTGAGGCAAAGAACTGGAAAAGGAGAAGCCCACTAGAAGATGATGCCTGTAATCCAGGGATTAATTGGCACTCAGATTAAATGGGAAAAAACATTGCCATGAAAGACTGGAAATCTAGGACTGACCAGAATGAAAGTTGAAAAAAGGAAAATGACCCAAAGTTTGCAATGAGAGAGTTGAAATAGTGGAAGTGTTAGTGACAGGAATGAGCCTGTGTGGGATGTATGGAATGTGAGAGCTCTGAGCGGGAACTGTGACCGAGGCACATTTGTACCCCAACTCCCATCACTTGTGACTTCTCAGTAAACAATGAATATGAGAATGAAAGAATGAGCTTGAAATTTTCTTTTTTGAGAAAGAGGAATCACTTTTAGAGGAAGGGGATGTGCTCAGTTTTGTAAAATGACTTTGCTTGGGCTGCCATAACGTAGTACCACAGACTAGCTGGCTTAAACAACAGACCTCTATTTTCTTGTAATTCTGGAGAGCAGAAGTCCACGAGTAAGGTGTCGACGGGTTTGGTTTCTTCTGACGCCTCTCCTTGGCTTACAGATGGTCGTCCTCTCCCTGTGTCCTCACAAGATCTTCCCTCTGTGTTAGTCTGTGTCCTAATTTCCTCTTGTTTTGTTTGTTTGTTTGTTTGTTTTGCAGTACGCGGGCCTCTCACTGCTGTGGCCTCTCCCGTCGCGGAGTGCAGGCTCCGGACGCGCAGGCTCAGCGGCCATGGCTCACGGGCCCAGCCGCTCCGCGGCATGTGGGATCTTCCCGGACCGGGGCACGAACCCGTGTCCCCTGCATCGGCAGGCAGACTCTCAACCACTGCGCCACCAGGGAAGTCCCCTAATTTCCTCTTTTTGCAGGAACACACTCATATATGGTAGTAGAACACCAGTCATATTTTTAAGAGCACCAGCCATAGGACTTCCTTTTACCTTAATTACCACTTTAAATGCCCCATCTCTAAATGCAGTCACATTCTGAAG
Organism: Neophocaena asiaeorientalis asiaeorientalis; assembly: GCF_003031525.2. Classification (NCBI taxonomy): domain Eukaryota; kingdom Metazoa; phylum Chordata; class Mammalia; order Artiodactyla; family Phocoenidae; genus Neophocaena; species Neophocaena asiaeorientalis. The sequence continues at coordinate 3,835,834 of NW_020175192.1, forward strand.
GTACTGGAGGTTAAGACTTTAACATATAAATTTAGAGGGAGACACAATTCTGCCTATAACAGATGGTTACCCAAATGCATATTCCACAAGAAGCAGGATATTCAAGATTATAACCTGGGGAAGAGTACCACACTGAAGAGAGTGATTTGAAGAACTTAAAAGTGGATGAATATGTACAATGGAATATTACTCAGCCATAAAGAAGAATGAAACCATGCCATTTGCAGCAACATGGATGGATCTAGAGATGATCCTACTAAGTGAAGTAAGACAGAAAGAGAAAGACAAATACCATATGACATCACTTATGTATAGAATCTAAAAAAAAAGATACAAGTGATTCCATTACATGATTAAAAGTGTTTTATAGTATTAATAAAAATTAATAAAGTTTATTTTACCTTTTAAAAAACTGCCTATGATATGTGGACTTTAAAAGCATCTTTAAACTGATTTCTAGCTGCATTTTACTGTCATCAGAAAAAAGATTCCGCATGGTATTCTTTGAAATTTGTTGAGATTTGTCTTATGGATAAGGACATAATCTTATTTTGCAAATAATCTATGTACTCTATAATGATATACTCTATAGTTTTGGCTTATAGGATTATAACCACGACAATTTCATCAGGTTTGCTAGTCATGTTATTCAAATCTTCCATATGCTTACTGATTTTTTTTTTTGTATACTAGTTTAATCAATTACTGATAAATTTGTGTTGAACTTTCTCACTATATAAAAAAAGGGGATAATGAAGCCATGAGACTTATAGTCTTGCATGCCAAATTGCTTCTAATAGAAAAAAATATATATATATATACATACATATATAAACAAACATGGGAGTTTCTCAGATAAGATTTGGGATTGACTGAAGCTAGGTGGGTCCAGGAAATAATGCAGAGAATGGAGCTAAGTCATTAGTACACTCACAGTCCAAACAGTGCCTATCAACCTCTGCCCCAGCTGTGTGGGTTTCAGGACCATTACTCAGCTGAGCTGCACCATTGTCCCTAGGCAAAGACTCATGTGGCAAACAGATTTGGTGAGTTCCCCGTCTACAAGAGAAATGTTAGGTGTGTGACTGTCACCCTAACTCTTACTGAAACAAGATTAACACTGTTTTCTCAAAAGAAAAATTTGTGGGTTTGCTGCATCTTAAAATCAAAGGCACTGTCTCTTCCATCCTGGTATCTTTCACTGTCCTCTCTGTTCTAATACTACGTTTGTATGGTTGGGTCCACCTGGTAGAATTGCGCCAGTAGCGTTCTCCCAGCAACTAGCTCTCAGATTTGTGCCAAATCATGGCTATTATGATGTCAGTGTTACAAAGGTAAGTCCAGTGGTCTCTAAATTGGCTTAGTGAAGAGGAAGAAAGGAAAAAAAAATAGTTGCACTTTGCTACCAGGAAAAGCCATAATGTTGATTTTCCTGTTTGAAGCAGTGCTGTTCATTGGTAAGGGTCTCAGGAAGGTGCGGGAATTAAATATAAAATCAATACCTTGTAAAGGCTTCGCCTTACACAGGAGATCTTAAACAAAGACCTACAAACATGGCTTTTTTTAACATAATCTGGCCCATGTTGACCTCTCCTGGACGTCCCTAGCTTGTCAGCACTCAACAGGGTTTCTCCTATCACCTGTCAGCCCCAACCCAGCCCATCCCATCTCACCGACTGCTGCCACTCTGGAGACTTCTGTTTCAATAGATTCCATCATTGAATTTCATACAAAGTTGGGTCCTTCTGCTTATATCCTTTTAGAACCCCGTGTTACTTTTCCTCCATAGCTCTTGTTAAATACGACTATTTGGTTAATATCTAGCAACTTCATAGGACTGGAAGTTCCACAAGGGGCAGACATCATACCTATTTTATTGGCCAGTCGATGCCCAGTGTCTAGATCAGTGAAGAATCTACCAGCTGTGGGATCAACATATAATTAGTGCATATATTTCTATGCCTATAGGTATTTGACTTGTCTTTTCAGGACCTCGGGTTTCTTTGTACGTTTGTTTGACTTTAATAACAAGTAGCATGGAACGGTGGAAAGATCACAGATTGTGGAATTAGACACACCTAGTTTAAATTGAGCTGTTACATTTTATTCGTCTAGACTCAGATGAGAGAGATACCAGTAACTGATGTTCAATTCTCATCCTCTTTGATCTTTCAATCGAGTGTTCACTTTTACTTGAAAGTGTCCCCTTGGCTTTGTGGTCTCACTGTCTTATATTCTCCTCCTAAATCTCTGAACACTTCCTAGGTTTTCTTTCCTTCTCCCCAGAGTTGCATTCTGTGTCTTCTTCACATTGGGCACCCTTTATACAGAGCACTCATTTTCCTCTTGTAGCTTTAGCAGTCCCAATCTGAATTTTTCAGCTGCCTCACTGATACCTTCATGAGAACACAATAGGAAAGTATTGTAGTTAACCCCAGAACCATGCTGTAGTGATGTTTGCCCATCACTTGCAATTCTGTATAGTTTGAAGCTTTAGGTAATATTTTAGTGAATCACTTATAGTTTATTCTTAATTGCTGTGGAAAATGTATTTTGCACAGTATTAGTTCAGGTTCACTTACTTTGTAATAAGGACAATTCCTTTGTGTGTAGTATATAATATACAGCTGCATCTATCATCTATTACAAAAAGAATCATCTAATATTTCACTGAATTACCTCAGAGACCACGGATCTCTTCTAATCCATCCATAGGACTCTCTGAGTGTAAATACTCTTCAATCAGATATTTAGACAACTTTTCAGGGCACTCAAACCTATAGCGAGGGAGATATGTATTCTAAAAATAATTCCAATAGAAGCAGATATTAGGATAAGAAATATATTCTGGACATATTTCTGTGTTATGGACGACATCCCCAAGCTTACTAAAACCATCTGAAATGGAATAGCCTTCCTTGATGAGGAGAATAAAGATTTGACTGATAATGATCCAGCAAAAATCAAACCTGCCATTCAGCAAGAGAAATGATTTTTTTGTGTCTTTGAATAACTTCTGATAAGTCAAGGCATTTTCTTTTGATAAATGTATTAGTTACATTTTGAGCTTCACATTATGAGCTTTGGAGCGAGCCACATATGCTTTTAAGTTACTCTGCAACCCTAGAGAGCAAGAAAGACAAAAATTAATCAGGTCCTGGCTGTGGAAGGTACAATTGGACACCTTAGACATTGAGACTTACTCTCCAAGGTACTTTTGCCCAACTACTTTCTCATGTCAGCTCTAAAATCAGTTGCTGCTTGGAGACACGTGGAGACCAGGTAAATAAAAAGATAAAATTTTTGCTATGAGGGCTTCCCTGGTGGCACAGTGATTGAGAGTCCGCCTGCCGATGCAGGGGACGCAGGTTCGTGCCCCAGTCCGGGAAGATCCCGCATGCCGTGGAGCGTCTGGGCCCGTGAGCCATGGCCGCTGAGCCTGCGCATCCGGAGCCTGTGCTCCGCAACGGGAGAGGCCACAACAGTGAGAGGCCCGCGTACCGGAAAAAAAAAAAAAAATGCTATGGCTCTTCTAAATACCTACCCACCTAAAGTAATAAGACAACCGTATACTAGAAAAACAGCTGTCTTCAAAGTTAAAGCCAAACTTCTTTTCCTAAACAGAAAAAAGAAGGAATAGAGAAGAAAAGAGAGAAATACTGAAAACATTCTATACTTAATACTACCCGAAATCAGAAATCAGGTGTTCAACAGGCTTACATATCCAGAACTTAGAAGCAAAGCCTCTAGGTAACTATAAAGGATGATGGTGCCTCCAATGAGATTTAGCCATTTGACTTGTACACAAACCTTTCGGGAATTTATTCAAGCCCATTTATGGTTATTTTATGCCATACTAAATACATTTTCACATTTGAGAGCTAAGTCAGTATCAGTTTAAAATAAAGACATTAGAATAAAGAAATAGGCAGGCTTCGGTTTCTGCAATGATGTAACTCGTTTGAACCTATTCAACAGACAGAAGAAAAAAACTCAAAGAATATCTTTGAGTTTGAATATCTATTATCTCAAAGAATACAGAACATGTGATATTGGGGGAGGGACATGGAATCTTATCCAGCAAAATAGGTCCTGAGGAAACAATATATGATAAACAGCAAAAAACCCTGCTGATCATAAGACACCAAGAAAAATTAAATTTAGAATCTTCTGTGAAAAAGAGTGCAATTTTTAATTTTTATTTAAAATGGATACAATTCGGGACTTCCCTGGTGGTGCAGTGGTTAAGAATCCACCTGCCAATGCAAGGGACATGGCTTCCATCCCTGATCCGGGAAGATCACACATACCATGGAGCGACTAAGCCCATGAGCCACAACTACTGAGCCCACACGCCACAACTACTGAAGCTGGTGCGCCTAGAGCCCGTGTCCGCAACGAGTAGCTCCCTCTCACTGCAACTAGAGAAAGCCCGCGCGCAGCAACAAAGACCCAACGCAGCCAAAAAATTAATTTAAAAAAAATGGATACAATTCAAGGTTTGGTGTTCAAATAAGTCTTCAGCAGTTCATAATTTTTCCTGTGCTATTTACTTACTCTCATTCCCAAGCCCATTCTTTGTCCTCTGCATGTGATGCTGGGGCTTGCCATTTTGATTCTGATGAGCATCTGACAATGAGAGGCAGTGGGAGACAGAACGGAAGAAGGAAGGAAGAAGGCACTTCCTCCTGCTTTCCAGCACCCTTTAGCTCTTCTCAAGCAGCAACAGACAGTTGGTTCCAGCCTATCAACGCTCTCAGCACTCCCGACACCTGCCTCTGCTGAGTTCTTCCTGAATAACCAATTCGCAAAAGAGTGAGCACAATTAGAAGGCTGCTGTTTTGTACCACTACATTTTGGGATAACTTCCTGTGCAGCAATAGTAACCAGAACATCAGACTTTTAAAATTTGTCCTCCACAGGAGGTGCTCAAGTAATATTTTATTGAGTAAAAGAATAAATGCTGAGAAACTAGATGGCAGAAGGTGGTGGCAGTATACCAAAGGTATCCTCCATTTAGTCCCTAAGTTGGCATTACATTGGTCCTAGAATGAACAAACTATCCCAGAAACAGTTCAGAAAGCAAATTCCACTACACAAAGTGAGTAGGTTGTTTTCTTTTCCTTTTTAATGAAGAGGAAGGTATTTTTCTTACCTTACAATTGAGGAGGCCTACTTGTGAAATATTGAACAGGAATGCCCACATTTCCCATACTGCCACCTTAAATTCCCTTTTATTCTCATCCTTTCCTGAGACTGGACTCGATTTTCATGGTATTTGAAGAATTTCTAGGAGTTGGTGTTAATGAAGTGCTTATACTACCTCATCATCCTAGAATTTAATTGATTAGCATCAACATTCCAGATGAAACTCATATTTTAAATATTTACATGAATGACAGTAGCAAGGGGCACACCTAGCACCCAGATCTTGGTTTCTAATATCATTCTCCAGTCAAATAAACCAAGGCTCCCTGGAGAAATGGCTGATTGTTGGATTAGGAGCCTGGGTCATCTTATAGTTCCAGAAAGTAAAAAACTGCTCAAAATTTAAAAAGCCCAAACTGATGGGGGTATGTTGAAGGAACATGGGCACCAAAGAAAAGAAGTCCCAATAGTCAAAGCTAGAAAAATTTGAGCAACAGAATAAATAAAGTAGTATTGGATGATAAGCCAAAGTATAAAATTAGTATCTATTAATCCATACTTATACAAATAAATGATTGAATAAATAAATAAATGGAGAGAATAGATAAATTCCTCAGGCAGAAAAATTCCAAATAATTTATACACACACTCCACTTTTAAGGAAATGTACTATAGCTTCCCACTCCTTAAGTGTGGGCTTCACAGAGCAATTTCTTTCCAAGGAGTACAGTATAGAAAAAGACAGGGGAAAAGGAATAACTTGACATTGATGAAAGATATCAAGGAAGAAACAAATAAATGGAAAAATAGCCTATGCTCATGGATTGGAAGAATTAATACCGTTAAAATGTCAATACTACCAGAAGCCATCTGTAGATTCAGTGCAATCACTATCAATATTCCAATGGCATTATTTAACAGAAATAGAAAAAAGTACTCCTAAGATATATATGGGACCCCAAAAGACCCTGAGCAGCCAAAGAAATCCTGAGAAAGAAGAAGCAAATGAGGAGGCATCACATTTCCTGATTTCAAGCTATACTATAAAGCTAACTTAATTAAAACAGTGTGGTACTGGCATAAAAACAGACAAATAGACCAATAGAACAGAACTGAGAGCCTGTAAATAAACCCAAGTATATACAGTCAACTAATATTTGACGAGAGAGCCAAGAATACTCGGTGGAGAAATGACAGTCCCTTTAATAAATGGTGCTGGGAAAATTGGATATCCACATGTAAAAGAATGAAACTTAAAATCTATCTTACACCACTCACAAAAATTAACTTAAATGAGCTGAAGGAAAAAACCTACTTACTTTGTATAGTGGAACTTGCTTTCTGAACTGTTTCTGGATTGTTTATTCATTCTAGGGCCAATGTAATGCAAACTTTCTTTTCAAGTTAGTGTTTTTGGATATATTCCCAGAAGTGAAATTGCTGGATCATACGGTAGTTCTATTTTTAATTTGTTGAGGAACATCCATGCTGTTTTCCATAGTAGCTGCACCAATTTACATTCCCAACAGTGCGCAAGTGTTCCCTTTTCTCCACATCCACTCCAGCATTTGTTATCTCTTGTCTTTTTGATGACAGCTGTGCTCATAGTCATGAGGTGGTATCTTATTGTGGTTTTAATTTGTATTTTCCTAATAACTAGTGATGTTGAGCATCCTTTCATCTACCTATTAGTCTTTTGTATATCTTCTTTGGAAAAAATGTCTATTGAAGTCCTTTGCTTATTTTTTAATTAGGTTATTTGGGTTTTTGTTTTTGCTACTGAGTTGTATGAGATCTTTATATGTTATGGATATTAACCCCTTATCAGATATACGGTTTGCAAATATTTTTTCCCATTCTGTAATTTGTCTTTTCACATTGTCAATGTCTTCTTTAGCTGTGCAAATGCTTTTTTGAGTTTGATACGGTACCACTTGTTTATTTTTTATTTGTTGCTTCTGCTTCAGGTGTAATCTCCAAAAAATTGTTACTAAGGCCCACGTCAAGGAGCTTTTTCCCTTTAATTAATAATAATGTATTAATATTGGTTCATTAATTGTGACAAATGTACCATACTAATAAAATATTATAATCAAAATGGAAAACAGGTTGGAGTCTATGGGATCTGTCTGTACTACCACCACAATAATTTTGTACCTCTAAAACCATTCTAAAATAAAAAGTTTACTTAAAAAAATGTTCACATGTGCTGAGTTTTGTCAGCATAAAAAAAATATTGACAAAACTCAATAAAGTAACTTCACCATGTGTACAACTGCTCTGTTGACTGTTGTCTCAATGACCAGGCTTACAGGTTAAAAGCCTATACAAGTGTCCACTCATAAAGGGCAACATTAAAATCCTGCCGAGTTTGCTGATTAATAGTCTGGGTGCTGCCATAGCCAGGCTGTTCCAAGTACTTAGAAAAAGGAGCTTAGTCATCTGCCTACTCTCTCCTTTATTAGGTTTAATTTATGGACTGTGAGTTTCACTGGAGCGGAATCTCGAGCACAACAGCAAATTGTTGAACAGAAAAGGGACGGCATGGAGGCTGAGGCCCACGCTTCTCAGAAACAAAGGGGAGATACAATTGTTGAAAGACAATAAGGGCTCCACATTGTAGAGATGGTCCCAGAACAGAATAACTACACCTAAATTTGTCCCCACCCCTTCCCACTTAGCCCGGCCCAAAGAGTCACTTTGAAGGTCCTAGATTTTCACTGTTGCCTTAAATTTTGTGAAACAAATAAAATAGCACTTAAAAAAAAAGGTTAACGCAGCAACATATCTTAATTGTATTCATACATTTGCAAGAATTTAAATAATTTTTCATCTGTAATATTTAAAATAAACTCCTAAAAATATGTGGTACTAACAGGAAAAGTCTAGGCACCCTTCCAGAAGTGACCTTGAAGACCATCTTTGTACCACCTGGGCCACATGTCTCTATTAGAGGACAGGAAAAATAAATCAAGACCTAATAACTGAGGAGGGGTGAAAGCCATCATTCAGGGTGTTGCATTCATCGTGGAGCTCTGTGGCTTTCCACTGGCTTCAGGTCAATTTGTTTTAAGAGCAGGGTCCTGTGAATCCAACTGAACGATCAGTTTATTCAACCATTGTATTTCATAAATTTCATAAATTATTTAACTGTCGAAGTGTCTTTCAAAGTTCTCTTTTCAGTTTCAACCCTTACCCCTGCTCCTCCTACCTTTTCCGGCAACCCTGCCCCTGCATTTTCTTCTACTCCAGCCTGTTAATTTTTTACGAACGTAGTTGGCCTTTCCTTTAATCACTGGCACAGAAAGAGTCATGGCATAGTGCCAGACCCTGTAGGAGTGTAAAATTTCTCATAACGTCTCGGGCTAAAGTAAGTACAGAATCAAGACCCAAATCTACAAAAATAAAGAGACTAAAAATCGTAAGAGGAAAGGCTCTCCATCGACATATAAAATGGCAAGAATAGGAACAAGAAAAGATGTAGGTGCAAGGGCTGAATAGGGGCTGAAACAATATCAAAACTTTGAAATATCCTCACTACTTGGCAAATAGGATTTTAAAAAAACCTGATCCATTGGCAAAATGGCTTTCTGCAAATTGACCAATTCTCTTTTGACAGTACTATACGGCCTCATCATCAAACCAAATTGGACTCCTCTTGGCTTTACCAAGGACACATAAGAAATTAATTGAGAAATAAATGTTCAAACAGCCATGCACATAATCCCATTTCTGGTTTTCCTTTCCACCTTACTGTGTGCCTTGAGTAAAAGCCCAGAGCTGGCTGAATTTCAACATTTCTATTGATTTAAGAAAAGGGAGAAGAAGGAGAAAGAAACTTCTTTCATTTTCCTAACTTCTGAATAAAATCACCTGACATATAATTTGTGCCTGCTTTTGTTCCTTGAAATGAACCCACTGTGACACCAGAAACCTCTTGAAAAGAATAATAGGACTTATTAGTTGTCTATTTTATATGCAGTAGTGTGTATATGTCAATCCCAATCTCCCAATTTCTCCCACCCCTCTAAACCCCAGTAACCATAAGTTTGGTTTTCTACATCTGTAACTCTACTTCTGTTTTGTAAATAAGTTCATTTGTACTCTTTTTTTTATATTCCACATATAAGCAATATCATATGATATTTGTCTTTCTCTGTCTGACTTACTTCACTCAGTATGACAATCTCTAGGTCCATCCATGTTGCTGCAAATTATTTCGTTCTTTTTTATGGCTGAGGAATATTCCATTGTATATATGTACCACATCTTCTTTATCCATTCCTCTGCTGATGGGCATTTAGGTTGTTTCCGTGTCCTGCCTATTTTCCATGTAAATAGTGCTGCAATGAACATTGGGGTGCATGTATCTTTTCGAATTATGGAGAAAACTAATAAGGACCTACTGTAGGGCACAGGGGACTCTACTACTCAATAATGGCCTATATGGGAAAAGAATCTAAAAAAAGAGTGGGTATATGTGTATGTATAACTGATTCACTTTACTGTACGTCTGAAACTAACACGACATTGTAAATCAACTATACTCCAATAAAAATTAAAAAGAAAAAAAGGAATAGTGGGATTCTCCAGTTATAAAATCATTTAGGAACTGGTAAAGACAGTGGAAGAGGGGACTTCCCTGGCGGTCCAGTGGTTAAGACTCCTCACTACTTTCACTGCAGGGGGTATGAGTCGATTCCTGGTCAGGGAACTAAGATCCCATATGCCACGTGGCCAAAAAAAAAAAGACAGTGGAGGAGAGTACGCTAGGAATTTAAGGCAGCACAACCCCCAACGTTTTATAGGCTAAATTCCCACATCCTTAGAATAATAATATGAAGTCATGAATAATAGAGTCTTGTTCTACCCAGCAATCTGTTGGAAGGAAGAAAAGACTGGAAGGAGGGAGAGAGAGAGGAAAAAAGAGGACATGGAAGGACGTTGTGTTACATTCTTGATACGGCCACCAGGGAGCCCAGCGTTGTGGCCACGACAAGATAAACATTTTCCCACTTTTTTCACACTAGTCACCCCCAGGAACAACCTCGTCACTGTTCCCTGAGCACACTGTCATTAATCGGACCTCTCACCCGTGATTACCTTTACATTCTGACTTTCTGAATCCTATCTATTTTCAGGGTCCAGTGGAATGGTCCCTTTTCCAAGCCTTTCCCAGCCATCCTGCTATCTTACCTTACCACCCTGGTATCTTCACCCCTGCCATAAATTGACAGTGAGTTTAGGAAAGAAACTCATCTGAATTTTCACCCTTTTTAGTTTGTATAACTTACTTAGAAATGAAGGAGCAACAAATGCCCTGGACATGATTATTTCCTGTGTGTATTGTCTAAGAGGTCACTAAAGTACAAGACTTTTTCCTTTCAGCAGTGCTGGACCCATTGCAGGGGCTCTGTGAACACCTGCTGGGTGAACATACAGATTAATGAATAAATGAACAAGTGAATGGGTGCCCTGAGCTAACAGTTGCAGACAAATGGAAGAAACATGAGGACGTAGAGCAAAGAGTCAGGTCAGGGCCCTTTCACTGGCTCAGCGGGCTCTTTCCCACAGAACTCTCAGCTTTCTTTAGAGATCAGAACTCAGTTGTTTTGAAATAGTCATGGCAAAGAAAGTGAGAAGACTTCAAAAGAAATATGAATGATTTCAGAAACATGGATCCCTACATTAACAGCCCTTTATGGGCAATAAAAAGCCATAGGAGGCAAGTTTAAAATAAGTCTCCTTTCCAGAGCCCAATGGAAAAATAACCCTTGAACAATCTTTCTTCTATTAAGTCTACATTTCCAGTAATGAGGAAGCTCAAACAACTCCATTTCCTGTTTATGTAAAATTTTTTATCACTGGATGCAGGGAAAAATATTCATTTTGTTGGCCTTCTCATGAAGGTATCACCCACTTACCAATGCCCTATTCTTTCAAAGTACAACTCATTAATGTCACCACCGGTCACCCAAAGACCAGATTGCGGCAAGCCTCATGTTTTCTTTGTGTCCTGCAGTTTCACAAGGGAAGAGATTGCACTTGCCTAATATTTCATCTTCTTCCATGTCTAGGGGTTTTGGAAAGCATACTGTAAAGTTCCACCTGGGGTCTGTGTGCATGATTCCTGGATTTGGACTGGTTTCATTTTCTAAAGCAAGCCGGCCTGCCTTGGTGCCCTTTTAGTGATGGTCTTTGCTGTAAACTGAGCCAAGGTTGATAACTATTTATGTGGCATTCACTCATCGCCTGCTTTCAGCAGGCAAATACCAAAACTCTGCATTTGTTCAAACTATATTCTTGTTCTGCCAACACACTGTAGAGATAGCATCGTCTAGAGCTGGCCGCTGTTCCTGCTAACTCCCTCATTCAAGAGGGCAGGGAAGCATGTGATTCTGGTAATTTGCCTGTGATGGAACTTTCATAGCCTGCATCCTTTTGCCTGCTGTGCCCAGATGTTACATGATACTTTACCAATAATGCATATTTGAAGGAATTTGTCTTATGTGTTTGTTTTGAAAAAATTTTATGCTTACTCCATGTTTTATTATTCCCTCTCTCTTTCTCTCTCTTTCTCTGTCTCTCTCTCTCTCTCTTAATGTATGTATGTAAATTCTTTTCTCAACCATTTGAGAGTAATTTGCAAAGACAATGCCCCTTTCCCTCCGTGTGTATTTCCTAAAAAACAAGAACATTCTCTTACAAATCCAGAGTGTGTACAGTTTTCCAAATCAGGAAATTTGCATCCGTACAGCAATGTTATGTAATCTACAGGCCTTAGTCAAGTTTTGTCATTTGTCCTACTAACTACTTTATAGCACAGGGATTTTATACTTTTTTCTGGTCCAGGATCCAAGCCAGGATTAATGTTGCATTTGGTTTACTTGTGTCTTTATTCTCTAATAATTCAAAATAGTTCTTCAGCCTTTCTTGGTCTTTCATGGTCTTCTAATATTTTTGAAGAGTAGTGGCCATTTATTTTATAGAATAACCCTCAGTTGGGAATTTTCTGAAGCCTCTTTATGGTTAGATTGACGGAACTGCCATCATGAGGTATCTGTTTTTCTCATTAATGGTGATGCTAACTTCGTTCACTTTGTTAAGGTTTCTCATCAAATTTTCACCCACCTGTTTTCGTATCTGTTGATGATTCTTGACTAAAACAATTATTACTACGGTGGGTTTCAAATTGTGGTTTTCTGAATGTATTATGCCATCTGCACTTGTTATTTGCCTTTCTACTGTAAAAAAGGACTTTTCCCTCTTGTTTATTTATTTATTACTAATGTGCTTATTAATATTAATATGCATATTCAATATGGATTCATGAATTCACATTTTATATGTCAAAACCCAATTATTGTTTATTTTGATGCCCAAATTACCTCAAATTTGGCCGGAGGGGGTCTGTTCAAGCTGGCTCCTGTGTGCTTTTGATGCATCCCATTATTCTGTGAGCACTTCCTTACTTTTTGGTATAAAAATATATTCCCAAATTATCTTGAACTTTTCCAGCCCCAGCTTTAGAATTGGTGATTTCTATAAGGGACCTTTTTTTTTTTAATTGGAAAACGGTACTTAAAATCCAAGATCTGGGGCTAGGTATGCTAATTGGCAGTGTCACAGTTCTAAGAAACTCCCAGTGGGCAGAGTTCAGAAAAGTATGCATGTATGTGTGTGCGTGTGTGTGTGTGTATGTATACACAAATTTACATTTATATTTATTTAAAAATCTATGTATTTTATATCAAAAACTGAGTTCTAACTGATAACCTCATTTCCAATCTAAGATATAAGTTCTCAAAATGAAAGGTCTAAAGAATCCCAAGCAAGATAAATGAAACAAACATTTTTTTTAAAATCCCATTCAGGGCTTCCCTGGTGGCGCAGTGGTTGAGAGTCCGCCTGCCGATGCAGGGGACACGGGTCTGGGAAGACCCCACATGCCGCGGAGCAGCTGGGCCCGTGAGCCATGGCCGCTGAACCTGCGCGTCCGGAGCCTGTGCTCCGCAATGGGAGAGGCCACAGCAGTGAGAGGCCCGCGTACCAAAAAAAAAAAAAAAAAAAAAAAAAAATCCCATTCAATTCATATCAATTAGAATGTTTCAGCACATCAATTAGAAAGAGAAACTCAAAATGGGATTTGATAGAACACCTGGAAAAAATGAGAATCTAATTAGATTTAAAAAAAGAAAAAAAGAAGCTATTTGGGTTTGTAGTTCTCTACCCAGAAAAATCTGTATTTTTTAAGGTTAATAATATGAATAAATCTTTGGCAACTGTGGTCAAAAGAGAGAGGAAAAAATCATGAACAAAGGAGGGATTTTCATGGAACTTGGTAAGCTATTTCTAAAATTCAAGCAAAAGAGAAATGTGTAAGAATAACTAAGACAGCTTTAAAAAAAAAAAAAAAAAGAGGGAAGTCTTGTCCTAACAAATAACATGACATACTATAAACTTTTCAATAGCAAAGCAGTGTGCTAATAGAAAAAATAAATACAAACAAGCCAATAGAAAAAATCAGGGAATCCAGAAGCAGAAATTATGTATACAAGAGAATTTCTTATATGATAAATGTTGTCTTCATATTGAAGAGAAATTCTGATACATTAAATGGTATTAGAAAAACTAGCTACACATTTGGGAAAATATTAAATTAATCCATAGTTTTCAACATTCACAGAAATACATTTTTTTATTTTTTTAACATCTTTATTGGAGTATAATTGCTTTACAATGTTGTGTTAGTTTCTGCTGTATAACAAAGTGAATCAGCTATATGTATACATATATCCCCATGAAATACATTTTATATGGGTTTTAGACCTACAGGTAAAAAAGTGTACAAAATACAAGAAGAAATATGGATAATATATTTATCAACATGGGGCATGGTGTACATAAAGCAATTGATATAATGAAAAATATTGAGGTCAATAAATTTTCAAATTTTGTAAGGTAAAACAAAAGCCAAAAAAATTGTAAATCATAGACTGTAGGAAATATTGATTGTAGTACTGTAACAAAAATTATTTTCTCATGAATTAATAAAAAAATCAAATAAACAATGAGCAGTTCATAAGAAAACTGGCAATATATATTAAGAAGAAATTCAAGAGGAAAAAATATAAATGACCATTAAACATATAAAAACTAAAAGAAAAAAATGTTAACCTCTCTAGTGATCAAGAAAAATGCAAATGAAAATAGAAATGAACCTTTTCTACCCAACGGTCTAACAACACATGAAGTTTGATAATAGAAAATACTGGCAGATCCATGGAAACTGGTTGCCATAGATGGGACATTGGTATGGCCCTTTTTTGTTGAAAATTTAACAGTATTAAAAGAAAAATTGCGTATCTTAAGTCTCGACAATTCCACTTTCAAGACCTACTCTGGAGAATTATTTCAATGTTCAAGACAATGTATACAATGATATTAATTGCAGATTTATTTGTTGTAAGGAAATATTAGAAAAATCCTCTGTCTATCAATGTGGGAATTACTATCAAATACTATAAAAACAGTTAACATGTATCTGTAAGGTATATTGTTTAGTGAAAAAAAAAACAAATTTCAGAGTGAAATACACAATATTCTGTGTCAAGAAAAAAATCCAACCAATACAAATTCAGTGGAACAAACAGATGCATTGTGAACATACAAAACATTATTTAGAATACATCTCACACAATGGTAAAACCTGGGAATGGATTAAGGTATCTCAGAGTAAAAGTTCATTTATGGTTGTAGCAGATCTTAGTAAAGATCTGCATTCAAGAAGAAATGAGGGATGAAGTTACCAGTAAGAAGCTGAGCGACCATCATACCTCAGTGCTAATGTATCAGTTTTACAGGCTCTCTTGTAGCTATGATCATGTCCAACATTAAGATTCACCTCCACCCCTACCAACTTTCCAGGAATTGTTTTGGAATCCATAAGGTTTTTAAAAAGTAAAAACAACAACAAACAATATAAATTTGCATATGATTTATTTTCCTTCTCTAGAGGTTGACTGCTTGCCTTCTCCCATCAGAGCATAAACTCCAAATGAAGACAGAGACTTTTTGTTCTCACCAATCTATTCCCAAAGCCTAGAACGGAGACAAGTACTCTCATAGAAGTTTGACTCCCATTTATGGATTTAAAGAGAGGGAAATTTGATGGTGATGATGATATTATTGTGATGTCCCACTTATTAGTGACATTACATTTCTGAGGGATGACAAAATTTCTTTTGTACCCATGTTTCAGATCATCTGGCTTCCCAAGAACACTAGGAAATGCCGCTTCTCTCAAGAAATCAATGATAAATCTGTGTCATGGGAAAAAAAGTCCCTTCACCTGTGTTTCAGCCACTGTTACTGCCCCATGGTGGTGGTGGTGAGGCGTTTGCAGAAGGACCAGATAAGGCCTATCAGGGGTTATTGGTGGAACAGGAAGGACAGATAATATATATTTGAAACCAATTCAAGCACACATTTTGAAAAAGGGAAGTGATAATAGAGGAAACCAGATATACAATTTGAAAGCAAGGGGAGTCAGAGTGAATAAGGTAAAATATATACATAAAGATAAATTTAGATAAACGTTTGAAAAAGAAAATGGTCCCATTATAATATTCATTCAGAAAGACATACAAGAGTATGATATTTAATGTAGGTAAAAGCATCATGACAGTTGTTCGAGGGATAAAAGTTGCATTTTCTTATTAGTGTCTTATCTATTGATTCCAATCAGGTCCACGTGGCGGCAGGCACACTTAAAGGCAACCAGACACTCCATATTTAATGGAGCTTTGCACCAAATATTCTGAAAGTTAAAAGCTCAATTAACGAAACTCTAAAAGAATTTTTGTTTGAATTTTATTGTCAAAAGACTCATCTGCTTGCACTAAAGGAGACTGTCTGTTGTTTTTTTTAATTTTTATTGTATATTGTAGTATAGTTGATTTACAATGCTGTGTTAGTTTCAGGTGTACAGCAAAGTGATTCAGTTATACATATATCCATCCTTTTTCAGATTCTTTTCCCATATAAGTTATTACAGAATATTGAGTGTAGTTCCCTGTGCTATGCAGGAGGTCCTTGTTGATTATCTATCTTACATATAGTAGTGTGTATATGTTAATCTCAAACTGTCTGTTTCTTTGAAATTAACCCTTGTACCAGCCCACAGTTTCTGGGCAAGAAGTGGAATGAAGAAAAGCCTCTTAGTTCCTAAGGAGGGCGATATTCCCCAATGCCCTTTCCATCATTAGTGAAGGAGGATAATCAAAAAAGTACTTTCAGAGGACCACAGAGAACAAAGGACAAGTGAGCCCAAGCTACTTCCAGGGCACTGACTGAGGACCTCATCAGGGAACATTCCAAACATTCCACACTCCCCAGATAGGGGGCCTCTGAATATATTCTCCCTGTGGAATTTAGGAATTGCTGCAGACCTTTGCCAACTGTGTGTCTCCCATTCTTCTTTCAGAAAAGCAGGGCTTGGTGTGTTGGGAGGAGCCAGGTAGGTTTGCTGTCTATCTCCTAAGTCTCAAGAGGTCCCAGATTTCGACCAGAGCTGGAGACAACAGCACACTCTACCTGGTGATGAGATGATTCAGCATCCTCCAGAGATGCTGGACCTTGAGCTCGATGCGACTTCAGGACTTCAGCTGGTTACCTGTGGAAGAGGTATGAGTATTTGCACATGGAAAGGAGAAGGGACAGAAAGTTTGGTTTTCAGAAGAGAAAACCTCGATTCCTCATTAAAGTTGTTGAGAAATATTCAATTTCTCCACCTTCCAGGCATATGGTAGGAACGAATTCTATATTTTATTCCCACCCTTGTAGTGAAATGTGGCCACGTGCCCTGTGCTGACCAATGGAATGTAAAGCAGGAGTCTATGTCCCTCAACGTGTAAACTTTCAGGGCGGTTGTGCTTATCACTAAATACTTCTCTCTGCCCTGGCACTGCCTGTGCTCTGGATCCTCCAGATGGTGGATCGTGGCTGCTCCAGTAGCCTGTGTCCTGAAGTGAAGGACAGGGCAAAATAGAACCCAAGATGGCCCTCAGGGCCTGTATCAGGAGGAAGAAATAAACCTCACAGCTCTGTCACTGAGATTTTAATATTTTTTATTAATGCAGCATTTCCTAATCTATGCTGACTAGTTCACTGATGATCATTTTTTTACATAAAAATGCAATTAAATATTACCTATATAGTTATCTTTTTTTTAAAGGAAGATCAGAGCAACGTCTAGAAGAAGTGAATTAGGAGAAAAGGCAGGTGATTTCTGTCTGTGAGGGGCTTGTCTAGGAAGGAAACTGGCGATACAGGGTTGAGCCCAAGCAGCTTTGTGATTACCCTCGTGGTCATCCAAAAGTAACTAATTTAGCCCTCAGTACAGGAGGTCATGTGCAAGGGGACTTCCTACAACCCACTGAGCTGGGAAGATGGGAAAGCAAAACACCAGTCAAATCTCAAAATAACAAGGGTTAACTTCTTGGACTTTTTCTGACTTTAAAAGCTGTCTGTGGTTAAAGATTAGAACAAAGAAAAATGGAATTTCTCTCTTTTCTCGCTATCAGCAAAAACTTCTGGGAGATAGGCGTGAGCAAGTCTTGTTTACCTTTACATTCCTCTGTCAGGCAATAAATTATTAGTGTATCAATAAATAATCAATAAATTATTATGAAATGGGAAAGTAAATGTGAAAGAAAGGATAATTGAATGAAATGTATATCAATGGTTTGGGCTAAAGGCATAACATTTGGGGTATGTATAACTCATTTTTTGGTAACCAAGTGGAGGATATAATGTAACAGCTCATTGTATACACACTTAACACGTACGCATTTAGCTCTTTTTGAAGGCTATGGATTCCATCACTTAAATACGCCATACCTACCTGTTCTCCAACTCCAGTGGCTTAATTTGGAAACTCATTATCTCTTGCTTAGACTATGGCCATTGCTTGCTAATTGGACTACAAATCTTTACCCTGCGATGCATCTCTCGCAGCCCTCTGAATGTAAAGCAGACTAAGCTTCTTTCCTAATAAAAAATATTTTAAGTTTCAGCTACAGCAGAATCAACTTCAACTCCTTAGCAGGCAAAAGGAAGCTTCATCTGGGTCTACTTACATTCTTCAGGAAAATTTTAACTCATTCTGGGCAGAGCACTAATTTTACTGCATCGCTTAGCTTATTGCTTTTTCTTCAACATGCTGTAAGTGTGCATGAACTGTGCCACAGGGCATGCTATTCCTTTAGTAAAGACCTATCCTGAAGGTGCCCTCCATATAACAAAACATAACATCAGCTGACTACTGCTGTTTATTAAGTGCCTACAGTGTCCCAGGCAGTGTGCTATACATTATATGCATCCTATTATTTAATTCCCACAACCTTCTGAGACGAGTATCATTAGGGGCATTGGACAGCGAGGAAACTGATGCTTAGAGATAAAGAATAACCTCACCTAACTTCACACAGCTAATAGATTTGAGAGGTCGAGTAGACCCTGGGCTGACTCCAAGTCCATTAACTGCTATGTGATACTGCTTCAGACCAAGCTCAGACGTTAACTCCTACCTCTATACTGCCTTTCCTGGCACCTTGAGGAAAAGTTAGCCATAAATTTTGCCCAGAATTACCTTACAGAACGTAATATATTATAGTTATTTGTTACACATCTCTCTCTTTAAGTAGACTATGAGTTCTTGAAAATAAGTAATATATCTTATTCGACTTTGAATTTTCTTTTTGAACATCACCGTTGAGCATAGTGGTTGGGCAAGAGAACGTAACAAGTGTTTGGGAAAAGAAAAGTGAAGAAAGTATGAGAGCAGAAGTTTGTTTACGGTGCAGAGAAAGAGAGAGGAATATGTACAATTTCAAAAAACATGGTATAAACCCTGGAACCCTCTATGGGTGTGAAGATACTGTTTTATAGAGAGGCTCTGCATTCTCAAAGGAAGGAAGGAGATGTAACAGAGATTAGAAATGACAATATAAGACATTATAGAGTTAATGGATTTGGGCATTTTTTGACTTGGACTTTTTTTTATAAATACAGCTTTAGAAATATCACAGCCTTTACGGTTGCCATTGTAATGGGTGGTCAAAGTGGCAAGTAGATTCAAAATAGGTACAAATGGAAGAGATTTCCAATGCAGCAAGCCAAAAAGAAGAACATAAAATTAAGATTGAGAATTAAGGGTGCCAAAGACTTGCAGAGGGAAATAATAATAACATATTGACTTTGAGCAAAGATAATTTGGATGAATCACTAATCAAGAGAACAATTCAAAGAACTTAAGGATGACATTAGACACTTCAGGAATGTCAACCAAGGAATATTATCACAACTGGAAAAGTCTTCCAAACATCGAGGAGATAGACTAAATTGAATATTAATTAATATTAATGGACATCCTAACAGTGCAAATATGGACCAAAGCACACCTGACTTGGAAAGCTAGGGCAGAGGTATTCTCTACACAATTTGCTGAAAAACAAACCAACATCAACAACAAGGCTAGAATCATCTGACACATCCACAAGATCTGGTTCTAGGACATTAACTAAACGTGATAGAAACAGTTAAAATCAGGAAGCATCTCCAATCCAAGTATTTTCAACCCAGATCAATTGCAGATACGCATGAATAAAAAGTAAAAGAAGGCAAGTAGGAAGAAGACATATTTGTTCTGTGCAGGCTGGATTCAGGGGCCGTGGAATACCCCCGAGGAAGGCAAGTGGAATCACCGTGAGGACCAGGTAACTACTGTAAGTGATGGGAACCGTTTCGGAAGCCCTAGGCTGTACTTGAAATGCAGATTTCACTTTGTGCCATTCTCAGCATGGGGGAAGGGTGTCCAAGGTTAACCAGAGCCGGAGCCGGCTGAAGAGAGATATCAGATGAGTGTGTGAGCGGAGAGTGAAACGCTTAGAGTCAGCAAACATCCCAGACTTTTCAAAGGAATCTTTTTTTTTTAATTAATTTATTTATTTTATATATTTTTTATTTTTGGCTGTGTTGGGTCTTCTTTTCTGTGCAAGGGCTTTCTCCAGTTGCGGTGAGCGGGGGCCACTCTTCATCGCGGTGCGCGGGCCTCTCACTGTTGTGGCCTCTCCCGTTGCGGAACACAGCCTCCAGACGCGCAGCCTCAGTAGTTGTGGCTCACGGGCCTAGCTGCTCCGCGGCACGTGGGATCCTTCCGGACCGGGGCACGAACCCGTGTCCCCTGCACTGGCAGGCGGATTCCCAACCACTGCGCCACCAGGGAAGCCCGAAAGGGATCTTTTTAAAAACACAATTTGTGCAAACTTTCTCATCTGTTTTGCTACCGAGTGGTGGAGTAAAATCGAGGCCCCCAGCTTTCTTTTCCTAATGCAATGCCCAGGAGATCAATTTGTAACCAAAGGAACACCTGTTTGGCATTTTCTGAATCAATACAGTTTAATTTGGTTGATTATGGTTTAATACCAAATAGTAAAGGGCTCAATAAATAAGTATTTACTGAGGACCCACAATGCACACAGCAGTAGGTGCGGCAGGTGGGAACCAGAGTTTGACACGCATGTTTAAGAATGGATTGTGGTGGGTAATTTTATCACATTACTGGGCACATTAGTGTTTATTCAAAAGAAAAATGAGAAAGTAAGCTGTAAAGGACCTGATCTAGCTCTCAACCTCCCGCAGCCTCATTAAAAAATACAGACTTACTTCTCAAGCATGTTCCTTTCTTTTGACTTTACTTCCTCATCTCCAACTTATTCTTTTTTTTTAACTTTTCTTTTTTTTAATTTTTATTTTATATTGGAGTAGAGTTGATTTACAATGTTGTGTTAGTTTCAGGTGTACAGCAAAATGATTTAGTAATACATATACATATATCCATTCTTTTCCAGATTCTTTTCCCATATAGATAATTACAGAGTACTGAGTAGAGTTCCCTGGGCTATGCAGTAGGTCCTTGTTGTTAATCTATTTTATATATAGTAGTGTGTATATGTTAATCCCAACCTCCTAATTTGTCCCTCCCCCACCTTTCCCTTTTATTCTTTTTTTTTTAAAAAGTACTTTGTGTCTATTTTTTAAAATGCGAATATATAGGAAATGCTAAATATAGAAAAAGCAGGCATATGCTATCCACCAGATTTAACAAATATCATTTTTTCATATCTGTCATAGATCATTGTTGAAATAAACCAAAATATCACAGAAACGCTTAAAAAGTCCTCCCCTATCCCATCTTTCCTCCCCCCATCTAATACATAATCATTATTTGCCAGCTGTTAAATGACATTCCACGTTCTGTTTATAAATTTATTACATATGAATGTAGAAGATTTTTCCTAAGCTAGATCATTTGTCCTAAAATTGCTTCTTGGACTTTTAAGGTTGGTTTTTCACCCTTAGGACTTTGACCCAGGAGACAGTTCATTTTCATCACGGAGCAATAGTGTGTGGTAGTTCAAAGCTAGCGCTCCGGAGCCAGACTGCTGTGTTCAAAGCAGGGTCTGCTTCTGCCACCCACTCGCTGTGTGACTGCCAGCAAGTTCTGTCTCTCTCTGAGACTCAGTTGGTTCATCTGTAAAATATCTCATTGGCAGGTAGAAAGGATTAAACGAGTTACACACATACGGCGTGGGTACAGTGCCCGGCATTTAATGAGCACTCAACGAATGTTCATCATCGTTGTAACTGTTGCAGTTATTATTATCACGTGATCTCGAAATGTAATTTAATTTATTATGAATGGTTAATTACTCCAACAGTATTTATCGTACAGTCCTTTTTTTTTTTTTTTTTTTCTGCACTACTGATTTCTAAAGCCACCTTATAACAAGCTTATGTATATCCACCAGTCTGTTCTGGTTTCTCCCTTACTCATTTGTTTTGTTTTGTTTTTATTACAAATATTCCCAACTCACTAGCTTTTCTCTTCCTTATTTTTTTTTAATAGATCTTTATTGGAGTATAATTGCTTCACAATACTGTGTTAGTTTCTGCTGTACAACAAAGCAAATCAGTCATATGTATACATATATCCCCATATCTCCTCCTTCCTTTTTTTTTTTTTTTTTACCATGGCTCACGGGCCCAGCCGCTCCGCGGCATGTGGGATCTTCCCAGACCGGGACACGAACCCATGTCCCCTGCATCGGCAGGCGGACTCTCAACCACTGCCCCACCAGGGAAGCCCTATCTCCTCCCTCTTGAGCTTCCCTCCCACCCTCCCTATCCCACCCCTCTAGGTGGACACAAAGCACCGAGCTAACCTCCCTGTGCTATGCAGCTGCTTCCCACTACCTATCTATTCTACATTAGGTAGTGCATATATGTCGATGCTGTTCTCACTTCATCCCAGCTTACCCTTCCCCCGCCCCGTGTCTTCAAGTCCATTCTCTATGTCTACGTCTTTATTCCTGCCCTGCCACTAGGTTCATCAGTACCATTTTTTTTTTTTTTTTAGATTCCATATATATGTGTTAACATGTGGTATTTGTCTTTCTCTTTCTGACTTACTTGACTCTGTATGACAGACTCTAGGTCCATCCACCTCACTACAAATAACTCAATTTTGTTTCTTTTTATGGCTGAGTAATATTCCATTGTATATATGTGCCACATCTTCTTTAACTATTCCTCTGTTGATGGACATTTAGGTTGCTTCCATGTCCTGGCTATTGTAAATATAGCTGCAATGAACATTGTGGTACATGACTCTTTTTGAATTATGGTTTCCTCAGGATATAGGTCCAGTAGTGGGATTGCTGGGTCATATGGTAGTTCTATTTTTAGTTTTTTAAGGAACCTCCATACTGTTCTCCATAGTGTTCATTTGTTTTTATTGCTCATTCCTGAATCTAACCGCACTCTCCTGACTAGTAGCCTTATGGTAAATTTCACCTCTTCTCCCTCTTTTGTGTAGTTTGGCAATTCTTGGCCCTTTATTCTTCCATGTTAATTTTAGTATCCATTAGTTAAATTTGTTTGTAAACAACAAACAAAAATCCACTGTGAGAGTACTGGTTACTATTACAGATATTTAATGTTTCCATTCATAAATATGACTGATATCACCAATTATTTTGATCCTTTTAGAATATCCTTCAATAACATTTTATAACTTTTCCATAAAGTTTATTCTCTACATTTCTAAAATATATCCCTATGTACTCTTGCTGCTATCATGGATTTGTTAAATTATATTTTCTGAATTTTTACTGTCAACGTTAGACATTACAGGTTTTCGAGTAATGCTGATGCACTTTTATTAATTTTAGCAGTTTGTATTTTCTTATCTTTTCTGCGTAGATAACCATATGGCCTTTGAGTTATGTTCATTCTGTTTCTTACAAATTGCACACCTTTTATGTTTTCCTATCTTATTGGTCTGGCTAAGACGGAGGGTTTAATTCTGAAAGGAATTGCTGATAGCAGGCAGCCTTATATTTTTCTTTACTTTGGAGGGAATGTGTTAATGTTTTAACATGAAATACAATATTTGGTTTTGGATGTTGATTGACAAGCTTTGTAAAGTTAATGCCATTTTATGCCTTGTTTGTTAAGAGATTTTTAAAAATCATGAATATTGAATTTTAACACATGCTTTTTTGCAGGTGTTAAGATAACCATAGTTTATCTCCTTTAATCATTAATTTGTTAAAGTAGCGAGTGAATTATAGTTGTACATTTTATAATGTTAAACTATCTGTGAATTACTGGGATGCACCCTGCTCGTTCACTGAAAAAATGGCTGAATTCAGAATCATTTGCTAATATTTTATTTAGGAGTAATGCATCTGTGTCCCTGTATAAGAAAAGACTGTCCTACAATTTTTCCTTTTGATATTTACTTGGTCCAGTTTAAGAACTGAGATTATATTAGCTTTATGGAGTGGTTTGGAGAGCTTCTTCTCTTTGCTTGTTTCCTGGAATATATCGTGTACTGTTGCTTCATGTTACTTTCTAGGTAGGATTTTTTGGAGGGGTTTGGGAAAAAGGAGGGATGGGTAGATTTTTGACCATCGATTGAGTAACTTTAATGAGAATTTCTAACAAGGTCTCTCTCTCTCAGGGTTGTGCCTATATTATTAATCTTTTCAAAGAACTGGCTTTGATTCTTGTTCATCCTCTTTGTTTTTCTTGCTAATGTCTTTCTCCTCTTTATTATTTCCCCTTCCTTTCCTCATGTTCACTCTCTTAGTCTTTGCATGCTTCATGAATTGAACAGAGAGCTCACTAAATTTTTTATTCTGTGTTCATTCTTCATTTGTGCATTTAAAGCTCCAATCTTCTATATTACTTCAGTTGCTACTCATGAGCTTTGATATATGGCTTTTCAGTTCTCTATTTTAATATCCATTCTGAATTCCTCTTTGACTTGTGAAATACTCAAATGTTCAAATTTTTAAAATTTTTGAATGAGTTGTTTGGGTATTTGTGGTCATATTTTTGGTACTTGGATTTTACAAAGTAAAATGTTGTCCATTCCTATCAAATTCTGGCACATTGTGAAACATGCTCGATTTTTATCAGTATTCTATATCTGTTAGGAAACAACGAATATTTTAATTGTTGGGTATAACAATTAAAATTTAATTGTTTAAAGTTAATTTAAATTTAATTGTTTTGTACAACAATTTAGGCAAATCTGTTATTGTGCTTTTCTGATGCTTTTTTACTTTTTCCATTTTTCCTGGTTATACTGTTTGTGACAAGCGAAATCTTCTATGATTTTATTTTATCAATTTTTCTTGTAACTTTGTCTACATTTTGCTTGATATATTTTGAGGTTAGACAATAGTTTTAGAGATGGATGGGTTTAGTATTATTTTATTTTCCTGGGAAATTGCTTATTTTATGATTAAGCTCTATGGTTATCTTTATTGCAAATATTCATTTATATCTTTAAGTCTAATTGGCTGACATTAATATTGTCATACAATTCAACATCTTTATTTAGATTTGTATTTGCCTAATGTACCTTTTCCCATTTTTCATTGGTATCTTTTCTCTGATGCCTGTAAATTGCATATAACTTAATTTTTCTTTATCAGCTAGAGGATCTTTATCTTTTAACTGATGAGCATGCTCTATATTTATTGGAATTATGGATATGTTTGGAATTATTTGTATTTTTTGTGTGTTTTCATGCTGTTTCTTGATACTTTTTCTTTTTTAAAATCATCCTTCTTTTGGGTTATTAGAATTTCTTTCTGCTTCTTCCCTCTCTACCAACTTAAAAGATATGCTTTGTATTTTTTCTGATATAATGATGTCATGTTAAAATGTTAACAGGCTCTTCTCATGAACAATAAAGGACTTTCATATTATTGTTGTGTAGCGCTTTAACGACATCCTGTGTTACCCCTCCTCCACAAGTAGGTGTTATTTTAATTATAATCATTAGTTTTTCCAATAAAGTTTATTTAGATGTACTCACGTTTTCCTGATTTATTTTCTAACCATACATCTTTGCTTCCTTTTCCTTTCTTAGGTTCAATTTCCATCTTTATGAGATAAACCCTTTAGTGGTTCTTTCAGCAGGATATCTGAGTGGTAAGGTTAGCATTTGTGTGAAAATATTTCTATTTTACATTTGCTTTTGAAAGAGAAATTTAACTGGGCATAGAAGTCCAAGTTCACATTATATTCCTCAGCAACTTTAAGATATTATTCAATAATCTCTACTTTCCATTTTAGTTGATGGAACATCTAACTGACAACCTAATTATTCCCTATTTTGCAGGTAAAATGTCATTTCTATCTGATTATTTCTGAGTTATTTTGCTTTTCCTTTCCTCTGC
Organism: Neophocaena asiaeorientalis asiaeorientalis; assembly: GCF_003031525.2. Classification (NCBI taxonomy): domain Eukaryota; kingdom Metazoa; phylum Chordata; class Mammalia; order Artiodactyla; family Phocoenidae; genus Neophocaena; species Neophocaena asiaeorientalis. Next base: position 3,861,801 of record NW_020175192.1, read on the forward strand.
AATTCCACTATGAGGCATCTCATTAAATGTTTATTTTTATTTACTCAGTTCAGGAATTCATATCATTTTTATAATGAAGATTCATAGTTTTTAAAATCAAGTCTGAAAATTCTTAGCTATTTATCTTTTTTTTTCCCCCAGCTGCTCCCCTGTTCTTTTCTTCTGGAGCTCTTACTAGACACACATCAGTTACCTTTATTCTACTTCCCATGACACTCAGTCTTTACTCTTTCCATTCCTCTGTCTCACTGGGTTATTATTTCCTGTAGTAATTGCTATAGAGTATTCTTTCAGTTCACTAATTTTTTGTGTTCAGATTCTTTATTCAATTGTGTTCAGCATGATATTTAACTAAACCTCTGAACATCTAATTTTGATGACTACATTTTCTTTTTCCTTAAAGTTCATTTTGTTTTTCTTTCAAAAACATTATTTCAAAAATGTTGCCTTTTTTGGGCTTCCCTAGTGGCGCAGTGGTTGAGAGTCCGCCTGCCGCTGCAGGGGACACGGGTTCGTGACCCCGTCTGGGAAGATCCCACATGCCGCGGAGTGGCTGGGCCCGTGAGCCATGGCCACTGAGCCTGCGCGTCCGGAGCCTGTGCTCCGCAACGGGAGAGGCCACAACAGTGAGAGGCCCGTGTACCGCAAAAAAAAAAAAAAGGTTGCCTTTTATTATAATTTTATTACATCTTTAAATCTTTAATTATAATTTTATTACATCTTTAACAATTTTAAGCACATTTTATGATTTTTCTATGACTTCTGATTCTTGAAACCTTATCCCTAGTGTTTGCTTTTAACCAGATTCTCCCTCAGGATAGATTATTTTCTTGTGTGGTTTGTAATTTGTGTGTGTGCCTATTTAGCTGAGATGTGTGTGTGTGTGTATATTTGAGTGTGTGTGTATGCTAGGAGAAAAATCCTCCTAAATAATGTTTTGTTTTGTTTTGTTTTCCTTAAGGATCCTGTTTCCTTAAATCAGGATCTCAGCACATCTTTATGGGACCAGTATTTATGCCAGCTTTTTCTCCTGCTTTGTCTAGAGCATAGACTGGGGCTTCCATTTCCCACAGAGTATTTTTTCCCAGTTATATTTCCAGGAAGTAATCAGGATTTTGTCTGTTCCTTTAGCTAGTGATAGATACAGTTTAGCTTTCCTTTCAGTCCGTGAGCAACCCTCCCCTGTTCTGGACTTCATGCAGGGGTCTGGATTACATATTGCTTTTTCAAATGTGTCTGAAAAATGCACATTTTTCGGAACTCCTCGGCTACTCAGACACCATTGCCCCAGCTCCCGAGATTGACTCATATCGGGATTCAATTCCCTCCTGGCTACCAGGACATCACTCATGAGCTTTGACTTGGTTGACCTCCCCCAGCTTCATCTCTTCTTCTCTGCCCGGATTTTCTGTGATGCTGCAGTACTCACATCACCCCAACCTTCTTTCAGCTTTCTCCTTCCTGCAGGTCTTCCGTGTATGGGTTCTTGTGTCTGGAATGCTTTTTCCTCTTTCCTTTGCCCAGCTGACTCCCACTTGGTCCTCCGATATCCACTTCACCAGACCTTCCTCAGAGATGCCATCTCGGACATGATGAACTAACTATAAAACCCGTATCTTAACTGCATGTCACACGATGGGCAACTGTGTGTACGTTTTATTTTTAAAATGTCAATCCCGTTCACTAGGGGGAAAGTCTACTTTACGCATCATTATATATGCAGAGCCCAACTTACATTAGGTACTTCATAATTTCGTATGGCCAGATGAATGTCAAAATAATGTAATACACAAAGATGCTGACTTCAAAAGTCAATGACTGCATGCCTCAACTAGTAAGTCCTCGAGCTGCAACTAAGACCCGGCGCAGGCAAAATAAATAAATATTTGAAAGTCAAGTTGAGCCTTAAACTACTGATTATCTAAGTCTCCTTTCCTGGAAAGCATGCTTTCTCATGGTTACTTTCGAATCTGCCAACTTGACCTTTAACGATGGTCTGGGAGGTGTACACCAGAAATAATTCTTCATCTTGTGTAATCCTGCCACATTTTATCCTAGAGACAGCCCCCAGAGGAGCCTGTTAGATAACTTCCTGATTCTGGGACTCTGCTGCTGACAAGGTGTAAATCACATTCCAAAACGGAAAACAATCTCTTTATGGCAAGATCACAATGAACTATGCTTTAGATCGGCAAGCCCAGGTAGACGGTGCTGCTACCTCTACTACAAATAATAACGTTGTCATGTATTGAGCAATGCCTGCGTATCAGTCATTTTACATATAATTTCATTCGTTTATTTCATTCGTTCACTTACTTCAGCTAACTGTGAGTTAAATACTGTGGTGGATGTTATTGTTTTCGGTGTTCATACCTGAAACATGAGGAAAATAATACCATGCTATTTGCTTCCAGATGAATCTACCGAGCAACAGGACAGTTGATTGCACGGTGGGCTTTCAAGCCAGAGGGGTCTGACTCAAACTTCCTAACTCTTGACTTTAGGACACTCTCTACTATTCTAAGGCAGGTTCTGTCCGAACTGCCTACACATTCATACAATGCATACAATACAACAAACATCTAAAAGGGCTTGTGAAGTAAAATTCGTATTTTATGGCAAGACAAGAGAAATTTAAACATAAGAATTTTTCTCTGCCCTTTGGCCTCCTCTCTCCCCGCACTGTGCATTGTGTATCTGCATTAGGCATCGACCAGACCTCCCCCATCGGCAGAAATACCTGCTCAACCATGAAGAGCAGCATTCTCCTAGCATCAGTAAGACAACTCCTTAAAAGGTAACATTCCTCCCTGATCTTGTAAGGGGTCACAGGACCCACCACGATGATACTTAGATCTGGATTATGTGAACTGTCAATCATACAGCATTTGATGTACAGCTCTCTGTCTCAAAAAACTTATATAATGAACGGAACAGTTCTCAGAGCTTTCTGAGAAGCTCTTTTTGGGTCATAATCTTCAAATTTGGCTGGAATAAAATTTTCCACTTCTTTCTTAGATAGACTGATTAATTTTTCATCGACAGGCTAAAATGCAAGGAGAAATCATAAGCCCTCTAACGTATGATTTGCCACATCTGTTGCTGAAAGAAGCCTCTTCCAGAATTGTGTGTGTCGGGGGGAGGATCTTTTCTAAATCTCATCACCCTTTACACTTCCTCACCTGGCCCTTTCTCAGAGTCGGGAACTACGCGCCTCACTGCAGCTACATCTCCATTCTGGGCTCAAAAGAGGGAACCTTGAGGGAGCGGGGCATTTGCCTGTTTCAGACCAAGCTTGGGGAAGATCTCTGACATTCATTTTCCCTTTCTAAGTGCTTCTACGGAGGTCTGGGAGTGAAAAGCCCCAGGCTTCCCTGAAGTGTCACAGAGTTAGTTAGCCCTTCCTGAAAGCAAGGGTGACTTTGCTTTCAGCCATTAAAGAGTCACCAGGCTGAATCACCTGCTATTAGCACTTTCTAAAAGGAAGTGCCTGCAGACAAGTGCCTTCATTTGCAGAAACCACTGGTGTTTGTTTTGGAGACTGCTTGCTCCAGAAACTCCGAGGAAACTAGCCTTGGACTAAACATTCTCTAACAACCTGTTACAATTTCTGGTACACTGACTTCCGGACTTGGGCGCTGTGCTTTTAATGTCTTTTTTTACATTGGAATCGGAGTGACAAAGTGGTCACATGTTTCCATCTTGCAAAGTTATTTCCCATGAGTGGAACAATGCTCCCCTTTACTTGCTTCTTACCTTAGAGACTAAGATTTGATAACCTTACGAGAAAGTTCATCACCCATAAATTTTGGACGTGTGATGGTGATTTCTGGTTTCATCAGACATTGACAGAAATTAGAAGAATGTTTTTGTTAGAACCTGGAAGTATTTTTTAACTATAACAGTATCGGCTTTGTAGGATATCCATCTCCAATTAAAATCATATACTTTATGTTCTGACATCCAAGTACTAGGGTTAAGTACCAAAGTTGGTATTGTGTCTCATTCTGTGAAAGACTTGAGTCAGCTTGCAAAATTGCAAGGGAAATTTTTGATTGGAATATAAGATTGAGCTTGTGGGGAGAGTAAGAAAACAGTCTCGTGACTGATTGGGGTGGGAAATGTGTCTTGACTGAAAAAAAAAAAAAACCTGTACAGAAATGAGGCAACATATCTGAGGAAAAGCCCGCCCCAGGCTCTGCTGGACTGCGGCAGAACAATGGGAAGGTTTTACCTTTCGTGTCTCTTCCTCTCTATCCCAGTTACATGTCCAAAGTTAATGAGTTGACTTTGGGAGCCTGTGTGGAAAGGTGCCATGTGGGTCCTGCGTCACCCAGACCAGGGTGGGCCTGCAGCATGGTGGATGGAGACCGCATCTCAGCCACGTTTTCTCTGCCTCAGGTCAGGGGGGCACAGGAGTCAGGATGCCCCCAGCTGGTCAGTCCTAACATTCCAGCAACCTTGCTTGTTCCCTTTCTGACTTGCCCTCTTGTAAATTCAAAATATCTCACTAAGTGCCTACAAGATTAATAATCACTATTTTTAAAATATCAGTATTTCGGTGTTAAGTTCCGAAACTACATTGGTTATATAACGCATTATATAATTACTATTGTGTATACTCATCTGTAGGATTAGTTATAGTCTCCTGATTTTAAAGAACAGTTAAGCTGAGCCTGAAAGAGTAAGATGATTTGCTTAACTTTACACAGTTAATAGGTGGAAGTATTACCAGTGAAACCTAGGTTTAATCTACACCCTCCATTATTCTACATTGCCTGCTGGGAAGATGGTATTGACAGGGGCTTTGATGAATACCTCCAAAAGGAAGAGAACTCTATCTACTGCAAGATTCTCCATATTCCCCTATAAAGAAGAAAAGATGGACACATGGGAAACTGGTCAAAAATGACCTATGGAAGTAAATAAAAGTTTCAGAATTGAAAGCAGAGACTTGAAGAGGTTTCTGTACCTCCATGTTCATAGTGGCATTGTCCTCAGAAGCCAAAAGGTGAGAGCAGCTCAAGTGTCCCTGAATAGATAAATGGATGAATGGATAATCAAAATGTGGTCTTTGCACACAATGAGGTATTACTCAGCCTTTCAAAGGAAGGAAATTTTGACAAATGCTGCAACATGAGCAAACCTTGACATGCTAAGTGCAATAAGTCAGTCATGAAAGAACAAATACTGTATGGTTTCACATATATGAGTAATTAAATTCATAGAGACGGAAAGTAGAATGGCGGTCGCTAGGGCCTGGGGGGGAGGGGAGATGGGGAGTTACTGTTTAATAGGGACGGAGTTTCAGTTTTGCAAAATGGAAAGAGACCTGTGGATGGGTAATTAAGATGGATTACGCAGCCATAAAAAGGAACGAAATAATGCCATTTGCAGCAATATAGATGGACCTAGACATATCATACTAAGTGAAGTAAGTCAGACAAAGATAAATATCTTATGACATCACTTATATGTAAAATCTAAAAAAATGATACAAGTGAACTAATTTACAAAACAGACTCACAGACATAGAAAACAAACTTATGGTTACCAAAGGGGAAAGGGGAGGGGAGGGATAAACTAGGAGTTTGGGATTAGCAGATACAAACCACAATATATAAAATGAAAAGCAAGGACCTACTGTACAGCATAGGGAACTAGACTCAGTATCTTGTAATAATTTATAATGGAAAACAATCTGGAAACGTATATATATATATATACGTTTTTAAGAATACTCATATGTGTATATGAATCCCTTCACTGTACACCAGAAACTAACACAACGTGGTAAATCAACTGTGTGAAGTAAGGATAAAGGTCTTGGTTGGTGTGACGTCTGCAGGAGCTGTGGGGAAGGCAGCCCTGTGTCAGAAGAGATGCTCTGCGGGAGGTAGCTCTGGTTATCCAGCTCCAGTGGTGGCCTCGCTGCAAAGCCATGGGACCAGGACAGTCACATCCATAGTCAGCTTTTCCACTGTCGGCAGCCAAGATGATTCTTCTGTGCTACAAAACAGAATTACGTCTCCTCTTTCTAAAAAAGTGTCCTTGAGTCCCTATTGCCCTCCAGATAAAGTCACACCCCCGATACGGCTCCAAGGTCTTTTGTCATCAGAACGCTGGGGACCTCTAGGTCCCACCCTCTCCTGCCTTTCCCACTCCTCACTCCCTAACTGCTCACTCCAGCCCTCCTGGACCGTGTTCAGATCCTTAGTTATATTATATTCCTTTAGATCTAGGCTGGGCCTTCGCATGCTTCAGGTCCCCTCTGTCCTCACGCCTCTCCATCAGCCCTTGTTGAAACACTCCTTTCCCTGTTCACCAGGCTAACTCTTCATCTTCCTGTAGGACTCCGCCTAGACATCGCGTCTTCCAGGAAGCTTTTCTTGAGCCTCCTCGAGCTTGAATAATGTGCTCCTATTTGCATGCCTCTAGTACCTTGTACTTATTCCATCATGGCTACACTTCTGCTGTTACCACATTTCATTAAACTTCCTTTCTTTTCTTGATTTATATCCTCCAACAGACTACAAGCTCCATGAGAACGAGAACTATAGTGGTCTTATTTACTGTCCTATCTTTAATGTCTAGCACAGATTCTGACATGTAGTAGGCAGGCATTCAATAATATTGGTGGAATAAATAAATTCAGTGTATAATACTGTTTGGTTTTATGCAAATATCTACACAAGCACTTTCTCATTTTGTTCTCTTAAAACTTCTGCCAGCGAGACCGAACAGATCTTACAGGTTTCATTTCACAGACACGGAAATTGAGATCTAAAAAAACTCAGGCAACAGTGTAGAGCCACAAAGAAAGAAAGTGGTGGAGTGACTACCCGTTACATCGTTCCATTGCAAGCGCCTTGTTTATATCACAACACTTCTTGCCCTGGCTTCCTCTTTCATATAACGGAAATTCCTCCTCTCTAGGTATCTCTTCAGATGCAAATTTTGTGTGTATCTGCTGACTGCAGCAGACACTCTGATGCCCCAATTCCCTGTCCCCATGGCCCACCTCTGAGTCCACCTGTGGTGGCGGTAGACAGCTTCCAGAATGTCGAGAACTTTCCACCTCAAGCCCCGCCACGTCTCTTCCCCTCTCCCCCGGGATTTCTTCGGCACCCCCTGTGCTCACTGTCTGCATACCAGTGCAACCCAGCAGTGTGTGGAAAGTGTTTCAGTGACCTTGGGAGCAATCCCCAATTAATGGGGACGGAAGCTGCTGGGTACATCACGCAGGCTTCCGCACTCTCTGGTGGCACAGGTCTGAGGTGAGGTCCCTTCTCATGGTTCCTTACAGGGTCTCCATCGGGGTGGAGCTCAGCTGCCTGCAGAGCCGAATCCCCACAATGGCGCACTTCTTAATGGTCATCACTCTCTCATTTGTGCTTCTAGAGATTACTTCACAGATAAACTACTGGCACCTGAGCCTTTGCCTCAGGGACTTCTTTTGGAGAAAACCAATCCAAGATATTGATAAATCCATAACAAGTAGGAAGGACATGGGGAAAGGACACTCTCCCGCCATGTTCCCCTCCTGCCTCCTTACCAGATGATCTTTCAGGACCCCTCTCATCTCTGACAGGTCACCCATTCTACCCTGGGCCCTTCTTGTCCATCAAATGCCAAGCTTGGAGATAATTGTCCTTCCCAGTGCAGTGTTCCTATAGATGCCCAGGCCCCCTCAGGGCACTGGCCTGTGGCAGCCTGGTAACTGGCACAGAGCAAGCAATTTCCTACCTCTGTGCCAGTTCTCTCTGTCCTTTGTTTATCAGAACTGGCTGGAATTACTGCCTAGATTCCCTGGGAGAGGATAGACATTGCAAACAACCATGGCCATCACCACTTCAAGAGCTGAAGCAGACAGAGCCAGCAGCACAAGAGGGCATTAACTTCCAGACACACACATTTAATTGCAGAGAGTCTACGAACAAGGGTGGAGGGTGCACAGGGGAAAACATCCCCACGCAGCAAAACGCCAAGGAGCGGCACACCAATCGTCCTGGGTCAACTCTTGCACAATGGGTTCCTGAAACCAGTGTTCCCAGAGTTGCTGAAATGTTTGTTTGTTCAAGGGGCCTTTCTCTAAATTCCAAAGGTCAATTTCGTTGATGCATGTCAATGCCATCTCCACCAAGAGATATGTGCTTCTGATTCACGTCCTTCTCTCCCCTCTCCCCAGGGATAAGGGTGGCTACCTGTTTAGCGCCACTGGGCACCAGCTTACTCTCTTCTTCACCCCCAACTACCTTAACTGACTCTCTGAACCCTGCTCCACCGCGCACTTGGCCCCGGCAGGAAGAACTCGCAGGCACAAGGGGGCAAATGAGTTTCACAGGCAGCGCGTCACATTGGATCGAACTTTGGGCATCTTAGCAAATTTGTCTGATTTATCTTCATATCCCTTTCCTAAGTAGAGGCTCTGGCACTTAGCAGTTGCTCATTAAATATGTGTTGAGTCTCATTAAATATGTGTGGATGCACGCAGGAGTGGATTCATGAATATATGCATAATTCTTTCAGTTTGAAGGATTGGGGCTAATGCTATGAATATATTTCCTGAATAATTAGCTTTGTGCATAGTGGGTGCTCCATAAATGTGAATTAATGGATCAATAATGTGCCTAGAGAAGAGCAAACCACTACGGAAGCCTGTGGATATACTCCCACCTTGCTGTTGGAGGGCTTCACGCTGTACCCCCTGAGTGATTATAGTCTCGTGTAAGTGATTTTCATGGTGGTTTGCACTTCTGAGACTGGGAAAGCATCATCTGAGTTGGGCTTTCAACTTTGGCATATACCCTTTTTCCATATCCTGTTCTATATTAGTCTTTTGAGGCATCTAGGAAGAATTAGATAGTGGGGGAAGATCAGGGCTATAATTAGGTTCCAGACAAATTCCCTAATTGAATAAGAGTTTGTCTGTGATCTTAAGTGTAGCCAGTTAGTCCCCATGGGCAAGTACCAGCTATGTTATCTATAGTACACTGTGGGCATGCAATACATTTTATAATACCATAATAGAGTAATGGGTACAATCATTCATTGTTATCTTTATGCATTTAAAGCTGTTTCAAAGTGTCATATCAAATACAGCTTCTTTTTTTCTCTTTATAATAATATTGTAGAATTGAGATAAATTTTTCTTCTCTCATATAGTATTGAATATTTCCAGAAAGTTGTATAGCTTGAGTCAACCTCTCTTATGGAATAATAATAATAATAGTGCTAGCACCTGCCATTTTTGAGCCTTTACTATGTGTTAGACTCTGTACTAAATGTTTTATATATGCATCATCTTATTTATTCCTTGAATTAAGCTTTTGAAGCATTTATCGTAATTTTCAGTTTACATATGAGGAAATGGAAATTTAGAGCAGTAAGTAATTTGATCAGTATCTTATAGTTGGTAAATAGAAGTCTGTTTGATTTGAAATCCTTTGCTGTTAATTACCTTACTAGCATGCATGCAGGAATACTTTACAGAAGGCTGAAATTAGGGCCATCATTTTAAAAACTGGGACTTAGACTAACAACAGCTGTCATAAGATGCTGTGCTATTATGTAAGTTGTCTCAGTTAAAATTTAGGCTGTGTGCCTAGTAAATTAGGTACTATAGCCCCTTTATACAGATGAGAAAACTGGAGCTCCTAAAGGTCATGTGATTTGCTATAGACAATCAGAAACTAGGTAGCAGAACTGTGACCTACACCAACTCTGTCTGACCTTGCAGCTGTATCAGCACCCTGATAACACTCTACTGCATCTAATTGCCAAAGCGTCTATCTAATAGACATTTGTCATTTTTTTTTGTCTGTATAGCATCTGTTCCCCCTTCTTATCAACACCTTGATTTTGCATTTTACTTTTTTGTGGGAGATTACCTCTTCTCGTGTATCTGGAGCTGTTGGCATAATGAACCCCTGTTTCCACCTTTTACTAAAGGAGCTGAAAGGGCCAGATTTTACCTTCAATCAACTCATGTGGACAAAATGTGGACAGAAGATCTAACTGGACAATTGGGATACGTTTTGTTGTTTGTTTGTTTTTTCAGGAACTTGAATCTGGACAGTCTGATGCAGGTAGTGGAACGTTGCTGGAATGTGTTAATCTCGTTTCTTCTCCATCAAGTTTCCCTGCTATGAGATTATTCTTGCGATTCCCACATCACTTTAACTTCACTCTGGCATAGCCCTGAGGCATAATGAAAAAAGAAAAGACTTCCATGAGCCGAATTCTAAAGAGCTCATTTCATCAGCTTTGATTAGGAGAGATGGTCAGAGACGAGACCCTGCCTTAAACATGGGCAGTGGCTAATAGTCTCCTCAGACAATGAGGATCTTGGAAGGGTCCTGGTTAGGGAATTGATGACAAGGACCTTTTGAGAAGTATGTCGATGGATCTTGATGAATAGATCCTATATTACATATTTAGGATTAGTTGCAGCTTACTACAACAGAAAACCCTACAAAACAGTAACCAAACAACATGGAAAGTCATTGTTTGGTTTGCTTTGTTTTCTGTTCACATAAAAAAGAAGTTGTAGGTGGGTGTCCAGGACGGATATAACTGCTCCACGGTCATCATGGTTACTTCCTGGTCCAAGATGTCTGCTGGAACTCCAGCCATCATGATGGAAAGAAAGAAGAGGAGAAAAGCAAAACGGGAAGCATGTCTCGGCTGACTCAGCTTCTGTTAAACAATCTTCCTGGATATTCCATATGGTATTTCCGTTTCCATCTCATTGGCCAGAATTTAGTTACATGGCTACACTTTGGTACAATGGCAGCTAGGAAGTATAGTTTTGTCAGGTAGATGGTTTGACACTCTAAATAAAATCAACATTCTATTTCACATAAATTATCACCAGCAATTCACCACTGCAAAAGGGAATCTTAATAATCAGGTGGACAAACTTGTTTCGTACAATGCTAAGTTCCTTTACTGGTCACCCCAGTTTGCTCAGTACACTCCCAAGCAAAGACCAGTTCCTTGAAAAGCATAAACCGTCCAGTGGTTTGAGTTGAAAAGTACAACTCATCCAATAGAAAATATATTTTAAGGATAATTGAATACCCCTACAACTATTGAGGAGATCAGTTACCAAAAACAAAACAAACCACTCTCAAATAGAAAGCTCTAGGCCCAGATGGTTTTTCCAGAGAATTCTATCAAATATTTAAAAATTGATTTTCTACATAATCTGCTCCAGAAAATAAAACAAGAGGGAACACTATGCAATTATTTTATGAAACCAGGATTTACCTAAAACCAAAGTCAGACAAAGCCTGTACCAAAAAACAAAGCAAACAAAAAAGACCCTCAAATTAAAGATTGTTCCTAGCAGCTTTATTTGTAATAGCCAAGAACCGGAAGCAGTTAACATCACCCACAATGAGTGGATGATTAAGCAAACTGCTCCATCAGTATAATGGAATACTGCACAGCAATCCAAAGAAACTAGCTTTTGACAAACAACAACTTTGACGGATCTCAAGGGCCTTATGCTGAGTGAAAAAAGCCAATCTTAAAGGGTCACATAGTGTGATTCCATTTACATAACAATTTTGAAAAGACAAAATTATAGAAATGGAAGACAGGTAAGTGACGTTGGGGAGTTAGGGATGTTGAGGGGGGCATGAGTGTGACCATAAAAAGAAATAAAAGGAATCCCTTGGTGGCGACCGAATAGTTCTGTATCTTAAGTGCAGTGGTGGTTGCGTGAATTTAGGTAGTACCATACCAATATGCCAATTTCAATTTTCTGTTTCAATATGTTACGCTATTAATTACATAAGATGTAAACTTTGAGGGAAACTGGGTGCAGGTTACATAGAACCCTTCTGTACTACCTTTGCAACGTTTTGTGACTCTGTGAGTATATAAAGTTTTGACAGAGCTGGTTATCTAGCCTTCCTTCAGTTCCATTAATTCCTAATATCTTTCCAATAAATCCCTCTTTTGCTTAATATAGCATGTCTTGCTTTCATCTGATTATCCTGATATGCAACGTTTATGTAAGCGATTCATCTTATCCTGGGAAGGGTGAGTAGGAAAAAAACTTCTAGAAGATACACATTGGAAAAAGGGATCAGAAATCACCTGTCTCTTTCTTCTAAGTCAGGTTGTGTTAAATTTGACTCGTGTTTTCCTTTCTGCTGAACACAATTACACATTTCACACACACACCCTCACCGCCAGATCCCACCCCATGCCGCTGTGTCTCCGTCTGTCGGGACAATCACAGTCATCTTTATCTTTGGTAAAGAAGACACTACATTTTTATAACACTTACTGGACTTTTATGGTTGGTTGCAAGGGGCAGAGAGTCACTGCGCTAGGTAAGCACCAGGAGCTCAGTTGGAGAATATTAATTTCTTTCGTGTAAAGTAGTTTGGGAAATGGGCTTTCCATAGATAGCCAAAATCAGGATCTTCAAACTGTATTTTTTGAGCCAAAGTGATCATTCACGGACTTTCTTTGAAATTGTCTAGTGTTCCTTCTTCGGCATGAATCAAATATTCAAAATGTAGGTGCTTCTCTCTGTCTTTTCTACTGTCACCTGTTTGACTCCAGATCCCAAGAGGACAGGGTAACACAATACAAAACATGACCCGTTAGTTATCAGGAACCATAGGTGGAGCAGATTTCCTTAGAAGGGAATGTGAACAGAGCAGGAAATGACCAACATCACGGACGTGGCTTTGCTTGGAGAAGCCTGGGAAAGCTTCCAACCCCGCTGACCTGTCGCACTGCTTGAAATCTCATCTGTACTCCTTTTCAGTTGAACACGTCTTGGGTTTCAGAATGCAGACGTACCACTAGAGTACTAATGTGGACATACGCCTTCAATTAGGGTATTTTCTTTTCCAGGGTTACCTGATATTCTGAATGGGGATTCAATATCATCTGTCCATGCATAGACACAATCTGTGTGCTTTCAGGACAAGTGAGAAAAGTAAAGAAAACCGGGAATGGGATGAGATAGAATGTGAGCTTAAATGGACTGGTGGGCTTAAATGGGCTGGGCTGGGGTCATGGGGGCAAGTGAGACTCTCGAACATACTTATGAAGAAAAAACAGAGCCAAGGGTGTGGTCAGCATGAGAAATCTGCTTATCACCAGGGAGGATATAAAACCTTATCCTGGAATCTGTGAGTGTGAAATTCTCTTGATAGCTTTGAGGTCACATCTAGCAGAGTTTAAGAAAGAAGCCAGGTACAAATCCCAGGACAGGTACATAGTGAGGAGAAATAGCTGTAGACAGCAGTTCATTGTGTCTAGACTTTGTTTTTTGTTTTTTTTTTTTTAAGTGTAATGGAATTTATTGGCTTATGTAACCGGGAAGTCCAAGGGCAGAGCTGGCTTCAGTTGCTATGGCTTGGAAGGTGTTTTCTAGGTTCACTCTCTCTCCCTCCCGCTTCTTCAGGCCCTGCCCCTCCCCCTCTTGACTCCCTTCTCTTTTTCTGTTGGTTTTGTTCTCAGACAGGCTCTGTCCACAGCCATCCCCAAAGTGACTTTTCCATTAATTTCTCTCAGCACCCAGATATCTAAAGTAAGAAAAGTGTCCATTGACCCTGTGGGTCTGGCCTGGGTAACAGAACACTCTGTTCAAATGTGATCACGTCACCTATCCATCTCTGTGGGCAGGAGAATTGCAATTGGCTCCACTGTAATACATGAAATGGAAAAAAGCCACTCTCACCTTGACCTTAAACGACTCATGGGACTGGAAGGTGCTCTTACAGGTAAGATAGAGCCAGTCTGGGGAATTAGGACTTGGGCATAAAAGCGTTAAAATGCTTGAGGGATGACATAAAAGTAAACATAGATGGGGGAGGGCACTGCAGGCCAAAAACATTTCCTTCAGCGTTTTGTCAGAAAAGATGTGTCTGGGAGTGAAACCATGCAACTCAGACTGGGACTCAAACCCACATTCTTTTAACTGAGATCACACACCTGGTCTCAGGACTTAATGAAGCTCAGGTTCTTGATGTCTCATCGCAGAAAGAATTCAGTGAGAGACAAAGTGATAGGTAAGGAGTGGATTTATTTAGAGAGAAACACACTCCACAGACAGAGTGTGGGCCATCTGGAAGGCCCCATGGTACGGGGTTGTCAATTTTTATAGGAGTGGGTAATTTCATAGGCTAATTAGTGGGAAGAGTATTCCAGCTATTTTGGGGAAAGGGTGGGGATTTCCAGAAATTGGGCCACAGCCCACTTTTTGACCTTTATGGGCGGCCTTGGAACTGTCATGGCGCCTGTGGGTGTGTCATTTAGCACGCTGATGTGTTGCACTGAGCAGATAGTACGGCTCAAGGTCTAGTGGAAGTGGATTCATCCTGCATACTGGACTTACTTGGTCCTAATCAGTTTATATCCTGTCCTCAGGCTATGTCATTCTTTTAAAGGTTGTGCCCTGCCCCCTCCCCTCCTGTTTCAGGAGGAGGCCACCCATGGAACAATTTTGACATACAGATGCCACACTGGGATAGAGACACAGAAGATCAAAGGAGGGAACATGGGAGCTCTGTTTCCCTGTGTCCACACCAGGCTGTCTCTGCACTTAACAGTTACCCCTAGACTGACCTTTACGGGCGGCCTTGGAACTGTCATGGCGCCTGTGGGTGTGTCGTTTAGCACGCTGATGTGTTGCACTGAGCAGATACTGAGGCTCAAGGTCTAGTGGAAGTGGATTCATCCTGCATACTGGACTTACTTGGTCCTAATCAGTTTATATCCTGTCCTCAGGCTATGTCATTCTTTTAAAGGTTGTGCCCTGCCCCCTCCCCTCCTGTAGCACTGAGCAGATAGTACGGCTCAAGGTCTAGTGGAAGTGGATTCATCCTGCATACTGGACTTACTTGGTCCTAATCAGTTTATATCCTGTCCTCAGGCTATGTCATTCTTTTAAAGGTTGTGCCCTGCCCCCTCCCCTCCTGTTTCAGGAGGAGGCCACCCATGGAACAATTTTGACATACAGATGCCACACTGGGATAGAGACACAGAAGATCAAAGGAGGGAACATGGGAGCTCTGTTTCCCTGTGTCCACACCAGGCTGTCTCTGCACTTAACAGTTACCCCTAGGGAGTGCTGACATGGAGTAAAAGTCATCCAACTCAGGAAGAAATGGAAGACAGATGTGCTAGGCCAGCCTGGAATACTCCTCAGCGCTTAAGTGAAGAAACTGAAAATCTGGACCCTGGAATAGCTTTTAGCTACGCTTAAAACATGTGTAAAGTAGCAAAGGAACAGGTCAGGAGTACAGCTCATAGAGCAAGTCCTATTAAAATACTTAGTACTCCCGGAGTGATGGATGTTTTGGAGCTTTTCACCTGAGAACACCACCAAAAGCTAAAGCATCATTTCATGCCTGAATCTCATGGTTTTTAGACACAAGACAAGGCACAGAGTTAGTTCTGGTGTTTTGAAAGTTGCCCCATAACACTAGCAGTTGATCCATACTCTTCTCTTTTTCTTTTAAACACCTTTATTGGAGTATAATTGCTTCAGATCCACACTCTTTATCTGACTTTCTGTGTAGGGTTACAGCTCTTTGAGGACATGCCTTGAGACGATGCTATATGTATAGAGTATGGAATGTATATAATCTAGTGCCTGACATGTAAAAGGTGCTTTAAAATTTAACATAAGATGATACAGAAATGAATGCTCTAAAGACAGACATCTGAAGTATGTCTTTGGTTTGGAAGCATAAAATCTAGTGTCTATTGTTTTGGGGGTTTTTTTGCGGTAGGCGGGCCTCTCACTGTTGTGGCCTCTTCCGTCGCGGAGCACAGGCTCCGGAGCGCAGGCTCAGCGGCCATGGCTCACGGGCCCAGCCGCTCCGCGGCATGTGGGATCTTCCCGGACCAGGACACGAACCCGTGTCCCCTGCATCGGCAGGCGGACTCTCAACCACTGCGCCACCAGGGAAGCCCGTGTCTATCGTTTTTAACCCTTTCTAAAATCACAAAATGATTTTAGTGGGCTCTATATGAAAGATTATATGCTGACACTGATTCAGCCCCTTAGCTGTAAGCAGCACCCACATCAGGCGGCTCTTTCACAGTGTGGCTGAGAATTTCAGTCTAGGATCTACCCCTCTGTGCTTGCGACAGGAAATCAAGCCTTCCTTTCCTCTTTGGACAGAATAATTGAGGTATATAGCTTTTTGATAATACCCTTAGGGTTTCAGAAATGGGCACTAAATGAAACCATGCAGAACACTGTGGGGCTCCTGGGCAAGGGGGCCGTTCAAACAGCTGCTAATCAGGGAAGGGAGAGGATGCGGAGACAAGGGAGGAGCAGCCACGAAACAATAGCGCAGCCCTGGGGCAGGTCCTGGTTCCGCCTCAAGGGATACAGTGACAACGTCTTTGAGCTTCTACAGCACAAAACCCCCCACCAGATGGAAGATGTTCCAGAGAGAAGGTCACAGTTTGATAAACACAAGAAGCTCATCAGGAGACCACCTGAGGCCAGACTAAAGGAGTGCGGGTCCTGCACACACCCTGATCCTTATCAGCAACCCCGCCCTTGAACTATTGCTATGAAACTCCTCACCAAATCCCCCCGGGTTGGACACGGAGTTTTGAAAGGCATGAGCCTGCTGTGTCCCCACTTTGCCTGGCAAAGCAATGAAGCTATCCTTTTCTACTTCATCCAGAACTCGTGTCTCCAAGATTCAATGCAGCTCTTCTGCACAGAGGCAGAGTTTCTGGTATCGTAAAGAAGCACCGAACCAAATCTTGTTCTGTTTTCTCCACCCAGGGCAGCCCTGTTGAAAGCTGGGGAACGTATTTCAAAGCCACATCTGTGGAATTCCTCTGTCACTGCTGCAATAAAGGGTGATTTATGGTGATGGCTGTCCTCGGTTTATCCCAGAGCTAGGAGGACAGATTACGAAGGCACTCTGTATTACTACCTCTCTCACCATCGAGGAGTCCTGGAGGCGACCACAAGGATGGGCATGGTGGAGAAGATGCTCTATTAATGGTGATTTTTACTGAGAACAAAAGGGGACCTCTGCTTTCCTCTTCTGTTCTCTTTTCTCTCTGTAAGGGGACTTCTGGCAATGGGCATTGCCATTGCTCCTGACTTTTAAATGAAAGACTTCTGAAGTAACTGGCACTGTTTATGGAGTACGAATTAAAGATGGAGTTAAGTGGGCTGACTCACTGGCGATTGGTGGGTGATTCACTGCAGGGGAATCGCTCCCCAAAGCCCTTAGTGTAGAGTCACCAATTAGGGCCATCACGTTGGGACCCTGTGTCTCTGTGTTTCGGCGGCCAGAGCAGCACAGAAGCTCAGAAATGGACACTGGGACAGGAGAAAAAGCTACAGAAAGCTGAGGCTAATGGACTGGGTCTGTTTAAAATAAAGAATGTTGCAAAAGGCAAGGAAGGACACTACATAATGATCAAGGGATCAATCCAAGAAGATGTAACAATTATAAATATATAATGCACCCAACATAAGAGCACCTCAATACATAAGGCAACTGCTAACAGCTATACAAGAGGAAATCGACAATAACACAATAATAGTGGGGGACTTTAACACCTCACTTACACCAATGGACAGATCATCCAGACAGAAAATTAATAAGGAAACACAAGCTTTAAATGACACAATAGACCAGACAGATTTAACTGATATTTATAAGACATTCCATCCAAAAACAGCAGATTACACTTTCTTCTCAAGTGCACATGGAACATTCTCCAGGATAGATCACATCTTGGGTCACAAATCAAGCCTCGGTAAATTTAAGAAAATTGAAATCATCATTTCAAGCATCTTTTCCTACCACAACGCTATGAGATTAGAAATCAATTACAGTGAAAAAAACGTAAAAAACACAAACACATGGAGGCTAAACAATACGTTACTAAATAACCAAGAGATCACTGAAGAAATCAAAGAGGATGTCAAAAAATACCTAGAGACAAATTGCAATGAAAACACAATGATCCAAAACCAACGGGGTGCAGGAAAAGCACTTCTAAGAGGAAAGTTTATAACAATACAAGCCCACCTTAAGAAACAAGAAAAATCTCAAATAAACAATCTAACCTTACACTAAAGGAACTAGAGAAAGAAGAATAAACAAAATCCAAAGTTAGTAGAAGGAAAGAAGTCATAAAGATCAGAGCAGAAATAAATGAAATAGAAACAAAGAAAAGAATAGCAAAGATCAATAAAACTAAAAGCTGGTTCTTTGAGAAGATAAACAAAATTGATAAAATTTTAGCCAGACTCATCAAGAAAAAGAGGGAGAGAACTCAAATCAATACAATTAGAAATGAAAAAGGAGAAGTTACAACAGACACCACAGAAATAAAAAGCATCATAAGAGATTACTACAAGCAACTATATGCCAATAAAATGGACAACCTGGAGGAAACTGACAAATTCTTAGAAAGGTATAACCTTCCAAGACTGAACCAGGAAGAAGTAGAAAAGATGAACAGATCGATCACAAGTAATGAAATTGAAACTGTGATTTAAAATCTTCCAACAAACAAAAGTCCAGGACCAGATGGCTTCACAGGTGAATTCTACCAAACATTTACAGAAGAGCTAACACCCATCCTTCTCAAACTCCTCCAAAATATTACAGAGGAAGGAACACACCCAAACTCATTCTATGAGACCACCATTACCCTGATACCAAAACCAGACAAAGATACTACAAAAAAAGAAAATTACAGACCAATATCACTCATGAATATAGATGCAAAAATCCTCAATAAAATACTAGCACACAGAATCCAACAACACATTAAAAGGATCACACACCGTGATCACGTGGGATTTATCCCAGGAATGCAAGGATCCTCCAATATACGCAAATCAATCAATGTGATACACCATATTAACAAATTAAAGAATAAAACCATATGATCACCTCAATAGATGCAGAAAAAGCTTTTGACAAAATTCAACACAATTTATGATAAAAACTCTCCAGAAAGTGGGCATAGAGGGAACCTACCTCAACAGAGTAAAGGCCATATATGACAAACCCACAGCAAACATCATTCTCAACAGTGAAAATTGAAAGCACTTCCTCTAAGATCAGTAACAAGACAAGGATGTCCTCTTTCGCCACTATTATTCAACAAAGTTTTGGAAGTCCTAGTCACGGCAATCAGAGAAGAAAAAGAAATAAAAGGAATACCAATCGGAAAAGAAGTAAAACTGTCACTGTTTGCAGATGACATGATACTATACATAGAGAATCCTAAAGATGCCACCAGAAAGCTACTACAGCTAATCAATGAATCTGGTAAAGTTGCAGGATACAAAATTAATGCACAGAAGTCTCTTGCATTCTTATACAGTAACAAGGAAAGATCAGAAAGAGAAATTAAGGAAACAATCCCATTCACAACTGCAACAGAAAGAATAAAATACCTAGGAATAAACCTACCTAAGGAGGTAAAAGACCTGTACTCAGAAAACTATAAGACACTGATGGAAGAAATCAAAGATGGCACAAACAGATAGAGAGATATACCATGTTCTTGGATTGGAAGAGTCAATATTGTGAAAATGATTAACTACCCAAAGCAATCTACAGAACCTTGCAGATCCTCAAGCCCAGCTCACTCTCTTCACAATTGAGGACCCTGAGTCTCAGTGAGGAGGGGTGACTGGTCTACGATGGGCCGGCAGAGGGAAGTAATACGACCATCCCACCAGGCAGTTTATATTTATTCGCAGAAGAATCCTGATTTGTACGGAACATTTTTCCAGTGCTGTCCTTTCTCACTAACATTTTCTTTTTTAATTTTTACTTTATATTGGAGTATGGTCAATTTACAATGTTGTATTAGTTTCAGGTGTACAGCAAAGTGATTCAGTTTTATATATATGTGTGTATATATATATATATATATATATGCACACATCCATTCTTTTTCAGAATATTTTTCCATATAGGTTAATATAGAGTATTGAGCAGAGTTCCCTGTGCTATACAGTAGGTCCTTGTTGTTTATTTTATATATAGTGTGAATCCCAAACTCCTAATTTATCCCTCTCCCCCGTACCCCCCCTTCCCCTTTTGGTAATGATAAGCTTGTTTTCTGTCTGTGAGTCTGTTTCTGTTTTGTAAATAAGTTCATTTGTATCATTTTTTAGATTCCACACATAAGTGCTATCATATGATATTTGTCTTTCTCTGTCTGAACTTTTGAAGGCGTATTTTATCCATTAATTTTAGCACCACTTAAGAAATATGCCAAACTTGTTTCAACTCAAGTACAAGAATCAGTCTCCCCTCAGATAAAATCATGGTTAGTCAGCAGTTGATTTGGAATTTTACCGTTTTGAGGAAACTCTTCATCTCCTTTCCTGCGTCTTTTGGCCCAAGCTGTCTTGCATTTTTTTTACTATGTCCTTCGTTTAACAGCAGTATTGTTTTTTTCTTTTTTTTTCCTGAAACTTGAATTTGTGTTCTATTTCAGTTGAGACTTAATGGTGCAAGAGAATGATCAGAAAGAATTGCCTTTTATATAATGAAGACAAACACTTTTATGCAAGTTTTTGGAGAGGGATGGGGAGCCAGGCTATCAGAAGAGACGTAGGCATTTTTTGCTTCTTATTTGGATGGTGATAAAGAATTTATGTTTTCTGCTTCAGAAAACAAAACCCTTTTTCATTAAATGTGAGGTGAATTATAGGTAATGGTTCATGGTATCCTTGCCAACAAGGGAAAGAGGAGAACGCCATTAACCAGTGGGTCTCAAACTTTAGCTTATAATGCCGTCACCTGGAAACTTGTTAGAAAAGCAAATAATCAGGTTGAACTCCAAATCTACAGATCAGAAACCCTGGGAGTGCTCCAATCCCATGTTTTATCAAATTCCAGGCAATTCTGATGTAAGCCTAAAGTTTGAGACATACTGGGTCAGCCAAAAAGCTCGTTCAGTTTTAAGTAAAAATAAAAGATGCGGGCTTCCCTGGTGGCGCAGTGGTTGAGAGTCCGCCTGCCGATGCAGGGGACACGGGTTCATGCGCCGATCCGGGAGGATCCCACATGCCACAGAGAGGCTGGGCCCGTGAGCCATGGCCGCTGAGCCTGTGCATCCGGAGCCTGTGCTCCGCAACGGGAGAGGCCACAAAGAACTTTACTGAACACTATATTCACTAACCAAACGAACTTTTTGACCAACCCAATAGATTGCTGGAAACTAAGGAATACAACCCATTTAAGAATTTACTCCTGACTATGAGAACAGGTAGAATTTCTTCCAATCTGAGAGCAGCTATTTTACCGAGGCAGGACCTTTTCCATATCAGTGTAGCTGCAAGGTGAAGATAATATTATAGCTTTTAGTGCAGGCTGACTGGCCCGAGGGGAGGAATGAGTTGTCAGTGTGCGGTGATTTCATACTCTGCTCCTATCAGACACTGCCTCTGCTCCCTGTATTTGCCTCTCCCTCCCTTGAAAGTTTACTAGTAACGTTTAATAACTATACTAAAGGCTTTAATCTTATTATACGTCAAATACCTTAGGGAGGAATACTTTCATCCTTTACCAATCTCTTATACAATGAACTGAGTTTTGGACTCCTTTCTGAGGAAAAGTTTGGAGAACCATGAAAGACACAGAGAAAATTAGACTATTTAAGGAAGGTATAATAAAAATATGTCTTGTTGCCTACCTCAACAGGCATTCATGCCTTCTTCCTTTTTTTTAACAGAATCCTATTTTTTGTTAGGTATACAGCAATTCTGCCTCTGTTGTAGCTGGGAAAGCTATGAGATTAAGATATAGTCAACAGAAAGTAAAACATCCATAGAGGACTTTGTGGAAGTCTTCTGAAAAAAGAAATTGTGGGGACTTCCCTGGTGGCGCAGTGGTTGAGAGTCCGCCTGCCGATGCAGGGGACATGGGACCTTTTTCTTCCCATCACCTGGAAGGCAGATATAAAGGCTGGAGCTCCAGCAGCCATATTAAACCATGAGGTGGCAGAAATGTCCTGAGATGTCTGAGTGGAGAGAGAGCAACTTGAATTATTAATGACTGAATGGAACCAGCATTCCATTCCTAGATAATGTTAAAACATGAGAGAGAAATAAACTTCTATTCTTGGGATTTTTTTTTGATTATATAAAATACAACATGATATAAAAGATGGTGCCAAGATGAGAGTAGACAGCACAGAAAGGGGGGATTAGGAGTGTGGAAGCTAAACTTTCCTACTTACAGCTTAGCCAACCCTGTCAAGCAGTAGGATATTAAATTCCTTCTCCCAGAAAATTAGCTCCCCCTTGCCAACCGGCTTATGAGTCTTTAACTCGGTAAGTACTTGTTCTAGTTTTTCAAAATCTATAGTATCTCCACTTCCCTCAAAGAGTGCTGTAAGGTCTCACAACAACACTGACATGATTTCAGTTATATGTTTTAAAGCTAGATATTTTATGTCATTTAGGATCTAGGAGTAGGATTGGAGAAGGTCTTTTATAGTGAACTTGACAGTAATCAAACAGAGTCAGAAAAATATTTCTCTAAAAAGATGACAATGTAATACCATAGAAATTTCTCAGTTTTCCCTGCGGCCTTCCTCTGGGGCTCTTAGGGCAAAAATTCCCTTCCAGGTGAACAGAAATGAGAGAACAGAAATGAGCAGAGCTTTTCTATGACTCTATGCCTCGGGTTTAAGAAAGCACGTTTCCTTCCACACTGTTCAACTGTGTGTCTAACAGTCCCTGGAAATTCCTAATAGCACCAATCATAGCAGCAAATAGTTACATGGTGTTTGCTCTTTGTAGACACTGGTCCAAATGTTTTATATACAGTATAGTAACTCATATAATCATCATACCCTATAATGTATAAATCATCATCACCCTGAAATTGACTCACAAAGATGTCACAAATACATTGAATGGAGGAACTGGAATTTGTACCCAGGCAAGTGACATAGAAAGGAGGATGCCATGAGGAGATTTCTGTGGGCTTCGTGCTCTGTATCGAAATCTCTAATCCCAAATTTCTTTACTACGTGGCTACGGGGCATTTTGCAGCATAGAGTCTACATTGGCTTTTTTCCATTAGCTTCACATCAGAATTAATTCTCTGTTTTAATTTCTGTATTGGAAATTAATGGACAAGGGAGATGATAAATACAGACTCTTTAAGTTTGTTTTCTTTTTATGCTTGTTTTGTATTTTAGAAGAAGGGTGAACGTGGTGACAAGGAGCAGATCGGTTAGATGTCACGTTGTCTGTTGCTTCTCCTGTCTCTGTCCACCCGAAAGTTCCCCTCCAGAGTCTGAATACAATTTCAGTGATTGCCCTGATAGGACACGTTTAAGTGAAGCGTCTATTTGCCTGTGCAGATTTCATCCCTGTGTTCTTACCCCAGTAGGCATTCCACAGGGGTCACACATGGCTCTGCATGCCATGGATCGGGATGGGGGGTGAAGGAGGCAAAGAGGAGAGAAATATGTAATCAGTGATGACATTTTTCTTTTCTTGTAGGCAAAGCCCCAACTAGTCTCTTTCTAAGCCCAAGGCAGTTATTTGGCTTTTCCTGTTTGTAGTATTTATGTGATCTTCCTTTTCAATCCTTAGTTGTGTTATTAATCTTCTTTTCCCAATCCACCAGCATTTAAGCTTCCCTGACAGTAAAGATTCTCATATAACAGTGGTCACTGAGGTAGGAAGAAGAATTCCTCTCCAACTTTCAAAACAATAGGGATTAGAGTTTTCTTTTTGATAAAGGAAACTCTTAAGAAGAGGAATCCAAGTTATCCACAGTTCTACCACCCAGAATATCCCTATTAAAAATTTTACAAATAAATAAAATAAGATTTACTTTTATTTATTATTTTTGGCTGCGTTCGGTCTTCATTGTTGTGCACGGGCTTTCTCTACTTGCGGCAAGCAGGAGCTACTCTTCGTTGCGGTGCGCGGGCTTCTCATTGCGGGGCTTCTCTTGTTGCGGAGCACGGGCTCTAGTTGCGCGGGCTTCAGTAGTTGTGGCTCGTGGGCTCAGTAGTTGTGGCTCGTGGGCTCTAGAGCGCAGGCTCATTAGTTGTGGCGCCCGGGCTTAGTTGCTCCGCGGCATGTGGGGTCTTCCCGGACCAGGGCTCGAAACCGTGCCCCTGCATCGGCAGGCAGATTCTTAACCACTGAGCCACCAGGGAAGCCCTGATTTGCTTTTGGACACACAGAGAGCTGTCTGGATGGATTACTGTGGCTCTGTCTGGAGCCATGGCCCTGGGGGATAACCTCTCAAAATTCCCCAAGTCCTACTGTGGAGAAAGAGATAATTCTAAAACATAGGAAAAGCTTTTGTGAGATAGTTGGGAAACCACCCTTGCTCGGGCTGGTGCTGTCTTGCAGGTCGATGTTGCCCTCTGGTGGTGACAGAGCAGACTTGCAAGCAAAGTTTAAACTTTTCAAGCCTGGGTCAGAGCGAGGCAATCCCCACCCCTGATGTCTGCCAGGGCCTTTGGGGTAAATGGACATCCACATGCCATGTCTACACATATGTAAAAGTTATAAATCAAGATAGCAAATTATTAAAAAAGGTTTCCATCATCCCACCTCGAAAAAGATACTTTCGTAATAAGCCGGGGGCCCATCTTCAAGTTAAAATTCCCAGACCCCTGGGAATCCCATATGAAACCCGGAGGCCTGGAGACAGTGGGTGTCAGGCGTGGCTCACTCTTCCCAGCCCCGCTCTGTTGCACATCTCCAGGAAACGCACCATCGCGCCATGACACCCCAGCCTCCTGGCCAAGCACCATCCCCATCCCTGCTCTGCAAAGAGCCCCTCCTTCCCACGCACTCGCTGTGCGTCCACGGAACCAACAGCACTGACCCCTTCAGGACCAAACCCAGGAGAGGACTATGCAGGTTTCAGAGGCAGTCTTGGGACCCCTTGTGCAAGGATTCTGTGTTTCTCGTACCCAGAGCATGATCTAGAAGGTGGCAGTGGTGGAAGTGGTGTGGACTCTTGGGGGCAATTAGGGTGACCTGGCTGGGTTGCCTGCATCTGTCCTGCTCTCAACACTGAAGTTCCATGTCCTGGGAAACCCTTCATTGGGATGTGAAAAGTCCCACTTTTCAATCTTGTGCCCAAAGATTAAAGGAGAAGGGCAAAATGCACACGACAGTCGCCTAAAGAGGAGCTGAAAGTAACACTGTTTTCAACGTCAAACCGATGTGTTGTAGATTATCCCTCTTCTACAGTCGTGGTCACTGATGTTGGCAACTGTGGTCTGTGGTTCACAGCCATAGGTCCCCCACGGATGCTCACTCCAAGGGATGTGCCTTATAATTCCAAGTGTTCACAATCTGTCCAACTTTGCCTGTGGACTGACTATGGTGTCTTCTTTGTATTGAGACAGTAAGAGAGTTTGATTCTTCACAGGGTTTGCAATCATGTTTACTGAACCCTATTGAAAAGTTTAGATAATTAAAGTGAGAATAATTACATATTACTGGTTTAATCAGTTCTACTCTTAACCACTACTATTGCCACAGTTAAGTATATTTTTGACGATGCTTATGTTCAAGAACTCGGTTTTTTAATGTTGCAGGCAAGCAGATGCTAAGCTGCAAAAATTAGAGATGGCATTTCGGAAAGCGATGACATCCGACTTCTTTATTAAGTTTACTGTTAAGCGAACAAAGAGAAAAACATTTCTTCCATTAGCAAAGCAAATAGGACATCTGCGCACAAGGAAATGCAACACACAATTTGGTGGGTGAAATTCATTGTCCTGGAAGGAATAATTGGCTTGTGGGTACAGAGAGTTTTCTATCCCAGATCTTAAACTGGATAAGATCTCACAGGCTTTAAACATTTCTTCGCTGTCATAGTTTAGTTTCATTTTGATTTTAACCCTGGTTCGGAAACAACGGAAAGCAAATTACAGATTAACAGTGAGGAAAGGGAAACTCAGTCTGTGAACCTCTCTGTCTTGATATCCTATAAGTTGAGAGATCTTTGCAGATCTTTGCATCCAAGTTTGACCCAAAGGCAGGCCGGGGATCAGGCTGGCGTGGGGCTTGTGAGCCCACAGAGAGAGCACGACATGTTAGCTGTGTTTGTTTTCTTGTAAAATCATTCTGGAGTCTTCAAGTCCTCCCTTTCTTTCAGGCATTGTTGTCGCTCTTTCTTCCGAAAAAGACAAATAAAATTAAGTCTTGCCCCGAATAAACGCATCATTTTGAATGAAACAGTGGCTAATCCCTCATGTCCCTGAGGCCCCGTCTAAATAAAGACACTCATGTTTCAAAAATAAAAATAAAATTGTCCTGACAAAAATAAATAAATAACCAACTTTTGGGGGGGGTGGTTACAAAACTTCCTGTAGTCTGAAAGCCTGAATCTTTAAAGTCTCTTAAAAAATGACCACACCCATCCTAGCCAGACAAGGGCACAGGATGGAAAGGACTCAGTGCTTCCTTGTCACCAGCAGTGGTGGGTGGTGGTAGCTGCCAAAGGGAAGTTGAGTCTCGTGTACAAGGCTTAGCGCTTGAAGGCCTCGTTCCTCCTCAAGTGAAGATTTGTCCTACATTCTATTGTTATTAAGAGAAGCAATGGTGACTTCCCTGGTGGTCCAATGGCTAAGACACTGGGCTCCCAAGGCAGGGGGCCCCGGGTTCGATCCCCGGTCAGGGAACGAGATCCCACATGCTGCAACTAAGACCTGGTGCTGCCAAATAAACAAACAAACTAACAAACAAATAAATAAGTGAGGCAGTGGTTCCATTCCACGCAGATCACCCAGCGTGGTGGAGCCTTTAGTTGTGACCTAAGTCAGCTTCTTCTAGGTGGTGTTCCTTGCTTCTCCCTAGTGGCTTCTACCCAGTCCACTGCTGCATCCCTCCCTGGCATGTCTTAGAGAATAGCTCTACTTGGTACCATCTTTTACCTCCTTGCCATCGTTACAAAGGAAGATTCTTCTGCTAATACAGAGTGTGGGGAGAGTATGGCGTTAGACACCATAACTTCTCAAGGAAGCTGGAGATGGCTAGGTTTATACAACCGCTTGGCTGGGCCATGATGCCCAGATATTTGGTCAAACACTATTCTGGATGTTTCGGAGGGGGTTTGGGGATGAAATTAACATTTAATTCTGCGGACTTTGAGTAAAGCAGATTGCCCTAACCCTAGGAGGGTAGGCCTCACCCAATCAGACGAAGGCCTGAATAGAACAAAAAGGCTGCTCTTCCCCATGAGAGAGAAGAAATTCTCCAACAGTGACCTTCAGACTTGAACCACAGCATTGGCTCTTCCCTGGGTCTTCAGCCTGGGATAGATATAGATGTGGATACAGGTACAGATACAGATATATATGTAGATGTAGGTATAGGTATAGATACAGATACAGATGTAGAAAGAGTTTCTAAGCCTACACTTTTGCCTTTTCTTCGAACTTGCGTTAACATCCTCACCTCATCATGGTCATGATCAAATCATTTCTACCGTTCGTTATTTTTCCCACTGATACGGATTCCCTTTATCTCTAGAAATCTGGAGTAAAGCTGCACGTGGAACTCACTGGCCCTAGAAATCAAAGCTTGAACGTGAATTAGGAGTTGGTTCTTTGGCAAAGGAGCTCTTTGGTTTGCACTGATTTCATTCTTGCGTAAAGACAACAAACAAACAAACAAACAAAACATTCTGAAAGCTTTGAAAGACTACACTTTGTTCACTCCCGTTTCAGCCCCCTTTAATCTATCTGGTTTTCTAATTATTCAACATTTACTGAAAACCTGCTCAGAGCCAGGCCCTGTGGTCTCTTTGTGTGGACTTGGATCTGTTGAAAGGATACCAGGGAAGAGGAATCTCTGTTAATCCTGTCACCCTCAGGGAAATTTTTTTTTTTATTATTCATACAAACCTAGATTTAAAACCTAGACTGAACTGGCATGCTTTTTTTTTTTTTTTTTTTTTTTTTACCAGGGAAGCCCGAAAAGGCTTTTTGAGTGATGAGAGTCTCGGTCTTCTGAGCTGCAACTCTGACTTAAACGGTAGGCAGAGAGGACCTCATCAGGCCCAGAGTTTCCCTTGGTCCACTCAGACCACATGCTCTTGGCCCCTTCATGCCCACCTCCCCACTTTTTTGGCAAGGCCACACCCTGGGAGGACAGGGGGCAGTAGGAGCCTTCCTGGCACCCCAAGAAATATACTGGTTCGTGACTTCCCACCAAGGGCCCTGGGCATTGAGGAGAGTCCAGAAACCCCTGCCCCACCCCCCATCGCACTGAAGAGTGGAGATTGTGCCTACACCTCTGGGCAGATGCTCTGAGCCGGTCTGGTAGTCGCTCAACATCCCTGGGGGCTGTGGGAATAAGTCAGTGCTTCTCCAGGTGGCGCGATAGGACCTTGAGGGCTGAGCATCTTTTCTGGCTTAGACAGGATGAGGCATGCTGCGGGCTCCATTAGACCACTACCCACGTAGGGCGGGGGCCTGCTTAGCGGATGCTAACTTGCCCACCAGCCCGATGATCAGGTGCCCCTCCCTGATGCTGTGATATAGATCAGCCCTCCAGAACTTAGAACTAGCCCAGGGACGTGTGTGTGCACAGTGAGGGCAACCCTAAATTAATGGAATTCATCCTAAGATTAACGTTTTCTAGTTTTCTACTGCCAGGCGGAATGAGATCTTGAGATATAAACCAAGTCAATAAAAAGTGACATTTATTTGCACACGACACATGTGGATTTCCCATGTATTCCCATTTCACTCATTTACTTCCAAAGGGTTCATTCATCTTACAAATACAAACTTTCAGCGTAAGGAGAAAGAATCATTCTTCTAAAAAGAAAGAAAGAAACCAAAATAGAAAGTACAAATTTCTGAACTTTGTGGCTAAGCCCCACCCGTTCCCATATCATTAACTTCTCATTTCCACACTGGTGATTTCAGAGTCTTATCATCAGCTGCCTCTTCCCTTCACATCTCCACTGGAGCATCTCCAAACTTCTGCCCCCAAATTCTGCACACGTGGGGAGAGAGGACTGTAAAATCCCTGCTGTAACCCCTAAGCCAGGACTCAGTATGGGCTGAATAAGTCAGTAAGTGAACCAACGAATGCAGGAATTTTAAAAAAAAATTTTTTTTTTGAGAAATCAGCAAGGTGATCTGTCCACAAGCAGTTTTCTTTGATTTGTGAAATTATGTTGGTTTTCTAGAACAGGGGTACACTCACTCCTCCGTGGGGTTCTGAATGAGGGGCTCTCCAGAGCTGTTTGCTATTACCCAGTGATCAGGGAGGGAAAGACAAGTTCCTGGCCATGAAAATTCTCTCAACATAGGAGAAGATGGTGCTCTGTGCAGCGAGAACATGAACAGGTCTGAGGTCCCTGTCAGATTATTCCAGACAGAACCCTCGTCCTCATTCTCCAGGCCCACCTGCTGTCCAATGAAAGGAGGATAAGGAAAGACCTGTGTGGTTTGCATTGCTGGGGAGAAGGGCAGTCTCTTAGCCACTTTGGTGGAGAATCGCCTCTATGGTCTTATCCCTGACACTCTTCAGGAATCTCACGACTGCTGTTCCGCCTGTGCCCCTCTCTTCTAAGGCCTGAGGTGGCCCCGGGAGATGGCTCGTCTTCCTGCCCTTTGCTTTGGGTGCGGCCGTGATGAGGTACTTGGTCACCATGGCGAGGTGGTAGCTGCGCAGGGCTGCCAGGGCCTCCACGCACTGGTTATAGGCTGTCAGAAGCTGGCTGTTTCCAGAGGACAGGATGTGGTCCCTCAGGGAAGGAGCGGAGTGAATTTCTTCTATGAAGGCCCTATGGGAAGGAGGCATGTAATCCCTCATTCTGTGCAGAAAATCAGCTGAAAGAAACAAGGCAGAGCAATGTCATGAAACAAGGCAGAACGATGCCGTAGCTCCACGTGGGAAGGTAAGAGAGCCGTCTGCCTTCCCAGACATCAACACAGCAAACAATGCTGCCGCTCTCCTAACTGCTCATCCTAATGGTGTCTAATCAACTCGGCCGGCTCTTTTGCATACAGACATCAGATCCTCCAAATGTAGATTGGAGATGAGGCAGGAAAAGAAGCAAGCCCATCACAAATAACTAAGATGGAACTAGCTCTACCAGCCAAGGTATAAATATTTATCATCTACCAAATGTGGGCAACATATCTTGCTGGTTACACATGAGGTATATCTACCAATGTAAGGCATGGACCCTTAAATACTCTGCTGAATTTTGTTTCCTGAGTGCTTCGTTGTGGAGGGAGTGCTAAGGAAGAGGAAAGTAATAGAGTTTCTGAGGACAGGAAGATAAAGAACGATCAACTGTTTTAGTAACAGCCTCTTGAAGTCAAATTGTTTAAAAATCAAATCAATAGATATTTATGGGAAATACAGGTAGGCGAGAGATCATTTACAGGAAACCCATTATGGGATTAATATTAGGCATGGTACGTCAACTACTAACCGCATCAAACCAAAATTCCGTGAAAAGTGATCATGGTTCTATAGAACAGACTTTTGTGGATGAGACTGGACCCTATGACACCGAATTCTAGTCATTTGTTTTTTCTTAATCCAACTTGTAAACTCTGTACCAGGAAGTGCCCTTTTGCAGGTGTTGAACATTAGGCTTGATGCCGGCAGGTAAGGAAAAGAGCCATTTCAAGCTTGTAAAATGGCAGAACCCCTCTTCTGGTCTACGTAGCCTTGGCTTGCGGCCGCACCATTTTTACGGAATGGGCTTCACGGGAGGAGCCCATCCCCATCCCCAGCTGCATCCAGACCTGGCGACATAGTATCACAGCCCTGGATCTGCATCTCTCTCCCCCACTCTACAGAAGCCAGCTACTGCCTAAGGACCCAAACAAAGTTACAGGGAACAGCTGGAAACATAGGAATGTTTTAAGATTTGGAAATAAAACCCAATATTCAGCTGAGCTCTGATACTGATTGGCTTGACAGTCCCAGAGGGCAGGTGCACAGTCTCCTGGTTGATCTGGAGAAGTATAGACTTCCTGAGAGTTTCATTTACTTACTTGGACATATCAGTTGATAAAAACACCACTGTTCTTCCTCCCTGTTAAGGAAAAAACAAGAAAAAGAAAAACGTCCGACTTACCGCTTTCCTTGCTGTGACGAACACCCAAGAATTCATCAAAGGCATGCAACACTGTGCTCTGGGCAGCGCTCGCGCCGGAGTAATGCAGGGGCTCTTTGGAGACGCCTTCATACAACAACCCCGCAGGCATTGCTGGGTTATCCTTCCAGCTAGGCAAGAGTAAAAGTCAGAGAGAAGAAGTGGGTGCTAGGAGTTAAGAGTATATTTTCTGATATGGAAACAGAGATTGAGCGAGAAAGTGAACACAATTTCAATGGCAACTTTAGGGCAAGAGGCTGGATATCTTTGTAGGACGTGTACTTAAGCATTATCTTGACCCGACTTCCTAACAGGCCAGCCCTTCTCTTTGCTCATATAAAGGACTGTTCCAGAGAAGTAAAAGATATTTAGAGAGAAATCATTGGCATTGGTCCTATGACATGTTTTTGGAAAAATTCAATTATAAAGATGACGTCAGTGCTGATCAACAGGAACCATTAACATAGGGGATCTGGAACAATCTTCACTCCCTCTGCTAATCTCAACCTTGATGACCTTGATGCCGGTAACTCCACAAGTAGAGTTTTGAAAATACATGCGCGTGCACATACCCACACACACACACACACACCCCAAACACCGACACAGACACACAAATATGCATACAAATATACACACACATCTTTTCCCTTCCCTAAAAGTTATAGCTATAACAGTTTTCACATTAAACTTCAGTTCTAAATACTACCTAACTTCATGGGAATGCCTTTATCAGATAGTTTGTTGATGGCAGGTGTTAATAATAAGGGTAGCAGCAAAGAGAACACAATACAGCCATGCAGATCACCAGAATCTACAGTCAAGGACAGGAGGAAGGACCGGAATTAAAGCTCAGATTAAATGGTTTTTCCTTCCTTCTCTCTCCTCTCTTCTCTTCTTTTCTCTCCTCTTCTGTCGCCCTGATTCCACATCTTCATCGTTTTGTCCTTGAGTCCCCCTCTTCCTGAGGACCCAAGCCACTTTACTCAGTTCGCTGTCTGACTTTTTATAGGGTCTTGAACCGTCACAGAGTGTATGTGGGTGACTCCACAATGAGAAAGTCGGCAGCGCCAAGAACACACCACATCTGCCCTTACGATGCTTTACAGTTTACGTATCACATTCACATCCATTTTCTCGTTTGTCCTCTTTGGAGTAGATCAAGGCAGGCATTTTAAAATCCATTTTACAGATAAAGAAATAAAGACTCAAGGCACTAAGTCTCTAGGACCACGTTGTTAGAGAGAGAGGGAACCAGAACTTGACCCCCAAACTTGTCATTTTCTAGTTTCACTTCCCAAGACCACCCACGGGTAAATTTCTACTTTTACTAAAGAACAGAATCATTTCCTTTTATTGCCGGGAACCCTGTTGTTAACGGTTTTAAATAACAGGCTTATGTTGATGTCTCTCCTTCTTCCTGTAATTCTACAAGTCATTCTGCTGGAGAGAAGGGAAACACACACATCTCGCACACACAAAAGCCGCAGACAGACTGCTCAACTCGCATCCATGACCTTTTCCAAATACTTTCCTGAGGTAGGAAATGCTATTGTTTTCTTTGGGGGCTGTCTTGCGTTGCCTGTTCTGTGGTTTCACTGGATGAATATCGTAGTGGCCTTTGCAGTTGTAGCAATATCACTATGGAAAGAGATGACACATGCACAGCAGGGCAGGCGACAAGTCGGAGGAAACCAGGGAGGATTCTGAGTCTAAGATCACAGCCTGCTGTAGCTCTTAGGAGAGAGCGCTCTATCTTAAGCAGATATGGAATGGAATCTCAGCTTTGATACTTAGTAACTCTGAGCCTTGGGTGAGTTAATTAACTTCCTGGAGCATCAGTTTCCTCATCCCAGTAATATTAGTATCTACCTTACTGGGTTGTGAGAACTAATTAAAATAATACCTGGTCCTATTGTATAGGACCTGTGCCTGAAAACTATCAAGCATTTGATAAATATTAGCCCTTTTATCATATTATTCACAGTGAATTTTAACCTCTGCTCCCTCCTTTTGTAACTTTGTACAAACCCTTCTGAGTCTCAGTTCTCCTGACTTGTACCTACTTCCTGAAGCTGCTGGAAGAAACAAGTGGATTCCACAAAGGTCTACTGACTCCGCAGAGTTCAGGACACTGGTCCAATAAAATTTCTAAGCAACATTTTATGGGGCAGAAATATTGAAGACCAGACCACTATTGTGTGGTAAGTGGACCAAACACGATGGCTGTACTGGTTCAGATTTTTTCTCTGTAATCCTGTTGATGGTCTCATATAGTCACTTTGGTCTCCTTCTCTCGTTCCTTCCCTTCACGACCACTTCTAAGTGCTGGACACTCTCAGGACTCATTCCTTGGGCTTCTCACTACTCTCACTTCCCAAGTGATCTCACCTAAGTCTCCTGGATTTCAAAGCCAACTATATTAGGATTACTGACGAATGTGCACCTGGACCTGGATCTCTGCCCTATATTCCAGATACGTGTATTCAACTGCCTACTGGACATCTCCATGGGAGGGGACACATCCCAAACTGACCTCTCGATTCCCCCTTCCTTTGGCCAGACCTGCCCCTCCCATGTCTCCACCTTCAGAGAAACGAAAATGGCAGCTCCATTCTTTCCATGGATCCGGCCACACACCTCGAGTCCTCTCTGAAGGACCTCATTCTCTTCCATTCTACGTGCAATCCAAGAGCAGATAACTTCAGTCCACATCCAGAACTGCCTGTTTCTCAAGGCCTCTTCTGCTCCTGCCTAAGTCCAGGCCACCACCCTGGACTGTAGTCCAGAGTTTCTTAGGTGCGTTCCTCGGTCCGTTCTATTCCCCACTCAGAAGACAGCGTGGCGATTTGCGACTTCACACAGCTCGTGTCATTCTGCTCAAAACTTGCCTGTGGTGTTCACCCCACTCAGAAAAGGAGCCAACGAGCCTCTACGTGATCTGGTCGCCCCACCGCTTGTATTTCTCCTTCTCCCCACGTTTACTCCATGCGAGCGCTGCTGGGCTCGGTGCAGCTCTTCCTCCAAAAGCGCTTCCACCCCAGGGTCATTATGATGCTTGTTCCTTTCAGGCAGAGCAGGTACCTGGGTGGTTTGCTACTCTTCCTCACCTCCTTCACATATCTGCTTAAGCATCCTTTAGAAACGTGGCATTCGCAGATCACAATAAACAAATAAGGACTTCGGCTACCACCCCTCACACTCCATAATGCTCTGTTATCCTAAAGTTTCCTGTATCTCTTCTGGTTGTAACACATCGAGTATGGTATTGCCTTTGTTATATTTATTTATTCATTATCTGTCTCCCGTGATTAAGCTGTAAGCTCCACAGAAATGAAGTTGCTCTTTTTACTGCTCCATCCCCAGCACCTAGAACTGTGCCTGGCATTTTGTCAGCCCTCGCTAAATATTTGGTCAATGAGTGAATGAAAACATAGCACTCTATAATTAGGTATTATCTACATAGAATATGTAAATCCAAGTGTATTTGTTGAAAGGACCTGGTCAGCTTAAAAGAAGATGATAGAGAAAAAAAGAGCATGAAAGTCAAAAAAAATAAAAAATAAAAGGAAGGCATCTACTTTCAAAACCCATATTCTCCAACTATGATGAGATTAATATGAGGAAGAAAAATTGGGTTTCTCTGAATAGCCCAAGGATTGCTCCCATGCATTCTCAGGCCCAAACTGCTGTTTGTGAAGAAAAGGAATTAGTTTCCTTACAAATCTCTGTAGGCAAGTTTATTTTTAACATTTCTTGTAGCATATTTCTAGCAAACCCCAGAAAAGGGGAAGTTTAAACAGAAAAAAAAAAGAAAGGAAAAGAGATGACTTTTATCCATAGGGGCTAACTTCCCTGAGAAATTTGACGTGAGTGAGAAATAAACGGACTATGTTTCATCTACAGATGGAATTTCTTAATGCTCCTAAATAAAAATGTTTTTTTAAAAAGTCAACAAAAATAATGAGTCAAGCATAAGACAAATCAAGAACACAGGAGCAGATTTAGACTTTTCAAGACAACCCTACTGGGAACTCTCAACAATCCAGATGCTTCTGGCCACCAACACATTTAGGATTGGCTACTGGCCACTTAGTTTAGCTACGTGGGAAATGATTTTGAGGATCAGAAATAGAAAAGAGGCCTTTATGTAGATCACAGATAAAATGCATCACTGACTCAGAACTTATCTTAGTGAAAATGAAGTCACCCTTTGGTATCCATTTAACTATGATAGATGGAATTCTAAAAATGTTGTCCCAAGATTCCCATTCTAACTCCTAGAACTATTAATAGAACTATTAATATGCCTGTTGATATGATATATCATAAGGCAAGGCAAAAGGGACCTTGAAGGTGTAATTAAGGTCACTAATGAGGGACCTTAACATAGGCAGTTATCCTGGATTATCTAGGGGAGCTTAATCTAATGACACAAGACCTTAAAAGCAGGGAGTTTTCTCTGGCTGATGACAGGAGATCTCTGAGAGATCTGAATTACCAGAAGGATTGGAAATATCATTGCTGACTTGGAAAGGATACTGGAGGCTTCTAGAAGCTGACAGCAGATTCTGCCAGGAAAGAATGAGAGACCTCAGTTCCCAACCCACAAAGAGCTGATTCTACCAAAGACCTGAATGAGTTTGGAAGTGAATTCTCCCCCAGATTCTCCAGATAAGAGCTCAAGCCCAGCAGATCCCAACTTCAGCCTTTTGAGACCCTAAACAGAGAACCAAGCCAAGCTCACCCAGACTTGTGACCTACAGGAATGTGAGGTAATAAATGAGCCTTGCTAAGTTGTGGTAATCTGTTATGGAACAGTGTCAACTAACCCAAACTCAGAGAGCAAACTGAAGCACAAGGAGATTTTCCAGAATTAGGTCTTCCTAAAACGCAGTCTATTTAAAACGTTCTGGGAAAATGGCCCTTTTGTTCTCCCCTCTAATCCTACCAAAGCCTAGCTGCATGCTTTGCTTAATATTTGTTGCTAGAATTTCTATTTTACGATCAGATCTTTGTATTGACCCTGACTACATGCAAAAGATACAGAGAGCAAAAAGAGTTCTACAGGATGAATAATCCCTTTGTCGGGGTTTCAGGAGTGAAGGGTACATAGGAAGGTGTAAATTGTGAGATATGCTCTCAATTCCATTCCTTTGCTCTTCCCCTTTCCTTCTCTTTTCCCCATAAACCAGGTACCTGTTACTCTCAAGTTATTCTCTAGAAACTTTGCTTCCACTCACTACCCCTACAATGAGGGGTCCCCACCCAGGCTGGCCTCCCCTGAGAATGTCTCACACTACAGACCTACCCAATCGAGAGAAAATACTTAATACACATGGTCACTCCCTTCGTGCACCCATGGAATATACCACTAAATCTACGGATGAATCAGTACACCTATTGATGTTGGAATTCGGCATGACTCTTGCTACATCCAGACACAGCTTCGTATTCTTCCTACCAACAGCGTTTCAGGCAGGTCCTAGTTATCAAGATGGTGCTCTAGATGATGTCTATTTTCACCTCTTCCATCCATCACCTCCACCTTTCACTCTTCACCATTAAAACAAAAACAAAAACTTAGTTTCTCTCAGTTAATGTGAATAGGAAAGCAATCTCATTAAAACATGTCACGTTATGACAAATGTATTTAAAATAAGACATGTATCTAAGAGTAGAGTTCTCTATCTGGAGAAATTGCAGGCCAGGTGACCAAAGAAGAACACCAGAAATATGAAAAACTGTCTTTGTTGTAGCTATTCCAAGAATGTTAGAAGGAAGCTTTTAAGCTACTGCCTATGCCTCCACCTGCCTGCATAACAGGCAGGAGAAAAGATACACATAATCGAGCTTTGTGGGTGGCACACTGGGCTGCGTTTCCCTCTGTCATCCAGTGGTTTTCTAAGGTGAGTACATTGAATCGAAAGTGATGGCCTCAGGACAATTACTCTAAACTTAAATATCCAATCCTTCAGTGTCATTTGTCATGCAAATGGTACCCCACTTCTTTTATCCGGGAATGGATCCAGGTGATTCCTTTGTTAGCAAGGGTTACTTGGTGTGTTTCTTCCTCCGCGAAGCGTCTGTCTGTTTCTCCCCTCATAAATCTGGGAAAGGCTACAGATGCCTCACGCAGGAAAAGAGTTGAACTGTACTTACCCAGAGAAGAAGATCCGGATGACTGCGTAAAATATGTCTGGATCCACATAATCTAGAGGAGCGATCAAAATGTGAACTTTACTACAGGCAAAAAAAAAGCAATTGGTTCCACATGCACGGGCTCTGCTGCCCTCCCAGGACACCCCCTCTATCTGATCCGCACAGAAACCTGGAGGGAACACAGCGGCAGGAGGGGGAGGAATGTTCCCTTCTGTCGCCCCCCCTCGCTGGCGCTGACGGGAGGGTTAAACGGTTCCAAATGCTGCCTTTTTCTACTTGTGGTCACGTCCCTCTTCCGCACTTAACAACAATCACCAAAAAGACAGGTCAAGGCCATCTTTTAAAAATTAGTATTTTAAACAGACAGAGGGAATGAAAGAATGTGGGAAGCAGAGAGAAAGAATCTGCTCTCTTCAAGGCTTTCAGAAGAGAGGACCACTGAACCCCTGCGTGCATTTCTGTGTAGTCAACAAAGGGCAGAGAGTGGAGGATCCCCTGCTCAGGCTCTGCCACACTTGGTGGGACACAGGCTCACTCATTAGTCCGTGCAGCTCGCTGTGTGTGTGTGTGTGTTGTTGTTTCCGTTTTGGGGGGTTTTTCTTTTGACGGCGCCACATGTGGGACCTCAGTTCCCCAACCAGGGATCCAACCCATGGCCTCTGCGTTGGAAGCACCTAATCTTAACCACAGGGAAGTCCCTATGCTGCTCATTTTGAATCTAAGCCAATGCGTGGGGATAACTGATCCCATTAGCTTATTAACTTGTGTGTGTAAAGAAGCACGTCCTCACATTTGCACCGACTTTCTTTTCATCCCCTTTTGAACGTTATTCTCTCTTCGTCTCACTATGGGGCCCCTCTGGGAGCTGACATATTTCTCTCATCCAGATTCCTGTCTATGTCTCTTTGTTTCGGAGAAAAAAAGAAACATCTTTTTGATGAGACCTAAGTAATGGCATCTCTATACCATCAATTTACCTTTTCCACCATCACACCTGATCTCTGGTCTTCCATCTCTGTCTTCTCTGAAGCCCCCTGGGCTCAGGTAACTCACATCTCCCATCAGCCTCAGGGCTTCCCAGGGCCTCTGAGGGCTGTCACATCCTCCCTGCTCATTTGCGACACCATCCCATGTGCTGGACTTTTCTCTGGGCCCTATTTCTGGGCCTTTCCCATTTGGTGCTCTGTTCCCACAAATACGCTAAGTACTATGTACAAATTTTTGCTGAAGCAGTAATGACTGGAGATAATTTAATGTTTTGCCCAACTTATCATATTTAAGGAGGAAAATCCAAATGATTACTTCAGTAAATGTGAGATAATTTTTTCTTTTTTTTTGGCTGTACCACATGGCTTGCAGAATCTTAGTTCCCCGATCAGGAACTGAATCCAGGCCCTCGGCAGTGAAAGCGCAGAGTCCTAACCACTGGACTGCCAGGGAATTCCCAAATGTGAGATAAGTTTGATGTAAAATTTTCAATAGATATAAAAAAATCCACTCATGATTAAGACAAACAAAAAATTTTAGCTAATTAGGAATAAGAGGGAACATCCTTAAACTGATAAGAGGAATCCACAGAAAGCCTCCAGTGCATGTTATACTTAACGTTGAAATATTAAAAATGTCGGACAAAACCAAGTATCAGCACGCCCATTCAACACTGTGTTAGGCATCCCCTCGCCTGAAGAATAAGAATAAAAATTGAAAGAAAAAAGTTATGAGTATTTAAATGAAAAAGCAAAACAATGTTATTCTCAAATAATATGATTTCTACATAGAAAACCTAGATAATCAACAGATCATCATTAGAATTAATAAGAGTGTTTATCAAAGTGCTAGATTCAAGGTTCACACTAAACATCAATTTCATTCTATAAACCAAGAACAAACAGGAATTAGTTCAGTCAAAAGATGCCATAGTGGCTAGAAACAAAAATATAAAGTAACTATGAATAAAGCAGAATATATCTAAATCTCTTATGTTGAAATAAGTCAAAGTAATTTAAGAAAATGTGTCTTTGTTAATGGACAAGAAAACTCAGTATCAATATCCAGGAAAATAAATGTATCTAAAGAAGAGTTTTTTGTTTTGTTTTGTTTATTTTGTTTTTATTGTATATTCAAATATTTAATGTAATTACTGATATATTTGGGTTATATATACACTTTTATTTATTTTGTCTTTGTCTCCTATTCTCTGTTCCATTTTTTCTTCTTTTTTGACTTTCATGAAAATAATGTTTTAAATTATTTTATTTCCCCCCTTATTATCATTAGTTTCCCCCTCTTAATGCTATTCTTTTAGTAGTCATTCTTGAGATTACAGCAGATACCTCTGATTCAATAGATCTACGAAATTTAGTACTTTTACCACTTCCCAATCAATACAAGGTCTGTAGAATACTTTATCCTATTTAACCCCTTTGCCTTTTGTGCTATTGTTATCATTTATTTTATTTCTACGTACATTTTAAACCTACATTATTATTGTTGTATAAATTCAATAATCATTTGAATTTAACCACATAGTTACCATCTCTTGCTCTTCATTCTGTCCTGTATTTCTGTGCTTACATCTGGAATCTTTGTACTTTTGCCCGAAGAACTCAATTGATTATTTATTTTAGTGTGGGTCCTTTGGCAATAAGTTTTCAGAGTTTTTATTTGCCTGAAAATATCTTTGTTTTAATTTCAAATTTGAAAGATATTTTGGCTAGGTGTGTAATGCCAAATTGGAAGTTATTTTCTTTCTGCACTTCGGTGGTATCATTCCATTTTCTTGGTTTCTTTTTTTCTGTTGACAAGTCTTCTTATTTCTTTAAAGAAGAGTTTTCTATCTGGATAAATTTCAGGCCATGTGGGAAGAGAAGAACACCCAGCAATATGAAGACATGATTCCGAGAGCACGTTAATGTCTTTACATTAGTCTCCACCTGTCCATCTGCCCTGATCAGAGGACAGAAGGACCAGATAGAATATCAAAATCAGGTAATTTTTCTCCAAATTAATATACAGATTTAATGCCATTTGAGCAAAATTCTTAACAGAATTTTTTTATTGGGATTTGACAAGCTGATTCTAAGTTTATATGAAAAGCAAAGGGTCAAAGACAGGACGCGCGCCCCTGGAGAAGAGAAAAGTGAGGGGGCTTTTCTCTACCTGAAAATGAGAAATACTATGAAGCTATGGTTCATTTAAGACAGATGGTTTTTGTGTGGGGAAAGACAAACAGACAATGCAACGGAATAGGGAGCCTGGAAAGAGATCCAATCACTTAAGAAAATCTGATGTAAGACAGTGTTAATATTGTAGGTTAGTGATTATTCACAGAAGGGAAATTGAATTTATTTCCTATGTCATACTGTATAGAGATAATAATTATATGTGTATTAAGGGGTGAAAGGTGAAAGACAAACAACATCAGCTACAGAAAAAAATGTAGAAAAATACATCTATGACCTCTGATTATGAAATTATATCTTATGCCACACTTCCTGAAAATAAACTGTTACAAAAGGAACTATAAATACTTTGACTATATTTAAATGAAGAACTTCTGCTTTCACAAGGCAGAATGAGACAAACCACAACACTTGCAATCCATAACTAACAAAGATCACCCTCCAGAGTGTACCCAAAAACTTATTAAAGGCAATGAGTAAAAGATAAAAGACATTTCCAAAAATAAGGAAAGCCATGCATTTCACAAATCAGGGACACACGCGATGAGCACGCAGGAGCACAGGCCCTTCCACCCCCATCCCAGACACACAGACAGTTAACTCATTAGAAAACAGGGAGATGCAAGAGTGACATCATCAGCATGGCAGAATAAGAGTTTTCGACTGTCTTTCTCCCAAAGAACATTGTTTTAAACAGTCACCCGTGGATAAGACAGCCTTTGTGGAAGTCCAGGAGTCCAGCGAAAGGTTCCAGAACACCACTGGAGCAAAAAAAAAAAAAAAAAAATCTAAGAGTGGATGCACTGAAGAGGGTAAGAAGAATATTTCACTTTACCCACATCACCCCTTCCCCAGGGCAGCACAGCACAGGGCCAAGAGAGACCTTCTTGGCACACTCCTGAGGGTGGCAAGAGTGAGCCTTTGCAGATAGGTAGCGAGCAAGTACAGCGGGACTCTGTGGGATTGGGAGAAAGCAAACACACTTGAGAGTTTAGCACTGCCCTAGGGGAAGCAAAGGAAGAATGTCAGCTCCTGGCCTGGCTTTACAGGATCAAAAGAAGGCATGCACGACGATGAGTACTAGAAATTCTGCCACAAGAGGGAGCAAAAAGACTGGAGCAGGTGTATCCATAGACAGTGTGAAAAAGCCTCAGAATCCCTACCGGGGCTGATGGAAGGTATTTCTCTCCCTAAACCAGGTAGAGAACATCTATTAACGTGGGGCTGGTGAGGGACAAGAGCCACATAAAAACTCTTGCTTCTGGATCTGATGTGTGTACACTTGGGCTGAGAAGGGCAGTTCCTGAAAGCCAGTGCCATTATCCTCCAGGGAGTATAGAAGACCCCAGAAGACACCTGAGTTACGTCTCCCCCCCTTCCTTCCCTGTGTCTTCCTAGAGGAGTGGAAAAATGGCCCCATGGACTGCAGTTTCTGCCCCGATGGCCAAGCCCAGGTGCACTTAGTGGATGGGGCTAGATGTCTTTTAAATCTAAGTGACTCTCAAGAAAAATACAATGTCTGCTTTTGATTAGTTCACTCTCATCTCATTCTATCATAAGCATGATTTTTGTTTTGCTTGGAAAACCTAAGGAAACTTGCTTTTCAACTTTTCAGGGGTAGGGATGTAGGTTTTATACTGAGAAGTGGCCTTTAAACAAAACAAAACTCAGCAAATCCTTGCTTTGGGTCAGTACTAAAGCTACAGACCCAGAATCACTGCAGTATTTTCATATGACATCATTAATGTCCATTATGGTCAGCCTACCCAGAAAGGTAAGGCAGTCAATGCTCCATTACTGGCACCCAAAACAAAGCACTGTCGGTGCATAACTGAAATATATATCTGATGGACCTGACCACCAAACTATCTTTTTTTGGGTAATTCCCACTTTTTTTTTTTTTTTTTTTTTTTTTTTTCGGTAGCGCACCTCTCACCGCTGTGGCCCCTCCCGTTGCGGAGCACAGACTCCGGACGCGCAGGCTCAGCGGCCATGGCTCACGGGCCCAGCCGCTCCGCAGCATAGTGGGATCTTCCCGGACCGGGGCACGAACCCGCGTCCCCTGCATCGGCAGGCGGACTCTCAACCGCTGCGCCACCAGGGAAGTCCGTAATTCCCACTTTTAAAGCCACATATTTCCACTGAATGTCTCACCATCACCTTAAATGTGACATGTTTCAAAGCAAGTATTGGTTCCTTTCCCTGTGTTCCCTATTTACTTTGAAAATCAATCTGCCAACCAAGCAGAACCTGATTCAGTCTTCCAAATAACAGATCTTTGCCAGAGGCCTCATGACTTTTCTCAACCAGCTTTGAAATCATACGTATGTATATACCCTTGACCCCTCCTCCTGCCTCGGCTCACACCTAAGCTCTGCCAATCCT
Organism: Neophocaena asiaeorientalis asiaeorientalis; assembly: GCF_003031525.2. Taxonomy (NCBI): domain Eukaryota; kingdom Metazoa; phylum Chordata; class Mammalia; order Artiodactyla; family Phocoenidae; genus Neophocaena; species Neophocaena asiaeorientalis. The sequence goes on from NW_020175192.1 coordinate 3,904,645, forward strand.
CAGCCCTTCTCCTTGGGGAGTCTTGTTTATTTCTCCTGTTGCTCCATCCCTTGCCCCATTCCTGGGTTTGGCAGCATTACTGATAGGGTTTAAGCAGCTATATATGCCTGGATGAGACCAGGGCTTAAATCTGAGTGTAAACAGGAGTTAAGTAGGCAAAGGGTGAGTTAGGAAGAATGTCTGAAGCAGAAGGAATAGTCCGTACACAAGCCTTGAAGTGGAAGAAGTTCTTTTCAGGAGCTAAAAGCTAGTGTCAGAAAGAATAAGTGAAGGGAAAGATGATGTGAAATAAACTAAAATTAAAATAGCCTGGGGTCAGTTCATCTTGGGTTTTACAGAATAGGTTAAGGATTTTGGCCTTATCCTTAGAATAATGGATAAACTACTGCTTTCGGTTGAAATCTAATGTGATAGACACGTGTAGTTTTAAATTTTCTAGTAGCCATATTTCAAAAGGTAAAAAAAAAAGGAAAAATTAATATCAATACTATATTTTAGTTAACTCCAAATATCGAAAATACTATCATTTCGGTATGTAATCAATATAAAAATTACTAATGTGGTTTATTTGAAATCCTGGGTATATTCTTATAGATTTAAAATTTATTTTATACTTAGAGTGCATTTTAATTCGATGCTGAATTTTCAACAGTTAAGTGAAAGGTAATCTTTCTAACAAAGAAGCTGCGTCTAACAGAAAAGTATGTGACACTGATTCAGTTTTTCGACATCAATTTCAATTAGCTAAATTTAAATACAATTAAAAATTTAGGGCTTCCCTGGTGGCGCAGTGGTTGAGGGTCCGTCTGCCGATGCAGGGGACGCGGGTTCATGCCCCGGTCCGGGGGGATCCCACATGTCGCGGAGCGGCTGGGCCCGTGAGCCATGGCCGCTGAGCCTGTGCGTCCGGAGCCTGTGCTCCGCAACGGGAGAGGCCACAGCGGTGAGAGGCCCGCGTACCAAAAAAAAAAAAAAAAAAAAAAATTTAGTTCCTCAATCACACCGTCCATATATAGCAAGTGTTCAGTGGCCGCGTGTGGCTGGAGGTTACCGTATTGGACTGTGCCAGGAGGGCAACGGGAGGGTTTTAAGAGTCAAAGTGATGCAACCTATCTGCACTCCTAAAAGTTGATTCAGGCTTCTGTGAAGAGCATGGATTCGACTAGGTAAAGGACAGATGAGAGAAAGGATTGAGAAGGCCACTGCAGGAGTGCTGGCGGGAGATATGATAGCCAGGTGCAGAGGAAGTGATGGTGGAAACACAGGGAAAGGAAGAGATGCCAACAGTACTCCAGAAAGAGACTTCCCTTTGTTGTAATGGAATGTTGTTTTACTTGGACCTATCCTTCCCCTGACAAAAACAACAAAAAGCTGGGTAAATGTGAAAATATCCTAAAGGCCATCAAAGAGCTCAAAAGACAGCAAGGAACCACGGAGCAAACATTGCAAGGGAAAGCAGAAACCCAGGGAGGTAGAAAACAAGACCAGCAGAGATAGCTTTCCCTGAAATCACTTGCCCATCCGGGCTCGCCAGGGCTCTGGTTTAGTGGCTTCTCTGTACGACGGGAGCCCTGGTCCCAGCTTTGGTGAGGAATTTTACACCAGACTCTCCTCATATTATCCACAGAGCCCCAAATGCCTATACTCACAACCTCCGAGTGAATCAGGGCCCCGCCGTACCCCCGTTTGCCACAGGAGATAGAATTAGAACTAACTTTGGCACCAAGCCAAAGAGGATTAAAAAAAAAATCTGTCCCTGAAAAGTCGTGACCTTTCCTTTTGCACATTTTCAGCCCAGGTTCAGTTGTCGGGTCCTTACTTGTTCAACATGATTTAAGATGATCCAGAATTTTAGAGTTCCAAAGAACCAGGAAGAACCAAATACAAATATTTCTCTCTCCTAGTCCCAAAAGCCTGCCTACAGATGACGTTTCAAAGACAATGAACATTACAAGGTGAAAACAAAATCAAGCATAGAAAAAAACATGGCAACCACTGTGAGGACTGAAAAAGAAAGAGAAGGTTAAAAAACAAGAAGGAAACAGAAACCAGTTTCAAATAGTAGAACAACCACATCTTTAGGCGTGACTTTGAAAATTCCTGGAAAGGAGGGTTTATACAGGAAGGGAGTACACAATTCGTGCTAAAGTTTGGCTCCGAAAGAAGAATGGTTGGGTAAGCTCCATCTGGGGGAGGACAGCAGTGCAGCTGGGCTCTATGTATCAGGCAGAAGAAATTCAACAACCATAAACCACAATCAATCACTAACAAATCCGTGTGATTCCTTACACCTTGCAGTTTTTATTGTTCATTACCATTTTTTTTTTTTTAATTGCGGTACGCAGGCCTCTCACCGTTGTGGCCTCTGCCGCTGCGGAGCACAGGCTCCGGACGCGCAAGCTCAGCGGCCATGGCTCACGGGCCCAGCCGCTCCGCGGCATGTGGGATCCTCCCGGACCAGGGCACGGACCCGTGTCCCCTGCATCGGCAGGCGGACTCTCAACCACTGCGCCACCAGGGAAGACTGTTATCATTTTTATAATTTTACTTTTCTGGTTACTGTGGCTGCATAACAAACCACTCCAAACTCGGTGGCACAGCATAACCATTGTATTACACTCGTGGACTCAGGGCAGGAATCAGGGCGAGACGCAGTAGAGATGGCCTGTCTCTGCTTCTCAGTGGTTGAGTCCTCCGCTGAGGAAATGGAAGAGTGAGGATGCCTGGAAAGTGGGAACTTAGACTCATCTGAGGGCTTATTCGCCCCTGTGCTGGGTGCTAACTGGAGCGCCTACAGTTGGCCTCCCTGTGTGGTTTGACATCTTCATTCACAGCCATGGTGGCCACAGAGTAGATGGAATTTTTACATGGTGGCTCAGTATACAGGGTGGCAGCTGCAACACTTTTTCTAACCTTGTCTGGGAAGTCACGCTGTGTCACTTCCGCTGAGTTCTACTGATCGCGAGCATGTCACAAGCCCGCCTACGTCACGAGCCAGGACACGGGCTTTGATGAGAGGAATACCCGGACCACATTGTGAAGGAGCCCTGAGGATGGATGGTGGTGTTGTGGCCATTTTTGAAAACTGCAGGCTGATACATTCATCTATTTCACTGCAGTGACTAGTAGTGAAACCTTTAAAATACATGATGTCGGGCTTCCCTGGTGGCGCAGTGGTTAAGAGTCCGCCTGCCGATGCAGGGGACACGGGTTCGTGCCCCGCTCCGGGAAGATCCCACGTGCCGCGGAGCGGCTGGGCCCGTGAGCCATGGCCGCTGAGCCTGCGCGTCCGGAGCCCGTGCTCCGCAACGGGAGAGGCCACAGCAGTGAGAGGCCCGCGTACCGCAAATAAATAAATAAAATAAAATACATGATGTCTGTGTGGGAAAATTTGCCTTTGGGGGACACAAGGGAAATCACCCCCTCGCCTGCCCAGGCCATCAGACCTCCTGTAGAGGATGGTCAAGAAAGCATCAGGGTTGGCCTGGGCTGAATACGTGACTTTGAAAATGAGTGCTAGGGAAGCATGTGAGAGCCAGACAGGGCTGTGCCACCTTACTGGGACACGCCCCGGGACAGGGTGGAGGGCCTCCTGTGACCTTCCAAACCACTCACTGCTGCTTATTCCTACGATCTGAAGACCCTGCAACGCGCCGCTAGCGGTCTTCACATCCTGAGTAATAAACGCAGGGCATCTTGCAAAACTAAAATCCATCTCACTGAGCTGGGAGAGCTTGTTTGGCAGGAGACCTACTGATGTGATAGGGAGGAATTTACAATTAAAAATCAGGGAAATGGGGAGATGTGAGTCAAACGTGTAAAACAGCGGCCTTGAATGGAAAGAATACATAACCCTGTGACTTCAGATGGGCTTCCCAGACAGTCTGGGGTGACAAATAAATCTATCCTTTGAATGAAAAGTCATAAAGCTGAGTACCATCCGGTCTCTGGCTCCCTCCCTCCTGCCCTATTTCCTACAAACACTCTCTTTTTCCAGAATCTGTTTTGTTTTCCAGTGAAGAAGGACTTAGGGAAACTGTTACTTAGATGCTTTTCCCTTGTTAAACAGATCACGCCCATTTTCCCCCTTAAATTTTTGAGATTCTTCTGCTAGGGGAAGTTGAAGAGCTACCCAGACATTGGAGAGGAAGGCAGTTGCCAGAATAATATGTAACCACTTGCAGCAAGGGTGGGCCCCTTAAGTGGCCACACTTGTGGTAACCCAGCCCTGCACTGGTCACAGAGGAGGGCTGAAGAAGCCAAGGTCAGTCATGTCCTCCGGTACCAAGGTCACTGCTGGATAAAGCAGGTACAAGCCATGTTGTGTGCCCTTCCCCTCCTCCCAAGCTTCGTGCAAGACCTCAACACACAAAGAAATACATGACGGCCGAAGAGAGGAAATTAGCCTAATCACATGAAAATAGAAAGACTATACCAGGAGAATATCCCTGCCAACTGAGAGATCATTTTCCAATAGTATGAGCAGCAGTTACCTAAAACAAAGCTAGCACATCAGTGCCATCTCATGGACGTTGCCAACCTCCAGGCCCTTTCTCCCCCGCAAGCGATCCCTCAGCCTTCAGGAGCCCCTTACCGTGCATTTGTCCCAAGGCTCTGGTGATGTCCTGAATGGAGAGCCTCAGTTGCTGCAGGGCTTGGAGCAGGGAGTCTGGGCTGGGCAGCAAGACGGCATTCACCGCCTGAACAAGGGCCTGGGGATGAGATTCAGTCTCACAATGCGTTAGCATTCACCGAAGGCCCATTGAGATGCAGTGAGCCTCAGAGATCGGGGAATCCAGGAAGGGCAGCCCTCTGCCTGCTGGACTGTGTGACAGGGCTCCCCAGGGAGTGCTCCTAAACTACATTTGGCCATGAGGTCCTTCTCAAAGGAGAATCTTCCTGGTCACCTCCCAGATGGACCTGGTTAGGTCTTTCTGGATCTTTCCACTGGCTGATACTTCGTGTGCTTCTCAGGGGCCTCACTCTGTCATTTTCCTTCTTTCTGCTTCTTGAGTTATTACACATAATACTCCTGCGTCTTGACTCCTGCGTCTTGACTCAGGACTGCCTCACCCCTGAGCTCTGTCTTACAGAAAATCAGAATTGTGGAGCCCTCAGCTCAGACCCCCCTTCATTAGCAGTCTCGACCTTATCTGAGCTATATTTGGAAGACCAGTATTTTGTTCTGTATCTTTCCATGGAATAAACACACGGATGAGAAGTAAAGTGACCACTTCTGAGAGTGCAAGAGGGAGCTATAACAATTGTAGCCCAATCTGGTCACCCTACAGTAGGTACAGTAGGCACCCAAAATATGCTTACCAGGGAAGGTGGTGAGGAAGGACAGAAATCTAACTTCAATATCTTCAGGCAGGGGGCATGGATTCTCTGGCAGACACCTGACCTTTCTGGGACCCGCCTGACCTCTAAAGGAATTCAAGTTTACAACCCCCAGGGCTAGGTAATCTCAAGGATGGTTCATTTTAACTCAGAGCCCTTGCGTGGTAGTTCCAGGCATCAGCATCTCTCTGTCTCTCTCTCTGCTTAATTCCTTTACATGACTCAGGTGTTAACTTTCAGACCTGTCATTTCCCTCGGAAAGCTTTGCCCGACCCTTCAAGTCTGAATTAGGTTTTAGACGTCTTTTCATGAAACACGGCACTTTTTTTCATGTTACTCCCTACATCAATGCACCCTCCTCCACAGGATCCTGAGCCTCTGTGGAAGCCAGAGCAATGTCTGTCTTATTCCCCCAGATCTCCCATTGCCTAGAACAATGCTTGTTTGTTGATGGGCAAACGGTCAACTGCATGTTTTACAGTAGTTGAGGAAAGGTAGATACCTCTGTGGTCCAGAACTTAAATCTCTTTGCTCAACTAACCAAGTAAGATGAGGCCTGTATTGATGAATTCACTGCAGGGAAAGGGCCTGGGTGGGAAGCAAAGCTCAGACTGACTTTTCATGCAGAAAAAAAAAAGTTCTGTGAGTGGGAAGATACCTTAATCCCGGGTACAGCTGCTTTCTCCACCAAAACAGTCACCAGTATAAAACCACGCAGGCTTTCTCCCCCTGGGAATAAGACAATGGGGTCCAAGTTCCTTGGAAGGGACATGACCACGTGGTTAGAAAGGTCTGGACACAGTGAGTACGCACGGCCCAGCGGTGGCCTCGAGTCAGGTAACTGCTATAGTCCAAGGTGGAACCAGAGTTGATGCTCTCCTCTCCACAGGGCAGCCCGAGGATGGGCCTCTTCCCTCCAGCAACATTCAGGTAGGAAAGAGACAGATCTGCTCCAGCCCAAGTTCACCTGAGGACTCCCAAGCTAGCATGGCCCGGATGGTCCCAAGTAGGGCTGATTCTTCACAGGGCCAGTCCGGGGCCCATCACACCCTTCCCGTTAGGAGCACAGTGTCTTAATGCTGCAGTGACCACAGGCAACAGCTAATTCCATGCTCCTTTCTTACAGACAGAAAACTATGGCCCAAAGAAGCAAAATCGCTTCCCCAGTTGCAATCCAGCTGCTTAGTCACTGGGCCTGGTCCAGAGCAGTTTCATAGCTCAGGCTAGTGCTCTCTCTCATTAGTCATTTCCCGCCCCCCCAAATTCTCTATTATAATAGTGAAAGCTGAAGACCGTTAGAGGAATCTTTCTTAAATGATCTGTTATCACACGGATTCAAATAGCCCAGAGGCGGATCCAGTCTACAAAACATAAAACTTCATTCCATAAGTCACTCCTGCCTCTAAAACATGAGAAGACATGAAAACCAAACACAAAAGATAACTCAGTCAGGGACCCCCGTAGTTTCCGCAGAGTCACGCTAGTGTGGGAAATGGGGTCTTCAGGCTTCATCTCTCCATCTTCTGAGCTACAGCTTTTATACTGAACCCCTTTATTGAGCTGAGGTTTGGTGACCGGAGAGGCAGTGTCAACTTAGAGGTTAACTGTGCTCCCTGGGGAAGCAGGAGCCTAAGAACATCTGGACCAGACTTGCCCCACGAGCTCCAGTCTATGTAATATTTCAAAGGGATTCTGTAGCTGTAGCAGCCACAGCCAGCAATTTGGCCTTTCAGAGAAGTTACAGTGAGACCAGAGATCTTCCTCAGATGATTAGACTTCAAAAAATCACAGAGAATTGGAGAACTGGTGGAGTTTTGGTGTTTTGGGGGGTTTTGGTTTGTTTTTTTCCTCTTCTTACATTGCATTTTACTTGTTTCATTATGTACAAATTGGAAAATGTAGTAAAGAAAATTAATCCCTTGATCTCTACAAAGCAGAGACAACTACTGCTAACTTTGGGGCTGTTGATTTGGGGTCCATTTCCTTCTACTATTTTTTCATGCATTTTTATATGTTTTATGTACTATACATACAATGTGGTATGCTTTCTCTTTTTTTGCTTGTTGGTTTTATTGTAAGCTTTTACAGTTAGCAAGGATCCTAAAGTGAGTAAAGGATTTCTGAGAACTTACCTGATTTCCAGGGGTCTAGTCCAATTTCAGTTATTGACAAAAGGAAAGAAAAAGAAGAGAACAAATCAGTTTGCAAACCTGATATGCCTTCTAGGGTCACGTGGACACAGGCATGCATACTTGTGTGCAAATGCACATGCAGACACACACACGTCGTGCACAGTTTGGATGTCACGGGTTGTGACTAGACCGTGGGCCTGAGGGGAGCAGAATAGACCACCCCAAATATGCCACTTAGGTGGATTGATTATTTTGAATTAAAGGTACTTGAGAAACAGCAGGTGCTAAAAGGACACTCGGACCTCTTTGTGCCCCTGAAAGTAGGAAATAAATCTCCCATGTGAAGGCCCCCCTCTCTGTACCAGGAAGTAGAGAGAGACAGCCTTATCACCAGAGACAGGAATTCAGGGCTGAGAAGCCTATATAAACAACCTTGTTACTTCTTCCCTAGTTAGCTAACCCAAGCCCAAAAGCCTGTGTCTCGTCAATTCTTCATAAATGCATTGCTGCCTCATCTAGAAGATATACAAGCTTCCGGCTTTAGTCGCATATTCGAGTCTCATCTTTTTATGGGGATCTAATACGTACAAAATTAAATGTTTTTCTCCTGTTCCCCTATCTGATGTCAGTTTGATTATTAGACCAGCTAAGCAGCCTAAATGGGAAGAAGGGCAAGGTTTTCCTCCCCTACGGTCCTCGGAGCAACAAAGAGGCAGATAGACCTCAATTTACATATCAGCCCCAGAGCATTTAGCCTGTGGCCATCCTGACAATTGAAATTGCTCCTTTTATATACTTGCAATTACCTGCCCCAATGTTTTCAGAGTGGGTTGAGAGGAAGCTCCTGGGAACTGTGATTTTTGAACTTGTGTTCAAGTTCACCCCTTCTTTGGCACCATAAATCGGGTAATAAATATGAACATCTCTAATCACAAAATAGCTGACAAAGCCTGGATTTTTCCTGCAGAGAGAAGGAAAAGTCAAGACTCTCCCTTACCCGGTTTTAATCTGTGCAAATCCCAAGCGCCTTCTCCAGCTCTTACCTTCCTGGGTTCCTAGTAGCCCAGTTGGCCAGAACCACGTCCGAGTGAAGCAGGATAGGAGGGAGCCCCAAGTTCCTGGAGACCTCGACCAAGGGAAGGGCAAGGGTTCTCGGCAGAACCTTGCAGATATAAATCCAGACAATTAGCACATTCTAGAAGGAATGCAGCAGAGGAAGCAATCTGTCTTTTATTCTGGCAATCTTGTGGTAGAGCAACGAGCCGGGGATAAAACTGGAATTATATGAGTGATCCATATACATACACCTCATTCTCATATTTATTCTGTTAACAACCTAGTGGATATATTGTTTATGAGTACGGTCTGAAATATATATGAAAATTACAAAACTGGAACACACACACACACACATAGAGTATAAAATAATCTCTGAATATTGTGCAGAGAAGGGCCTGAGCAAATGTTTAAGCATAAAAGGGGGCTGAGCTGATAAGCAGTGGGAAAAAATCTCTCTCTATCTATATACATATCTCCAGATAAATAGATAGATCAGACAGATATGTATGTAGCTATCTAGATATGTGTGTGTTTTTGTGTATAGTCTTAGGAACATATGCGTATGTGTTTGTATGCACGTGCGCGCGCGTGTGTGTGTGTGTGTGTGTGTGTGTGTGTGTGTGTGTGTGTGTATCCTCTCCTCAGGGAGAGGGATGGGAAGGATAGAACGCTTCATCAAATCCAATAACAACTTCGAGTAAGTCACCTCAAGACAGTCCCCATTCAACCCCTGAGTTATCCTAGGACACTCTAAAGAACCCTATATGCCCCCAAATCCAGAAAAACTCTCCGGACCCATGCGGGTACCAGTGGGGGACTCCAACCACGAACAAGGCTAAATTAGTCTAGATCCAAAAGAACATTCTTACGCTTCTTGTCTCCCACTTCCATTTTCCTTCCCCTTAATCTACTCAAAGAAGTCCAGCTTCTGCCTTAGTTTTCCCTTAGATCTTTAGAGAGAGTTGGGACAGAACTGTTTCTCAGGTAGAAAACAATAAAGAGCTTTAAAGAGTTGTCAGATTCAAACCTAAGGCCAGCTTCCCTTGGGGGGCAGTGGATGAGTAGGGCAGCGCAGAAGTGAGGTGTCTCCATAGTGAGGAAGCGAAAGGAGGAGATACAAAGAAGGTAAGAGATGACCCGAGGCGGGGTGGGGTGTGACAGGGGGCTCCCACCCCTTTCCCTGATTGAGGATTGTGGTTTGGAGAACGGAAGGAGGGAAGCCCATTGGATGTCTTGTCCTATGTGCCTAGATCTCAGACTTTCCAACATCAGACACATGACTCTTTTTAAAGAGTCTGAAGCAGCTCTATGCTTTCCTCTTCTCTCCTTTCTTACTTTCCTTTCTTTTTCTCACTGGGAGTCTCCTGTATTTACTTGAGAGAGAAAAGGTAGAATCAACCAAGCAAACAAGATAAGCACAGGCTGCTGACTCAAGAAGCAGGAAGTACTAGAACAAGGGTAACACCCTCATTTCTGGAGAATGTCCATTTATAAAAAAATGACACTAATAGGAATTTATCCTGCAGTCAGGGAAACAAAGATTTCACGTTCCAAGTTTCAGACTGAAACTGTAAAAAGTTATGAAAAGATTCAGAAGAGATTTACATGAACTATTAAGAGACACAGACCAATATTTGGTAGATAGCAAGCGACATGCAAGAAAGGAAGATTGGTGTTATAAATGGCAATGTGTGCTCTCCCCCGCTGGGGAAAGAAGGTTACATTAGTGAAATCAGAAGGTCTGAGCTGTGGCCCTGGATTTTCCACGAACTTGCTATCTGACCTTGGGCAAGGAATTTAACTCCTGTAGTCCTCAGCCATCTGTAAAATGGGCACAGCATTGCTGTACTTGCCTTATGGGATTGTGAACATTGACTGTGATTACGGATGTGTACAAGAGCACAAACTGCTGTAAAATGGAAATCATTAAGTTTTCCATGACACCTCAGAACTTGCCTTCAAATGCAGCTTTTCACAATTCTTGGAAGAGGGTGGGTGCCAGAAAAAAACAAAATTCAAAAACGAATGAGAGGCCTACCAGTTCTAAGGAAAATTAACCTCCTGGCCAGGGGAAAAAGGTGTTTTCATTTAAATGGGCCCTTTGTCCTTCCTTCACCTCATACCCACAGGAAAGAACAAGAAAGGACCCATTTTCCAGGCAAACAGAGAGCATTTGCCAGGTGCAGCAGACCTTTGTAGAAAGCGTCCTCCAGGTGCAGCAGACCTGCCAGATGACAGGACAGGTGTCCCTTTGTCCCTACCTCTTTGGGCTGTGCCTCTCCATCCTGCCAGACATATCCCATGGTAATAAAGGTTAGGACCAGGTGTGCCAGCCGCTGTTCCCGGTAACCCGTGAGGAACTGGCAGTTCAAGAGGGGCATCTGTTCAAGAGAATTTCCAGAGATTACCAGCTGCAGGGGTGTGAAGGGTGCAGGGGTTCTGTGGCTTGAAGGGGTTATGTTTCAGGGACGGGGATCCACACACCCCCCTTTCTACCCTGATCTTAGGACACTGCGGTAGAGGAGGTATCCCAGATGATATTGTTCACGAAGTACTTACACCAAATTTTCCCCATGGTTGTGCCGGACACTGGTCACCATCACTGACAGCTTGGTTAGAGTGTTCTAGAATAACTCAGTCCCAAGACTGACATCATTTATTAAACGGGAGTCTCCCGGGGCAACTTCTACAATCCTGCCTTATCAAAGCACCTCTGCGTAACGGGTACCATTTAACCCTAATAACAGCCCTGCTGCTGTGGGCGTTACTGTCTCTGTTTACTCTGTTTAATTCGTAGGTAAACGAGTACACGGAGGCCAGTGGAGTTAGGAATCCCATCAAATCACTTAAGGGAGGTTGCTGAGCGGGGAATAAGAGGTTGTTCAGTTCTTGTCCGAACACTCCCCGTGACCCTGTGACCTCTCCACGCCCGCTCCCTCCCTGTCAAGATGCGTCATAGAGAGGTGTAAAGGTGATGTCGTTGAAAGCAACACCCTGTACACAAGTTAGTTATTACTGACAGCCCTGCCTAAGCAAATATTACCAGTTTCTCAGTTTTCCCCCGGCCAACCCTGCCTGTCTCGGTTGATGTCAACAGCCTCTGAGCTCCAGCTTCCCTGTACCTCCCCCTCGGCTTTCCTCCGTCCCCTATCCCTTCCCCAGCTCTAGACACAGTCTGATCTAGTTCTTCCCATGTGCCCCTCTCCAGGATCCGAAGCGCCAGAAGGGGCGGCGGTGGATGTGTGTATCTCTTTAAGCTCTGGGCTCTTAAACGATGAGTGACAAGTGGGCTGGGACCGCGGTTCCCCACGCCCAGCGCCCGGCAGCCGGAGCCGCAGCCTCCCCGATGGTAATCCTTCCTCCGCTGGCCCCTAGGGGGCAGCCTTTCTGAGTCTGTCCTCACTGTGCCAGACTGTTTATTTCACCCTTAAAATTGGCTCTGAGATAGAATCGCGAAAGTTCTGTGCAGAATCGCGAAAGTTCTGTGCCTTAGGGTGTGTGTCTGTCTATTGGAGGGATTGCTGAGATGTTGCATTTTAACAGGAACCAGCCTGAGAATTATAACCACAGTTATAATGTATTCAGTTATTTCTTCAGTACTTATTCTAAGGCAATTACTAAAGTGTCCAAGGCATGGTGCGAAAAGCGTCCCAAGCAGGTTGATACTCCATTTCCCTCCAAACCCACAGGCCAAAACTGAGGGTCAGAGAGGGTAAGATATTTGCCCAGAGCCACAGAGCCAGGAGGGACTGAGCCAGGGTGCTAGTTCAGTTCTGCTGACCACAGCCCTGCCCTCTGAAGTCAGCACTGCCCGAAAGAAATATGAGAGCCATACGTGTAATTTTACATTTTCTATCAGCCACATTTTAAAAATAGCAAAATCCAAAAAAGCCCCAGGTGGAATTAGTTTTAATAACATTTTATCTAGGTCAATGTATGCAAAATGTTTACACATAATCAATATTAAAAATATCGAGATTTTTACACTCTTATTCTAGTAAGTCTTCAAAATCCAGCGAGTGTCTCACATGCCAACTTGTCCTGGCCACATTTCCACTGCTCAGTAGCCATGAGTGGCTACTGGCTACCTACAGTGCAGCCTCAAGGTAAAGGAATAAGGTCCCAAGATGTTCAGGGGTCACCTTCTATTTTTCCCTGCTCCGGATTTATAATCACCTCTTTCTCCGAGAAGCCCCAGTTCCATTTATTGGAAAAGAGTTCCAATAAATGGACACTGGGTTTGCTCTTTGCTAGTGGGATGCCACTGTTTCTAGATCCCTCACAGTGGACAAAGCTAGGAAATGTGTGTGTGTGTTCTGTGTGTGTGTATACACGTATTATGTACACATACATATAATGTTTGTTTACCCATCTATATATCCACAAAATGTGTGTGTGTGTGTATATATATAGACATTTTAGTATCATATGTATATATGATGCTAAAATGCTAAACATGTCAGACGTCTCCAACTCTTATCTGGTGTCACAGGTTGGTCTTATCTTTCCCCCCTTGCTAATATATAACTTTCATCTCTGATGGTGAAATATTATCCACTATTCATTTACTTATTTATTCATCCTAACATTGGGTTGGCCAAAAAGCTCGTTTGGTTTTAAGTACAAATAAAAGACATTTTTCATTTTCACGAAGAACTTGATCGAACAACATATTCGCTAACCAAACGAACTTTTTGGCCAACCATATATATATATAAATGTCACATGAATGGAATCATACAATATGTAGCCTTTTGGTTCTGACACGTTTCATTTAGCAAAATGTATTTGAGGTTCATCCATATGGTTGAATAAATCAATAGCTTATTCATTTTTGTCACTGTATAGCATTCCAATGTATGAATACAGGAGTCTTCGTTCAGACTGCTGTAACAAAGTACCATAGACTAGATGGCTTATAAACAATGGAAATTTGATCCTTAGGTTTTGGAAGCTGAAAGTCCAAGATCAGGGTGCCAGCATGATTGGGTTCTGGTGAGAACCGTTCTGCTGTCTTCTTGCTTCATCCTCACGTGACAGCAGAAGAGGGCCAGAGAGTCCTGGGGTCACTTTTACAAGGGCATTCATCCCATTTATGAATATCCCATTCTACTGTCATGACCTAATTACCTTCTGTGTTGGTCAATTTGATGTGTCAACTTGACTGGGCTAAGGGATGCCCAGATACATTATTTTTGGGTGTGTCTCTGAGGATGTTTCCAGAAGAGATTCTGGAAGAGATTGGGAGACGGAGTAAAGCCCATCACCCTCACCAATTCGGGTGGCATCATCCACCCTATTTAGGGCCTGAATAGAGCAGAAAAGTGGAAAAAGGGTGAATTTGCTCTCTGGTTGAGCTGGGACGGCCATCTTCCCCCATCAGCGCTCTTAGTCCTTGGATTTTCAGACTCGGACTGGCAATTACACCACTGGCTCCTCTGGTTCTTGGCTTTCCTGGGCCTCCAACTTGCAGGTAGAAGGAAGACTGTGGGACTTCTCCGACTCCATAATTGTCATCGTGCGAGTCAGTCGCGCCTCATAAACCTCTTTCTATATATCTCTGTATCTCCCATTGCTTCTGTTTCTTGGGAGAACCCTGACTAATATACCTCTCAAAGGCCCCAGCCCTGACAACAACACGTTGGGGATTAGGATTTCAACATATGAATCTGGGGACCACACACACATTCAGGCCATTGTACTCAGTTCAACCATTCCCCTGTTGAGGGACATCTTGGTGGTTTCCGGTTTACGGGATCATTTACCCACAAGCTTTCCCAGGCACATAAATTTTCAGGTTATTTGGGTAAATACTCAGGAATGTGATTGCTGGGTCATATGGTAAGTCGATGTTTGCCTTTAAAAGATTCCGCCAGACTATTCTGCATTCCCATCAGCAAGGTGAAGTAGAGTCTCCTTTGGTTTATAGCCTCACCAGTGTTTGATGTTGCCAGAGTTTTCAAAAAACGTTAGCTGTTCAAATAGGTTTTAAATTGCCTTTTAGTACTTATTAACATAGGTACCTAGTCCTGTGTTTCTCTGTAAGTCACCTAGTTTCATTTTTCTTCCTTCCTGATTAAGACTTGCAAAACTTTCCTCTTATTCTAGAAACTCTGAAGTTTCATCAGGATATCTATGGGTGGTCCCCCGCCCCCATTGTCTTTCTGATAGAAATACTCCAATCTTTCATAAGAGCTGAAAAATTCTGTTTCTATGCGTTTAAAGCTTTGCTTTTTCTTCGCCCACACTAGTCAACTTGTGGGACTTCTGTTTTGTGGAATTTAGATCATCCATTTCTCTTTTTCATATACTTTTATTTTTCTGATGCTGGCATTTAATTTTTGCTTTCTGCTTTATAAAACTGTTTCAAGGAAGTCCCTAAATCATCATTATTTTTCTATAATCAATGTTTCCCTCATTTATTCGGGTCGCTATTGAGCTTTTTGTTTATTTCTTTGCTTTCCAATAGTTCCTTTTACCGAGCAACTTGATTGATTTTTATGGAGTACATATACTGAAGACATTAATGCAACTTTTAAAAGCACTGATCTCATCTTTTGGCTTCTGTTGGAGACCAAATGTCTTGTGTCTCCCTCATCCTTCTTGACTTGCTTATTCTCTTCATATCGTTTGGTCATTTGGGGTTATCCATTCGTGTTCAGGAATGGAGGCCAGGGCTATCAGAATCAGTAACTAATAGAGCTTCCCTTATCATGTTTCCAGAATACTTCTGAGCTTCCTCTTGTGAGTTTCCTGTGAGTCCACCAGCTGTCTGTAGTGTTTTGTCCCAGAGGGCTGGAGAAGGGGGACCCCTCCTGGAAGAAGACGGTTGAGTCTAAGCCAGTTAACAAGTTTTTGTCTGTCTTGTTTTGTTTTTTACTAACCTATGGATAGGGGCCTTGGGGGCTTTCTAAGAGTAAGGTGGTTGGCCTGGAGGTACTGTGAGATTAGAAGTACAAATTCACTTTCTGTCTTGTCTGTGCCGAGTAAAGGCCTCAAGAGGACAAATGTCTTAGTCTGTAGCTCTATGTGCGGTCCTGGAAGCCACAGTATTTGCTTCTCATGATGGTTTTCCAATGGATTCAGTCTCCATCTGTGGTGGTGAAGTCTAAAGAGTGGCTTTATCCAGTTAGTTGTTTCAGAACTAAGTAGAAGCATAGGGAATGGCCACGGATGTTATATTAGTTTCCTAGGGCTGCCCCAAAGAAGGAACACAACAGAAATTTATGCTCTCACAATTCTGGGAGATGCAAGTCTGAAATTAAGGTGCCTGTGACGTTTGTTCTTTCTGGAGGCTCTCGGGGGAGAATCTGTTCCCTGTTTCAGTCCAAGTTTCAGGTGGTTGCCAGCAACTCTTGGGATACTTTAAGGGCCTGTAGATGCATCACTCCAGTCTCTGCCTCTATCTCCACGTGATGTTCTAACCTGTGTACCTGTGTGTCTGTGTCCAAATTCCCTTCTTGCTCTAAGCATGCCAGTCCTAGCGAACTTAGAGTGTACCCTAATACAACACACATGACCTAATTTAACCTGATGACATCTGTAGAGACCCTATTTCCAAATGAGGTCACCTTCACAGGTTCCAAGACACAATTTCTGGAGAGAAACTATTTAACACAGGAGAAGTATCGGGGGGATTAATTCCACTGCTGTACTGAGCTGTATCCCCCATGCCCATGTTTACAGTGACCAGAAATTAGGTGGACACTCCTGGCCTTTCCTCATTGACACTTAACCTATGAGAAGCACCAATTCAACAAGTTCTTCACTTCGTTTATGGAGGTTGAGTTACATAAAGCCCGAGGAAAGCCTTGTACAGAGGACTGTGACGTTCACATATTGAACTTGAATCTACCTTCCTGCAAACTGCCCTTTGCCTCTGGGCGCTCTTACTCTGAGATGGGAGAGGGAGCCTAGGGGGTCTTCTTTGTGCTTTGGTTGAATGCTTGGCATGGGTACAATAGACTCATTTCTGGATCTGATATAATTTGATGAATATGGTACGAAAGTCCTTAAGGGTTTTATTCCATCACTTCTCTTGTTTTCCCTCACTCAGATATCTCCTTTTTTCTT
The DNA here is from genome assembly GCF_003031525.2 of Neophocaena asiaeorientalis asiaeorientalis. Taxonomy (NCBI): domain Eukaryota; kingdom Metazoa; phylum Chordata; class Mammalia; order Artiodactyla; family Phocoenidae; genus Neophocaena; species Neophocaena asiaeorientalis. Next base: position 3,921,249 of record NW_020175192.1, read on the forward strand.
CTTTTTGTATTTCTTTGGTCATTTTAATGAGACTTCAGGCAGCAGGAAAATAAATTCTTAGGCTTAGTTTCCCATCTTCATAGACACTGAAGACAGTGTCTTACATCTCTTAACAAGGTTTTAAACCTTGTGCTTGCACTTAGCAGGCATTCCATAAGTATTTTTAAACGAATTTGTAATTATAGACATGAAATATGCATAAGTCAGTGAAGGAGAATTTTGGAGGGGAAAACCTCTTATATGTCTAAAATCACATGGCACGCCAATTGGTGAGATTAAAACAGATGGAGAAGAGACGAGAGGAAAGTGTAAATATAAATATCGAACACTGTTGTGTGGCAGGAAATACAAAAGCACTATTGCAAAAGTCATTTAGTTTTCACAACAATTCTAGGGGCCCCGAATTTCTCCCATTTTATAAATATGGAAACAGAATAAGTAACTCGTTAAGTCAAAGTTTATAGCAACTAAGTGATAAAACCAAGAGTCCAACTCAGGTCCTCCTGAGTGAAATCTGTGTTCTTCCTATAACACCTTCTTCTTATTCCTGTGGGGTCATGTCAGTTCTCCCAGGACCAAGGAGTTTCACCGTTCCTTACATAATTTGGGGAAACATTGCTCATCTTGTCTCATATGTGGCACTTACAGACTTATCAATGATTTCTGAAGAATCTGCCAACCCTGACTTTATAATTGGGAAAGTCTCTTGACTCAACTGTTCTGTGAAACGCCGACAGTAAATCAATGTGGCTTCACTCATGGGGAGGGGAGCCCTGACCATGTGGCTTGGGAGGGCACTGAGAATCTTCACACCTGTCCTTCCCCAGCTAGGTCTTATTCATCAGTTTCCTGACACTTCTCAACCAGACTGTCTTTCTTTTTTAAACACATGCTTGTTGAGTGCCCAGGAACTGTTCTGTGCAGGCTCTGGAAATTTTAGGGAAACACACTTGTCATACCAGAAGCAAGTGTCGTTCTGCTCATCACGAAGGGTGAGATAGTTTTAGTTTTGTGGATAAACTCAACAGCAGCGATTGGTCAGCTGACCCACTTCCACAATGCTGAAAAAGGAAAATGGTGTGAGGATGAAAATAGGGTAGTGAGAAGGGGTTAAGGAGAAGAATACAAAACGTTTGGGGCTTCCCTGGTGGCGCAGTGGTTGAGAGTCCGCCTGCCGATGCCGGGGACGCGGGTTCGTGCCCCGGTCCGCGAAGATCCCACATACCGCGGAGCAGCTGGGCCCGTGAGCCATGGCCGCTGAGCCTGCACGTCCGGAGCCTGTGCTCCGCAACGGGAGAGGCCACAACAGTGAGAGGCCCACGTACCGCAAAAAAAAAAAAAAAAAAAAAAAAAAAAAAGAATACCAAACGTTTTACCTCGTTCACTTGAGCTCGAAGCTGGTGACTCCCAATCAAGTGAGGCAGTCGGTTGGCAATTTCCATCCAAGGTCTATAGTGATCAGGGAGTTCTTTCTGCAATGAAAAAATAAAAATGTCTCCGTATTTTAGACCTCTCTGGGAAGCAGCTTCGTGTAGTAGCTGTTGTCAGATTTCAGTCTTAAGGCAGAATTCAGGTCAATTCCATTCAACAAATATTGAGACTTCACCATCTGCTGTACCCTATGCTAGGCACTGCAGATACACAGGTGGCTAAAATACAGTCCTTGTGGTGAGGGAGCATATGGTCTAGTAAGGATAAATGAAATGTAATCAGACATACCCAATGCAGTATAATATGTTCAATTAAGGATATGTGTAAGCTTAACAACCAGCTGAAGAGGAAGTCGTTAATTCCATAAACTGTGCTAGGGAATTAAAGGGAAATGTTCATAGAAATATGATACTTGGGGCAGTAGTAGGGTCTGCAAGTGACTTTTCTAGGTGGAACTTTTAAGATGGGAAGCCAGTGAAACAGAGGAGATAGTGGATAAATAGAGATAACTGTGCTTCTTGGGATTACAGATGATTCAGTGTCACTAGAATATAAAGTTCAAGAGAAAGGATGATGGAAGATTTGACCAGAAAATCAGATCAAATATGCTTTTTATTGACTACATAAGAACTTTATTTTTTATGTATGTTGGTGACATGATTCAATCTGAATTTTAGGAAGATAACTTTGCTTTGGGATTTTAAGGTATAAAGTCAGATTAGGAAACCTTTGAAATACTGTCTGAAAATTAAGCTTGGGCAATGGCAGTGAATTTGGAAAGGAGAAGGTATGTATTCAAAAATATTTGGAAAATAAAATTGAAATAATTAAATTTAGAGGCAGGGATGGGGCTAAAGGTGAGGTGACCCCTAGCCCAATAGCACAGTTTATTTGCCCACTCTGGGTCGTTGGTTTAGCCAAGAAGAACACAGGTTGGATTTCAGCAGCCCTGACTCTATCCCGAGAAATGGCAAACTGCAGCAAACTACACTCGTAAATAAGCTTTTATTAGGACACAGCCAAGTTCATTTGTTTCCACATTGTCTACAGTGGCTGTCACTTTACAATGGCAGAGTTGCATAATGGCAACAGAGATCATATGGTCTGCAAAGCTTAAAATATTTACTATTTGACCCTTTACAGGAAAAGTTTGCCAACTCGTGAGCTGTCCCCAGGGTCTGGGCCTCCTTTTACAGAGTACAGTCTGCAAGACTGAAATGTTGTGTCTCTGGGTTAAGAAGGAGAGGCGGTGAGGATGATTTCCATGTTTCTGAATCAGATGACTGAATGAATTGTTGAGAAGACAGACCGAAACAGAAATGCAGGTGGACGTCAAAGAGAGGACATACAATAGTGAATTTGTTTTTACATATGTCCAACCTAAAATATCTGTGGAATGTCAAGATATGGCTATGTACTCGGCAGCTGGATATACAGTTGGAAGCTCAGGAGAGAATTAATATTAGAAATATACAATCGGGAGGCATCACGGTAGTGCAAATCCTGCATTGTGGTAAAAACCACAAGTGGGTGCAAGACCATTCGGGAGAAGTTGCCAAGTGGAAGGAGAAGGCTTAGATCAGCGCACTGGGGGGATACTTACAAGGCAGGCAGAGGAACTGAATTCAGCACAAAAAGACGTGTATAGAGGCTAAATGAGCCAGAAGAGAATCACCCTATGGAAGCCAAGACATTAGAGGATCTCTCGGAAGCAGGGATTCATTAGATGGCCAAATGCATCATTTAAGTAAGGTTACCCCTTTGGAAGACAAAACTAAAGAGTCACTAATATGTCAATATATACACCAGTCTTTCCATGTATATGGCATAGAAATTCAGGTCAGGGTCATGGAAACAGGGTTCAAACTTTAGTGTGCTGAGGAGGGAAGAAAACAGAGATTGGAAATGTGAATTACTTTTTTGGGAGAGCCATAAGCCGTCACAAGGCGACAGTTTGTGTTTGAGAGCTGTTCCCACTTTCGAATGGGAAACTTGAGCGGTTTACAGCCTGCTAGTGTAGATCTGTAAGTTACCAATAAGTCACTTGCTGGAGATCCTCTGTCTCTCAGACTCTAAAATAAAACTGGGTGAATCTAACATCCAATACACAATCTTTGAAAATTATAGACTTTATTTAATCCTCTGCTTCCTATCTCTGCCCCTGAATCAATTTAGGACAAATTGGGCACCCTTTACTGGCTTTCCCAACAAATCAAATTACACCAAACATCATAATTTAACATTTTTAATATAGATATCGTGCAGGAGGGGGAGATTTTACCCTCTACTCCTCTTGAGTTCTTGTGTCAGGAGTCAATAAAATTGACAAAAAACAGATTAACAGGAGAAAAAGAAAGAAATTTTAGTTTGTGCGTACAGAGGTCTCATAGAAATGGGACCTAAGAAGTGGCCAAAGCAGGCTTTTATACTTTGTAGACAAAGAGACAATAAATCTGTGAGGAGTGGACAAGACAAAGGAACTTAGGCTTCAGGTGCTTATCTAAGCAGAGTTTGGTCTTGGGGTCGTCAATTAAAGAAGTAACAGGGTTTTATTTATTCAGGCTTCTCGGCTTGAATTCCCTACCTCTGGTGGTAAGGGTGTCCTATCTCCAGATGCGTGGAGGGTACCTTTCATAGGAGAGATTTATTTCCTGCTTTTAGGGAGACAGAGAAGAGGGTCAAATTTCCTCTTAAACTGACTGTTTCTTAAGTAACTTTCACCCAAAATAATCAATATGCATTGAGGCATATTCATGGGTGACTTGCCCCGGGCCCCAACAATACAGATATTCACAAAGAGGAAATCACACCGTTCTCCTCATGCATTCCGCATCCAGTACCTCAGCTTCTGAGAGGTAGAGTCCACTATGCTCCCCTACTCTTCTCCCAGAGAGAACATTTATAAGCATAATGGTATAATTTTCCCTAGCAGTGCTCAGCGGTAGTGCAGAATTGAAGAAAGCCGCTAATTGACCCGAGTTTGGGGATGTACAGAGCAGTGGCCCAGCTGAGAATGCTCGCACACATAAAGGCAGAGAGATTTATGGTAAACTGACTCTGAACTGGCAACTTGTTTTTCTTCTCATCTACATGATGCATATGTTTTATGAACAAAAACTGAATGCAGCTACAGAGACAAAGGAATATAATATTTATAAAAGAAAATCACAGAAGCAGACTCATAGTATTCAGAACCCCTTTTAAAGTGGGTTTGAAGAAAAGCTGTAACTAAATCTGTCCTTCCTTCTTTTTTTTTTTTTTTTTTTACGTTACGTGGGCCTCTCACTATTGTGGCCTCTCCCGTTGCGGAGCACAGGCTCCGGACGCGCAGGCTCAGCGGCCATGGCTCATGGGCCTAGCCTAGCCGCTCCACAGCATGTGGGATCTTCCTGGACCGGGACACGAACTCGTGTCCCCTGCATCCGCAGGCAGACTCTCAACCACTGCGCCACCAGGGAAGCCCTGTCCTTCCTTCTTTGATGCCTAGAGAGGGGATCGTATTCTGAGAATTAAATTAGAGCATCCTGGAGAATTCCCTGGCAATCTAGTGGTTATGACTTGGCACTTTCACTGCGGTGGCCCAGGTTCCATCCCTGTTTGGGGAACTATGGTCCTGCAAGCCATGATAAATAGCCAAAAAAAAAAAAAAAAAAAATTAAAGCATCTTGGATTTCTGCTTCCTGGCTTGCATGGGAATCCTTAAATACTACATTTTGCCTCAATCTAAGCAGCGCTCTATTCTTGAATCTCTCTTTTTCTTTCCCCTTAGATTCCTAGAGGCTTCCTTTCCTTCCTTCTTCTCTTCATCCTCTCCCTTCTTTCAACAGTTCTAGTCTTTGGACTCTGGTATCACCCCACAAATGTAAGAAAACCATGAGCTTTGAGAACCTCTGGGTTCTCCGAGCGTGGTTCCCATCCAGCAGCACCAGCATGAGGTGGAAACTTGTTAGACATGGAAATTCTCGAGCTCTACCCCAGACGTACTGAACCTGAAACCAGCTGCCTGTGCTTTAGCAAGTCCTGTAGGTGAAGCTAATGTACCCCAAAGTTTGAAAACCACTGATGTGGGGACCCCAGAGGAAAGGGAGAAAGGATTTTAAAGCTAGTTCATAATCCATTAAAAATGTATTCACCCTAAGTGTCCATCGACAGATGAACGGATAAAGAAGATAATGTACTCACCCTTTCAATGGGATTTTCCTCTAGAGACTGAATAAAATATTGAATTATGTTACTTACTTTTTGATTGCCAGATTTTGTTTTAAGTTACAGTATGGGGGGGACAGGATCAGTTGATGAGTTTTTCACTAAATAGCACCCCTTTTGGTATTAGTTAATACTTATCTATCACATCTATTTCAAAACCTGTATACAATTTCAATATTCTATTAATAAATATTGGTAATTGCTTACAATTTTTCACTATCATTAACAAGTTTGAAAGAGTCATCCTTATACATGTGTTTTTAGATGTTTTCTCATTATTAGGACAAATTTATAAATGTGGATTTACTGGATTAAAGATTTTGCACATGGAAAGGTTAAGAGCTACTTCTTGGTTTTCTTACAGAAAAGTTACATGAATTTATAATCACATTTATAGTATGTAATATATAATGGGAGTGCCAGTTTATCTATGATTCTAACAACAGAGCATCACCAAACTTTTTTGTTATTTTTAAAGATATAATATGTATTATCTGCGCTAAAATTCTATAATTATTTCAATATTTAATAACAATAAAATGACCACCCAAAAATATACCTTTCACAGAAATGATTAAAATAATGTAATCGATAATTATGGCAAGACAGTCAAAAAGCACAAAATTTATAAAGTGGAAAGTAAAATTCTTCTTATTCTCATCTAGCAATGATGACCCTTGGAAGTTTGAGTGGTTTTCCAGAAATTTTGTATGCTCTCATTTTATTGTTTAAATTTACATTTCTGTGATTGTTAATGAGTTTGAATATCTTGTCATGCTTTGGTCACTGCGTTTTGTGTGCGGGTGTGCAATGCCATTCATACCAGGGTAGTCAAATGAACCAACATTTTCATTTATGCCATTGGGTTTTCGATGATGCTTAGAAATTTCTTCCCATCCCAATATCGTTTCTTTGAGAGAATTTCTAGTTTAATTGTTGGTGCTTACATCTTTCATCTATCCACGCTTGTGTTGTGAGTTAGGATAGATTATCTCATTATTTCCATTTCAAAATAGAGGAAGTTCAAGCCAGGGAAGTTTTGTAACTTTCCCGAGTTTACACATCTGGTCGGTGGTCAGGTCAAACCTCTTCTGACTCAGAGTTCAGTGTACTTTCCAGTACCTCCTGAGAGTAAACACATGGAGAATGGTGACTGCGGAGGTGGTTAGTACAAAGGGACAAGAAATCGAAAGAAACTTTACATGTTTTTCTTCCCCTCATTCCAATAATCAGAAGACCCAGAAGTGGGATGGACACAAATAATAAAATCTATGACCTTCTTTTCTATTTTTTCAGTTTCCTATTTTAGGTTATTCTTTTTCTGCACTTTTATATCTGTCAAAGTACAATTTTCAAAAAGTTAAAATAAATGACTCATGCAAATATGGAATGTGTGTCCAAAATAGATTTAGTTTATTCCTGAGGAACTCAGCAGGATGGTCCAGTTGATTCGAAAGCACTTGATAAACTGAAGTGTTTAGAGTTTTGAAAAGAAGAATGTTAAAATTAAATTGCTAAGGTAAAGACACAGTAATTGGTTAATGTCCTATATGGCAGAACAATCACAAGCTTCAGGGTTTTATTTTCTACTCGGCGGAAATCACTGGCAGCTCTTTTGAACAAAAGTCTGCAAGGTAACGTTAGTGCAGCTTCAGAGATTCGGTCCGAATCAATAGTAAGCGGCATGTCGAGGAAGGAGCATCCCTTAGGTAATTCAGTAATCTTAAGGTGAGACTGTTTAGTTAGACAGGGCTCCGGATGGTACTAAATAAAACTCAGCCCTCCTTTTGCTCTGTTTTGGATAATTCTTCTCAACACATTTATAATCTAGAAAAGAACACACTTTTAAAAAAATAATGTATTTTATAGAAACAATAAACTGTATTAGCACTGATTAAGTTAATGAAACCAGCTTCTGGTTAAGAAAATAGCACAGAAAGTTTAAAAAATGAAAGTTGAAGTGAAATTAAAGCCGGCGAATGTCAGCAAAGGAAGTTGGGTGACAATATTATGATCATAAAAATTCGAATGTAAACTATGGGACAGAGTAGAATGTGAAGGAGAGGGTTTTAAGTGACATAAAAGACAAGTTTCAATGGAAGGAGGCTGGTGTGTCATTGCTGCAAACTAAAGAGGAGAAAGATATTAGATGACTTTGAAGAGACGGGTAAGCAGCGTGAGAGGGCCTTGGAGGCTACACTAAAACATAGGATTTTGTTCCAAAGAGCGGAGTGATGTGATTTGATTTTTGTTTTAAAGGGTCGCTCTGACTGCCATGCGGAGACTGTACTATGGCAAGAGGGGAGATAAGAAGACGGGTTACAAGGCAATAGTCCAGGGAGAAATAGTGGTGGACTGGACTAGGGTGGAAAAGAGAAAGGTGGGCAGCTAAAAGACAGTTTTCAGAGACAGGGCTGAACTCCTTAATTATCCCATGAGTCATTTGAGAGTAGTGGAGATCACTGTGAGACTCAAATGGGAAATGTGCAGTTAACACAAGGCCTAGTACAAAGTGAGCACCTATTAAATAATAAGTACTACTCTTATATATTATAAGAAGGTTACCATAGGAAATAAGAAAAACTCCATTCTTAATGAAATATAGGAGAATGCTATCAATCAATTTTGCTAATACTTTGAAAATCTGAATTAAAACCATTGCTTCTCTCAAGTGCTTTGAATTACTACAGGAGATTATATATGACTTTGTTTTTCCCAAATCGTTGCTTGGCCGCTATACAGAGCAAGGTTCCCAGCATCCCGATTCCTTTTCTTCTGCTCCATGGCACCCTTACAATTTGTTTTTGTTCTGTTTTTCCCTTTCCCTTGTTTTTGTAGTTAAACTACTTCCAAGCTCTGCTCACTGTTTCTCATAGTTATGACACCTTTCTTTCCACAAACAACCTCCTACGTGTAGCCCCTCAGCCCTCACCTGGACCTTCACTGTCCTTTACGTATTCTGTCGTTTTCAAGTACCAAGCTAGTTAGGCTAGAGGTGCTGAATTAACTCCTGGCTGGGGTTCTGGCATCAGTAATTTTTAAGCTTCCCAGCCAATTTTGATATGTAGTTCAGGAACCATTGCTGGAACCCACCCTGCACTTAACCTTCTGCTAGGAATATATTCACACACCAGGGCATTGTTGCTTACCAGACGCGTGAAATCCAAATTCCTGAGCCTAACGTTTGAGTTCCCTTGGTCTCACTCCAATCTAATCTCCTGCTATAAACTCTCTTGGTTCCTCCCTTCCTGCCAAGCAAATTTCCTCACATTCTTTATGTCTAAAGAAAAATTACTCCTCACCCACGCACCAACCCAAACACACGTACACAACAGACACACGATCTGGCAAGGGATTTCTGTGGCTTCCTTATGGACATAGGTCTGAAAGGTATACATTTTCCTCACTGAAACATTAGACCCTGGAGGTGTTTGAGAGTTTATAGAAACAGTGGGATGGAGTACTTGAAACCAAGTCAGACCCTTCCCCCGAAGCCAGAATGATTGCTTATTCATTAGTTGGACTGTGTTTTCTTTTCTTTTTTGCTATTATTAAAAATCAGAACCGTTTCCGATATTTGTTAGCTTTAGTCATAAAAATGCTATTAGAAATAGCATACAGATTGGTCCAATATCCATAAAATCATTGAAATATAACAAAATATTTACTACCTGTGGTACATGATGACACTCACATGCTTTAAGTATTTATGGTAAACAACCAATCTTGCTAAAAGAGTATGTTTGGGCTCATTGACATGAAGGAATAGCCGGCCCATCACTTACCCAAAGGCAAACAAATCCTACTCATGCCCTTAGCAAAGTCAGCGGCTCGTGTTTCACAACTTGTGATCTATTGCGACACCACTGTTATCCGATGACGGGTGACAGATTCTCTCCTGATCAGTTGAGTAAACTGAGGCAGATTCTGGTGTAAACTCTCTTCCCTTTCCTCTTCCCAGAAAGGGAGATGTTTAAAATTCTTCCACGAGTGAGAGAAAATTAAAACTGAAACAAAGAATCGCATTGTTTAGAACTCTGGCACATGACTGTGAGAGCAGGCCCAGTTTGCCAGGAAATTCTGAGCTCCAGAATGGAAATTTCTTCTAAGGAGTATCCATCAACCAAACTACAGGGCAGATAGAGTCCTGTGTTTTCCCAGAAAGTCACAAACACTTGATGTTCCTCTTGTTTCCCGTCTGGTTTTCTCAAGTATAAGAAAGGAAACAGCAAAGAAAGGAACACAATCATGGTGGCCCTATCCAATGTTTACAAACTTTTAAATATTATTTTTCTCAGCTCAGTGTATATATTTAATCCCAATAAGAGAGTGTTGGCCTGTTGACAGACTCTTCCTTGTGAACTAGGGATGATGGAAATATTCCTGAATCAAGTTATACACACAGAATGGAATTTTGAATAAGCACTGGACTGAGGGTTGTGCAAACTAGCTTCTATCCTTCCACTGGATTTATGGAAGTGCTTTCATACTCCATAGCAATCCAGTGGCGGGTGGGGGGGGGCACTAAGTCTCTCCAAGTACATGTGAAAACTGAGGGTCAGGCAATGCTGGTGGTTCATTCTAGGTCACAAGAGTTAGTAAGTGAAACTTAGGGTGACTAAATAATTCTGTTTTGCCCAGGACTTTCCTGGTTTACCATGGAAAGTCCTGCATCTTGGAATCCCCTTCGGCCTGTAGCAAACGGACATTCTTGATCACCCTAGTGGCAGGGTCAGAGAACACAGTCCAGTGTTCTGGGCCACAACCCTCCTCTGCATAACACCCTAGAGTCATTGCTTTTAATGCTCAAGTTACTTGCAGATCTGTGACTTGGTCTCACAGCTAACAGCTCTACGGAGGGCTTTGGGGATCAGCAGATAGATCCTATCTTCATTTTTATTCTGCTATTCACACTCAGAAGAAGGTATTCCATAAAAGCTCCTTAAATGCCAGATCATTCATCACAGTTAAACCCCCTATTAGACCCCTAGAAGGAAAAACTGGATCTAATAAATGGTTGCAGTGATTGTAACTTTGGATCCCTAGATTCTTAGCTGAGTAGGCTTGGCCCTTATTTAGAATGTAGTAGAAAAAAGATGTCAAGGGTCCTGAGTACTACTTCTGCTTTTTCCAGTAATATAACTTTGGGCAAGAACCTCTGGCCTTCAGCTATGGTTTCTAAGGACTCTTGCAGTTTTGACATTTTAGACCTGCCCATTAAAGTGTTGAAAAGGAATTGCATTACAGGTTGAGCCTTAAGAACAATTAAGAAAGGTACTGGGGCTTCCCTGGTGGCGCAATGGTTAAGAATCTGCCTGCCAACACAGGGGACACGGGTTCGAGCCCTGGTCCAGGAAGATCCCACATGCCATGGAGCAACAAAGCCCATGCACCACAACTACTGAGCCTGTGCGCCACAACTACTGAAGCCCACGCACCTAGAGCCTGTGCTCCGCAACAAGAGAAGCCACCGCAATGAGAAGCCCGCGCACCTAAACGAAGACCCAAGGCAGCCAAAAATAAATTAATAAAAAAAAAGAAATAGGTACTGTTTGTCCTTGAAGCTTCTTTCCTCTTCTCAGCAATTTCTGTGAATATCTAATCCCTCCTATGAAACTCGAACACAGCCAGGGTCCCTTGTGTTCTCTTTTCTCTCCCACTAGCAAGTCAAGATAAACTGATTTCCTCATTTAATTGATCTTTATCTAAATTCTCTCTCTTTATCTCTCTCTCTCTTTTTTTTGGGGGGGGATAACTTCACATTTGCTCATGAATTTGCTGGAATGATTGACAATCCATTAAAAAAAAAACTGACATTAAAACATTCCATTTGCTCTAACCCCTGCTGTAGCGGTCACTTCTCCTTTGTTAGTAATCACACTGTACCTTATTTGAATTATCTGTCCCAAATCAATGGCTTGGCATTTATATTGCATCTCTCTTAATGACCACATCAATTAAACAAACAAACACCCAAGTCAGCATCTCAAGAAACCTATACTGACCTGCTTTAAGACCCTATCCTTACCAGAGGATTTGGAAGAAGAAAGCCATAATCTTCAGAAATATGAAATCTTCCTAAAGTCAAAAATGGTGCTGTCTTCAAATCCTGACTTTGAGGCTCCATAATTTTGTTTGAAGTATCTGCGCAGAGGCCGCTGCTAAAGAGACAACTGCTCCAAATACGTCAAAGACCCGGGGTAAGGGAGCTTCAAAACAGCATCTCTTCCTCGCAGTAAGCTGTACAGTTGTCTCGGGAACAGGGGAGAACCTTGCTCTCAGGTTGAATTCCACACTGCCATAGACTTTCTCTGACATAAGGCTGAGTAAATTATTAAAGACTGCTGATTAAAACAAACAGGCAAACAAAATCACCTCCGGGGGCGGGGGGAACTCCTTTCTTTTCATATATGTGAATATAAGGAGATTGATTTTAAACCCAGAGACAAATCTGTTCTATTTTAGGAAATGGGAAATGAACAAGCGTTTTGGCTGTGGATGATCCCAAACACCCCGACGGGAACCTGGTCCGTGATAAACTTTGACAACTGGGTCTTTATTTCAAAGGTGTAAACTATTTAAACTAGAAGTTAGTTACGTTCAGATATTTCAGTGGATTGGCCATGGGTAGAGTGGGAATGAGGACTCTAAATGCACGTCAGACCCTCAGAAGTGTTCTGCACGTATTTGAACAGTGTATTGTAAAGATTACTATTGCTTTGATTTACCTTAAGAAATATTATTGTTTTTGAAACCTTCCATGACATTAAAGGAGAATATATACTTTTGTGAAGTTGAACAAATGAGGTAGAGCAGATACTAATGAATTTGAGAAAAGCCTAACAGATCATTTGATTTAACCTTCTACTTTTATTAAACATCTTTTGAGAACCGACCACTAAGATGGAAGCCTTTACCTATGAACCAGGTACAGATCACTACACTGAGGCATACGCATGTGAATAACCCTGTCCACCGTCACTCCACGAATTATGTACTAGAGCTGAGGTAGCTTGATCTCCAAGCCATTCCTTTGTTCACTCCATCAGGCTGCCGGGCTGTCTGTCAAAGGCGCCATCGTGGTTTGAATTCACATCAGTATGGAGCCCATTGATAAGTTCCAGGCCACAAATCCGCACCGTGAAAATTCCGAAGACTCTACCTTTTGCCCAGTTGGACCCTGAACTTAGGTCGTCAGGCTGTCATCAAATTTATTTGGAAGCTGATTTGTCTATACACATCTTCTCCTCCCTCCCTTTGTCTAAGATAAGTATAAAAGCTAAAGCAGGAAGTGCTCTGATAACTCCTGGAACTGTTCCCATGGAGCGTTCAACTTTGAAGGTAGGATGTCAAAAGTAACCTAATTGATTTATGGTTCATTAGACCCTAAGAGCCATCCTCAATTAACCACTTCCTCTTAGCCCAGTACCCAACCAGTTTTGAAGATTAGTTTCTTACGCCTCCTAAAGGCAGTTTGTCAAACTTAATTTGTTGAATCATCTTCTTGTTTTTTCCTTCAATCTCAGGTGAAAAGAAGGCACAGTTATCTTTGTTTATGCTAGTCCTGTTATTTTTCATCCATTCCCTATGCAGCCTCTTAAGAATTTACTGTAACATTATGAGTGTGGCATCAAAATACCAAAACTAAAAAGAGCATGACAGAATAAGTGATCTAGTTCAATGCTCTCAGTAAACACGAAAAACCTGAGGCTTACTGGAGTGAAATGACTTACCAAATGTCACCCTGGGTGTTACCGTCAGAACTGGACTAGAATTTGGACTTCTCAGCCCAGAACTTTCTATTCAGCCCACTCAGCTTGGCCTACCCGAGTGTGAATTTCTACTGCGTCTCCTGTTAGCTATGTGGCTTTTTAAACAAGTGGCTTAAAATTCTAAGCTTCTGTTTCCACATCTATGGGAAATAGTAATGTTTATCCCAGTGAATAAATGAGGAACATTAAGTAAAGCACTTATCAAATGGGTAACAGTAAATACTGTTTTTCTCATGTTCTTTTCCCCTCATTCTGGAAATACATTTTTAATATCTTATTTTTTCTGATATCCTTCCCTATCACTCTGAATATATCTTTTCTGTTTCAGTAGCTGACTTCTTTCCCTACTTCAGACCTAAATGGACAGATATTTGCAGCATTATTACAACCATTTCCCCACCTCAGTATTCTTATGTATTTCCACCTGATCTTAGCCATCAATTCTATGCTCAGGTACCCAAGCCTGCATATTCAGCCTTGACTTTTCTTACTTCCAAGGTCTAGGTCCATGGAACTTGTGGGTCAGTGAACATCTCAGATTCTGCCACAAAATCATTAAGAACTCCTCCCTGTAAATTAAATAAAGTTCAAATTTCCTTGCCCTGACATTCAAGGATGTCCATCTCCTGACCTCTAAACACCCTCTAGCTGTGCAAAATTCTTCTATCACCTTGAACCTGTTTTACATCGTGTTTCAAGTTCTACCTAGTTGACGGTTACTAACACTCACACATTGTATTTATCTAATCTTTTCTTTTTTTATATAAATTTATTGATTAATTGATTGATTTTTGGCTGCGTTGGGTCTTTGTTGCACGCGGGCTTTTCTCTAGTTGCGGCGGAGCAGGGCCTGCTCTTCGTTGCGGTGCGTGGGCTTCTCATTGCGGTGGCTTCTCTTGCTGCGGAACACGGGCTCTAGGAGCACAGGCTTCAGTAGTTGTGGCACGCGGGCTCAGTAGTTGTAGCTCGCGGGCTCTAGAGCGCAGGCTCAGTAGTTGTGGTGCATGGGCTTAGTTGCTCCGTGGCATGTGGGGTCTCCCCAGACCAGGGCTCAAACCCGTGTCCCCTGCATTGGCAGGCAGATTCTTAACCACTGCGCAACCAGGGAAGCCCCTCTAATCTTTTCTATTAGATTGTAAGTTCCTTGACGAACCCATATTTAACACAACTTTGTATTTTCCTTTATCGACAAGTTCAGTGTCTGAAGTTCAATAAATGTTGGTTAAATGAATGATGTCTCTCAGCATCTCATTTTTAGATTTGGTGTCTTGATGCCAGGTAGAAGTTTGTGCTGTTCTCTGTTACACCATTGTAACCCTAGTCCCAGAGACATATTCTGAAGTAGGGAACACAGTGGCCTCATGAAGCTTTGCTTGGCGTCATTCTTATTTGCCAAGAGGAAGTTGGTTAAACATAATTGTGCCCAAGAACTTCCTCTCCTAATAGTAAGGTTGGTCATTTCAGAGTCCTGGGTTCTATAATCAGCTTTCCCATGAATTATTGTAGTTTCAGTACACAACGAAGGTTCCCCATCTCTTAAAAGGCATTAGGGCCTTTTGGAAATGTACCAAGAAATATTCAAAAAAGAAAGAAAAACATTCATGATGGAAATTTTTCTGTGTGTGATTTCAGATATACTCAGCTTTAGTTTCAAATTGATAAAGTCCCAAATCTGAATTGTCAAAAGCAATCAGCCCAGACAGCACTGGTACACTGAGGTTAATCTGGTACAGCTCATTAATTATACCTTTGTTCATAAATTCAATGGGAATTTCTAGTCCTTTCTAATTGTTCAAGCATCTGGCATTTTGCTTTTTTTTTTTTTAACTCTCTTCTCCTTTTGACCTTTCCTATGACACGTATTCCTTCTGGTTGCACTATACTTAAAACTAATAAGATAAAACTGATACTTAACACTCACTGATTTTTTTCCTCTGTGCCAAGTCCTATGGTAAGCAACTTCCATGGAGCAACTTACTTAACGTTCACAACAGCCCTGTGAGTTAGGTGCTATTATTATCCCCATCATTCAACTGAGGAAACCGCAGCTTGGGAAAGTTAAGTAAGAGCCCAAGGTCATACTTTTTGTAAGTGGTAGAGTCAGGGCTGGAGCCATTTGACTTGAAAGTCATCACTTTTAACCACTAGAGGCATGGCTTCCCTTCTCTGGTTTTTCTCTCTCATTGTTCTGGTTACAGTTTACCATTGGTGCCCTCCCTAGTTCAGGTCCTGACTTCCCTCTCGCTGGGTAATTGCCTCTGTTCAAAGACTTTAGCCATCATCTCTAGGCTAAGGACTCCCAACATTTTGTTTGTAGTTGGGTCTCTCCTACCATCTACTAGACATATTTACTCAACTGCTCTGTAGACGCTTCATGAGAAATACCTTAACACATCAGTCATAGACTAGACACCTTCCATTAAGACCAGGGCAAATGCTTACAAAACCTCCAGCAACTAGTTCAAGCTCTTGAGCAGACAGCCTACTGCCAAGCAACAAATCCAAGGCTTACTTATTACTTATTCTCTGATAATGAGAACCAAGCTCATCTCCCCCATCGGTGCCGTGTCTTGGTGAATGGTATCTTTCGGAACTGGCAATATAATTTGTGGGGCGCAGAGAAGAATAAAAATGTAAGGACCCTTGTTCAAACTTATTCAGAATTTCAAGACAGTGACAGTAGAGTATGAAGCCAAGTGTGGGCCCTCCTGCATGCAAGACCCTACCTGACAGCATGGGCTGGTCCTAGTAACTCTGTTGACGTAGCTGATCGTTAGAGACCTAAAAGTCATCCCTTATCGCATCCAACAGAACACCAGTCCTGCCACTCCTACTGCCATGATATTTCTTATGTTTCCATGATCTCCAATGCCACTGCCATTGCTTTCAATTCCTCACCACTTACTATTGGTAGAGTATATATTCCAATCCTTAACTGATCTCTTTGCCTCAAATCTAAGCCCACGATACTTTCCCATCGCTGCAGGCTTGGATTCCTTTTACAACCTCCAAACTCATCCCCCTGCCTTCATTATCACTCCCCATTTTATCCCACCCCTACTATTTTTCCCCCAATACTACCAGTCATTTAAATGCATATTTCTTTACAATGGGCAATGCTTCATTTAAATATGATTCAAATAGACAAATATAATAAAGTCATTTCTCTGCTTAAAAACATTCCCTCTGTTTTCAGGGTAAATTGAAACTCCTTTATCGCATGGCCCTTTTTATTCTTTAATGCTTCAGCCGTATTGAGCTCTGTGTCTTCCTCAGTAGACCTTGTTGAGCTGCTAGCCTTTGAACACCCTTCTTCCTCTTCCTGGAATTTTCTAGCCTTTGGTTTGCACATTGTACAGTAATCACCCTTTAAAACTCATCTCATGTATTGCCTCAACTAGGAAAATCTATTCTTACCACGTACTTTTTTCAGTACCCTCCCCTTCCCTGCTTTGTCCATGGAAAGCCCCACCCCCTCTGCTGCCCTCTAGTCTGGGTTGGGGACTCTGTACTGCTAACTGTCTGCTTATGTTTATATAGCCCTTATTTCATTGTGTAGAAACAATCCATTTGTCCGTTTCTCCACTAGTGGGCTCCTTGAAGGTAGGGTTGGTGCCCTTAATCTTTCTATTATCTAGCTCAGGAAGTAGCATCCTAGGTTTGCTTATTAAATGGTTATTGAACAAATGAGTCATTAGAGCAGAGATTCTGGTGCTTACAGGGTTAGGTCTAACCCGGTTAATGAAACAATACTTGAGTCAACGCAGTATTCATCTGCAAATGATCCTTGAACAGCATGGGTTTGGACTGCATGGGTCCACTTACACGTGGATTCTTTTCCATATTAAATACTGCAGTGCTACAGTGTTCCGCAGTTAGGGTCAGGATTAGGGTTAGGGTTAGGGTTGAATCCCAGGAGGCGAATTTCAAATACTGAGGAACCACATGTACAGAGGCCTGATCAAAAGTTATATGCGGATTTTTCACTGTGGGGAAGGTTGGTGTCCCTAACCCCCAAGTTGCTCAAGGGTCAAATGTATTTCTTCTCTTAACAGATGATCTTTTAAGTACACTGCTAAGTGCTGTAATGTAAAAATGAGAAAGCCATGGGTCTTTTCTACAGGGAACTGACAAATTAGCAGGTGAAATAAGACACACACACACACAGCCATGATCACTACATAAGAGGAAAAGGAAAGCGACATGTACTAAAAGAGAATAAAAAATCTGTGGGGACAGGGACAGAGTTGAGAGAGAATTCCCTGTGTTCAGGTGGTTTGGGTGATGGCCTAAACTAGTGGGGCTCTAATAGATACGGGTGGGAAGTGGTTGTTTTGGCATGATCACTGGAGATCTTCCCAGGGTCCATGAGGCTTTGACTATCCTTGGAGAATTAGGCAGGCTGTTATGTGTACTCTTCAAACGACACTCTCTTCAAAGGACAAGTTTTCCTGGTGTTGCCCTTTACTCATTCACCGTGCCTCCACCACGTTAGAAAACCACCAGCAAAAAATAAGAAACATAATTCCTGTTCTGACTTACCGACAGTGTTATAGACAGGGAAAAAAATGCCATTGAGGGAAAACGCGTTGTAAACTTTTAAAAATTATAGAGATATAAAATAATTGTTACATCAAAATCATTGTCTTTATGATCTGGAAGAAATAGAAGAGCTATTCTACTTTTGAACGCATGTTGTTTAAAATTTCCATAGATTAACGTAGCCTATCGATTGATTTTTTTTGTGGATGACTTTGCAGATCACATACAGGATTGAATCATAGCTGGAAAGCATCTAAATCTATTTATCTCTGATTATTTTTAGATGTCTGAAAACAGACGAGAGAGGTAAGTGAATTATTGAAGGCCACAGGGCAGTTTTTTTTTTAACAGACATTTTTTTTTTATATCAGTTTTAGCCCATAGCAAAATTGAACAGAAAGTACAGAGTCCCCATGTATCTTCTACCCAACACACGCACAGCTCTGCACACCAGAATGGTACCCTTGTTACAACTGATAAACCTACATTGACACATTATGAGCTTCCAAAGTTCACAATTTACATTAAGGTTCACTGCTGGTGGTGTACATTCTATGGGTTTTGGGAAATGTATGGCATGTATCCACCATTATACTATCATACAGAATAGTTTCACTGCCCTAAACATCCTCTGTGCTTCTCCTGTTCATCACTCCCTCTGCCCTAACCCCTGGCAATCACTGATCCTTTTACTGCCTCCATGGTTTTACCTTTTTCCAGAATGTCACATAGTTGGAATCACACAGTCTGTAGCCTTTTCAGAGTGACATCTTTCACTTAATAACATGCATGTCATGTTTCTGCAGGTCTTTTCATGGCTTGATCACTCATTTCTTTTTAGCCCTGAATAATATTCTACTGTAAGGATGGGTACCTTGGTTTATTTCATGCTTCCAAGTTTTGGCAATTATGAATCAAGCTGCTATAAACACCCATGTGCGGGGTTTTTTTTAATGGACATCAGTTTTATTTTCCCCTCCTCAAGTTATGAATGTTAATGCTATTTCTGATGTAATGGGAAGTGACATTACCACATGTGGTAGCAATATGAGCACTTTCTTGGATTACATTAATCTTCCTTCAACAGGGAGTTCGCAGTTGTACTTCTTACAGTCTTTAGAAACCCCATGAAATCGGTGCCTCCAGTTCCTTTACTTTTTGGTTCTGAAGGCTCTTCCGAGGTTTGTTTTCTCTTGGATGGCTGGCTTGCAGGAATCACAATGTACTTAGCTACTATTTGCAAATGGTAGTTTCTCAGAGAGACCATAGCTTGCACACATTCATTATAAATTTCCTGCAGGGTAGCATCACCTTTTGAAAGGACAAACTTACGGACCGAGGGGCCTGACTCTAACGAGCGAAGAAAGTTCTGGTGAGCTGAGGGCATATATGTTCTCATTTCCTGGAGGAATTTAGCAGCAGAGTCTGAAGGAACTAAAGACAAAGATGGATTAGTAAGGAGGCCAAAGCATTCTCCAACCCAGGGAAGAAAGGCAGAGTGAGGTCAGAGCGGGCGGCCATGAATTTACAACCATCTTGTTCGCATCCTACTAGTCTCGCTACTAGTAAAGGTAATTATTGTAAAATATACTTAATTCTGAAAACCACATGAACTAAACTCTTAATATTTTTGTTTTGCTTCCTTTCTCACTTTCCTACTGGATTTGATCCTTCTAAGAAGGACAGAGTATATGTACTATACCTGACAGATCATGTTGCTCAGCGGCCATGGCTCACGGGCCCAGCCGCTCCGCGGCATGTGGGATCTTCCCGGACCGGGACACGAACCCGTGTCCCCTGCATCGGCAGGCGGACTCTCAACCACTGCGCCACCAGGGAAGCTCAAGGGATCATTTTTAAATAAGTGAATGAGCTCAGGAAAAAGCATATTATCATACGGCCCAAAGCTTTCCCCTTTGACTATCCAGTAGAAGTTTAGGAAGACAAGAAAAGTAGAAAGAAGTTCTTCCTGGAGCTTCTTCCTCTGCCCCCTTAATCCTCTGGAAGGAATATAATGAGTGTGGCTCATCTTTAAACTTTGGTGCAGGCATTGCCCCGGGACCCCCAAGGCAGTAGGGCGGTGGAACTAGACAGTGCCAAGCCTCTCCACTCCCCAGTTTCAACTCATGGTCTTATCTCATTCGCAGGAGACTTTCTTTTTCTGAAGCTGGTCTTACATTTTCAGAACAGGCTTCACCACAGTCAATCAGACCTCATAGACATGTTCAAAGGTCAAGATCAAGACAGTGTTGAACTTGGTCTAAGTTCTGGCTTCACTGCTTTCTAGCCCGTTAACAGGGAGCCTGGCTATTATCCTCTTTAAGTTTCTGCTTCTTCATCTGTGAAATGGGATGATTGCAATAAAGTCCCTACTATTCTCCTAAAAGCATCAGATAAGGTGCTGATGGGAAAGTACTTTGTAGATACCGTTCTATTAGCATAAGAGATGATGATTATTTGTCATTTGCCACTCACCTCCACCAACAGTATGCTCAATGCCCAGCAGAATATCGAAGCACTGAAAGATGCTGCTTTGGGCTGCACTGCCTCCGGCAAACTTCTTTGGGGTGTCCCAGACGCCTTCATACAGCAGACCCTCTGACAGCAAAGGGTTGCCTTTCCAACTAAACCAGGAAGGAAAGAATAATTGTTATTTTATGAATTGCCAAATTTTCATATGTCAAATCTTGCAATAGAGGATGAATGGAAGGTGAAAGGAGATCGATTTCATTATCCTTCTTCCACATTCTCCCTTCTACTCATGTTCATGCATGAGAATAATAACTAATACGGTTCTGAGCAAATCTGACAGATTCTATGCATGAAACCTTACGTTTGCACTACCAAAGGTTATTCCACTCTCTTTAAAACGACTAGCTTTCCTGTGCATACTCCAGCGTATGCCTGGCCAAGTAATAACCCAGAGAACAGTCTGTTGTTTCTTACAATGTGTATTTTAGGATATAAGTTGATTCTTAAACTGGATTGATAGTAGGACCATCAGTGGAAACGTTGTCTTCTTTACGTTAATTGTCTAAGAGAAAACAGATTCAAGCATAAGGCTACATACCCAGACAAGTATATGCGAAGAACATTGAAAAATAGGTTTGGGTCCACATATTCTGAAAAAAAGATGAGATATGTTTAATTAAGTAGCATCAGATAGATTGGGAAAAATCAAGGTGTTATAAACAAGTGATCATGGATTTCAGCATAGGATATGAGAAAGGCGTTAGGTCGGCCTGTGCAGAGAAATTCCCTGAGGACAAGCTCTCCCTCACTTGCCCATTCTCATCACCTGTGTCCACTGAACGGGGTCTACCTTGGGGCTAACACACAACTTGTAACAAAGAGCCTGGGCCCGGCACCACTCATCCTCAGAGACCTATTAAGCTGCCAATATTTACTTAAGGCTACTTCATGTGTTTACTGATACAACAGATAAAATACAACAGATAAATTTATCTGATACAACAGATAAATTACTTACATAAAGAAAGCAACAAGCCGAAACAAAAGGAAAACTGAAAACAAAACCTCCAGGAGCCCTGTGGACAACGGGTGTCCCTCCCCAAAGGTCGCTAATGTCTTTGGTTTGAAGGTCTATCTTCTTGCCAAAGCCCAGTGATACACAGTCACATATGTGTTAGGAGCATCCTAGTAGGGCACATTTCCTTTTGCAAATCCTTCTTTCTATACTCTTTTGGTTAATGCTGGTTTTTAGCTGTTAATTTGCAATAACTTCTGAGCTCAATGGTTTTTCTATTTTTCTTTTTTTTTTTCCTG
This sequence comes from Neophocaena asiaeorientalis asiaeorientalis, assembly GCF_003031525.2. Taxonomy (NCBI): domain Eukaryota; kingdom Metazoa; phylum Chordata; class Mammalia; order Artiodactyla; family Phocoenidae; genus Neophocaena; species Neophocaena asiaeorientalis. Next base: position 3,942,986 of record NW_020175192.1, read on the forward strand.
TTTTAGTTAGCTTGTGAAAAAGCAGAATTTGCAGATGGTTCCTATCAAGCAAAAGCTAAGTTTTTCAGAACTTTAAACATCCTGTACTTTTGGTAAGTTTCTCCACAGTTTTTAGTGAGAGACAAGGATGTTCCTTAGAGGTAAATAGCCCTAGCTCGGAATTCTGGCTTCACTATTTACTACTTATGTAATCTTGAGTCATTTATCTTATCCCTCCAAATTTAGATTCCCTTATATGTAAAATGGACATAATAAAACTTGCCATATGGAAAGTATAATGATTTAGTGAGATAAAATAAAGCACAAACACACCCACTATGTGAGAGTTGGTTTTGCTTCTGTTTTCTCTACATCTTAGATAACTAGAAACATTTGACTGTGGCCTGGCATGTTGTAAGGCATATAATACTTGCCATGAATTTGGTGAAACATTTCAAGGGCTTTGTGCAGACAAGAAGCTATATCACGCAATGCCTTTTGCAAAGTGTCTGGGTCTTCACGTTGTATTGCATTAAATATAATGGGGATCACCTTTAAAAAAAAAAAAAAGAAAACAGACACTTAAGATTTCCTAACACTAAATATTGGCATAGAATAGAATTCTCCCAAATCTTAATCCCCCAATTAAATTTCATATGTCCATTCCTTTCTTGGGCTGAGTACCGTCTGATTGTTTGACTAATTTCCATATATTTAATTAAGCTTGGATTTGTCTTTATTCACTTATCACTTAGAGATAAGTTTATATAATTCTATATATTTCTATTTCTGAGGGACAAAACCATTAGATTTATGTCACTGTGTGATAGAGTTCCAATGCCAAGTTTCATTGAGAATACTTCTCTCTTCCTGGGGTTTCAAATTTTATTCTAAATATATGGCTCCTACATTTTATCCTTTAGGTAATACACAAAACCAAATAAAATATTTATTTCTTCCAGATGATCCCTTGTCTCCAATTCAGTCATCAAATGCTCTATTCAGTCAGGATAAAATTATTTCCTGCAGAACACAATTCAGCTACTAAGTGATTGCTCTGCTTATGTGAACCAAGATACACATTTTCCAGGATAGACTGACATACTTTGATTGCAGAAGCCGCCGCTGTTTCCACCACCAGAGAGACCAGGAAGAACCCTTTACCACATTCCCCGCCAGGAAACGAGAATAGGATGTCCATGTTCCTAAGAAAAGTAATCCAGGAAGTCAAGAATTTAGAAAAATATAAAACAAAAACACTGAAAAGAAAAGAATTTAACAAAAATATTGATATATTTGTTGAATATTTATTAGTTTTCAAGTCTTTTTATTTATCCTACATTTTCAAAATAATCTTGTGAGATCAGTATGGCAGGGTTTACTTTATCCATTATGTAGTTCCGAGTAGTCGTGTTAGGTCTATCGTCTAAGGTCATATAATTAACAGTAGATTAAGCTGAGACTTGAAATTCCTTTCTAGAACTTGAAACTAAAAACTTTAAGACTAGCTCTTTCTCTATTATCCCATCAATGTTTCACATGCACGTGTATTACTGTATATATATATATATATACACATACATACATACATATATATATATATATATATATAAGCTCAATGTTTATAGAGATATCTGTGAGGTATGGTTTTTAAAAGTAGAATTTTGGCTTAAATAAGTGTATTCATATCCATATTTTTATCTGTGAGCCTGATTCAATTTCTCAGTGATTTATCTGCCTAACAAAGGAATTGACTGGGAAATTCAAATAACTGATTACCCCCTATTTTCTTTTTCACTGAAGTTTTGCATTGATGCAAACGTGGTCTCAGTATCTGTATATATCTGAGTTTCATGGCAGTTAAATTTATGGTCTCAACCCAGACCACTTGCTGTGTGGCCCTGAATAAGATTATTTCATCAGTTTCAGCCTCAGCGTTCACATCTGTCAAATGGGACTGGTGATATCATTCTCCCATTTGAAAACCTTCCATAAGTTCCCATTTAAGATACTGTTTAAACCCCATATCAGAGCCAAAAGTCCTACATAATATTTTTAAGTTTATTTTTTCATCCGTTTCCTGTACTATTACTTTCGTCATTCATTATTTATCAGCGACACTAGCCTTCCTTCGGTTCTGAAATGCACCAAGATTTTTGTTACTTCAAAGCCCTCACTCTTGCTGTTTTCTCCACCATGAACATGCTCAGGCTTTCCTTCTTCTAATTGATGCCTAGTCACTCTTCAGGACTCAGCTTCAATAACTTATTATAAGGATTCTTCCCTCATGCCTTTTGTTTGGTTAGAACTCTTAGCACTTTACTTTCTTAATCCTTCTCTTAATCATATAGTAATTTACATAATTTTCATATATCTTCTTTCCTCCACATTAGCCCAGGTTCATCAGGGCAGGCTTATTCCAATGATACTGACTTTTGTTTCCTTAGCTCTTAGCCTCTACTTAGTACACAGGCCAAAAATAGTAAGAATTGGGTCAAAAAGAATAGATTTATATTTCTGGCCTCTGAAGTCATTGAGTCATAGATACATAGGTGTATGTGCATTTTGTATATATGCATATTAATTAAATTTATTGACAGATCTTCCTCAACTTATGATGGTGTTACATCTCAATAAACCCATCTTAAGGTGAAAATATTTTCAGTTGAAAATTCATTTAGTACACCTAACCTACCAAACATCACAGCTTAGCCCAGCCCACCTTAAATGCGCTCGGCACACTTACATTAGCCTACAGTTGGGCAAAGTCATCTAACACAAAGCCTATCTTACAATAAAGTGTGGAATATCTCACATAATTTACTGAATAATGAAAGTGAAAAACAGAATGGTTGTCTGGGTGCAGAATGGTTGTAATTGTATCAGTTGTTTATCCTGTGATCGCGGGGCTGCTGGGGAGCCGTGACCATTGCCCAGCATCCCAAGAGACTATGTACTGCGTATCTATCTCAGGAAAAGATCAAAATTCAAAGTACGGTTTCTGGTGAATGTGTACTGCTTTTGCACCATATTAAAGTCAAAAAAATCTTAAGTCAAACCATCCTTAAGTGGGGTGTCATCTGCATGTGCAAGTATATATATTAATAGCTAAATATCAAACAGATACAGTCTCATCACAGTCATAGATAATTATTAAGGACCAGAACTACTTGCTCTTTCAACAATTATTTGAATTACTTTTTGCCTAAAATCAATTGGTGTTTCAAAAGAACACATCTGGAGGATATTGATACACCTATGTTTACTTTGAATAACAAGTAATTCTTAGAATAAAAAAGATCGAATACTCACTCATAAGTCATGGGCCTTAGGAAAACAGCCATGAAGCAGCGGATCAGTTGGAAGAGAGAAAGGAAACCAGTGTAAAACGTAAATGCTTTTGAGTTATTGTTATTCCATTTAATACTACTGATCTAGCAAAGGTAAAAGCAATAGATAAAAAAATAGAAAAAATATGTTTTCTGATATTTATCAAGTAGGCATCACAAACGCCTAACTTAGGACTTTTATAAGTGCAATAAAAAATTAAATATGCAAGGAGCACACGTGGAGAGTCAAAACTAGTTGTTACTCATAAGAAAGCTTTCTAGATCAAATAATTTCATTTTGTGGTATTCCCACATCTAGAATACTCCTCTGTAGATACACACTGAGAGCCTCTGACCCTTAATTGCAGCAGGCTCCATCGCTCAGTGCTTAGGAAGTGCTTAGTTTCAAGCAGGCTGCTTTGAAAGCCCAGACATTGCCATCTATCCAGCCAGTCAAATTAATCAAACTGAACACTTAAGATGTGCGCACTTCACAGCATGCTAATTAGACACCTCTCTCACATACATGCATTTTACACCCCAACGGCAGAAAAGAAAGCCCCGCTGCCAAAGATTAAACCCATGACTAACTCCCCTTGATTCAAATAACGTGCACTCCTTTCATTCCTGTTATAATCGCTGTTTACATACCCACTGGGATCCTTTTTCTTCCAGTTTGCCAAGACACAATCTGCATAAACCAGAATAGGGGGCAGTCCTAGCTTCTCGGATACCTTGCAGTAAGGAACAGCAATATTGCTCGGCAAGACCTAATTAAAACACGATATTTGGCGTTCACATTGGAAATGTCTCACCCTTTCTTCTGCTTTCTGGGTGTCAAAACATTAACTTATACCTAAGGGCGCTGTGAAACCAAACAAATGTCATTTTCTCTTCCTCATTTCATAACTTAATCCCAGTGCTTGTTAAACCCTTACGTTTTAGATTTGTGACGGTGCAGACGTAATCTGGGCATGGAGAGAACAAAACAGTAAAGGGCGAAAGGAAACAAAGGATGTATCTTGATTTTCTAATGGCCAGTGAACCATCTGCAGCCATTCGCTCATGCATCCATCCATCTCAGCCATTCGTTAGGCAACTCCTCTGTGCAAGGATAAATTCTATTTCCCAAGCTTCACAAAATGCAGTTACTATGCTTTTAGAATGTTTTACATTAACTGTAAACTGGATATAAATCTGTCATGTTAGCATAAGAAATATGAGAAAATCTCCAAACCTTCCGGACGTCTCCATCACCTTCACCCCACACGTACGCCATGGTGATATACCCCAGAACCAGATGTGCCAGGCGCTGCAACTTGTGTCCTTGGAGGCCGTCAATGCTGAAGGTTGTTAACTGAGAATAAACAGAGAGGTTGACCCAACTCAAAATGCATGTTGTGATCGCTGCAAAACCAAGTTAACACTTTGAAGACGCTAAAACAGAAAACGTCATATTTTTTCAAACCTTCTCAACTTCTGCACGTAGTTGGCCATTCTTAATCAGTTCAGGCAGATTTTTAGCAATGGAAATCCAGGCATCATAAGGGTGAGGTAGCTCCTCCTTGAAAAGAAGAAATAGGACTTTGAGTTACTAGTGGAAGGTATCATAAAATAGTTTTGCCTCCGCGGATGGTCCGTCTCGCCTCTTTCGCAGTGCTGTGCAATGCTGACCCTCTCTTACCTGTCGAGTGACACCAGCCCATGCACTGTCACCTGCACACTCAGGGCTCAGGACCTTCTCTGTGCCCTTCTTCTTCCTCTCATCTACTTCTTTTTCAGAGGTCACTTCAAAAGTTTCACTGAAATCTTCCTTGCTATTCCATTCTATTCTTATACCTCCAGTGAGGAATCCTATGGATTATACCTTTTCACATTAAGTAATTTATTGCAATCTGCTATTATTTTTTCTCTTTTCAGCTAGATTTTAAGGTTTTTTTGAATGGAAGAGAAATGAGATTTATTAAATGTCAGTAGGAGACTAGGCAGTTTTACTCAGTAATTTCTCATTTAGTTATAATAATGGCCCCAAACGTTGATTGTTATCTCCATGTCATAAATAAGAAAAGCAAGTGTTGGGCAGTTTTTGTAACTTGTTTTGTACATACAGTTTATTGTGATTCAAACATGAGGGTTTCCAGCTTTTAAAAAATCTTGCCCTTTTGACATCTCACTACCTGATGGCAAGGATTTTATCATGCTTTTTATCCTATTTTTCTTAGCGCAGTACTGGACATGTACGAGGTGCTGTATATATACATGTTGATTGCTTCCTTTGGTACTACAGGCTAATTTTTTGCCCAGTAAGTAAAAGTGAAATCCAAATAAAAGGGTGTTAAAAACAAGACAACAGGCCCCAAATGGAGTAACTTAAGTCCCATGTCACCAAATCAAGACAATACTTATTACAGTTTCTGCCTCTCCCAAAATGGAATCTTAAACCAGTCAATTCAGGATTACCTGGCCAACAAGTAGTGAGGTCATCTGCTCACAGGCTGCTGCCATTCCCTAAAGGAACATGACCTTGACACCCCAATCCACTTTTTGCTGGTGTAACTTCCGTGTTCCTGCTCTCTTCTGCCTAGAGGAGTCTTTCATTTTTGTGCAGCTCCTGAGACCTCCTTTCTTTCTGCTAGTTGGGACGCTGCCTGATTCATGATTCCCTGAAGGAAGCCAATGACATCTTTAAAATTTACTCAGTTGGGTTTTGTTTTTTAACACGTGTCTCCCTGGATCTTATATTTATAATCACATCTCAAGGGAAAACATAAAAACCAAAGGCCTAGGCCACACCCTGGAATGAGATTCATATCCCTGAACAACTCCCCTAGGCCTTCTTCATTAAGCTGCTTCCAGACATGCTCTTAGCAGCACCAATACTATGGGGATGGAGGACGCATCAAGGTGAAACCAAGGTGAGTGAAGCTTTAAGCTTCAAAATCAAGTTAATATTATAAAGAAGCTATAAAACACAAAGACAAATGTAACATAAACTTCAAACATGTTCAGGGGCTGCAGATAATTGGCCAGACTTAATCTGTCAGGGCAGATTTTTAGGAATGAAAGATCCAGGCAGTATATTCACTAGATAGTCACCTTTCTTGTTGGCTCTGAGTTTTTCTCCTTAACCACACAAATACTGTGCTCTGGTGTTTTTAGTAACACAGATACATTTTCTTTGTTGTGTATTTCACTGTGTAGCATGCCCGACTTTTTGATTATTGCTATTTCCCCAAAATAACAGAGATACTTTATTATGTGTCAAGATTAGTGTCTTATTGGACAAAACTTTTAACACATGTAAAATTCAATCAGTAATATCCTTCTGGTTCAGAGGATGCCTAAATGATAGAATATAAATTAATAAAGAGTGACACAGAGGGCCATTCAACTCCTGCTAGATTAGAGAATGTATTTTGCATCTACATGGAATCAGAAGACATATTATTTTCCTTTAGAATAGGAAGCTGATAGATTATAAGAGATGAAATAGACATTTTTGAACACATAATTTCCAGGAAAGATCTTCAGTGAGGAAATAAAAGTAACCTCGTTTTTTTTTTTCATCCTGTTTCAGAATATTGAATCTAACTTCCTAAGCAGCTCAAGTAGCAACATTATTTTTTAAGTAGCTCAGGAAGAGTTTTGTTTTGCTTTAGTTTTCGGGTTTTTCTTTAACCCTTGGAATCTGTTTTAGAGGTCTACATAATTACTGTGATTTTTTTATTTTCCAAAAGAATCAACTTTTTAGGGAAAAAAAAAGAATAAATTTGATATGAGGCTTTGCAGTTTCTGAAAAAGTTTTTTTGGTACCATTGATAAATACATCCTTGAAACATCCAATCCTGGCACTATGGCACTTGTGTGCTTGTATGAAGGGGAAGTAAGTCTGAATATTATGGATTTGCAAATATAAAGTAAACCAGTGCTTTTAGTAAAAAAATTAAAACATACTTCATTTTCTTCAATTAACTTAATTATGCGAAGAGGAAGATTAGACTGGGGAAAAAAATTGTTTGAGATTTGCCTGAACTACCCAAGGTAGTTACAGGATGTGATTTCTAAGTACAGTTAGATTGGAATCTCTGAGTAAATTATATATACGCTGCCTTTAAAGGTTCCCTTTAGAGTGTGCACTCATCCATTTGAGCCACAAACAAATAGAGACATCCTGGTATACAGCATTGTCACAACATGTAACTGGTTCCTCGAAATCCTCTCCTGGAATCTCATGTACCTTGTTAAACCCAAGAGTAGGGAAAAAAACCAACAAAAAATGCCTTGTGATCTCTCCTTCCCTTGAGTGAGGCTATGTAGCATAATTGATAACAGTTTTAAGATCACAGACTCTGCTGTAAAGAGAGAAGTAAGTCAGAAAGAGAAAAACAAATACCGTATGCTAACACATATATATGGAATCTAAAAAAAAAAAAAAAGGTTCTGAAGAACATAGGGGCAGGACAGGAATAAAGACGCAGACATAGAGGATGGGCTTGAGAACACGGGGAAGGGTAAGCTGGGACAAAGTGAGAGAGCGGCATGGATATATATACACTACCAAATGTAAACTAAATAGCTAGTGGGAAGCATCTGCATAGCACAGGGAGATCACCTGTGACCACCTGGAGGGGTGGGATAGGGACACTGGGAGGGAGACGCAAGAGGGAGGAGATATGGGGATATATGTATATGTATAGCTGATTCACTTTGTTATACAGCAGCAACTAACACACCATTGTAAAGCAATTATACTCCAATAAAGATGTTAGAAGAAGAAAAAAAAGATCACAGACTCTGGAACCAGACTGAGTAGGCTCACATCCTATCTCTGCTATCACTAGCTGTGTGAGTTTGGATAATTACTTAAATTCTGCATTCTACATTTCTCATCAGGAAAACAAGATTAATAACATACATACCTTTCAGGATGATTGTAAAGATGGAGTAAGTTAACATTTGTAAATTTGCTAAAAAAATGCGATGTTAAGTGTTTGATGATTACATTATTAATGATAAGATGCTTTTCATGACACTCTTGGGAAGATAACTTAGGAAAATGTGGTTTTAAGGCACACATTCACTCTAATGCCTTGCCCTTTGTAGGCAAAACTTGTGGAAATAAAAAGGTAGCTCTAATTCTCTCTAAGCCTGAATCTTAGGCTCAGTAAACATCGAGCAATATTAATACAACACAAACTTGCTTGGTGGCCCACCTCAAAAACATTATCAAAGCAGGAACACATACTTCATACAATCTAAGGTATATCAGCTGAGAAAGGGGGTTCTTTGACTCATGGGTCATTTATTACTTTTTTTTTTTCAAAATACCCTCTGAAATGCAATTGCCTTAAACCAAAATACTTCTGTAGTCTCCTTAACTCATCACACTCTGTGCCTGTGTAAGATAAGTAAGAAGTGCCTCTAAGGCTAAGTTTCTAGGTAGAAAATTTTAAGAAAGTGGAGACCCCTTTTTTCAAACTCTGCCTCCAATTTTGGTAATGCTTTATCCCCTTGTTCAATAGAAATTACTGAACCACATTTGTTCTATAGAAGTTAACTTGTCCGGGTAAATCATGATAAGAAAATATTTTTGCCCAGATTTCAGTGCCCTTTCTTACCAGTGGATTGGGCAGAGCAAAGCCCACATCTTCATCTATGTGGTATTCTTCAAAGATCTTCCAAGAATTTTCCACAGGAGATGACTTGCCAGGTGCCATTCTTACAGCCTGCTCCTCTGGTACTTCTCAGTCTCCTGAGTAGTTTCAGATTATCTATTTATTAGAGAGGTTGCCATAGCCAGTGACCACAACTCACCTCACAGGCAGCAAGAAATTACTTCCACTTTTAGAATAGTTTCATTTTCTACTTTCTTTACTTGTAATCTGATGAAAAATAAAACTAAAAAAGTCTCACTATTCATCATATGAAGAAACTGAAAGTTTATATTCCTGGCAAACATTTATTACTAGGAACATCTACTGCCTTAAGGAAATCAGAAAGGGCCTGAAACAACAAAAACCATAAAAATAGGTGACCAGAAAGAACATTTTTATTTTATGGGAACTTTTGAATCTTTGAATTAAAATAATGAATTTAATCATGGCTAACGTCCTAAACCATCATTTAGTTATTAGAGTTACTGGCCTTCTTTAAACCCCCAGGGCTCTTTGAACATATTAGTGTCTTGTTTCAGTAGCCATGAAAGAAAATCTCTGGTACCCAGAGTCAGTGCCTCTGAAATAGAAAAAAAAAAAAGAAAGAAAGAAAAAAGCAAGCACATGAAGAATTTAGAAACATAACATCTCTTCACCCCCTAGCTCCATTTTTCTTACCCAGTCTTTTATGTGCATTCACAATGATACTGTTCTTTCTTCTTCATATTCCTAATGAGTCATTTTTAAGGAAGATTTTCCTGCATCTCTACTTTATCTGATCTCTAAGGGACTGATAAAGAAACAGTCCACATTTGGAGACTCTGGAATATGTTCATAGCTGAAAGAAAGGATAAAACACCTTGAAAATGGTTCTTTCAAAATGCAATTAAGATTGCATTTGGGGGCTTCCCTGGTGGCGCAGTGGTTGAGAGTCTGCCTGCCGATGCAGGGGACACGGGTTCGTGCCCCGGTCCGGGAAGATCCCACATGCCGCGGAGCGGCTGGGACCGTGAGCCATGGCCGCTGAGCCTGCGCGTCCGGAGCCTGTGCTCCGCACCGGGAGGGGCCGCAGCAGTGAGAGGCCCGCGTACCGCAAAAAAAAAAAAAGATTGCCTTTGGTAAAGATTTTCAGGGTTTCTGCAGGTCTGTGGTCACTTACAGGCATCATGTGATCTTATAATCTCATACAAGAAGCTGAAGCAAGAGAAGAAGCCATGTTGTTCCTTATGACGGTCAAAAGGGAAAAAAAGGAGTTAGTGTTCAGTATATTAAAAGACAATGCAGTGCTGTCATCCAGCTTGTCAGTACTTAAAATACATTTCAATAGTACATTACATTGGAATGACTACATTATAGAATGGTTTCACACTATTCTTCCTTATTACATTATGGCTTTTTTTTTTTTAAGGTGTAGTTTTCCAAGAATAGGTTCTCTTTACAGTAAAGATAGAGAAAACTGAAACTAAAATTGCACAGCCAAGAGAACACAATGGCGACTCTTCTTTAAAATGAATTGCTCATCCTCCTACACTGTTGGTGGGAATGTAAGTTGGTACAGCTACTGTGGAAACCAGTATGCAGGTTCCTCAGAAGACTAAACACAGAATCACCATATGATTCAGCAATCCCACTTCTGGGCGTATATCCAGACAAAACTCTAATTCAAAAAGACACATGCACCCCTATGTTCATAGAAGCACTATTCACAATAGCCAAGACATGGAAACAACCTAAATGTCCATCGACAGAGGAATGGATAAAGAAGATATGGTACATATATAATGGAATACTACTCGTCAATAAAAAAGAACAAAATAATGCCACTTGCAGCAACGTGGATGCAACTAGAGATTATCATACTAAGTGAAGTCAGAAAGAAAAAGAAAAATACTATATGATATCACTTACGTGTGGAATCTAAAATATGACACAAATGAACCTATCTACAAAACAGAAACAGACTCACGGGCATAGAGAACAGACTTGTGGTTGCCAAGGGAGAGTGGATTGGGGGAGGGATGGAGTGGGAGGTTGGGATTAGCAGATGTAAGCTTTTATATGTAGAATGAATAAACAACAAGGTTCTACGGGGTAGCACAGAGAACTATATTCAATATCCTATGATAAACCGTAATGGAAAAGAATATAAAAAATGTGTATATATATATATATATATAACTGAATCACTTTGCTGTACAGAAGAAATTAGTACAACATTGTAAACCGACTATAATTCAATAAAAGATAAAAATATTTTTAAAAATGAATGGTTCATGAGTCTAAAACTGCTGAAATCAGGCCCAAGGGAGAAAACAAAAAATATGATGTTGGCCTATCCATATGGAAGCCAAAAATACCAGCAAAATTTTATTTATTTATTTAGATAGATACATGATAGATAGAATTAAATATATGACAACAATAGCATGAATATGAGAATAGATATAAATGTTATTAAAATTCTTGCATTTTCTGGAATGATAAATGAGAACTAATTTATAAGGGTTTTGAAAAGTTACAGATGTTTGTTCTAATCTTTACGGTAATCAGTAGGTAAATGCTGTTACAATTATAAGCAATAAGCCAATAGATGGAAAAACTGATTAAGAAGTAAATCTTAATCAATACAAGAGAAGACATAAAAAGAGAAAAATGGATGCTAAACAGAGCTATCACAAAGAAAATAGTTCAATGGTAGATTTAAAATCATGTATATCAATAAATACATCATATGTAACTTGACTAAGCATTCCAATTTAAAACTACAAAGATTGTCAGACTGGGCTTTTAAAAACATCATTTTTATATGTTATTTAAAATATAAAAATCCAAAATATAAGGATGCAGAAAGGTTGAAAAGTAAAATGATAAAAATACACGTCACAGAAAACAAATAAAAATAAGTAGCATAGCTGAGTAAATATTTAGTGTAGACTTTAAGGCAAAAAGTATCATTAGATACTGTATCACTCAGGATTCTCCAGAGAAACAGAACCAGTAAGTAGGAGATATTTCAGATAGATATGACTAGATTATAGATAGATAGACACATATCAGGGTATGGGTTTATTTGATATGATTGTGGGCACTAGGAAGTCTGAAATCCAGAGGGAGAGGCAGAAAACTGGAAAGTCTCTGACAGAATCTCATGTTGCAGTTCACAGGCAGAATTTCTCCTATGTTTTTGGCTCCTAAGACCTTTCAACTGATTGGATAAGGCCCACTCAAGTTATTAGGCTTAATCTCCTTTACTCAAAGCTAACTATAGATGTTAGCCATACCTACAAAATACCTTCACTGCAACCTAGATTAGTGTTTAATTGAAGAAGTGGGTACTATAGCCTATGCAAGTTGACATAAAACTAATCATCACAGTGATAAAAGGGGAGTACTTTATAACATAAAGCATTCAAGTTACCAGGAAGATATGCCGATTTTAAATTTCTATACATTCAAAAACATAACCTCAAAATGTGTAAAGCAAAACTGATGGAGATGAAACAAGCTAGCCAAAAATCACTGAATATGTGTGCAATTTTAGAAACAGAATGAACTTGATCTATTTAAGAAACAGAGGATATCAAACTCGACAATTTCAAGATACATATTATATTCAAGTACACTGGAACATTTTTAAAAATTGACCATATATGTGCAGGTTCATAACAAGTCTCAAAAATTTCATAAGATTAAATCATACAGAAAATATTTTCTAACCAAGACAAATTAAGATAGAAATAAATAACAAATATTAACTGAAAAATCCCCATATGTTTGAAAATGAAGAAACATATTTTTACATAACTCACAGGTCAAAGAAACCCTAACAAAATGGAGACTAGAAACTATTTTTGACTTGAATAATGGTTTAAAATGACATAAAATGTCTGGGACACAGCTAATGGCATACTTAGAGGAAACTATATAGTCTACAAGGCATAGATCATTTAAAAGAAAGGCTATGCTTCCATCTCATGATTTTGGAAAAATAAACACCACATTAAGCACAAAGAATGTAAAAGGAAGAAAATAATGTAACAGGAAGTAAATAAGTGAAGACATTAGTGGAATAGAAAAGTATATACCTATATTTGAAAACAAAAATTCTAAGCCCCTAATAAGACAAATAAAGAAAAAATAAAGGAGCAAATACCTAATGTCAAGAATGAAAAAGGGCACATCGCTGCAATGCTACAGTAATTACAAATATATTAATATTCCAGTGAGAGTCTGAGCCACTTTTTTGTTGTTGCAAGCTTTAACCAAAAAGAAGTGCAAGGTATTTAGGGTAAATATGTTTTCCTTAACAACTACATTTCCCTAATTTGTCTTTTAAAGAATGCCACACACACCAAATAATTATCAACATTTTAATTCTCAAATATTTAAATAGCATTTTACTAAACAATTTACAAATGTTAACCCATTCCATTCTTGCACACATCCTAAAAGGTATATATGTTATCCTTATTTTCCTTATGATAAATGTAAGACATGTAGAATTTAAGTAATGGTCCAATCTCACAGTTAGTAAGTGGAAAGACAGGATTTCAGCCTAAGCAGTCTGGTTCAAGAATCATGATCTTAAGATCATTATGATGGGCAGCCTTTCTTAAGAGAAGAGATTAAAAAAGCACTGCTTTTTTTCTTTTTTCTTTTACTCTTGGGTTTAACAAGGAACATGAGTTTCCGGAAGAGGATTTCTACAAACTAGTTACACATTGTGACAATTCTGTGAATTTTATGCTAGTATAACTTTATTTGTTTATAGTTCAGATAGTCCACACTCTACAGAGCACTTTCAAATTCAGCAAATAGATTTTTAGTCAAAGAAACCAACATAACTGTACTTCGAAATCTCAGCATATTACATGGTAAAAGGAAAGGTGAAAAGCAAAATGCAATGAGAACAAAACAGGGAAAGAGAATAGGAACAAAGCACAAATGTGCTCAGGCCCCATAGTCAGCCTTCCACTTCTGTGGTTCTACATCTGCAGATTCAACCAGCCAACCAACCAACATAGTTTAGTATTGTATGTTTTTACTGAAAAAAATCTGTGTATAAGTGGACCCGTGCAGTTCAAACCTGTGTTGTTCACAGGAAAAGAAAACTACAGGACAATATTCTTGATTGAATATAGGTGCAGAAATCCTCAACAAAATACAAGCAAATCAAATTCAACAGCACATTAAAAATATTATAAACCATGACCAAGTGGGATTTATCCCAGGGATGCAAGGATGGTTTAATATATGAAATAAGCTAACATGATACACCACATTAAGAGAATGAAGAACAAAAATCAAATGATCAACTGAACTGATGCAGAAAAATAATCTGACAAACTTCAACACGTATTTCATTATAAAAAGACACAGCAAATTAGGAATTTCAGGAAATTATCTCAACAAAATAAAGGCATTGGTGAAAAGCTCACTGATGACATTATAGTCAATGGTATAAAACTGAAAGTACTTCCTCTAAGATCGAGAGCAAGGCAAAGTTACCCACACTTGCCCCTGCTATTCAGCCTAGTACCAGAAGTCTAAGCCAGAGCAACAAGTTAAGAAAAAGATAAAAGGCATCCAAATAAGATATAAGGAAGCAAAATTATTTTTGTTCACAGATGACATGATCTTATACATAGAAAACCCTACAGATTACACACACACACACACACACACACACACACACACACACACAAATCTGTCAGAAATAATAAATGACTTGACCAAAGTTTCACAATATGAAATCAATATACAAAAATCAGCTGAACTTCTATATATTCATAGAGAACAATCTAAAAAGGAAATTAAGAAAATAGTTTCATTTTTAATACAGCAAAGAGAATAAAATACATAGAAATGAACTTAACTAGGGAGGTGAAAGTCATACATTGAAAACTACAAACATTGCTATAGAGATTTTTAAAAGACACTAATGGAAAGATGTCCTGTTTTCATGATTGGAAGACTTAATATTACTAAAATGTCTATAATACCCAAGCAATCTACAGATCCAATGCAATCTCTACGAAAATTTCAATAGCAGTTTTTACAGAAACAGAAAAAAATCCAACCCTAACATTTGTAGGCAACCCCAAAGGAACAGCCAAGAATGTTCTTGAAAAAGAAAAACAATTCTGGAGGCCTCACATTTCCTGATTTCAAAACATATTACAAAGCTACAGTAATTAAAACAGTATGGTCCTGACATAAACATAGACTTGTAGAGCAATAGAATGGAAGAAATAGCCTAGAAATAAATCCACACATATCACCTGATCTTGATAAGGATGCCAAAAATACAGAATGAGGAAAGGAAAACCTCTTCAACAAATAGTGTTTTGAAAACTGGATACCCACATGCAAAAGAATGAAATTCGGTGCTTATTTTACATTTTCTGTATCTATTCATCCACTGATGGACGTTTAGTTTGTTTCTGCCTCTAGTTATTGTGAATAATGCTGCAAAGAACATGGGTGTGCATGTTCATGGGACACCCTGATTTCCATTCTTCTGGCTAAATGTATGGAAGTGGGATTGCTAGATCATATAGTATTTTTTTAATTTTTTGAGCCACCTCCATACTATTTTCCATAGTAGTGGCTGCCCCATTTTACATTC
Organism: Neophocaena asiaeorientalis asiaeorientalis; assembly: GCF_003031525.2. Lineage (NCBI taxonomy): Eukaryota > Metazoa > Chordata > Mammalia > Artiodactyla > Phocoenidae > Neophocaena > Neophocaena asiaeorientalis. The sequence continues at coordinate 3,958,576 of NW_020175192.1, forward strand.
CCACCAACAATTTTCAAGAAGCTAATTAGCAGCTAATTCTCCAATGTTGAACCTCTAAAGACACAAGACATAGGTACAAACCTCTCCTGGCTGATCCACAAGTTTACAGACTGAATTAAACCCATTCCAGGCAATCTACAGTCACAGGAACTAGAAATGAAACATTGTTTCTGTGTTTTGTGTCTGTTTTGTGATATTATTGTAACAGCTCACTGATATATACACTATGACCCATCAAGTTAATTTCTTTGTACTTTCCCAAGAGAAATGCATGTAAATATCCACCAGAAGGCATGAATTAGAATGTCTACAGTGTCACTAGTTTCCATAGGAAACTACCCAAAAGTCCATAAATAGATAAATGGACAAATAAATGTTGAGCAAAAGATGCCAGATACAAAATGATAGATACATCATCGTCACATTACAAACGTAGCAACATAAGAAAAACTAATATATAGTGATAGAAGTGAAATAATGGTTAGTTCTGAGGGTAATGAATAGAAGTGAGCATTATAGTGGATTCTAGGGGTGATGGTAATGTTCTATTTCTTTCTCTGAGCTGTTTTTTACAGCTAAGCTTTGTGAATAAAAACTGATTGATAATGATGTCAGCATAATGGCAGAGTGAGTCACTAATTTTTTCTCTCCCCTTTGATTTACAGCTAAGTAAACATCCATAACCAAACCTAAGTACCTCTGTACATTACACCAGGAGGCCAAGGAAGTTTCAACTCATCTGTGCATCTGAAAGTGGGAAGACAGGACTTCAGTGGTGGCTGCAGAACCAAGGGAGCTGGTGAGCCTGCCCCACCCCCACTTGCCATGATCAGAGGAAAAAGGAAACCTATAGAGAGCAAAACCGGGCAGATACCCACAGCCAATAGAGAATTTAGAGAATTTGTGGAGGTCCAGGTTGCCTGGACAGTGGGACCTGGCACACCATTAGAGTGGGACAGAAATGAAATTTTTTTTTTTTTTTTGCGGTACGCAGGCCTCTCACTGCTGTGGCCTCTCCCGCTGCAGAGGACAGGCTCCAGACGCGCAGGCTCAGCGGCCATGGCTCACGGGCCCAGCCGCTCAGCGGCATGTGGGGTCTTCCCGGACCGGGGCACGAACCCATGTCCCCTGCATCGGCAGGTGGACTCTCAACCACTGCACCACCAGAGAAGCCCTAGAAATGAATTTTGAGGCCGAAGAGGTGGAGGAGCCCTCCAAGTGTGTCCCTGCTCCAGAGTGCCACTGCAAGGAGTGGGTTTGGGGGAGCATCAGAGGTGACCACTGCTGACTGAGGAGGTGTAAGATGAAAGTAGTGCTGCCCAGTAGTGTGAGTTGCAGCTGCAGGGGCCTGTTTCTCTCCAGCAGCACCCAGATTTCTGATGAGGGGCCTCTGTGACTGGTGGGGGGCGGGGGGGAGAAGAGACAGGAGGGGTCACACAGGAATATCAATGGGCATTGATATTCCTGAACAGATTTCCTGCTGTCCACTTTGAGATTTCAGCAGGGGGCAAACCCACAAATTGCCCCAATTGAAGTTCAAGCATCTCCAGAGCCTGAGGTGCTAGCCCAAACCTTCTCCCACTCTGATGACAGCTCCTTTTGCACAATCCCCAGTGCATCCCAAAGAGACAGCTCCTGTAGGAGAAACCACAAACTTGAGCTGTAGTGCCACCTCCTGGTATAAATAAATAGAGTTCTAATTGCCAGTTTGTTGAATCTTGAGAAGCAAAGTAAACATAAATTCTTAATTAAGGAAGGTGTCAGGCTACATCAAATGAGAAAGTACAAGCTCATATCATCACACGCTATGAAAAATCAAGGAAATATGGTATTACAAAAACAAATTAATAATTCTCCAGCAACTGAACTCAAAGACAATGGAATACTGTGATCTAACTGATAAAGAATTGAAAATAGCTGTCAAGAAGAAATTCAATGAGTTGCAAGAAAATTTAGAAAAACAACTTATTGAACTTAGGAATAAAATTAATGAAGAGAAGGAGTTATTTACTAAAAATTAAAATTATGAAAGAAGCCCAAATGGAAATTCTCAAGCTGAAGAATTCAATAAATGAGATGAAGAATGCAATAGAGAGCATAGGTAACAGGGCAGATGACATGGAAGACAGAATAAGTAACTGGAAGAATAGAAATATAGAAATAATTCAGTTAGAAGAGGGTAGAGAACTTAGATTTTTTAAAAAGTGAAGAAACCCTATGAGAGCTGTTGGATCCAGTCAAAAAGGCAGATATAAAAATAACTGGTGAGCCAGAAGGAAAAAAAAAAAAGGGAGAAGGGGGCAAATAGTTTATTTAAAGAAAGAAAAGCTGAAAACTCCCCAAATTTGAAAATAGGAATTGGACATACAAGTCCATGAAGCTAATAAAACACCCTATTATATCAATGCAAAAAGCCCTTCTCTAAGACGTATTGTATGAAACTGTCAAAAATCAATGATAAAGAATCATTAATGCAGAAAAAAGTAAGCAACTTACAAAGAAACCCCAGTCAGGCTGTAAGCAGATTTCTCAGCAGAAACTACAGACCAGGAGAGAGTGGAATGACATATTCAAAGGGTTGAAATATAAAAATTGCCAGTCAATGTATTCAGCAAATTTGTCCTTCAGATATGAAGAAGAAATAAAGGCTTTCCCAGACAAATAAAAGCTGAGAAAGTTCATCACCATTAGGCTGGCCTTGCAAGAAGTGCTACAAGTAGTTCAAGCTTAAATAAAAAGATGCTACTCAGTAACAAAAAGCATGTGAAACTCATTCATCTATTTTTCACCTTTTGAGACTCTAAATCTCAAAAATAAAGAGACTTAGAAAATGTAACTCTGTATTAAAATGGTGTGTCAACCACTTAACTATAGTATAAGGGTTAAAGGAAAAAAGTATTTAAAATAGGTATAGCTACTATAATTTGTTAAATAAAAAATAAATTGTGACATCAAAATATAAAAGGAAACGAGTAAAAGGGTGGAGCCTTTATGGGTGAACAAAGATATGTTGCTATCAGCATAAAATGGACTGTCTTATCTAAGAGGTGTTTTATGTAAGCCTCCTGGTAACCACAAAGCAAAAATCTAGAGTGGATTCACGGAACATTAAAAAAAAGGGGAGACTGATCATATCACCAGATGCAATACTTTCTCTGTTTCTTTGAAGACCTTATGGATAATTTCTTTCTCTCCTTTCTTCCTTCAGCTCTGCAGATTGTCTTTCTTTCACTTAAGCTTCTTTTTTGTCTTGGTCTCTTTTTGTCATAATCAATGCTTTCCTCAGATGTCTTGTCATTCCTAAATGTCTGCTTGTGATCAAAAATGAGTCATTACAAATCTGATTGGAAGCTCTGTTCACATAGTTGAAGCTTGCTAATTTGACACCTCACCATGGAGTAATTTTTCTGGATACTTTCACTGGATAACCTGAGAAGTCTCTGTCTTAACATCTTTTCTCTTGGACTGTAAGGTTAACAAAAGAACATTCTTTTCATATCTTACTTGAAAAGTAGATCTGGATGTAATGTAGGGGAATAAGACATTTTTAAACTTAATTTCTGGGTTTTTGATATGATACTCTAGTCTTCAAGGGTCCCTGAGTCCTGAGAATCCTCATTTTCCCTTCCCAGAGAATGGTTCTCCAAGTGTTCATTTAGACCAAACAAGGGGCGTGTGTGTGTGTGTGTGTTGGTGGGAGGAGAGGGTATAACTACTTTTAAAACAGGTTCTCAATCTGCTATTTTTAGTTCCACGTTTACTTCTACTTCCAATGTAATAAATGTTATCAAATCCCTTAACATTTCATGGTTCTCCAAGTTGTTTGACTGCTTCTACAGGCTCCTGATGCAAATTTTTGTATTTACTAAATCATTCATCTAGTTTTCACCTTTCAAATTTTGCTGCTTTTGTCTTCATCTTGGTGTTTTGTCCTTGTGCTTTTATATAAATACCTTTGTCATCAAGAACATGAAAACACATCTACAGAATGGCAGAAAAAAAATATATACATATACAGTATTTATATAGTATACAGAATATACAAACAACTTGCAATTAACAACAAAAAACTCTACTAAAAATGTGTAAAGGACTTGAATAGACAATTTTCCAAAGAAGATATAAAAATGCCTAAATATGCACATGAAAAAATGCTCACCATCTTACTCATTAGGGAAATGCTACTCAGAACCATATGAGGTACCAATTCACATCCACCAGAATAGCTATAATAAAAGAATAAAAGAAGCACGTGTTGGCCAGATTGGAACCCTCATACATTGCCACTGAGGATGTAAAATGGTTTGGCCACTGTGGAAAAGAGTTTGGGTGTTCCTGAAAAAGGTAAACATGGAATTACCATATGACCCAGCAATTCCACTCCTAGGTATATACCCCAAAGAATTAAAAACAGGTCCTCAAACATATACATATAAACACATATTCATAGCAGCATTATTCTCAATAGCCAGAAGGTAGAAACAGTTCAAATGCCTATCAATGGACAAATGGATCAACAAATTATGGCATATATATGTGGTGTAAGTGGAGCATTAATCAGTCATAAAAAATAAATGAAATTCTGATACATGCTATAAAGTGGGTGAACCTCTAAAACATTATGCTAAGTGAAAGAAACCAGACACAAAAGGTATTCTTAATTCTATTTTTATTACTTATCTAGAATAATTTTGTTTATGGAAACAGAATGCAGATTAGTGGTTGCCAGGTGCTGGTGGGAGGATGAAATGGGATGAGATTGTTTAATGGACATGGGGTTTTGTTTCTGGAGTGATGGAAAGGTTTTGGAACTTCATAGAAGTAGTGCTTACACAACATTGTGAATGTCCTAGATGCCACAGAATTGCTCACTTAGAAATGATTTTGTGTTATGTGAATTCCACCTTAATAAATAAAAAACAACAATTGAGTGTACAATTAGCCTCACATCTGTGCAGCCGTCAGAACACTGCTCTGAACTGGAACTGTAAGTGACAGATAGACCACGTTTGATTGGTGTGATTTAATGATTGGTACATATTTTCAAGGATCTATTCCTTTTTATCAGTAGCTGCATTATTCTTATGTGGCAACAGTATGACATCAACAATGAATTCTTTTAATCAGGAAAATTATATTTTGGAAATAAGTTGGTATAACTGTGTCACGAAAGTGTGCTGCATTTTGTCAAATGCTGTTTTTGCACCTTTGACAGGCTCATGTGGTTCTTTTCTTTCATTCTGTTAATGTGGTGTACTACACTGATTGCTTTTGTATGCTGAACTTCATGATGGAATTCATATTTGCTACAAACTCTATAGGAAACAAACCAATTAAATATTTCTTTTAGTATCTGTCGTGGTCCAAGCGCAGGTTGGAAGAAGAATTTCCGGACACGAAGTATTTTAGAAAAAAGTGAGTTTATTGAGTACGAAGAGCAGAGTTAGTGACGGGCACACTAACGAGAGGCGAATGCAGCGGGCCCACGTCCTGATAGACCAGGGAGAGCTGACCCCCTTTGTGGGCTAGTAGCCAACTTTTATAGCCTCAAGACAAAGAAAATTCCTGCAATCTGCCTATCCCCATCTCGGGTCATAGGGACCCAGGTCACTGCGGAAAGGGGCGATGACCGTTCCTACTTCTTCCTGCTGGACGGGGCATAGTGGAGCCCTGGGTCCCTATGCCCGCTCTCTGTCAGGGTGTATTTACGGAGGGAGATGAGAGCCCGTGGAATGGTAAGGCAGCTTGTTCCAACGCAGTCCCTGTGCCAACTGGCTGGTATCCTTGCTGTAGCACCATCTGGAATTGAATCTTTTGAACCTGCCGGGAGATGAACTTAGATAATGTGTTAATAATGCAGGAGCCAAGCAACACAACAAAGGCTATCAGGATTAATGGTCTCAACAAGGGCGATAGCCACGTCCGTATCTGGATCCCCAGAGAGGAGAGGAGGCTGGAAAGCCAGCTGGGGCTCCGTCCTGCTCTCTCTTTTAAATCTTCTATTAATTTGATGTTTTTCTTTAGAATCTGAACGTCTTCTTCAATGTGGGCAGAGGTATTAATATAGAAGCAGCATGTCTCATTTAGTAGGGCACAGACACCCCCCGTCTCAGCTGTTACAACATTAAGGGCCCTCCTATTTTGTAAAACCCCCTCGGCCAGAGAGCCTAGGGTGACTGCAGTTCCTCGGTGGCTGCTGCCGCTGCCTTCCAAGGTTCCTGGACCATGATGGTGAGATGGAGAACGCTCTTCTCTAAGGGGTATGCCTGCAAACCAGAAGAGCCCTCTAAAGACGCTGTGTATTATTTCGGGGCCGATCAAGAATTGGGTTATCGTAAGCATGTCCCCGCCAATCAGCAGTTCGTTTTTGTCTCTCCTGGACAGGTCTTAAGGCCTCCTCGAGGAAGGACCTAAGGTTGGGAATGCCTCCTGAGGAAGCTAAATCCTTTGTAGTCTTAATGGTAGCCTCTGGGGCCACAGCAATAATTGTGCAGGAGCCCCTCCAAAGTGTGGGAAGATCCAGATAGACCCCGTTACCGCATAGAGATGAAAATCCAGTGCCCCTCAAGGATACCCCCGTGTGGGTCCCCAGATCCAGGCCCTGACCTTTTGGGAGTTTTCCTCTGGAAATAGACTGGGGTCCCATGACCTAGGATTATATTAGGAAGGCCGAGCTTCGAGGAAATAATCACCTACACGTAAAGGGGAGAATCCGGGCTCTGACTGATTATGAGTGTGACGGGGGAATTGGCATAACAAATTTCTGAATATTAGTTGAATTATGTTGTATTTTGGAGGAGAGTCTTGTCGGAGGTTAAACTAAGTAAGTGTCCAGTGGTTACACCAATTCCCACATATTTAGTTCCCAGGGCCGAGCTGTTTATGGGGATGTGGTCCTCATTAACATTATTTCTTAGTCGCAGCATTTTTCCTTGAATTTCCCCAATGCAAAGTGAAATTATCTTCATGTACATCATATTCACCCTCCTTTGACCAGGGACCCCACTCCAGGCTAGTCTGATTAAAACTGAGGGTATAGTTACAAAAAGAGTCATTTAGCCAGCCCAAAATGGATCCCCATCCATCCAGGTTGGAGACAGTCCTTTAAATTATGTTTTTTCCAGTATGCATAATCCCCACTGTAGGTCGTGGGTATCTGATCTTCATCTGAAAATAGATTACTGAGATTAGCTTTAGAAAAGAGTATCCTTTAATAATTGAATTCAACTTTTTAGCAACATAACATAACAGCAAGGAACTATCTGGGAAGTGAGTCTTGGTAACACAGACCTTAAATAACAAAACCAGAATTTAATATTCAGTGAAACATAATTTTTTTTTTTTTTTTTCATTGTGAGGGCATTAACCCTGCAGCCAGGGAAGCCTCATCCCATCAAATACAAAAAATGAGCTTTGTCAGGGAGCCAGAAAAAGCCAAGTGGCCGTCTTGGATTTCCCATAGCCCCGACTCTTAGATTTTCAGCTATTGTTTACCCATTTTTATTTCCCTGATTTAGGAGTAGACTGTTGTCATGTTTTAAGGACATCAGGATGGCAAAAGTCTGACAATGAGGGGTTAATTTTTGTAAAAGCAGAATGAACTTTATCTACATGCGCCACAATCTTCATAGATCATTGTGAAATACTACTTATTCACTCAACCAAAGTAACAAAAGGATTTTAAAAGCAAATATAAATCACTTAAATGCAAAGTAATTCACACAGTCTGTTATCAAAAGCAGCATTCCAAGAAAAGTTTGTTCTTTTACCAGAGAGACAGAACCAAATTCCCGTCTGGAACCAGCTTACTATTAATAACAAAATTTATTTACCTAATTAATTTTAATTCAGTCTTAGAAAGTCCTTTCTATAAATCTTGAAGAGGTAGTATCTTTACAAAGGCAGTTCAACATCTTAAGAAAACTTGTACCATGTATAAAACTCTTTTCTCGGGGTCCATTTTCCACAAACCTTTTTTATCACTTTCTGTATCCATCACTTCATTTTCCCATTCAGAAACAGCCACAGGTAGGTCAGTCCTATTTCCTTTTTCCTTAATAAAATGCAATTCCATTCCTTATACCTTTTTTACTAAAAACATGCATCCTACCTTCCTACTTAAGCAACCATGAACTGTCCTTTATATCAGCACTCTGTAGATTGGTAAACATACATCCAAATAATTTTTGAAGAATGTGCTTTCTTATAGAAAATATCTCAGTGTGGCACCAAACACATTTTTTTTAATAGTTCCAAACCTTTTGTTTCTCTGTAAAAGGAAGCCAATGTTCAGTAATTAATGTTTCAGTATCTTATTTTATTTGGAAATGGACTAGTTATTTAATAAACTTCCATCCTCTAACTTAATTTAGCACAACTCTAAATGTTTTAAGTTGTCGAATATCTGGAGAGGTTATTCTTAAGTAGACATTCCTAAAACATAATTATTCCTAAAAAGTTCACCCAAAGCTCTTATCTCATTTGTATTTTCCTTTCTTAAAAGTTTCTTCACATTGAGTTATTTTTATTGCGGACAAATTTGACAAATATAAAAAGATCTTATTTAGTTTATATTAAACCTAGGCACAATAAAAGTATTATACTTAATGCTGATGGCTCGAAAGACATGTCTATATTAATTAGATCAAGAAATGTAAACATTAACATAGGTATTAATTTAATATTGAATATTTCCCAGTTCACGTGAATCTGAAATGTATTTAGCTTAATTTTCCTTGTATTTAGAACTGTTTGATTTGTAAGCGCTACTTTTCTGTTAAGCCAATTAAATAGAGCTCATTTACAAATTAACCTCAGCAGTATTATCCAAAGACAAAGACACATACTGAGACATAAACATATATCCAGGCCGTCAGAGATCTCATAGTTTCCACTTGAGATTTAAAATGTCTCTTTGCCTTTTTTTTTTTTTTCCCCCCTTGGCTTGAAGTTCTACTAATTAATCCAAGGCTGAAGTCTCAGACAAAGTGGGCTGTGTTTGTAGCTCAAGGACATGGTAAGAGTTAACTTCAAGCCTTCTCCTAGGCATATTTTTGTTCTCTCAGGGTCAGAATTCTGAAAAAGATATTTCAACAAGCTAGCTCTCTCTAATTGCATATGCAAAAAGAACCAGTTTTGCAATTTCAAAAAAATTTTTATCTTAACCAATTTTCTCTGGAGTCTAAAGGATATTGTGGCCATCCTGACTGAAGGAACCTAACTTGTTTTGAATTTGGGAAACATCAGACATGGGGAAGGGAACATGGACTCTAATAGTGCCCATGTTTCCATTTGCTACTTCCTGGCGTTGGGCAGTCCTCGATCTTGTGTGGGGAGGGGAGGGGGGCTTTTGCCCTGATAAGGGGGTACCTGTTGGGGAGCTGTGGGTTGAGGTGGGGTCACGGACTGAAGCAGGGTGTTCATGGGGTGGAGGACAGGAAAGGTCGAGTAGAGGGTCGCCTAGGAGATCTGATAGAGAGGGAGACAGAGCGGGTTTGGAGGATAAGGTGGCAACAGAAAGACACATGCGGCATGAGTCCCTCAGCTCCGGATTCTGACTAAGGGCCATAACGGTCTGGACTTAAGGAACCTCTGAGTCCTTTCCTTGTTTCCGGCAAAAGAGATCAAGTTGGAGGATCGTGTTATAATTTAGTGTGCCATTAAGAGGCCATTGTTCTTGGTCCCTAAGTTTATACTGGGGCCAATCTGTGTTACAAAAGAAAATGAGCCTCTTCTTTTTGAGATTTTCAGGGTCAAACTTTCCCAGTTCCTGAGGATACAGCCGAGGGGTGAGTCCGAGGGAGGCTCCCGAGACGATCCACAACCCATTCTTAGCCTGTACGCCGTAGAAAGGGCACACTGAGAGTCACCGGCTGACAGAGAGGCGTCCCCTTTGTCCCAGTGATCTCTCATTGCGACTAAGACACAACATGGGCCGACTGTCCCAACAATCGCGTCTGACCGTGAGAGGTGACCCTGAGCGTGCGACTGAGGCACCATGCGACTCAGGCAGGGGAAGAAAGAAAAGAGAGAGAGATTCCCGGGACCCACCGAGTGACTCACCGCTCGGCGATGCCCTGAAACGTGAAAGGCAACACTTAGGCTCCTGTAAGTCAATCCGGACGGAGAAAAAGGTGAAAGCAACAAAGACAGGCTGAGGAATCGGCCTCCTAGTCCTGCCGGGAAGGTGGCGGCCAAGGGGAGGGGGCTCAGTGTTCTGCTTGAACCAGTGTGTGCCTCACGGTGCACGGAAGTTGCCTTGATGGGGGCAGATGCTCTAACAGCCTGGTCCGTTCCGTGACCCCCTTATCCTTTCAGGGGAGTCTTCAAGCGTCAGGCGCCCTGATGGCTTTTAAATGCCTGACCCGTGCCCGCACGATACCAATCGGCCCAGTCTGCAGTCAGGAGGAAGACAGAGGGACCCTCACCCGTTCTGGGCCGCAGTTACTGGGGCAAAGAGAGCCATGGAGCCTTCGGAACACACCAGGGTATGTGTGTGTGTGGCCAGAGTCCTCTGTTGCTTCCCCGGCAGCTTGCCTGTTCACAGAGGGTCCCAAGAAATGGGGAGAGAAGGTCGCGGGAGAAGATCCCCCCGGAGATGTTCCCCGTACGGGCCACCAAAATGTCGTGGTCCGAGCGCGGGTTGGAAGAAGAATTTCCGGACACGAAGTATTTTAGAAAAGAGTGAGTTTATTGAGAGCAAAGAGCAGAGTTAGTGAGGGGCGCTGCGAATCCAGCGGGCCCACTTCCTGATAGACCAGGGAGAGCCGACCCCCTTTGTGGGCTAGTAGCCAACTTTTATAGCCTCAAGACAAAGAAAATTTCAGTTGGCAGGATGGCATTAGGTGATTGGTCAGGATGCTTCAAGGTTACTGCATGGTGATTATTTTGCCTAATATGGAGTCGGGGAGAAGGGCTGTCCGGTATAGATTAGGAGAGCCCATGGCAACAGTTGCTATGGGGGCTCCGTTAATTCCGGGATTTTTGTCCTGTGTCCTTGATGTAGGGCTCCACAGTATCCTTCCCTTCCTTTATCCTATTGTTTGAGAGTAAAAATGTAGAGTTTGCCTTCCACATTCTGCATATCACATAATGATACCACCATATACCATTATTTGAGGCAGAAATCTGTTTCAACAACAAAATATACCTGTACCTTCTTGGTAAAAATGAAATGTAAAAAAATATGTTCTTTGCATTATGGCTAAGCACTCTTTAAATTACCTCAAAGTCTCACAATATACTTATGAGCGAGGTATGGTTCTATAATACCCATTTTACAGTTAAGGAAACTGAAGAACTATTTTGGCACCGAGCTAGTGTGTGATGGAGACTTGGAAGCATCACCTCCCTCAACACCTTGCAGCTTTTTCATCATTATTACACATACTAATCCATTTTTCAGTGCCCAGTTACCCTTTGTTAAACTTTCTAATTAATCCTGAGAATTTGTATGTAAAATTGTAACAGCGAAGAACCAATCTGACTCTGTATTAGGTCTGTTTCTTACTTTAGCCTTGGTGCTCTGTTGCCTGTGCTTAGTTATGCTGGCTCTGTGCCTTTTGTAAAAGAATGTTGCCTGTAGCCTGAAATATACAGGAGAGCCTATTTTCAAGTCTCTGACCTTTAAGAGTCTATTCATATAGAGATAAAAAGTTGCAGAACAGAGAATATTTGTTCTGTTGGAGGGTTACAGGAGCATGTGACCTGACCTACGTGGACAGCTGCAAAGAGGTTTGTAACAACCAATGGACAGCTGCAAAGAGGTTTGTAACAACCAACCTCGCCCCTCCTTCATCTTGCCTTTAAAAGTGCTTTGCTGAAACCCTTGGAGGAGTTCAGGGTTTTTGGGGGCAGGAGCCACCTGTCTCCCTACATGGCCCCGCAATAAACTTTTCTCTGCTCCAAACTCCTACGTTTTGGTTTGTTTGGCCTCACTGTGCGTTGGGCACAGGAACTTGTGTTCAGTAACAAAATGTCTCAAGCTTTCAATCTAAATAACAATACAATCTGCAAAAAAAAATAGCTGGTGTATATATTACCTTTCAAATCTTATTGAGTTTATATTTATTTTTAAATTATGTTACAAAATAAAGATAGTCAATCATCATTATTCAATTATTCCATATCTGCAAATTTGCCTATTTGCTCAGATTTATTTATAAGCCCCCATATCAATATTTGTAGCTCTTTTTGGATCATTTGAGTTTACGAACAAATGGCCAAAAATTCATTTGTAACAAGGCTCACACTCCCAGCTGAGGCTGAACAGCTGATACTCTGCCTTCTTATTGCAGCTCTGCTGCAGAGATGACCAGAAGATGGAGTTGGCACTGTATTGAAGAAGCTTGGGTTCTGAGGCCAGTTGCAGGGTGTTGGAATCTCAGCTATGGTACCTATTGCTGACAGGGTCCCAGGCAAGTCACTTTTCACTTCTCCTTTGTAAATTAGGGAAAATAGAATCTTCCAGGATGAGATGTTCGCAGGATTTAAGATCGCAATCTCTATGAGATACATACGTATTTCCCCTTGAAACGTTGATTCAGCAACAGCTAATTCAGCGTTTGGGGCTTTATAGAACATAGTTATCACAAGAATTGAATGCATTAGTATGATCTCACTAATACAAGAATAAATATTAAAACTATTTTTTTTAGAGATAAAAGGTCCAGTAGACTTTTTGTGAAATAGAAACTTGGTCAATTATGTTTTTTTCCTGAGTCTGTAATTTAAAAATATGTGTGTATGTATGTTTATGTACGTTATAATGTTTATGTATTGATTATGACATAATGAAAAAAATAAAATATTAAAACATTTGCTCTTATTCAGACAAAATGGCTATTTAACAAAATAAATATAAACACAAAAATAACTTTACAAATGATATGTATGAACTGATTTGGGCCATGTAGTCCAGAAAGAATAAAATACCCATAAAACACAAAGAATGATTTCTTAATGACAGGAGTTTCTGAGACCTTTGTCCCAGTCTTCTGTGGCACTGTAATTTGTATAAGTGCTATTTCAGAATCTACAGTGAGCAAAACAGGTGTGACCATTCCCCAGCACACGGCAGCATCCTTATCCTTCTCTTACTTGTCCTCTCCTATCACATCACTCGTGGATCTTCCAAGCCCCAGCGGGCATGCGCGTGCACACATGCACGCACACGCACGCGCGCACACACACACACACACAATCATACTGCGCAGGGTTTCAGGAAGAGGCTCCTCTAGAAGCGGGAGTGTTACTACCCCACCACCGTCCAGAGACCCTCGGGGCTGGGTGACCTCAGCCCTGGGTAGGTGAAGAAGGGCTGCTCCCAGGACCCCATCCAGGCTCCCTCCTCCCCCCACCTCCCTGGAAGACAGGCGCCCCCTCCTGCGGTGCAGGGTCCCGGAGTCAGGGACAACTATCTCAGTCTTGCTCAGAGCCCTGCGACCAGCGGGCTCGCCAGGGGCCTGAAACTGGGCGGGCTCGGACCTGACGCCGGACTCTCCCCAGCCGGCCTGGGCTTCTGCAGCAAGGAGGGCGACGCCCCCCGCGCCAAGGGACCCTGCGACTACGGGCCACCCTCCTATCCAGCAGGGTCCTCACTTACGATGGCCCGTGGAGGTCAGTGGGCCCAGCCCTGAGAGGAACAGCAAGAGAGACAGCATTGCGTGGCCAGCTGGCCTCGCCACCGGGGTTGACTGGAAACGGTGCATGGAGCGCGTGGAGCCCTGCGCTCTAGGTCCCAGG